>NW_026606157.1:9472500-10072500 GCF_029834395.1 Sorex fumeus | reverse complement strand
AAGAAGTGCTATGTATACACGTGTGCTATGTATTTCATTTTTCATTTCATTTCATCATCCTGTTATTCGTCGATTGCCTCGAGCAGGCCCCAGTAACGTCTCCTTCATCCTAGCCCTGAGATTATATTCAAGGCTCTTTAGGAGAATGAGACCCATCATTGTTACTGGTATTTGGCATATTGGGTACACCACGGGGAGTTTGCCAGACTCTGCCCTGTGGGCAGGCTACATTCGATAGCCTGCAAGTTTGTCCAAAGTAGGAATGAGATAATAAGATGTCATAAAAGATGTCCTGATAAGATGGTTCCGGGAGCTGGATTTTATAACCTCTGAGTCTTGGCCGCTGATGGGATTACACGGCGCCAGGGGGCCAGGTGGTGGGTGTGACCCCCGCCTACAGGAATTTGGAGGATTTGGGTGGAGGATGCTCGACTCCAATCCGAGTAGGCTTGGAGATCTCGGCCCCGGAACCCGCATGGCTTTGTCCCTCTGCCAGTACCTTCATGTGTGCGGAGAGTGGTCTCAGCATGGTGGTGGCTGGTCCTGGAGGTCTTCGGCTGCCGGAGCCCTGGTCGGGGCGGGGAGGAAAGCTCAACCCGCTCCTCTCCAAGGGGTCTCGGCGAGGAACAGCCAGGCACGGCCCCCCCCCCCGCCCCCGTGCTATGTATACACGGTGGAAAAACAAGTAGGTGTTAGAAACAATAAAACCTTGCAGTTTGCTGCATCTCATGAGCATCGTGTCCCGAGGGAGAAGATGAGACACCAGGTCCTCTCACTTCCCTGTGGTCTCCAGAGAAATGAAACAAAGGAAGAGCTACACACGACAACACATCCTGGGCCTTGGCAGTAGAACTGAGATTGCCAAGCAGTGGGGGTGGGGGGGAGGGGAGAAGAGATGAAGAGGTGGATTACAGGCAACACCAAGACAGTGATGGAAGGTCGACAGTATTCGGGGGTGATGAAGATGCAATAACTTTACATCAAAACTATGAAAGCGAACACTGTTGTAAACATGTTACCCAAGTTACCTAAAATCAATGGAGTAGCACTGTAGCACTGTCCTCCCGTTGTTCATCGATTTGCTTGAGCAGGTCCAGGAATGTCTCCATCGTGAGACTTGTTGTTACTGTGTTTGGCATATCAAAAACGTCACGGCTTTGTCGTGCGGGCGAGATACTCTCGGTAGCTTGCTGGGCTCTCGGAGAGGGGTGAAGGAATCGAACTCGGGTTGGCTTTGTGGACCGCGTGCAAGGCAAACACCCTACCCGCTGTGCTACAGCTCCAGCCCTGAAAAAGGGTAAGTCAAAATCAATGGAGTGATTAAACTAAAGTGCAGGGGGAGCAGGTGTCCGTGTAGGTGAACAAACCCTGATACTTGAGACCCAGAAAGGAGAGATTCTGCAGGCAGAGTCCATATTCATCTTTCGGAAGCAAAGAAAATCAGGAAAGTCAGACCTCCTTTAACTATAAGAATTCCTTACAATGACAAGTGTTCATCAGATACATGTTGGCCTGTGTGATGGTTACAACAGAAACCCAGGGAAGCCCCAATACCTAGAATTAATGGCAATGTTCCTTTCCGTTCTTGGCCTGGAAGCTCGCATTTCTGATGGACTCTCCTAGTTCTACTTCCCATGCGATGTTAAGCTCGCCAATGGTTCTGAGTCACAAATGCTGTCCAGATGAATCCTCATCATCAGAAAGGCTTGTTAGCAAGGTGATAAGAGTTTATCACCGAAGAAACTCTTCGGAAACAAGATCAATCAACAATTAAAAACATCAAAATGCACTGAAGTTTGGTCTTCCAGCCCGATTAGTCTCTCACCTGTGACACGAATGTGAAATGTGCCCTCAAGTTCTCCCCTTATTTCCTAAATGTCACAAGCTCCTGTTTTGCAAAGATGCCCACCAATGGCTCAGTCACCCGGAACTCTTCGAGTGCTTAAGAAAAGGAACTCAGGGACCAGGAGAGCACAGCGGGCTGGGGTGCCTGAAGTCCTGGATTTGATCCTGAACACCGTACGTCCACTCTCAGCATGAGCAGGTATGGCCTGGAGCCCCTGCATCTCTGGGCCTCGACAGTAGGTGCCAGTGCTGGGTGCCAAGCTTCGAACCCTCTGACCTACTGGCCAATTTTCCCCAGGGACTGTTCTTCAGGTCTCCTGAGCATTGCTTGGGAGCCCTCCACCTCCATTTTTTTTTTTTTGGTTTATTTTGGGGCCACACTTGGCAGTGCTCAGGTGTTACTCCTGAATCACTTTTGGCTCAGGTGTTATTCAGGAATCACTCTTGGCAGTGCTGGGGGACCATATTGGATGCTGGGGATCAAACCTGGGTTGACCACGTGCAAGGCAAGTGCCCTCCTCGCTGTACTATTGCTTCAGCCCCCCTCCAAATATTTTAATGAGCCCTAAAGAATTCATTATGTAAACAATGAAACAAAATATTGTGCTTCCATGAATTCTATTCATTCTATTTACTTTAAAAGATGGGGGTCACATCCACCTGACTCAGTGGTTGCAGTCAATCTGCCAGCGCTCAGAGGACCAAGCGGTGTTGGGAATTGAATTCCAAGCCTTCTGCAGGCAAGTGCTCTACCTCTGAGGCCCATCCCTGGGCCCATGAACTCTATTTAAACGAGACTAAGTATGTCAATGGTCTCAACACCATGAGCGATTGAAAAGTCGGGCCACTTAATGGCATTTTGATTTCACTGTTCCATCAGTCCAACACTCACTCAGCAAATGCTTCCCTATATGTGTCCGTGGTCACACTATTGTAAACGGAACATGTGTAGACATACGTACATGTAGCTATATTCATATCTATTGTTTATTTCTCTTTTTTCGTGTGTGTTTTGGGGGGGCACACTTGGTGGTACTCAGAGGGTGTTTCTCCTGACCCTGCACTCAGGAATTACTTCTTGCAGGGCTCAGGAGATCATACGGATTGGCGGGGTTGGAACCTGGGTTGGTCACGTACAAGGCAAGCATCTTCCCTGCTGTAATATCTCTCGGGCCCTATTGTTGGGTTCTTGCAAAGGAGGATTAGGACTACTCCGTGGGTCTTGTGAGAATTCTAGCATCTTGTGAGAATTCTAGCATTCAAAGCAGTGACCAGGGGAGGTGGTCTGGTGACAGGAAGAGAGTATGTGAAGGCGGACCCCGGGGATTGGCTGATATGCAGCAGTGGGTGAGAGTCATTGGCATAAAGTGAGCAAAAGGCAGAGAAGCATGAGTGAGGGCAGTGAGGCCGGGAGAGGAGGGTCCCGGGCAGGGACGGTCCTGGAGCAGATTCTCTTTCTGGGGTGGAGGGATAAAGAGCCCCACCAGTCACTCCCCATGAAAACTGAAAAATCGTTTCCCAGTCCATTCTCCAGGAGCCCCGGGGAGGCCCTGCGCACCCTACAGCAGATGCAATTGTTCCAGAGAAGGGACTTGGAGACAGTAAGAAGTCTGGGGTGGGATTTCCTGTGACCCCAGATGCTGTTGACCCCTGGAGACAGGAGCCTGCAGTCCTGGTGCCCACCCCAGCAGGGTGCTTGTCCATTATCTGGTGTCGGGGGCCTTGGGGAGTTGTTCTGGTCCCCTGGGATTTGTCCCCCGGGTTGTCTCTCTACCCCGCTGCCCTCTGCTCTCCTCTCTCTGCCTTCGCAGGCGCATGGTCAGCAGGTCAGCCGGTGAGTGACCCTGCTGAGCTGTTCAGGGGAGGAGGCGGCCCCAGTCAGCATCACTGTTCCTGTGTCCGCACTCCCGCCCTCCCTTCCTCCCCTTCCTGAAGGGCTATTGGTGGGACCCTAGTGGCCTCGATTAGCTTTGGAGGACTTCTCTGTCCTTGGAGGTTTCCTGGCCCCTGGACCTAACCCCCTGCCCAGGTCTGTCCTCAGACGCCATCAGTGTCTTGTGCAGTCTTTCTGCTGCTTGAGTCATGGCTGGAATAAATAATGATCAGAAGCCAGGCAGGAGTCTGAGCCAGCAGAAGGTGGCGGGGCTGCAGGGCTGCAGGGCCGGGCGGAACTCGCAGCGCCAGCCGGAGTGGGGGGGCTGCAGACAGGCAGGAAGGGGTGAGGAGCTGAGAGGTGCATGGAGAAACACAAAGCTCACCGCTTGCCCTGGGTCCATCCAGTCCCTCACCGGGACTCTGCTTTTGGGGTGCTAGGAAGTAAGGGCAGCTGAGGCCTAAGTCCAGAGAACACATGGCCAGGAGGAAAATACCACTGAGAGTCAATTAACGCCCACGAAAGCATAGCATTTACTGTTTTCTTATGCCCATACGAAAAGGACATTGCTCTGAATTAACTATGCAAAGGACACAAGGAGAAGAGAAAAACAATATTTACAAGTCCACAGAGCACAAAGAAAGAAGTTACAAATAAACACAGAGGAATGGGAGCACTGTGATCGGAGTATCCCAATAAACCTAAGCTCCCTGCGGCAAGGCAGAAAGGACAAACCAACATTGTCCTATAAGAATAAACATGGTCGGGGGTATTGTGCCACCAGCAGGTCAATCTGTAACTGTGAGGCGAGCGCATCAGCACTTCAGACTTCCAGATACCCCAAAATTGCTGCTGTGCCTTTGGCCAGACCCCAAAAATTTGGGGCAAAGTTTAACCAAGAAAGTAAACGGCCAAAAGTTAGGTATGTGGGAAATACACCCACAAACCACCTCCGGCTCAGCTATAGAATTGGAGGCAAGGCCTCTCTGGTTCCTGATTGAACTGCTTAATGATTCCAGAGACTCAGAAACGAATCTCAGAACCCAGTGGCTTTAGGTAGAAATGCGTCTGGTCCCTGCGGTAGGTTACCGGTGCTGGGCCAACCCAGGTGGGAATAGGTTTCGTGCCTTGGCCTGTTCTCCCTGGTGGCCCAGTGGCTGCTATCCTTCAGAGGCCACTGGACAGTCAGGTTTGGGCCCCCAGTGACGAGACACGCAGGGCCTCACGGGATGGGGGTGGAGCTGGTCCTGTCCTCCCCACCCCAACGAGACCCCAAGTCATCGCCCACGAACAGCCTCTCTGGCTCCTTATCAAGATGCTTAACAGCCATGATCCCAGAGACTCAGAAACAAATCTTGAAACCCAATGGCTTTTGGCAGAAATGTGTCTGGACCCCACAGTATGTTACTGTCGCCAGGCCACCCCAGGGAGAAAAGGGTGTTGTCACTCTGCCTGCTCCCCCCTGGCAACTTGGTGGCTGTCATCCTCCAGAGGCCATTGGACAGTCAGGCTCGGGCCTGCAGTGACAAAACTTGTTGGGCCTCGCGGGATTGGGGGGAGCCGGGCCTGTCCTTCCACCCCAATGAGACCCCAAGTCATCGCCCACGACCAGGCTTTCTGGCTCCTGATCAAGTTGCTTAACGGCCTTGATCCCAGAGACTCAGAAAGAAATCTCGAAACTCAGTGGCTTTTGGCAGAAATGCATCCAGACCCCACAGTAGGTTACTGTTGCTGGGCCACCCCAGCGGGGAAAGGGTGTTGTCCCTCCGCCTGCCTTCCCCTGGAGGCTCAGCGGCCATCATCCTCCAGAGGCCACTGGACAGTCAGGCTTGGGCCCCCAGTGACGAGACATTTTGGGGCTCACGGGATGGGGGTGGAGCCGGGCCTGTCCTCCCCACCCCAACAAGACCCCAAGTCATCTCCCACAAATGGCCTTTCTGGCTCCTGATCGAGCTGCTTAATGGCTATGATCCCAGAGACTCAGAAACAAATCTCGAAACCCAGCAGCTTTTGGCAGAAATGCATCCAGACCCCGCAGTAGGTTACTGTCGCTGGGCCACTCTAGGGGGAAAAGGGTGCTGTCCTTCCTCCTGCTTCCCCCTGGCGTCTCGGTGGCCGTCATCCTCCAGAGGCAATTGAACAGTCAGGCTTGGGCCCCCAGTGACGAAACTTGTTGGGCCTCATGGGATGGGGGTGGAGCTGGGCTTGTCCTCCCCACCCCAACAAGACCCCAAGTCATCTCCCACAAATGGCCTTTCTGGCTCCTGATCAAGCTGCTCAACGGCCATGATCCCAGAGACTCAGGAGCAAATCTCAAAACCCAGTGGCTTTTGGCAGAAATCCCTCCAGATTTAAGTGTTAAAATTTCGGAATTTCCAAATCACATGGCCTTACTGCAGCCACACGACATCATATGTTATTCATAACCAGCAATAGAACACAAATTGTCTACTGTTGCCTTTTCAGCAGATCTGTGTGTTGGGGTAAATCTCAAATAATAATGGTGGGTCTGGTGTTGAAATATTGAATATGATCAAAGTTGAGTAATGTGAAAATCATCTGCCCCACAGGTAGGGGGAGGGTTTAGGATGGGGGTATACTGGGGTTTTTGGTGGTGGAGAATGGGCACTGGTGAAGGTATGGGTGTTTCATTGTATGACCGAGACTTAAACCCGAAAGCTTTGTAACTGTTCTCACGGTGATTCAATAAATAAAATTATTTAAAAAAATGAAAAAAAAAAGTAAGGTGGAGTTCATGCACAATTCAATCAGCTAATCAGTGGCTGAATAAATAGCAGTACTCCTACATAAAATAAATAAATAAATAAATAAAGTGGCATTTGGAAAAAAAAAGAATAAACATAGTCACTTTATGTTCCCCAGATGAATGCAATCTTTCAAAATAGGAGATTAACACCCAAGAGTGGCTGAGATTAGTACCAGGAGTTTTGCTCCATGGCTTGGAGGCCAACCACACATGCTAGGGGAAAAGGCAACTCAGATAGAGAAGGGAGCACAAAATAAAGGGTGTTGGGAGGATCCTCCCAGGATGGGAGAAGCATGCTGAAAGTAGACTATAGACCAAACATGATTGCCACTCAATGACTCTTTTGCAAACCACAACACCTAATAGGAGAGAGAGAGAACAAAAGGGAATACCCTGCCACAGAGGCAGGGTGGGATGGGGAGATGGGAGGTGGGAGGAATACTGGGACCCGTGGTGGTGGAAAATGGGCACTGGTGGAGAGATGGGTGTTTGATCATTGTATAATTGAAACCCAAGCACAAAAATTTGAAAATCTACAACTGTACCTCATGGTGTTTCACTAATAAAAATTTAAAAAAAAAGAATAAACATGGTCAAAACTTGACTTTCACTACAAAGGAAACAATATATGTTTGGGCCGAGGCTAAGGGAGGAAGAGGACTTTTGTGTTAATTGTCTCTGAGGACAAACAGGCTTCAGGAGACTGGACCACGGGAAGAGGGCAGGCTGGCCATGGGCCATGGGACTTGTGGAAGGGAGCCCTGAAGGGAACACGGGGGTCGGGGTGAGACCCAAGGAGAGCACTTGCCTGAGGCAGGCACTCCGAGCCCAGAGTTCAGCCATGGTTACAAACAACACGTGGGATGTGCAGATTCAGATTTCCTCTTGGGGCTGGAGAGGGGCAACAGGGGCAAAGTGTTTGCCTCACATGTGGCTGACCCCAGTTTGATGTCCAGCACTGTACCGGGTTCCCTGAGCACTGTCCGGAGTGATTCCTGAGCACAGAGCCAGGAGTAAGCCCTGAGCACTGTTGGGTGGGGCCTCACCCTTTACCCACCCAGCCACCCAACCAAACAAAACAAAACAAAATTTTTCTTTTATTATTATTATTATTATTATTATTATTATTATTATTTTTAGTGAAACACCATGAGGTACAGTTGTAGACTTACAAATTTTTGTGCTTGGGCTTCAGTTATACAATGATCGAGTACCCATCCCTCCACCAGTGCCCATTCTCCACCCCCACCAATCCCAGTATCCCTCCCACCCCCCCATCCCCCCATCCCACCCTGCCTCTGTGGCAGGGCACTCCCTTTTGTTCTCTCTCTCCTTTTGGGTGCTATGTCAAAACAGAATTTTTCTTCTGTTCCTCCTTCCTCAGTGAAGGGGAAGCAAAGTACTGAACCGGGAGTGAGACCAGAAGGCTCAGCGGGAGTGAACAGTCCTAGAGCACGCTGGTGGGGCGGGGGGGGGGGGAGAGCAGGGCTCTGGGACCCCCCCCAAATCACTCTCCACCTTGATGGGACATGAGAACCCAGTTCTAGAGTTAGCTGAGCCCCCTTTAAGTCCAGAGCTGGGAGCAGGAAAGGGGTCTTCAGTAAGCTCTGCAGCCTGAGGGGAAATGGACCCCAAAAGCTGCTGTGGGTCTTGGGGGGATGTATTCTGTGTCCCAGTCCAGTTTACGCTGAGCGCACAGTGACGCCCTGCTAAGATTATTGCTACTGCGGTGCCATCCAGGTTGGGGTACACTTCCAGTGTGGAGGTCTCTGTCTTATCTCTCTCTGTAGCTATCCAACACGCCTCTCGGCTGGTTGCAGTTCAGGTCAACAGTCTTAGCTAACTGCAGTTCAGGTCAACAATCTTTTTTTTTTTTTTTGGCTTTTTTGGGTCACTCCTGGTGATGATCAGGGGTTACTCCTGCCTCTGTACTCAGGAATCACCCCTGGCGATCTGGTGATGCTCAGGGGACCATATGGGATGCTGGGAATCGAACCTGACCATGTGCAAGGTAACGTTCTACCAGCTGTTCTATCGTTCCAGCCTCAGGACAACAATCTTAACTCCCATGTCCTTAGAAGGCTGGCCCTGGGGACATGTGCATTCAGTTGTCACAGGTGAGCCCACTGGGCTGGTCTGCAAAGCTGCTTGGGGTGGAGGCTGCTGGCTCCACCCTAGCCTGGATGGCGCAGTTGGAGCTCCCAGTTCCTCCGTGACACGAGCCGGTTGACCTTTCTGCTAAATTGTTGGGGTTGGCCAGAGGCAGTAGAAATAGTGAGTTCAGATGGGCGTAGCTGGAAGGTCCTTCTCCGCCTCACACACTGGGGTTCTAAAAATAGAATTCCACTCCAGCTCAGCGGCTGGAGTGACCTTTCAAGTCTCCTTTGTTTCATTCTGGATGTGGCTCGCATTGGGAGCCTCGAGATCACGTCACTCTGCCTGTATTTATGGTTATGACATTTACTTCAGAGACACGTCTTTGAGAAAACTCTGAATGACTCTCGAAAGCCACTCTCACTGTCGTCATACACCACACATGTTCCCCAAGAGACTTGACATTACCTTTGCTGAGAATTTTTTCTTTTCATTCACCTCAAGAGAACTTTGACTTGATTTTGCTGCAGTGTTCTTTACAGTGACCACTTGGAAGCCTTATTGCTTCATTCCACATTGGTGCCCGCCAGATTCTTATCTATGGACCGTTTTCATTCACCTGTGACTTCCTTGGTTCTTGTTCAGGCAGGTGACACGTCTGGAGGGGTGTGGATTATTCTGGGCATTCTGTCTTGTTAGGACATGAATTTTGCTGGAATCTATTATTTTAGCAGGTTACGGTTTTGCATGTGGACTTCCCCGACTTTTCTGATCGTGATTTCCTGAGCTTGGCTTTGTCTGCTTGGCCCCTCTGGTGCTGAGGGGCTTCCGGAAGACAGTGCTGACTGTCTCTGGGGCTGGAAGGGTATGATGGTGTTTCTCTACTGAGTGATACTGATTCAGTGAACCCAGTGTCTCTGACAGGGAAGGATTCTTTGTCACGGGAACAAAGTCATACCATGGGCTAGAGTGAATCCTTTTTTTTTTTTTTTTTTGCTTTTTGGGTCACACCTGGAGATGCACAGGGGTTACTCCTGGCTCTCCACTCAGGAATTACCCCTGGAGGTGCTCAGGGGACCATATAGGATGCTGAGAATTGAACCCAGGTTGGCCGTGTGCAAGGCAAACTCCCTACCTGCTGTGCTATTGCTCCAGCCCCTAGAGTAAATCCTTCTTGCCGATCTCACCTTATTGTGTCAGGACAACAAATATAGTTTTGGAATGCAAATCTCCCTTTTCTATACCTTCAAATTTATCATTATTATTAAGATACTTAAAACTATAACTAAATAAATGCAAAGAAAGCACTTAGCCCTTCTGTTTGGAAAAAATCGTTTTAGATACAGAAAAGTTGACTGAATAGCAATGAACACTCACACATCCCTGTTCTAATTTATCTTGGGTAGAGTTGCCAGCTAAAATAAAGGGCTCCCAGTTGAGTTTCCGATGAATAATGAATAATTTTTAAGTCCTGTGCTTGTAATATTTGGAACCTACTTATACTAAAAAATTATTTTCATCTCTCTGTAATTCAAATTTAACTGGGCACCCCATGTTTTTATTTGGCAAATCTGACAGCCTTAACTTACTGTTAGCATCTGGCCTCACTTATTCCAATCTTTTCTCCATATAGACTTCTCTCTTGCCAAACCCTCGGGGGAGCATTTGAAACAAAATCCCCAGTCGTTTTTTATTTGTGTGTGTGTGCATGAAGGAGATTGATTTAGAGTGTTGGAATATGCATCTTCATTTGTGATTACATGGCATTAATCCCCACTCTGACTGCCCTTGAGGTTAGTTTTAAGTGCACACCCACCATGTAGTTCCAAAAGCCCTTCAATTCTCATGTCAAAACTCAGTTGCTGTCATGAATGCAGCAGTAATTGAGTGGCTTCTAAACTCCATCGTTCTGGAATTAATACCAAAGCCTCTTCAAACTAAGGGCAAGCACTCTATGAAAACTCTTGTATTGACTAAGTGACTCTGATTGGTTGGTTCTTAGAGAATTTCTAGCTCTTCTCAGTTTCTTTCTTTTCCCCTTTTGTATTTTGCAGTGCCAGGGATCAAATTCAGGCCCTCACACATGCCAAGTCTGCATTCTGCCCAACTGTGCTTTCTTTAGTCTGAGAAATCTCATCCAAATGATCCATTCGTTAGCCATATCCATATTTTTGGCATTTTAATGTCATGATTAAGAGCACGCCTATCCAGGAGTCAGACATCTGTAGATATAAATCCTGTCTCCTGTAAGTCATGGTTGATTCAAGAAAGCAATTTGACTTCTTTGTGACTTATAATTCTCTTTTTTATTTAACTTTCACACAGGCTATTTTTCCATTGTCTTTCTCCTCTTTTCCTGAAAATAATTTCTATGCTGGTTTGAATAATTCTAAATCATAGCTACTGTTTATGACTTTCTGATGACAGTCCAGTCTACCCTAAGCACCATGTCGAAAAACAGAACAGAGGTTAACAAGGCCAGGCCTCCACTGGATTCTTAAACTCCCATCAACACAGATGTGTGTCAGGAACCACAGTCTACATCGAGGAACACAAATTTTGCTCCGTTATCAACCACCTGAGGTGATGTGAATGTGTGTGCCCCCACGTACATATTCACGCAAAAAACAAAAAATGATACTGAAGCGCATACTGAAGTACTGTGTTGGAGATGAGCTCTTTTTTACAATGCATCAGACGGATACTTACCAGAAGAAGGCATCCGCTTTGGTTTATCAGACTTTGAAAAGAATGTGGTAAAACTAGAACAGATGCAGAAAAGAGGATCACAAATAGGCAGGCAGTGTAGAAAAAAAAAAGTCAGATGAAACTGATTAGCATTAATGAAGTCAAGAATGACCTGCTTTATTCTCAAGAACATAAGGACTTTCCACGAAAATTCTTGTCAAAAACCAAATAAGGGAAAAGAAATACATTAAGGGGCTGGAGTAGGTAGGGCGTTTGCCTTACTCACAGCTGACCTGGGTTCGATTCCCAGCATCCCATAGGGTTCCCTGAGCACCACCAGGAGTGATTCCTGAGTGCAAAGCCAGGAGTAACCCCTGAGCATCGCCCGGTGTGACCCAAACAGAAAAAAAAAATCATCAAAACTGTATGTTTTTCACCCAATAAGAGAGAGAGAGAACAAAAGGGAATGCCCTGCCACAGAGGCAAGGTGGGATGAGGGGAATGGGGGGTGAGTGGGATACTGGGATCCGTGGTGGTGGGAAATGGGCACCGGTGGAGGGATGGGTATTTGATCATTGTATAATTGAAACCCAAGCACAAAAATGTGTAAGTCTGAAACTGTACCTCATGATGTCTCACTATTAAAAAAATATTTAATAAAAAAACCTGTATGTTTTAAACTTTTATATAAGAGTGGCCAAAGACTGGGGTCTGGAAATATAGTACAGCAGGTAGGGCACTTCCAACCTGGGTTCCATCAGCGGTACCTGATATGGTCCCTGAAGCATGGCCAAGAGTGATCCCTAAGTGCAGAGAAAGGGGTAAGCCTTGAGCACTGCTAGGTATGACCAGAACAAAGAGACGCTCAGGCAATGTGCTCACTTTGCATGCGGCTGTCCCAAGCACCATCAGGTGTGGCCCCAAAAATGGGAAAAAATAAAGAGAGAGGGAGAAAATTTTGTGTAAAGAATGGCTTCTAGTGAACTTGGTTAAGAAGGAGAGCTGGATACGGAGCTTATCAGAGGAATTTTGTGGGAAAGCTTTGGGGCCGTTCACCAGCCCGCACTACAGTTTAATGAGGCTTCTTCCTGACGAGGGGCCATGCTGGATGAATGCTGAACATTCTTTCCACTTGGGGAAATTCACTCAAAAATAGGCTGATATGTCCACAAGATAGGTCGCATAGTTAAAACTCGGCTCAGTGATCAAGCAGGAAGAGGAAAGCCAGCCTCAGGGCCGAGCACGGCTGCACCAGCTGCTTCTCAGAGCCCACACCACACATCCATCAGCTGCTCCCAGACAGGTCCAGGGCAACCAGACGAACGGTTTTCTCGTGCTGATTGCATAGAATTTGCATGTGCTGTTATGAACAAGACAACCAACGATGGCTTCGAACGTCCGTCGACATGCTTGTCTCGACCCGTAACTAGTGACACAAACCAATTAAAAAAGGCTGAAGTCAGTGACTGATTCCCAATTGGGGTGGGAATTTGTCCTGCGTTAAATTCCGAGTGGGTTCGTTCTAGGAACGGGTTTTGGAATCACGGCTCTCACTATTATAGATGACTTTGCTCTGCTGCCAAAATATTTTGGCTCACTCGCAAGCCTCGAGAATTGCATAAAATTTTCCTCTCCTCGTGCTCCAGAGTCATTCCGGGGAATCTCTAGATGTCTCTCCCCCTCCCCCTCCCCCCGCCCAATTTTTATCTAGTTCTCTTTTTTGCTGCAAGTCCCCCGTGAATTTTATTATGCTATTTGTTGCAATATGCCAAGTTGCAGCCACGTATGTGTTTCCCCCCGATTGTGGGCTCTGTCCCCATCTGTGGCTTCTACCTTTCTGTCCCCCCAATTTGGACATGCACTGTTCTGGTCCCATCCTCGCCCCCACACGTGGACTCCAGGGACACCCACAGACGCGAAGACGCAAGGAATGTGTTTTGCAGTCAATGTTTATTGTCTCTGATGAGATCTAGAGGGTGGGGCTGGCTGCTTTTAACAGACAAAGCTAATAGTCTGAGTAAAACCAAGGCAAAGCAAAACTCTTGCTTGCAGTTGTAATGATCTGGAAGTTGACCTAGGGGGCGCTGTGCTTCCGTCCCTCTTCCGGGCCCTTCACAGTGCTCTCTGCTGGGGGTAGGTGTGGGCTGGCCTGGTCACTCTCTCTGGGTCTCACATGTTCCAGGAGGCAGCGCTGGGGGGCAGGATGGACAAAGACCCCTCCTTCAAGGTGGTTCCCTGCAGTTCCCCTTCAGGACTTGTCCAGTAGCTTCTCCTGCTACTGGACAAAATCATGGTATTTCAAGCACCGTGATAAAGCCATGCCTAACAGCAAAGTTACTGAGTCCCAGAACAGTGTTTTAAACCCGCTGACAATGTGGCCCTGAGACGCTTGGATTCTGTTGTTGGTGAGGAAGGACTCCTCGGAACACTGTCTGGACAGAGCAGTCTCAGTGTCAGAAGCAAGTCCTGCTGGCGTCAAGAGGTTCAGCTCGGTGAGCGAGTGAGAGTTGTTGATGTGGACATTGCTCCAAATCCCCTCAGCACCCAGGGTGCTCTTCCCTGAAGAAATTGCTTGGGGAGCTGAGAAGGCGAGCCTAGGGCAATGCCTCAGGCTCAACAGTGCCAGGTTGAGAGGCGACACAACCCAGGGGCAAAGAGGACAAGTCGTACCTAAAACACAGAGGTCGTTCTTGGAGAGTTGGCAAGTGGACCCAAGCTGCCGCATTTCTCCGCCTGTGCTACAGAGTCCTGGCACTGCCAACCAAGCAGCCTAGATGTCTTCTAGTATAGCAGGACTCTCTGGGGATTGTGCAATATCATTATGATAGTGACACACAGGTGCACACATACACACAGACACACACATGCATACACAGTTCCCACTTTGATAAAAAAAAAATAAAGATTTCTGCCTGCACGGGGTAGGAAATGTGATTTTTTGAAGTGGCTTTGGCTTTCCATTGATGCTGACACTATTGTACTTCCTCAAATGTGTTCGTTGTTTTATGATTTGCCACTAGACGGGTGGCATTGTGGAGTTTGTCGTTATTAAGCCCAATGGCTGAGAGTATAAGCCCATTTTAAGTCTTTAGTTCTTACAGTGACCTGTGAGAAGGGAGATGGGCTCTTGGGTCAGTTGGCCTGGTTGGGGAGTGGCCGTCGGCTGGGAAGATCAGCTCAAGGACAGGGCAGGTGATAGGCTCACGCAGGAATAAGATGAGAAGGATTTCGGGGTTTATTTCTGTATGGAGAAAAATGTTTATGTTTTATTTGTCTAGAAAATAGAGAACAATTGTAATCCACCTCCAGTAATGGATGCTTGGCAAAGTGGCAGGCAGAACTTAGTTTTTATCGACTGTCAAGTGAATAGAATGGTCTTTTATGGGAGGTTCATCTCAAAAACAATGTGTGGTGTTTTTTTATTTTTTCTTTTTGGGTCACACTTGGCAATGCACAGGGGTTCCTCCTGGCTCTGCACTCAGGGATTACTCCTGGCGGTGCTCAGGGGACCATATGGGATGCTGGAAATCGAACCCAGGTCCGCCGCGTACAAGGCATATGCCCTACCCACTGTGCTATCACTCTAGCCCCAACAATGTGTGTTTTTAAAAATCCATCTTTATTCCTAGTTCAATTATTGTATATCCTCCGTGTGAAATCAAAAACTTCTAGTCATGGGCTCATAATATAAATAGTCGTGTCAGTTGACATGAGAAATAGTCTTCTTTGTAAATAGCCGATGAAGGGTGGAAAAGATTTAATGCTTATGGAATTCAGCCTATTCTAAAGAGCAGTTTTCATAGCCTTTTTTTATATGGAAAATTAACTTTTCCCAAGTGGCATCCCCCACGCCATAGAGCTACTTCTTTGTTTATTTTAAATGGAGGCACTGGGGTCCACACTATTGTTAAGCATTTATGTTTCGGGAATACAGTGCTGAGAAACCACAACCGCCACCACAAAGTTGTGTCACTTACCACTATTGCTAGGTCCCGTCATCTGAACTTAGTCCTTTCTGAGTGTCAGATGAGTAGAATGGCCTTGTATGGGAAGCTCATCTCAAAAACAACGTGTGCTTCTAAAATCCATCTTGAATCCTAGCTCAATTACTGCATACCCTCCGTGTACGATATAATCTTGCCGCACTTACCAAGCTCATCTCTCTCGGCAGACTCTCGGCATCTGTCATTTCTAGCCACTGTCCATTCCCTTGCTGTGCTTCTTTAGATGCACATACGAGAGAGATCATTCTGCATTTGTTCTTTTTTACCTTCGACTCATTCTGCTGAGCTTGATACCCTCCTGTTACAGCCAAGTGGTCCCAAACTGCTTGGAGTCATACCCACATTTGCTTGGGAGAGACTCTTTGCTTTGGGACCATTCCTAGCACATCTCAAGGGATTATATGTGGCGCCAGGAATAGAACCCACTGTACTATCCTCTCTGGATCCCAGTAAGATTTCATCTTTTCATATAGCTGAATAGTGTTTCATTATGTATGCAATGTGTGTGTGTGGTGGGGGGGGTACACTGCATGTGTACCTTTATACCTTTCAGTATAAGTTTACAAATAATTGGAGTCTTTTTGACTTCTTTTCCAGTTTTATTTTATTTCAAATGGAGGCACCGGGGTCCACAGTATTGTTAAGCATTAAAACTTCTAGTCATGGGCTCATAATATAAATAGTCATGTCAGTTGACATGAGAAGTTGATCCCCTTAATAGCTTTTTTCTTTTCTAATTGCTGTGGCAAGGATTTGTAGAACTATGATGAATCCTATGATGAATAATAGTAGTGAGAGCGGACATAGGAGAGTGAGAGTGAAAGAAAGATTTTCAATTGAGTTTAATGTAGGCTGAGGGTTTGTGGAATATGACCTTAACTGTATTAGGAAAATTTTTTCTATCCCCATTTTTGTTGAGAGATTTTTTTTCTTTTCATAATAATTGGGGGCTGGAGCTTGTAAAATTTTTTCTCTCTATTTGTTGCTATGATAATAGGATTTTTATCTCTCCTTGTATGAATGCATGTACTAAACCATTCTTGTATTCTTGAGATAAATCTCACTTGATCATAGCATGGGATCATCACTATCACTATCACCCCGTTGTTCATCGATTTGCTTGAGTGGGCGCCAGTAACGTCTCCATTCATCCCTATCACATGCTAGTGTAGCCTGATGACATATTGGGGGCTCTTTCAGGGTCAGGGGAATGAGGACCATCATTGTTACTGTTTTTGGCTATCGAGTATGCCACGGGTAGCTTGCCAGGCTCTGCCATGTGGGTGGGATACTCTCAGTAGCTTGCCGGGCTCTCCGAGAGGAACGGAGGCTTTTGGGGCAGCCTCTAATCACCTTTACAGGTATTCCCAGTCAGAAATATATGTGGGCATGATACTGTCAGTAGCCTGCCGGGTTCTCTGAGTGAGAATTAGAGAATAAGAGGTTGCGTGGCTGCAAATGCAGCCACATGCTTCCAGGAGCTTGGTTGTATAGTCTCTGGATCCTGGCCGTTGATGGGGTTACACGGCAGTTGGTGGGTGTAACTGTCTAGCTACTGGAAGGTGGGGGATCTGGGTGGAGGAGGCCCAGTCCCAAACCGAGCAGGCTTGGAGATCTCAGCACCAGGACCCTCACATCTGCGTTCCTTTGCCAGTTCCTTCATGTGTGAGGCTCGTCCAAGCATGTGGAGAGTGGTCTCAGCATGGCTGTGGCTGGGTCCCGGAGGTCTTTAGCTGCCGGGGCTCTGCTTGGGGTGGAGAGGGAAACTCAACCTGCCCTCCTCCAAGGGGCCCAGGTGAGGACAGCATGGTGTGGGGGCAGGAGACTCTGCCTTGTTCTCTTCCGGGAGATTGGTTTTATAGTCTCTGGATCCTGGCGATTGATGGGATTACACAGCATTTGGTGGTTGTAATTGTCTTAGCTATTGGAAGATGGGGATCTTATATATTCATGGATGGGATCATATGTATGTAGCACTGTAGCACTGTCCTCCTGTTGTTCATCAATTTGCTTGAGTGGGCCCAGTATCATCTCCATTGTGAGACTTGTTGTTACTGTGTTTGACATATCGAATACGTCATGGGGAGCTCGCCAGGCTCTGCCGTGCGGGCGAGATACTCTCAGTAGCTTGCCGGGCTCTCTGAGAGGGACGGAGAAATCAAACTCAGGTTGGCTGGGTCAGTTATGTGCAAGGCTAACACCCCACCCACTGTGCTATTGCTCTCTCTCTCTCTCTCTCTCTCTCTCTATATATATATATATATATATATATAAAAGGTAAAGGTAAAGGCCTTCCTGTTGATCGTCGATTTGCTCGAGCGGGCCCAGTAACGTCTCCATTGGAGACTTTGTTGTTACTGTGTCTGGCATATCGAATACTCTCGGTAGCTTGCCGGGTTCTCCAAGATATATATATATATATATATATATATATATATATATATATATATCAGGCTAGAGTGATAACACAGCGGTAGGGCATTTGCTTTGCACGCAGCCAACATGGCCGACCCAAGTTCGATTCCTCCGCCCCTCTTGGAGAGCCCGGCAAGCTATCGAGAGTATCTCGCCCGCACGGCAGAGCCTGGCAAGCTCCCCGTGACGTATTCAATATGCCAAACACAGTAACAAGAAGTCTCACGATGGAGACATTACTGGGCCCGCTCGAGCAAATCGATGAACAACGGGAGGACAGTGACAGTGATTATATATATATATATATATATATATAATTGAAAATTAAAAAGTTACAAAGATATCTATGGTTGAGTCTCTGGCATACATTGTTCCAACACCAATCCCTTTACCAGCATCCAGTACCCCTCATCAGTGTCCCCGGTTTTCCTCCCACTTCTTAGCCCGCTTGTGGCAGGCACATTTCCTCTCTCCATTGTCCTTGCCTTCCCTAATTTATCCTCCACCCCCTGACCCAATGGCACGCTTCCTACTGAAGAACAGTTCTCCAGTTCTAAAGGTCTATTGCCTGTAGGCATTTGATATTCCCCTACAAAGTCTCTTTATGTCCCACATATGAGAGATCATTCCGAGTCTCTTCCTCTCTCTCTGATTTTATTAACATGCTACTCCCCAGATCCCTCCACGTTGTAGCAGATTGTAGGTCTTTATCTTTCCCTGTGGCCAAGTAGTATTTCACTGTGTAGATGTATCATTGTTTCTTTATCCAGTCATCTGTTCATGGACATTTGGGTTGTTTCCATATTTTGGTTATTGTATATAGTGCCGTAATGAACATAAGAGTGCCAGATGTCTTTGCTGCTTTGTGCTTTTGGGTCTGTAGAGTATATTTCCAGGTGTGACATTGCTGGGTTATAGGTAAGCTCAGTTTCTAGTTTTTTAAAGAGTATCCATAATGTCTTCCAAAATGACTAGACCAGTTGACATTTCCACCAGTATGGAATGAGGGTCTCTTTATCCCCACATCCTCACCAACACTGGTTGTTGTTATTCTTTTTGTTGCGTGCCAGTCTCTGCGGTGTGATGTGGTAGCTCATTGTTGTTTTGTATATCTCTGATAATTAATGATATAGCGCATTTCTTCATGTGCTTTTGTCCATTTGTAATTCTTCTTTGAGAAAGTTCCTGTTTATCTCTTCTCATTTTTTGATTGGGCTGGATGTTCTTTACTTGTAGAGTTCTATTAGTGCTTTATATGTCCTTATAGATGAGTTTTGGGCAAATAGTTTCTCCCAAATAAATTTTCCCATTCTGTGGACTCTCTTTATATTTTGGTCAACGTTTCCTTTGGTGTTCAGACATTTCACAGTTTAATATAATCCCATTTGTTTACCTTTGCTTCTATTTACTTGATCAGTGACGTTTCATCCTTCAAGATGCCTCTAGCTTTAATGCCATTAGAGTTCTGCCTTTTTTTTTCTCTATGTAATTTATGAATTCAGGTCTGATATCTAGGTCTTTTACCCATTTTGATTTAATTTTTGTGCATGGTGTTAAAAAGCGGTCTCTCACTATACAGTGAATCTGTGTAATGCTTTGGAGAGTATTGGTGTTTTGACAATGTTAATCCTCCCAATCCATGAACAGAAAAAATGTTTTCATTTCCTCCTGTCTTCTTCTATTTCTTTGGTTAAGCTGATTCCTAGGTACTTGATTTTCTAAGGAACAATTGTGAACGGAATTTTTAAAAAATCTTTCTCTCTTAGATTTCATTCTTTGCTTAGGAGAATTCCTAAGCAAATAAAACAGGTTCAGGAGAATTCCTCTTTATATAAGACTTTCTGGAAGAGGCTGAGCAGGATAGAAAATAGATCATCTTTCATGTTTTGGAAGAAACTAGTGAATACATCTGGGCCTCAGATTTTGTTCTGGGGGAGATTTTATTACTATTTTTATTTTCATGTTCGTAATTAGACTGATCTGTTTTCTCCTGACTCAGTTTTGGGAGGTTACAGGACTTCCAAATTTATCCATTTTAAAAATTGTTTTTTATATTGTTAATGTACACTCTCTTATTTTCTTCCCTTGGGTTCTTACATTAGGTTCCCTTTAATAATCTTTTTCTCCAGACCTTAAGATGTGTATATCTTTAAGCTCTTTGTTTTAGTCTTTCCCTCTTTCCCAGGGCATTCTTTCATTGTGAGGGACTTCTGTTTTAGAACAGCGTTTGCTGTGCCCCCTGTGTTCTGGTAACTCATGTCTTCGTTCTCTCTTGTTTTTGGGAAACTTAATTTCTTCTCTAATTTGCTCCTTGACCCACTTGTTTATGAGTTTTTCCCAGTATATACGTTTTCCCCGGATTTCTATTTGTGGCTTATCCCCTCTTTCAAAGAATTGTGGTCTAAGAAGATGGTTTCAGTTCTCTTGATTTCTACAGATATTTGTTTTGTGTACTAGCATGTGGCCTATATTGGAAAATGTCTATATGCACTGGAGAAAAAAGCATATTTGACTTTTGACGACCGCTGGACTAGAGCTGTTACCGACTGGATCCCACGGGATGTCAAAAGACCGCGTGGCCGCCCACCTACCAGATGGTCAGACTTCTTCGTCAAGATCATGAACAATCGGTTTGAGGCTCTTCATGTTCCCAGAGCGAACAGATGCCATTGGGCTACCCTAGCACGCGACAGGGACAAATGGAGACGTTACTGGCGCCCGCTCGAGCAAATCGACGACTAACGGGAAGTTAAGTGAATAAGTGACTTTGGGGGGGGTGAACAGCTTTATAGTCATTCAGTTATTTGTACTCCAGATAAGTGAGATCATCTTCTTCATCCTCCTTCTGACTTACTACACTCAACAGGAAGTCTTCCAGTTCTAACCAGGTTGCAGCAAATTGCACGATTTTGTTGTTCCTTTCAGCTGTGTACTGTTCCACGTGTACATATACATGTACATATACTTATGGACATATACCACATCTTCATACAAAAGTCATTCAAAAAGACACGAGCACGGCACTATTCTTCGCAGCACTAAGTACAATAGTCAAAATATGGAATCAGCCTAGGGGTCCAACAAAGATGAATGGATTATGAAGCTGCGGTCTATATACATGAAGACAACTTTTGAAGTCCTATCTGAGAGGTTTTATAGCTGGGTGCTTAGAGACCCTCCTTGATTATTATCTGCACCCATTAATTTTTGTGGGCTCCTCTAGGTCTTCAGAGGATCTCCGACACTGTGTGGGTTGGGGTGAGGATCTGGGCTGTGCCGGGTCTCACGGTCTCAGTTTATTCCATCAGTCCCACGCGGAGCTTAGGAATGAGCCTGAGACCCTGCAGTTCGGACGGGCACTGCTCCTGCCCTCACCTGCTTGCTGTCTCATGGGGCTCCAGTGCCTGTCTTTGGGTTTATGCAGCTGACACTTCGGAACCAGACAGACTCTCATAGTCCTTGAATCAAACTAGTACTTGGGTGGATGCTTGCTCTCAGATGAATTGGGGGAGAGAGGGCGGTCTTTCCCTCCAACCGGTGCAGAGGCTACTTTGTCCCTCACTTTGTCCCCTAAGGCTACCCGGTCATCTCCCTACCTGGGGTCATGGGTGTGCAACCCACCGCAGCTGCTGCCTGGGCCCTGTCCGGTCCACACCAGCCTCCGACTCCAGCCGGCCCCTGTGGATGCAGAGTCGGAGGCTGATGGTGGAGATTCTGTCGCTTTTTCTTTCCTCTGTCTGTGCTCAGTCCCTCCACCTTTCCCGCTCCTGTCCGCCTGGGGCTGTCCTGCTTGAACCCTTTGCTTCCAGAGGTTTCTTCTGTGGAATGTTTCCTGGAGCTGCAACTTCCTCTGTGGAAGCTCAGAGAACTTTGAGGTCTCCTCAGCGATTTGTCACATACTGGACCCAGCGCACCTCTCAGGCACTGCCTCTAGCCTCTTGGCCTTGTCTTGAGCTATTGATTTTCATAGTTTTCATTGATTTCATCCATTTTCATTGATTTCCATAGGCCACATTGTAGTTTGCTAAAAGCACTACAAGTAAATGGAATAAGCACTACTAGGAAATACTGGGAGAACTTTGGAAAACAGTATCGGTTCCAGGAGTTTTCAAGCATATGGAAGTAGGGATAGGACTGGGATGAGTTTTAAGCGCCTGCTGGCCAAGGTCAGCAGCCCACACACCGTGGCCTGCACTTCCTGCTGCCCGCCCCACCTCTGCCCTTCTACAGGAAGGGCTACTTTTGGGTAGTTCTCAAATGCCATCTAAATTATCTCTAAATGCTTCATTTTGAACCTGTACCAAAAAAGACTCTAATCACCCCATATTTCCAAATAGAACATGACTTCTGGAATAACAGCAACACTGGTGTTGAAAATATATATTGATTCTTAGGGCTGGAGAGATAGCACAGCGGGTAGGGCATTTGCCTTGCACGTGGCCAACCCGGGTTCGATTCCCAACATCCCATAGGGTCCCCTGAGCACCGCGAGGAGTAACTTCTGAGTGCAGAGCCAGGAGTAACCCCTGTGCATTGCCGGGTGTGACCCAAAAAGCAATATATATATATATATGCATATATATATATTGATTCTAGGCACATTGGTGGAGTGAAGAGGACATGGTGTAGGGATGGGTGTTAGAACATTGTGTGCCTAAAAGTCACCAGGAATAACTATGTCAATCACAGTGATATATATCCTACTTCTCTTTTCTTCTCTCCTCTTTTTAATTTTTGTGAATTTTAACCAAGATCCCAGTAGGCTCACATGTTGGATTAGTTCTGGGGTCTCTGGTGTTCTTTTGATAAATAGGTTCATTTCTTTCTTGTTTCATTTTTTCTTGCATTTTATTGATTGAAAAACAATTATAAAGTATCCCACATTGTGGGTTTTGCTGATTTCCTCTGTGGTATCATGTATTAGCTTCCTTGATCTCTTGTATTTCTGTCAATTAACCAGATTCATGTTATTTTTTTTTCCACACCAAGAGAGGTATTCATGCTCTCTTATTTTGTACTACAAGGGTAGATCCATTTTTGGTAGGGAACAATAGTCAGATCAAATCTTTCCAGCACTGTCCTCTCTCAGAAGAGAGCATAACACGACACACACGATAGTCATGCCGCAATACTCCATGCCAGGCTGTTTCATTTGGGGTGCCCCGGAGGGGGGCGAGTGAGCACCCTCCCAACCCCAAGAGACCGAGCCCAGCACCCGAAAACCTCCAGAATTCAACCTCCACCATGCTCACGGCTGCTCTCCACACACTAGGCCGAGCTTCCCCACTGAGTGAACCTATTCCTGGACATCTTGTATCTCACACCACTCATACTCCAAAAGTAGTGCACCTCATTTGATGGGGTTTAAAGTAAAAGGCAACCAATCTTGGGGGAAATACATTTTTACATATATCTATATCTATATCTATATCTATATCTATCTATCTATCTATCTGAGCTGGAGTAGTAACACAGTGGGTAGGGCGTTTGCTTTGCATGTGGCCAACCTGGGTTCAATTCCTCTGCCCCTCTCAGACAGTGGCAAGCTACTGAGAGTATCTTGCCCACACGGCAAAGCCTGGCAAGCTCCCTATGACATGACAAAAACAGTAACAAGTCTCACAATTTGTTGTGAGACATTACTGGTGCCCACTTGAGCATATTGATGAACAACGGGAGGACAGTGACAGTGATATCTATATATCTATATCTATATATAGATATATATGCACAAAAGTCTCAACCCTTAACAACATATTAGTGATCTCTTATAAAAGGACTTAATGACCCCTGAGTGAAATACAACAATCTCACACACTCTCCTCTAAGAAAGTTTTTGAAGCATTTTCAGCAGTTAATTCATAACAAACAATACAAAATAAATTATTTCAGTTCTGCTTTAGGGCAGGGCTTGGGGTTTGGGATGAAAACATCCAAAATACGGTGGAAGGTCGGTGTAATGGTGGTGGGATTGGTGTTCGAATATTAAATGTAATCAAATATTGTGAACTACTTTATACAAATAAAATTAAATTTAAAAAAATCTTTCCAGCATAAAATCTTTGCCCAGTAAGTTTAGCAGCTGCTAATGATTTCCACTTAAGTCAACTATTCCATCGGAAAGCAAAAAATGAGATTATCCAGTTCTATCATTTCTTCCTCTTTCATTGGCTGAAATTTTCCAATCAAGAATACTTTTCCTAAATCAACTATTTGGTTAGCGTGAAGTAAGGAAAAGGCATATCAGAGGCTTATTCTTTCCTTTATCAGTCAATAAAGGAAGTAATATAATTTCCCAGCGCCTGGCAAAGTTCTTCAGTGGAGGAATAGAGAAATACGTAAGTATTTTAAGAAGCTGGACAGGATGGAGGAAATCCTTGGGGATGGGAGTGGGCGGGAACTGCAGCCGAGAGGAGGCGGGAATGCGGGCTGGGGGAGGAAGCCCTGCTTGGTGTCCTCAAGCGTTCCCCGGGAACGGCAGCGGGGTGAGTGGGGTGCAGGAGGTTGGAGGTTGGTTTTCAGAATGGGAAAATGAAGTTACCTAGAGTGTCAATTGTTCGCACTTGGCCTGAGAGAGACTTCTTCATGGAGATTAATTCATGAAAGCTGATCTTCCAGTGCCCTGTGCTGAAGGAAAGTTTACTGCCTCTCATCTGGGCTGGAGCGATAGCACAGCGGGTAGGGCAGTTTGCCTTGCACATAGCCGACCTGGGTTCGATCCCTCCATCCCTCTCGGAGAGCCTGGCAAGCTACCGAGAGTATCCCGTCCGCACGGCAGAGCCTGACAAGTTCCCTGTGGTATATTCAATATGCTAAACACAGTAACAACAAGTTACAGTGGTGCCCGCTCTAGCAAATTGATGAACAATGGGAGGAGAGTGGACAGCGCTACATCATCTGGAAAAAGGGCTTAAGAGTATTTTTTTTCTACCTTCACTAATTGAAGAGGAATAATTTCAACAATTTAAAGAGGAATTGAAAGAGCTATGCTTGGAATATCACGATTCACTCAAATGAGAGATAGAATCCGGAGTTCTGATCTCCGTCAACCCTCAAGAATCAGGGACGCTGTCTCATTTGCCAAGGCATCAAAAATCAGATGGGCTGGACACGTAATGAGGTTTACAGACAACCACTGGACTAGAGCCATTACTGACTGGATTCCACGGGATGTCAAAAGATCGCATGGACGCCCACCTACAAGATGGTCAAGACCCTGAATGATCGGTTTGAGGCTCTGCATGTTCCTAGAACGAACAGATGCCATTGGGCTACGCTAGCACACAACAAGGGATGAATGGAGACGTTACTGGCACCCACTCGAGTAAATCAATGAATAACAGGGGATCAAGTGATCAAGTGACCTTCACTAATGCTGATTAGAATAAGAGCTAAATGCTGCATCTCTGTGGATGGCCAACCAGTCCAGAACTAGCTCTTATTCCCATCAGTGTAATGAAGGAAACTGAATCCTCGTCTTCCCTAGGATTGGAACTAAGCTGCAGAGCATAGACAGTAGCTGAGAGGGCAGGAACTGGAGGACGCCAGGAAGTGCTGCTGTAGACAGGGTGGTGGCAAGCAGGTTGGGAGAAAGCAAAACAAAACTACTCTCTCTGAAGAAATAGTTCAAACCGAGCAGGAAGGATTCCAGAGAGAGACCAAGAAAGAGATGGAACAGGGTCTGAACGGCGGTCTCATTTCCTGAAGAAAACACTCCGAATCTGTTCCCAGGCAGCACGTTTCCTTTGAGGAAGTCCACTTTGACTTGAACTAGATTGAGTCCGTCACGGACAGCTACCATTTCTGTGTCCAGTGTCTTTTCTCGCTTTTCCTCAGAACATAGTGATTCTTCTCTAGGAAGTTCTTCTTTCTCATCAAGGTCCATGAAATTGAGATGTGGTTGACTATCTGCTGATTCAGAGGGGACCTGACTCATATATGCTTACTTTTCATCTCCTTAATCACAATGATTGGCTAAGCAAGGCCATAGGATGTAATAAAAGTTAGTGGAATTCGGTTTAGGAGGTATTTGTTAGAAAAGGGAACTTCAGCTGCGGTTGTTGAGAAACCAGAGAGTAATTAATTTGTCCCTCGGGAAAAGATAAAAGAATGGCATCAAAAAGAAAAGTGCAGAGGCTGGGGCTATTGCACAGTGGGTAGGGCGTTTGCTTTGCACATGGCCGAGCTGGGTTCGATTCCCAGCATCCCATAGGGTCCCCCAAGCACTGCCAGGAGTAACTCCTGTGCATCACTGGGTGTGACCCAAAAAGCAAAAAAAAAAGTGCAAAGGTAAATAAAGTAACAGAAAGATCCAATCGAGGTACTCTCACAGGAAGCCCTGGATCTGTGCATTCTGATGCCGAAAAATGTCACTAAAAACGGAAAGGATTGTCTTAATACCACTCTTAAAGCAGACACATCCTCTGCATTTGAAAAATAACATATAAATGACAACGACAGAAATCCAGACCATAGAATCCAAAGAAGAAAATTGGCAAAATAGTTTTTTAAAATTTATTTATTGAATCACCATGAGAAAAGTTACAACGCTTTCAGGTTTAAGTCTTGGTTATACAATGACCAAGCACCTATACCTCTACCAATGTACATTTTCCACCACCAAGAACCCCAATATATTCCCCAATCCCACCTCTCCCCCTGCCTGTGAGGCAGATGATTTCCAGTTAACTCTCTCTTTACTTTGCTTACATTCATTATTTTGACAAAAGATGCACCATCATTATTTGGAATTTTCCACCAACAGTCAGACTGGCTGAAAAGGCATCGTTAAATAATTTGTTTTCTATTGCTGGTTGTGAAGAGCGTATGATGTCACACGGCTGCTATCTATTGTGGCCGTGAGATTTTGGATTTCTGATATTTTACTAATTAAGTCTGGAGGGATTTCTGCCAAAAGCCACTGGGTTCTGAATTGGGTCTATGTGCCTCTGAGGCCATGTCCGTGCTGGAGAGCCGCTTGTGGGGGGCAACTTGTGGTCTCGGCTGGGCAGGAAGGATGGGCCAGTTCCACCACCCCATCCCATGAGGCTGCAGTTTCCTCATCACCACTGGCTCATACCTGGCTGTTCAATAGGCTCTGAGGCGGTGGCCACCGTGCCTGGGGGGTGGGGGGGGGGGGAGAAAGGCGGAAGGGACAAACACTGTTTCCCATCCGGTGGGATGTGGTGCCGTAGCTTAATGCATAGTCTGGAAACTGGCAAAATATTTAATAAATATGTCACTGAATAAGTCTTTTCTCCTCATGGGCTTTCTGTCATTTCAGATTTTCTCTATCATATTGTCTTTGGGCTAACGCTGGTTGTTCTTTGCTCTGGTCCCATTGTTTTCCACTTCATCATGGAAATACTAAAGTTGTTTCTTGGATTCTGAAGCATGCTGGTTTCTATGTATGAGTTTGCTCCCCAAGGCTCTCCTCTGCCTCCCCCCTCCCCCTCACCCCTGGAGCCAGGAGGTCTGAGTTCCAGTGGTGATTACACCGCTGATTAGCTCTGGGTGGGCTCATCACTCTTCTCCACGGCACTATAACTTGCTTATTCTTAAAAGAGAAGATAACCTCTAAGGTAGAAAGAAAGAAAGAAAAAACTTGTGTTTCTGTCTCCTCCCCGGCTTACCTTAGCCGGGCTGGAAGTCACCGGGCATTGCTGGCCTTACATAATCCCCATGAGCGATCGAGCCTGGGGCCCTATCTGCTTGATGCTTTCCTGAGACCTTGACTTCTGAGATGCTTCTAAAGAACAATTTGATGAAATTCAATATGTCATTATCTTTGCCTCCATATTCTAGAAGTTTGCTTCTTTTCATAGATCACCGGCAACAGAAAAGATATTTAATGTTAGAAATTCAAAGCTTTGTCTAAAGATTTGATATCAGGTTATGGGTTATATAAGTGAACATTGTTAGAGCCTGCCAGTAACTATAGCTAAATGAAAGTAACTGCACGGTTACAATGGCGTTAGCCAAGTTCTCTTAAGAGTCTGAAGATTCGAAACACGGGCTAGAATGATTGCCTCACTGTCTGGGTCACTGAGGCTTCCGTTACTCAGACACCAAGATTTCTGGCCACATCTGTTCTTCCAGGACCACGCCCACTGTACCAGCCTCATCCCAGCCCTAATTAGGTCGTGCCTCGAGCATTCCAATCTGGTTTTAATTTGCCTCCCTAATTGCCTTTTCCACTTGCCTCATCCTGCACGCACACTCACATGCGTGTATTGATCTTTCCGAGACAATGGATCATCACAGCGGCAGCCCCCTGATCCCCAAATCCCCAAATCCCTGTCTCATCCCCTCAAATCATGGTTTTTGTCTGTTCCTGCTTCTCCCTCCTCTGTGTGAGCTTAGTTCATGCCTGCAGTCAGAGAGCCTGTCGCAGAGAGCAACCCCCACCAGGGTCTTTGTTATGGCAGACATGCAGCTCTGGGTAACGTGCCCCTTTGTGCCTCATACTAACTCTGGCCCTGCGCTCCGAGATAACAGTCCACAGGAGATAGAGGCATTGAATGGACTCTACGATGAATTTTCTCGTGACCCACCATTCACTGAAGTCTGGCCCACTCCACATGTAGGAGCAGGCCCCGCAGTGGCCCTGTCCTGCCATCCTTAGCAGAAGATCAAGCCCAGTCCTACAAGACCACCCAGTTCAGGTGCCGCTCACCAGGACCAGGTCAGGCCTCTGCTTCTGACCAACGGGCTACTCAAAGATTCCCACGTTCCTTCCTTGCCTTTGATCTCTTTATCTCACGAAATCACCATGATTTACAAAGATTTTGGTAGTGGCGTTTTAGACATTCATTGTCCTAGCACCGATCTCACCCCCAGTGTCAACGCCCTCCCCCACCCCTACCCCAGCCCAGCCAGCCACCTTGACAGGCCTGTCTTTCAGCTCAGTTGCTGTTGTTTGGGTCTTTCGGTGGTGTTGACTCTGTGGTTTGAATATTTGTCTATACACTCCTCTACACCACCCATGAACCTGAGGCCCTTGACCCCTGTCTGCCCACCCTCCACCCCCCTGTTGGGTTTGATTAATTCACTAGAGTGTCTCAGAGCACTCAGGAAACCAGTTTACCCTAACTTGATCACTTGATCACTTGACTTCCCATTAATCGTCGATTTGCTCGAGCGGGCGCCAGTAACGTCTCCATCTGTCCCTGTCGCGTGCTAGGGTAGCCCAGTGGCGTCTGTTCATTCTAGGAACACGAAGAGCCTCAAACCGATCGTTCACGATCTTGATGAAGAGGTCTGACCATCTGGTAGGTGGGCGGCCACGCGGTCTTTTGACATCCCATGGAATCCAGTCGGTAACAGCTCTAGTCCAGCGGTCGTCTCTAAATCTCATTACATGACCAGCCCATCTAATTTTTGACGCCTTGGCAAATGAGACAGCGTCTCTGATTCCTGATCGTCGATGGAGGTTGAAACTCCGGATTCTTTCTCTCATTTGAGTGAAACGTGATATTCCAAGCATAGCTCTTTCTATTCTTCTTTGAGAGACCTGAATAGCGTTCTCATCCTGTTTGCGTAGGGCCCAGGTCTCTGAGGCATATGTTAATGCAGGAAGAACAGTGGAATCAAAGAGATGTGCCCGGAGCCAGAGTTTCTTCGTTCTCTTAGCTATTTCTTCGATGCTCTTGAAGATTACTAGATTACAGAAATTACTAAGAATTATATGAAAACACACATAATAGAGTGAGAGCAACTAAGCATATAATAAGAATATAAAGTCTATATGAGTGTATAATAAGAATATAACTCAGGAAGAGCCAAGTTGAGAGAGGCATAGGGCTAGGTCCGAGGGAAGGAGCCCGTCTCTCTATACACCCCCACCCGCCATCCGTTCTTCTGCATCTGTCTGTGTTTATCCCGCTGGAGCCCCCCTGAACCCAACCTGGGGAGTCTTTTTCATGGTGGCCTCATTACCTCAGCAGTGTTGATTAAGTCACAGTCCATTGACAATCGATTCAGCCTCCAGCTGCGTCCTCTCGCCGAGGTCAGACATGCGGTTCTCCTGACAACCAGTGTCCTGCCGAGTTCTTCCCAGAGTTCCCTCACTCCTGTAGCTGTCGGTTAAAAGGGTTTGTTCTATGCAGCAAGATACTTTGCTAACTCTTTTTTTTTCTTTTCGGGTCACACCTGGCGATGCACAGGGGTTACTCTTTGCTCTGCACTCAGGAATTACTCCTGGCGGTGCTCGGGGGAACCACATGGGATGCTGGGAATCGAACCCGGGTTGGCTGCATGCAAGGCAAACGCCCTACTTGCTGTGCTATCACTCCAGCCCCACCTTGCTAACTCTTATTATGCTGGAAATCCAAAGGTTTTAGGAGCCCTGGGCCAGAAAGGGGATGAAAAACAAATATATATTTATGACAGATCACAGCGTCATCCCAAACATGTCAAAGCAGTAGAGAGGTACCCAGAACTGGTTCCCCCCCCCCCCCCCATTATGGCTTGGGAAGAGGGAGTCTCAGGTGAGTCTCAGGACAAGGAGGTGGCCCTGGGCTTGGCCCTACACCTGGGAGCACCCCTGCCCCAGCCCCAGAGGAGCACATTCTGACTCATCCCCCAGCCTGAGCTGCTTCCTGACCACCCAGTTCATAATGCTGCCTTCCTGCCCCACTCAGAGCTACTGAGGCATTCATTCATTCATTCATTCAGCCCGTCTTTATCCCAACCTCTGTGTTCCAGGGATGGACTCCGAGCTCTCAGTATGAATAGAGAAAGTGTCTGCCCTCAGGAACTTATATTCGGCTGGCACCAGACAGGTACATATGCAGAGAATCTCTCAGGGACCAGGGGCTCTGTATAGCAAAGCAGGGCCAGAAACAGGGTGGGTGCAATTCTGCATGGGGTGAGGTCCCCCTGCAAAGGGACTGTTTGAGCAGAGAGATGCATGCAGCAAGGACAGCAAGGGAAGGCATTCCTGACCGGGGGACAAGGACCGGCCACCAGGAGCATGCTGGGTGCTGTGGGCAGCTGATTGGACATTACTCACTGGCCTCGCTGAATGTCATCTCACTTTCCTTCGCCCTTTCTTATGATTGAATGTGCCTCGTCTGCTGACAGTTTACAGAAGCCAGGCGCTGGAGTCCCGGCGTCTTTATAGCATCACTGCTCCTCTCCCCTGCCTGCCCACGCCCCTGCCTCTGCCCTGTCTGGCCGAGGCTGTCGTTGATGGAGAGTGCTCGCTGGTTTTATTCACGCTCGGGAATGGCATGTACCATAAGGTCTCAGCATTTCTCTCTGCCTGCCTGATAGACAAAGACAAAACTCTGTAACCTCCTTAAGAAAACTCATGTGTGTGGAAGGGCCAAGCAGAATCAGAAACTGCATCCTCAGGTTCCCAGTGAAGAAGCTTGGGTGTCTACTTCTGGGGTAAGAACTCAGCACTGTGGGCTTGGCGGGGCTTCTGCAGATTGTAAAGTCAGGACTTCCGGGACCAGATGGATGACTCCAAAGGACTGATTTACTGACTTGGAATCTGAGGGTTGATTAAGTATTGATCAGTGACCCAGCTCAGATCTGCAACAGCCTGAAAAGTGCTTTCTGAATAAGCCATAAAGCTAAAGAATTGTTCAGTGATTTAATGGGGCACGCTCACTGGGGACGTGGTGAATTCCTTAGGAACAGAAAAGCAGGAAAGTTTGAAAATTCACTTAAATGTTTGATTTCCTTGAGGGGGTGCTGTAAATATCACGAAGTTAAATAAGATATCAAGTAAGGAACAGGCGGCTCTGAAAGTCCCACATTCATTTTATTTGAGGCTCAGGGAGGGTCTGGTTGGATTTCATCAGTTCTTTTGGGAGCTTTTGCTATGGGAAGTCTCTAGGGGCCAAGTTTGTACAATTCTCCCCTTGCTGAGTGCAGTGGGCCTGTGGGCGTTCCAGATCCCACGACAGCAAAGCTACTTGATAGTGACTCTGAGAATTGTTCTCTAGTAGCTGTACTGTGTTGGCACTGGTTGGGAGGGGAGGTGTTGAGATTGAGCCAGAAGCCCAGAGGTGACAGCAGAGACGTCCACAAAGCTGACACTCACACGCGTCTCCTGTCTTCCTTGATGAGGCAGTGACTTTGCCCTTGAGAACGACCGGGTGATATTCTGTACCCACGAGGTACTGCACACACCAGAGAATAGTGACTGTCGGCAGGAAAAAAACGCTGCTCGAACTGCAAGCTGACTGTATTGTTACTTAGATTACCTATAAAGGATCCCCTCCCCCACTTTTTAATTTTCGTACCGTGATATACAAGACGGTCACTGAGTTTTGTGTATGTATCATCCCAACACCACAACCTCTACCAAAGTGTTTGCTTCCCTCTGCCAGTGGCCCAGGGACCCCTCCACTCCCCACTCCAGCCCCCCAGTTTCCCATGTAGCTCAGTTCTGTAGACCAAGTCACCAAGTCTAAGTCAAAGCTTCTGTTGCCTTTGGTTGTTCCCTTACTATGATTCTCTATCCTACCTACAGGAGTATGTCATTACTTAATTATTTGGTTTGTTTTTATTTACATAGAATCCAAGGGCTGGAGCAATAGCACAGCGGGTAGGGCGTTTGCCTTGCACGCGGCTGACCCGGTTCCATTCTTTTGCCCCTCTCGGAGAGCCCGGCAAGCTACCGAGAGTATCTCGCCCACACGGCGGAGCCTGGCAAGCTCCCCGTGACGTATTCAATATGCCAAAACCAGTAACAACAAGTCTCACAATGGAGACGTTACTGGTGCCCACTCGAGCAAATCGATGAACAATGGGAGGACGGTACTACAGTGCTACCTACAGGAGAGACCATTCTCTATCACTCCCATGAGGGCCTTTGCTTCCACCCATGGGGGAGGGGGAAAACTGTACAATCTCATCTTTCCTTATGGCTGGGTAGCACCCTGAGGTGTAGATACCGCGGTTTCTTTATCGACTCATCTCTTATTAGGGCATTTGGGTTGTTTCCAGATCTTGGCTACTATGACTAGGATGGTGTTGAACCTAGGGGTACAAATGTCCTTTTGAATGAGTGATTTGGGATCTTTGGGGTAACCTCCCAGAAGTGGAACTGCTGGGTCATGGAGAAGCTCAATTCTTGGATTTTTGAAGTGTCGTTTTGTTTGCCAGAGGGGTTGAACCCTCCGGCACTCCCTCCAGCAGTGGATGAAGCTCCCCGCACATCCATACCGGCATGATTCTTTCCTTGGTGGTTATCCTGTTGTGTGCTAGTCTGACTGGTGTGAGATAGTATCTCCTCCCTGTTTTGATTTACATTTTTCTCAGAGTAAGTGTCACGGATTTATTGCAGGGGCCAGAGAGATAGCACAGGGGGTGAAGCACTTGCCTCACACATGGTTGACCCCAGTTCAGCCAACATCGCGTTTGTTCCCCCCGAGCCCTGCCAGGAGTGAACCCTGAGCAGAGAGCCAGCACTAAGCCTGAGCACAGCGAGGTGTGGTCCCACGGTGCCTCCCCACCCCGCGCCCCAAAATGAGTCACTTCAAGGAAAATAGCTGACATTTGTGGCCAATGATAGAACTGAAGCTTTCAAATGAAAATTCAGATCTTGAGAGGTTTGTTTCCAATGCTATGAGCCTAATAAGGACTTTTATGTGGATTTTATGTGGATTTTATGTGGATTTTATGTGGATTTGCGGAAAGGGCAGGACCTGACTTGTACGAGACTGACCTGATTTTGATCCAGGGCTCTCCATATGGTCCCCCAAGCCTAGCCAGGAGTGATCCCTCAGTGCAGAGCCAGGAGTAAGTCCTGAGCACTGCTCTGTATGGCCCCCCCAAAAGCCCCCCAAATTTTATATTACATGAATTTTAACTATGTGATATTTTCATATTGTTTAATGAAAGGTGTCAACATTAGGACCAATAGTTTTCAGGTGATTGCTGAATCTTGTTCTGTTGGAGATGAGTGCAGGGAAGAACATGGGATTAGCTCTTCGAGATGCTTCCACAGTGAAGGAAGCACTGCAGGATGAGAACTGTCCTCCTGGAGCTAAGTGTGGGTTTCAGTCATCTTAGCCACAAAGTGGGGCTCATTGTCCCTCTGACTTTATGCCGTTCCCAAGGGACTTCATGAACTCATCTTTATAAAATGCTTAGAATGGTACCGGGCACGTAGGAAGCCTTAGGTAGGTGTTTGTGAAATGAATGAAAAGAACAGAGCATCTGAGAACATCAGGTTCTCAGTGAATCATGAGCTGTTTTTCCCTTGAGAGCACCTCCCGCGAGCCTTTCTCTTCCTGAGGGAAAGTTTAGGGGAGAGAAAGTCACTGGATGAATTTGAATGGAGATGGGAGGCCCTTCCTCTGGCTGTTGCCTGGGTGTTCTTGCTTCATAGCTGCTAAAGAAATAGGAAGAGCCCCAAGAATGGCCTGATGTCCTTCAAAACTTTATTGGAGTATTCAAAATCAGTGAAATTTAAAATGAAAAATATCTGGAATATCCATTAAGTTTTTTAGAATAAAAATCAAGAGTACCAATGACTGCTGGGGGTGGCCCTCCTCCCTTTCCCTCACCCTCCCCTCCCCTCCCCTCCCCTCCCCTTCCCTTTCCTCCCCCCTTCCCTCCCCTCTCCTCTCTCTCCTCTTTCATTCTCTCTCCCTCCTTACCCCTCCCTTCTCTCCTCTCCCTCTTCTTCCCTCTCTTCCTCTTCCCTCCCTGTGAGTTTCAAGAGAAAAAGGCACAGGTATAGGGGGAGCATTTGGTCTCTGAGAACTGTCCCCCAGGCTGAACGACAGCAGTGATGGATGGAGGACAGGGTGGGGTTGGGGGGAGACAGAGAAACAGGAAGCAAATCCCAGGCTGGTCTGTAGTCAGTTTATTTCTCTCTCCTCCCCATTGTAGTCCAATCTCTCCCCTTATGACACAATCGTAGTCAAAATTTTGGTCGTAGTCCCCAGTCACCATAGTTCCATCATCCTAGTCTCCTCGACATCTCTCCTCATTATCTCCTTCCTAGTCTCGTCATAGTCTCATCGTCCTCTCCTTCCAGTCACCGTCGTCATCTAGTCCTCCTTCTAGTCCCAAAGTCCCAAAGTCTCCAAAGTCTCAGTTCTCATCCCTAGTCGACTTTCTAGTCCCCTCTTCCCCCTTACAGCATAGTGATATAGAAATCATGAAGGTGAGATACACAAAGGTGGGCTTGAACATTGTCATAACAACAAACATGTAAAGCCACTCCTTCAGGAGATTAACTCAAGGACAAAATCTCATCTGGGGTTTCAGCACTCCAGATTATTAGGAGATCCGCTCAAGGGTGGGATTTCATCCAGGCTGTATTGCTTTCTCCTTTCCTCAGCTGTCACTGTAATCCATTTAAGCAATCCTAGTAAATTTACTTCTTACAATATTTCTAGTCATTTGTATGAACACAGTAAGAGATATATTAAGCATAAAGGTTGGCTCTTCCTGGGGATATCTCACTATATTTCCCAGATTATAATCCTCAAGCCAGGTTAGTCTTTCCTAACCCCAGCAGGGTCCTTATTCAGTTACTACTTTCTGGGACATGGCAGGATTTGTTCCGCGATTGTGCTCTTAACTTATTATACTTATGGTGCTTAGCCTGTCTTTTTTCAATGTCAGAGTAGCTCACAGCTTGCCCTGGGTCCATGAAGTGTCTTCATCAGGACCCTGATTTTGGAGGACTAGGAACTAAGGGCACCTGAGGCTTAAGTAAATATGGATTCCCAGGAGTAAATATTATTTGGAGTCAATTAACTCCCATGTTAGAAAGCATAGCCTCAACTGTCTCCCTGTGTCTATCCAAGAAGGACATTGCTAAATAAACCATGCAACTCACATAAAGGAAAGAGAAAAGCAATGTAGGATTATTAGTGCTTGATGGAATTGGGTGTGCCTCAGGGGCACTGTTGTAGGAATAGCTCAATAAACCTTAAGCTCCCTGCGGAAGGAGCAAGGACAACCCAATGTTATCCAGCACTCCCCTCCCACCACCCTCCTCTGCCTCACCCCCAAGAATTCCTAGGACCTGTGATTTCAGAGTAGCTTTCTAATGACCAAGGAATTTCTGGCATGAGGCTTACATCTTTTCCCTGCTTCTACCCTTATCATGGTGATGATGTCATTCTGGAAGTATTAACTGAATGTCAGTAAAAGATGAGCAGTTTTAGGGGGATTTGAGACATCGTTCAAATGGAAGACCAATCCTGGGTGTATTTTCTACTTTGAAAATCCAGCTCCTTTTCATTGCTCCAGGCTGATCTCCTTTCTTTCCCAGAGGTACCCTGGGCAAAAGCCAAATTATTTCTTAACTCTGAATTCTACAAATGCACTTATTTAACATAGTATCCATTGAAATTCTAGAAAATGAAAATATGGCAGTTGGTGCAATTAAAAAATATTTGCTTGAAATTGTATACAGGAATACGCTGACTTTGACTTCGGGGATCTTTGCATGGTAGAATAGACACTGAGGTTCAAATCAGAGCCCCAGAGAGGAACTCAAACAGGGCCCACCCCTGAGCTCTCTCATCCTTCACAGCTCAGTTCTGGACAGAAATGTGTTTCTAGTTCAGATGTTATCCTTCCCCATTCCTTCTGATCGCTGGATCATATTGGAAATAAACAGCTGAATGATGTCAATGGCCTGTAATCACCATTGACTGTTGAGTGAAATTATGGTTTCTTCCTAATGTTTGTATTCTCATAGAACAGGCAAGAATAAACTAAAGGCATGGCCTTTATATATATATATATATTTTAGAGTATCTTGCAAGATATTTTGATTTAACGATAGTCCTTTTTGGGTTAGATATTCTTTTCCAGGATCAGATGTCCTTAATTTTCTCACCATCACGATCACAATCATGACCATCCTGTTGTTCGTCGATTGCCTCCAGCAGGCCCCAGTAACGTCTCCTTCATCCTAGCCCTGAGATTTTTTTTTTTTTTTGGTTTTTGGGTCACACCCGGCGATGCTCAGGGGTTACTCCTGGCTCATGCACTCAGGAATTGCTCCTGGCAGTGCTCGGGGGACCATATGGGGTGCTGGGAATCGAACCTGTGTCGGTCATGTTGGCTGCGTGCAAGGCAAACGCCCTACCCGCTATGCTATCGGTCCAGCCCCATAGCCCTGAGATTTTTTTAAAAAGTGCCATATTCAAGACTCTTTCAGGGCTAGGAGAATAAGACCCATCATTGTTACTGGTATTTGACATATTGGGTATGCCACGGGGAGTTTGCCAGACTCTGCCGTGTGAGCAGGTTACATTCGGTAGCCTGCCAGTTTGTCCAGAGTAAGAATAAGATGTCGCATGGCCGCAAATGCGGCCACACGCTTCCCAGAGCCAGATTTTATAGTCTCTGGGTCTTGGCCGTTGATGGGATTACATGGCGCCAGGGGGCCAGTTGGTGGGTGTGATCCCTGCCTACTGGAATATGGAGGATCTGGGTGGAGGATGCTCAGCCCCGATCCGAGCAGGCTTGGAGATCTCAGCCCCAAGACCCGCATGCCTTTGTTCCTCTGCAGGTACCTTCATGCGTGGGGAGAGTGGTCTCAGCATAGTGGTGGCTGGTTCTGGAGGTCTTCGGCTGCCGGAGCCCTGGTCAGGGCGGGGAGGGAAACTCAACCCGCTCCCCTCCCAGGGGCTCCGGCGAGGCAGCCAGGCGTGGGGGCAGGAGACTCTGCCCCCGTGATTTCTGCCCAGTGCTCTGAATGTCAAAGTGAAGAAATTCAATGAAGCGGGGGTAAACGGCGGGAGTAACTATGACTCTCTTAAGGTAGCCAAACGCCTTTCTCACCATGGATTACAGAAAAGACCAGATTGTTGTATCATTCTTGAAAGATCAACACTTCTAGATTTTACCGCATTTTAAAATTAAGGAAGTTTCAAGAAAGTTCATATGCTTTCTGATGAAAGAATTTGAAACTACAAGATACTTTGGATAGGGTCAACCCATCTACCTCCGATCTCTCCCATGCCATTTTAAAAAAGAAATGCACTAAAATTGGTGGGAGACAAGTGAAAACAAACCAAACAATCAAGCACACCCTCTTCTTCACAGTAAAGCTTCGTGGAAATTCAGTATTCAGGATTTTACTTTGGTTTGTTCCTCATGCATTATTGAAGTGCTGTCGCAACAATGATTCCTCTCCCCAGCTGGGATCAAAGAGCTTACCCGAACACCCACTGGTGAACGATCGCCCTCAAGTCCTGTTAGCAATGGGGCCAAATGCCAACCAAGATGGCACATGACCTCACGGGATGCTGCTCAGCATCTCAATCCTTAACCGCACAAGCATTTAAGTAAATACATTTAACTTTTTTTTTTAATTATAGGCAACATGGTTGCAATAGTGTTAACTTTTATGGTGCTGATGTACAAAGTAAAATGAACTCGCTTTTTGATGCCTTTATGATCATTCCAAGATTTTGATCACAAAGAAAAATGTTGCAGGAAATTGTGTCGTGGAAATACATGCTGTCTAAAATGAATCCCATATTTGCGTTTCCCAAAGGGATGTTGGCAGTACAGAGAGGAAATTTATATGCTTGTCTGCTAAGAGCTCATAAAACAGTATGTGTAATCAATCTACAAAATAAGAGTTAATAACACGAGTTGTGGAGTCAGAGAACTACTGGTTCCAATCCAGCTTACATATTCTGTTTGCCTGGGCAACTCACTCGACTTCTCTGTGCTTAAATGCTCTCACATGGGTAAGTAGCTAATTACAGTCCTGGGGAGGACTTGAGAGTACCATGGAGAATTAAATCATATTAAATGAAGTGTTTGGCACAGTACCAGAAGCATGGTTGCTATCCAGAAACGGTTGTTGTTATGCTGGGAATACGGCAACATGCGAAAGGAATAAACCAGTGGCCTTGCCTTCAGGAATATTATCCTCTCACTGATTTTGGCATATAGACATGAAAAGTATACAGGCTGCAAATCAGGATATGACACAAGTTCCATAGTGAAAGTTTTAGGACTTGACACAGGAAGAATTTTCTGTGCCGTGCAGTGCCCTGATAAGGCTTTCTGGGAGGAGAACATTTGAGGTAGACCGTAAGTGAAACGAAGGACTCAAAAATAACCAAAGAAGGTATGATTTGTTCCAGACATGAGCTGTGGAGACAAACTGTGCATAGTTTGGGTGTGGGCACTCTATGGAGGCCTGAGAATATGCCCACTTCTAGAGCATATGGTCAGGGGCTGGAGTGATAGCACAGCGGGAAGGGCATTTGCCTTGCATGCGGCTGACCCAGGTTCAATTTCCAGCATCCCATATGGTCCCCCAGCACAGCCAGGAGTAATTCCTGAGTGCATGAACCAGGAGTAACCCCTGTCCATCGCTGGGTGTGACCCAAAAAGCAAAAACATAAAATTAAATTAAAAAAATAGAGCACATGGTCATTCTGAGAGGGATAGGTCATGGGCGTCTAGACTGGCCCTCGGGAGTGTGGCAATTGATGTTGAGATGAGAGAAATTCAGATTTGTCTGGTGTGTCCTGCTACATTGGCTGAGGAAGAATGGAAGACAGGAAATCAGGAGGCACAGCTTGACTCGTAAACCCAGGTGGAGATGGTCAGGCTGGAAAGAAAACAGGACGAGAATATCAGTCCCGCAGCCGATCACCTGGATTTGTTTTATTGTCCCAACGCCTCTCATGACTTCATTGATGAGAAAACCTGAGGCGCTCTGGGTTGGTCTGAGATAATACAGCCGGACAGTGGAAATGACAGAATTCCATGTCCAGGTTCTGTGGTTCAGAAAGGAGGTAAGTCATCAAGGTGCCACACTGTTTCCTGCTGGTGAGGAAAGTCGGGCCTGGAAAACTCACGCAGAGCTTCCCTTACAAAGTTCTCTAGCTTGACGGATGCTGTGGGAATAGGACGGAGCAAATGTGAAAAGCAAAGGCTATTTATTAGAGTCGGCTGAGCTGGGGAGCGGCCACTCTCCACGGCACTTTGGCAGACACTCAGAGGCAGCCTCTCGGGGGACCTTCAGAGCAGGAAATAGGGGAGGGGGGCTTCTCCAGGTGTGCCCTGCGGGGGGCGCTGGGCATGGGGAGTTGCAGGAGGCCAACTGTGTGTGTGTGGGGGGGGGTGCAGCCTGTCACAAGGGAAGCTCTGGGCTTTCTCTGCTTGATGCAGAACCGGAGGAAATGGGGACCCGTTATTCATCAAGTCCTGGCCCGAAAAGGGTTGTTTAGTATCCCGGCTTGTCACTGGAGACAGAAACCCATCTGCCTTCCAGAAAAGTCTGGCTGAGAGCAGGCCGGCCTCCCGGCTTGCTGCTACAGAGGAAAGGGCTGGTTCCGGCTCAGGGCGCCATAGCTGGGGAGCAAAGTTCTATTTTTATCGATGGTTGAGCCATTTTCCATTTGTAAATTCCACATCTCAAGTCTGGTTTAGAGTTCGCTTGCCTACGGTCCTAAGGTTCTTTCTTTTCTTTTTTTTTTTCTTTTATAATTTATTTATTTATTGAATCACTGTGGGAAAAGTTACAAAGCTTTCAGGTTTAGGTCTCGGTCATGCAAATATCAATCACATTTCCCTTTACCAGTACTTATTTTTCAACGAAGAACCCCAATAAAACCCCCACCCCCCATCCCCCCAATGCCTGTGGGGCAGATGAATTCTAGTTAACACTCTATCTACTTTGACTAGCTTCATTGTGTCGATAAAAGTTGCACCATTATTATTTAGAGTTTACCCGCCCCCCCCCAATCAGACATGCTGAGAAAGCATTGTGAAATGATTTGCTTTCTACAGCTGGGTTCAAGAATTAAATGTTTTGGATTTCTGCTATTTTACTTATTAACCCTGGAAGTATTTCTACTGAGAGTCAGATAATTAAGAGATTGGCTTCTGTGCTCTGGAGTCATGGCCGTGCCGGAGAGCCGCTCGTGGGGGGCAACTGGTGACCTCGGTAGGGCATGAAGGACGGGCCAGAACGCCCCCCTTCCCATGAGGTTTTAGTTACCCCCCCACCACCGGCTCATACCTGCTGTCCACAAGGCTCCCATGCGGCCGCCATCTTTCTTTCCAGAGGGGAGAGGGCAGGTTCTTTCTTATTCTGTGAAAGACAAACTATAGGCAAGATATAAATGTTAGACATTTAATCGAGATTGTATGTAGGAGTTCATTTGAGGAGACAAGGTTGTGATGGAGTTAGCATTGATGGTTTGATGCTGAGTCACTGTACCCTACCTCCACCCAAGTGCCAACTCCCTCCTCCAAGTCCTTATGTTACTTTTATTTAGCTTTTTTTCCCCTATTGTTATTTGTGCCATACCTTGTGGTGCTCAGGGCTCTGTGCTCAGGGATCATGCCTGGCTGGGCTTGGGGGATTGTGTGGGATGCTGGGGATCAAACCCAGGTCAGAAGTGTACAAGGCAAGCACCCTAGCCACTGTGCTATCAATCCGGCCCCTTAGCCTTGATATCTGAAAGGCATTTTGACTGGGTCTGGAATCCTAGGTTGACAGTCGTGGGAAAACCATCCTTTGATGTACAGTGTGTTTGTTTTTCTCTGGCTGTTTCTAGGATTGCCTATTTCTGAATATTGAAAATTTGATTTAAAATGTGACTTGTTTTGGTTTTCTTTATATTTATTTGCTTTGGGTTTGTTGAGCTTCTTGGACCTTTGGGATAGTTTTCTTTGAATTTGAAAAATGTTTAATCATTCTTGATTCAATTTTTTCCTTTGCCTCTATTTTATTTCTTCTGGGACTCAAATACTCACATTAGGTCACTTTACACTGACAGATCATATGTAATCTTTAAAAAGCAAAACAAAAACAAAACTCTATGCTTAATGTTAATCTGTTTCTTTTGCTAGGTATTGAGGATGATTTTTTTAAACTTTAGCTCTCTGATCTATTATTAACTCCATCTAGTATACTTCTTCATCTCAGATAATATGTGTATATATATTCTATCACTGTATCATTGTCATCCCTTTGTTCTTCGATTTACTTGAGCGGGCACCAGTAACTTCTCCGATTGTCCCAGCCCTGAGATTTTAGCAGCCTCTCCTTACTTGTCTTTCCCAGCATATTGGAGGCTCTTTCAGGGTCAGAGGAATGAGACCCGTTATTCTTACTGTTTTTGGCATATTGAATATGCCACGGCTAGCTTGCCAGGCTCTGCCGTGCAAGCAGAGTAGCTTGCCGGAATCTCTGAGAGGCATATACGCAGAGTTGGGACTCCACGTATATGTTATATACCTATATATACATACATTTTTAGAAGTTCCATCTGATTTATTCTTACTTTACTTTTCTCCTGCTGTGATTATGTGCTGCTCTTGTGTTTCAAACAAATGGACCATTTTTTCCACTCACCATTTCAATGGTGGCCTGTTGCTTCCATTAGCTCAGGCAGTCCTGGGTCTGTTTCTCTAGATCAGTTTTTCCTCTTTGTTATGGGTTTTATTTTCTGCTTCTCTGGGTCCATTTTTATGTTAAATGTGAGTAATTATGAGTCTTACTCCATGCTGACTTTTCTCTGTCTCTTCCTCCTCATGAGGTTGTCTTCTTGTGTGCGTGAACTGATTGGTACAGAGTGGAAAAACGCCAAAGGACCTCTTCCCCACCCTTGTGTGTTCTCTTTCTCCCTCCCTTACTCACTCTCCCCTTCTCTCTCTCTCTCCCTTCTCTTCTCTCTCTTTGCTCTTTCTCTCCCTCTCTCGCTCTTTCCTCTCTCTCTTCTCTTACCTCTCTCTTCTCTCTCTCTCTCTCTGCATTTGTCTTGTTTGTGGTGCTCTAATCATCAGTCATCACCTTGATCATCTTAAACTTGATCTCTAATCTTTTCAGGGACAGGCAAAGAGGGTCTTCCAAGTTGTGTCCAGGAAACCCAAGGACCCCTCCTCACAATTTTCAGCTCACCAGGTTGGGGATGCCATGAAGGGCAGAAATAAGGTGCTGCTTGGGCCTGGAAAGCTCAGTTAGTGATGCTAGAGACCATATGGAACCTGGGTGAAAACCAGGGTTGGCTGTACAAGGCCTGGGCCTCACTCCTCGCCATGACCCAGGCTTCCACCTGCTGCCTCCTCCCTGTACCGGGTTCTAGGCTCTCTCCCGCGCCTTCTCCCTGTGCCATGTTCTAGGCTCCCTCCTACTGCCTCCTCCCCGTCTTGTGTCCTACGTTCCCTCCTGCAGCCTTCACTCCTGTGTCCTGTTCTAGACTCCCATTTTGCACTTTTTAACATTTTTAACAGTCTTAACAAAGAGCTCTAAAGTGTACCTGGTGAACAAGCTCTTTTTCTAGGGCTTGTGAAAGGGCGTAGACTCCTGAAAGCGACCCTCTGCCTGTCCCCACTGTGGCAAACAGCACACCCAGAACACGTTCTGCTGTGCTCCCGCCCAGAGCTGGTGTGGTCAGCCACACCAGCTGTGATGTAACATCCGTCTGAGCTTCTCTGGTTTCTTGGCTAGCATTTCATCTGACTTTCTCAAGTCACTAGAGTCACAAAGGCTTAAAGGACTGGTTTTGTTCTGCCTTGGGGGGGCTACACCCAGCAGTATTTGGGGGGCTACTCTTTGCTCCATGCTTAGACTCACTCCCAGTGGTGTTCGGGAGACCGTGGGGTGCCCGGAGCTGAGCCTGGCTTGGTGAGCATCAATCTGTCACTTCCCCCAGGAGCCAGGGATCAAGCCCAGGACTTCACACACCAATCCCTGGGCTCCATCCCCAGTTCAACGTGGGTTTTGATCCTTCATCACAAGCCCCTTTCAACCACAACTGAGTCGGGGTGAATGAGGAGAGCCCCTGAGGATGGGGGCTGCTGGCCAGGACTGCCAACCAGGTGATTAGAGGTCCATCAAGTTCCACCCCTTGACCTCCGTGAGGGTCACCAGTGGCCAGTGACTTAACAAAATGAAGCGTCCACAGAATGGAGCGTCCTCACTGGGTTAAGTCATCCTCACTGGGGGACAGAGGAAGCTTCCTGCTTGGTGACGCCCAGAGAGGACTGGGAGGAGCCAAGCCCCTCCTCCCATCTCCCCCCTCCCCCACAGGTCTCTCCTATCTGCCACCTTGTGCTGTCTTCTCTCATCGCTGTCAGGAAGGCGAGCGCTACTCTCTGCTCTTCACCGCGAGTCTAGCCGACATGCTCTCATCTGAGTTTTGTCAGCCACACCAGCAGGCTGTCAGACCCGAGGGGACCAGTGACACCCCCGATTTATAGCGTGCCAGTCAGAAACGCGGGCAGCAGCCTGGTGTGGGGATTGATATCTGCCATGGGAAGTGGGGTGCCGGCTTATGGGACTGAGCCCTGTGTGGGCCAATGCGGCATCAGGAAGTGGCCGTGAGGGGCTACAAAAGCTGGGGGGGTCTCTGAGAAGTTGGGGGCTGGATTGGGATGGAACCGCTCCCAGTTGCCCACCCTCCAACACACGTGGTGTCAGGAGGGCGTTGTTCTGAGAGGGAGAGAGAAACATCTCCCCTCTCCTCGACCGAGAGCACACAGGCTCCGTGCTGTGTGAGAGCAACAGGCAGCTTCTAGGCTTTATGGTGCCTCCCTAGTCCCTGCTGTCCACTCCAACATGACCACCATGTAGGGGGAGTTCTTTAGGAAGACATCGATTTCATTTTTTTCCCTTTTGGGGGGCCACATCCAGTGATGCTCAGGAGTTACTCCTGGCTCTGCAGTCAGGGATCACTCCTGGCGGTGCTCGGGGAACCATATGGGATGCCGGAGATCAAAGCCGGGTCGGCCGTGTACAAGGCAAATGCCCTACCCACTGTACAATCTCTCTGGCCCCTCATTATTATTATTATTATTATTATTATTATTATTATTATTAGTTTTGCTTTTTGGGTCACACCTGGCGATGCACAGGGGCCACTCCTGGCTCTGCACTCTGGAATTACCCCTGGCGGTGCTCAGTGGACCATATGGGATGCTGGGAATCGAACCCAGGTTGGCTGTGTGCAAGGTAAACGCCCTACCCACTGTGCTATCGCTCCAGCCCCATCATTATTATTTTTTTAAGGCTTCAACAACTAGGGAAATAATTGCCCACCTATAGGTCTTTGCCTGTGCTCACCCTCTTGCTGCCTTTTAAAAGCAATGCTTCCCATTACTCAAATGCTCGAGGGACACAGGGCGAACAGAAATTAAACTGAACCTTGTCCTAGATCATAAGATCAACCTTTTTTCTTTTCTTTTCTTTTCTTTTTATTGAATTATCAACCTGGTTGCCTTCTCTAAATGCAGAGTTTACACCGAACGATGAAGGAGGGACAGTTAAGTGTTGCTGTCCAGGTGAGTCAGCTGGGGCTCTGTTGGCAGGGCGGAGCATTGCCAGGCTCTGATTAAGAATCTCAGGTCACTTGTAGGTTTTTAAACTCCAAAACCTCCATACAGAGTTGGTGGAAATGTTGATAGAATTGGGGAAAGGATTCCTCAATCAAGGATTTGACTTGGCTCTTGGAGAAAAGGAAAGAAAATATAAACTACGTGAAAAATAGTACTGACACGTACATGTCAAAGGGTCATAAAGGTAAGTACATACAATTATTAGATACTATTAAATTAGATTTAGTAGTGTGTCAGCTCTGTATTATAAAACATGCTTTGAATTTTGAAGTGAAAGCAAGCTTGGATTGCATATCCCTTAGCTGTGACTTCAGGTTGGGGAAATTTTCTCTTCCTGGAGCAGCAGGAAACAGTCAGAATGCAGATAGACTTTCAAAGACAGTTTAAATTTCTTTGGTCAGTTTTCCAAAGATGTAATTCGGAGTTATTTAGGTTATGAGGTTACTAAAATGAATGAGATAAACTTAAGATGAGCCCCGGAGCAATAGCACAGTGGTAGAGCATTTGCCTTGCATGCGGCCAGCCTGGCCGAGCTGGGTTCAATTCCTCCGCCCCTCTCGGAGAACCTGGAAAGCTACTGAGAGTTTCTTGCCCGCACAGCAAAGCCTGGCAAGCTACCCATGACGTATTCAATATGCCCTCTTGAGCAAATCGATGAACAATAGGAGGACAGTGCTACAGTGCTACCATGAGATGGACCCTTACAACGCTGTTCATGATTGGGTTTCAGTCATACAATGTTCCAACACCCATCTCTCCATCAGTGAACATTGCCTGGCACCAATGTCCTCAGTTTCCCCTCTCACCACTCCCCAACTGCCTCTATGGCAGGCACTTTTCTACTATTCTTTTCTCTCTCTCTATCTCTCTCTTCCTCTCTCCTTTTGGGCATTGAGGTTTGCAATACAGATACTAAAAGTTTATCATGGATATACCTTTACCTACTTTCAACACTCAATTCTTATACATAATGAAGATCAACCCCTTTAACATAAAATTTTAACATGATTTATGTCTACAAACATTATCTCTCATTTTATTGAAAATATTTGAAAAAAAAATAAAGCTTTTGAGCACTGAGTACAGCCAGCCTGGTCCAGTGTGGGTGGTCTCTTACCTGATCTCCAGAACCAATTTAATGCCACTGCTGTAAGCCACCAAGTTCAAGGTGATTCATAAGCACAGAAATAGGCAACTAATCCAGATGGTCCTCAAGTGAGTAACATTTGCCGTAGTGGGAGTGCAGGTGCGTCATGTTACTGATGAGCACTGCCATAAGCCACAGGTGCGGGGCTTTGCTCTCATCCTGCATTTATCATTAAACAAATATCTCTTTGGAGCGGGGTGGTTTGGGGCTATGCCTGACAGTCGCCAGTTCTCAGAGAAACACGTGCCCTCAAACTGGGGTTGGAGACATACAAGGTGAGCGCTGTACCTGCTGTCCTCTCTCTGGCCCTTCAAAAATGTTTCTCTTGACGCTGATGTAGAATTCTTGAGCCTGGAGATTTGAGGTCATTTTGTGATTCAATAAAAGGTAAAGGCCCTCCCGTTGATCGTCGATTTGCTCGAGCGGGCCCAGTAATGTCTCCATTGGAGACTTTGTTGTTACTGTGTCTGGCATATCAAATACTCTCGGTAGCTTGCGAACGCCCTACCCGCTGTGCTATCGCTCCAGGGCGTTTGCCTTGCACGCAGCCAACATGGCCGACCCGAGTTCGATTCCTCCGCCCCTCTCGGAGAGCCCGGCAAGCTACTGAGAGTATTTGATATGCCAGACACAGTAACAACAAAGTCTCCAATGGAGACGTTACTGGACCCGCTCGAGCAAATCGACGATCAACGGGAGGGCCTTTACCTTTACCTTTACCTTTGTGATTCAATGATAATAATGGCTCAAATCTTGTGATGGGCATTGAGCAGGTCTGGCACTGCTCTAAGAAGTTCATACACACCATACACCCCCGGATACCTTGCACATATATACAGCGAGGGATAGGTTGTATGCATGTGTATGATTTGAATCTGCCTACTGTACGTGCATTATGGTATCAGCTCCTGTATAGTATAAGATAGGCTACATTTTCATCGCCCTTTAAGGAGTATCCTTGCTGAGGAATGGAGAAGTCAAGATACCTGCCCGAGATCAGACATCAGACTTTCCATCTATGTCTGGTTCTTCCATGGGCAGGCTTCCCCTACACACACAGAGTACCCCCAGCTGTCTTCTGTCCACGTCCTCACCTGCTTTGGGCTTCAGTTCCCCTCCCAGCGTGCTTCCCCTCCTCATGGAGTGACCTCTCCCCCGCTGTGGACGCTGTTGTACTCGGGTTTTCAGGTCATGGTGTGAACGAACAGAGGGTCAGAGAGACAGTAATGCAAGCACAAAGGAGCTTTATTCCAGCTAACTGGGGTCAACTACCTCACCCACAAAGTGATCTCTCGATAGTGACCCCGACCTCCAAGTGCAAACAGTTTATATAGGTTCCAAGGTTGAGGCAAGCATGATGATAGCAGTGACCAAGCAACAGTTGTCAGAGACTAGCCAACATTTGCTAAGAGTCAGTTTCTGGTTGTTCAAAAAAAAATGGACACAGTAACACAGTTAGTTTGTGGTTGTTTCAATAAATGGACATGGTGACCCCTCGTGACCAGTCAGATGATCTAGCGGTTCCTTACCAGAAATTGCAAGTTCAGTTTCTGGGAAATAGAAACTTAGGCCTAGTCAAAACTTAAGGTTCAATGATCAAGTACCCATCCCTCCACCAGTGCCCATCCTCTACCACCACGGGTTCCAGCATCCCTCCCAACCCCCATACCCCCCATCCCACCTTTCCTCTGTGGCAGGGCATTCCCCCTTGTTCTCTTTCTCTTCTTTTGGGTCCTGTGTTTTGCAAGAGAGGCATTGAGTGGCAATCATGTTTGGTCTATAGTCTACTTTCAGCATGCTTCTTCCACCCTGGGAGGATCCTCACAACACCCTTTATTTGGTGCTCTCTTCTTGATCATTATATAACTGAAACCCAAGCACAAAAATTTGTAAGTCTATAACTGTACCTACATGGAGCTAGAGAAGTTCTATAAAGAAGACCACACCTTCTATAAGATCATTGTGGGTGATTTTAATGCCAAGATAGGACCGAGAAGATCAGCTGAAGAACTTCACATCGGAACCCATGGCCTAGAATGGAACGAACAGGGTGAGAGACTGTCTGAGTTCATCATGTCGACCAAGACCATTCATGGTAACTCACAGTTCCAGAAGGCAGAATCTAAACGATGGACATGGGAGTCTCCCGGTAGACGATTCCACAACGAAATAGACCACATCATATTCAATCGACGGTTTTGCCTGACTGATGTCGCTGTTGTCCCAAAATTTCGAACGGGATCGGACCACCGTCTCCTTCGTGCAAAATTCTACTTCACAGAGCGGGGAGAAAGGGCTGCAAAGTTCAAAAAGAGAACTCCCAGAACGACCACCAACTGGGAACTCTTTGGTACTATTGCGGCAACATGGGAAGATGCCATTGTTGACAACATTGACGAGGAATACGATCGACTGGTTCAGCACCTCCATGAATGTGAGAGGAACGCCAAGAGAGAGATAGCCACAAAAAGTCGCCTATCTTCGAAAACTCTTGAGCTAATTCGCCAGCGTGGTTTGGCGCATGCCTCAGGCAACCGCAAGCTAACGTCCGAGCTTGCAAAGCAGTGCAGAGATGCGATCAGGGAGGACCTCAAAGAGAGAAGAGCAGAAGTGCTGGTAGATGCGGCAGAAGCCGGGAAAAGTGTTCGTAACGCCCGCCTGTCCTTCGCCAACTATAAGACCAAGATGACTGCCCTCCGACGTCCTGATGGATCCATCACATCCTCCAGAACGGCAATGGAGAAGATTATCCATGACTTCTACTCAAATCTCTTCGATAGCCATGTCCACTTGCCGACATACCAAATTCCACAGGATGGATATGTCGTTCCCAACGTTCTCCCTTCCGAAATCCGACACGCCATTTCGTTGGTAAAGAAGCAAACAGCACCCGGCCCAGACAAGGTCAGACCTGAACACCTGAAGAACCTGCCGTCAGTACTCATCAATACACTGGCTCGGCTCTTCACTCGCTACCTGTCTGAATGCAAGGTTCCATCTCAATGGAAAACCAGCAGGACCGTACTACTGTTCAAGAAGGGAGACATCCATGACATTGGCAACTATCGCCCGATCTGCCTATTGTCTGTCATCTACAAGTTGTTCACTCGAGTCATCCTGAATAGGATTGGCAGAACACTAGATGAAGGACAACCATGTGAGCAAGCAGGGTTCCGCAAAGGATTCAGCACCATCGACCATATCCACACGATAACCAAACTCATTGAGGTTTCTCGGGAGTTCAAGATGCCGCTCTGCTTAACGTTCATTGATTTAAAGAAGGCCTTTGATTCTGTTGAGACGGAAGCGGTCATTGAAGCCCTAGCCAATCAGGGCATTCAAGCCCAATACATCAGGATCCTCCGTGAGCTGTATTGCGGATTCACTACCAGGATCTCACCATTCTACAAAGAAGTGATCGTTGATGTCAAGAGAGGGGTGCGGCAGGGTGATACCATTTCACCAAAACTCTTCAGTGCCACCCTCGAGAACATCATGCGACGACTGGAATGGGAAGGAATGGGAGTGAAGATAGATGGTCGGCAACTACACCACCTCCGCTTTGCTGATGACATTGTTTTAATAACACCAAACATCAGCCAAGCGGCACAAATGCTGGCCGACTTTGACCGTGAGTGTGGAAAGGTAGGACTACAGCTGAATCTTACGAAGACAATGTTTATGAGAAACAGCCTTGTTCCTGACGCCCCATTCGCTCTCAATGGAACGACCATCTCCGAATGCAACAGCTATGTGTACCTAGGTCGAGAGGTCAACATGACAAATGACCTGGCACCCGAGCTGCGCAGGAGGAAGAGAGCGGCTTGGAACGCCTTCAAGAACGTCGAAGAAATAGCTAAGAGGACGAAGAACCTCCGGCTCCGGGCACATCTCTTTGATTCCACTGTTCTTCCTGCATTAACATATGCCTCAGAGACCTGGGCCCTACGCAAACAAGATGAGAACGCCATTCAGGTCTCCCAAAGAAGAATAGAAAGAGCTATGCTTGGAATATCACGTTTCACTCAAATGAGAGAACGAATCCGGAGTTCTGACATCCGTCGACGATCAAGGATCAGGGACGCTGTCTCATTTGCCAAGGTGTCGAAAATCAGATGGGCTGGTCACGTAATGAGATTTAAAGACGACCGTTGGACTAGAGCTGTTACTGATTGGATTCCAAGGGATGTCAAGAGACCGCGTGGCCGCCCACCTACCAGATGGTCAGACTTCTTTGTCAAGGTCATGAACGATCGGTTTGAGGCCCTCCATGTTCCCGGAGTGAAGAGATGCCATTGGGCTACACTAGCACGCGACAGGGACAAATGGAGACGTTACTGGCGCCCGCTCGAGCAGATCGACGAATAACGGGAAGTTAAGTGATTAAGTGATTAAGTGATAACTGTACCTCATGGTGTTTCACTAAAAATAAAATAAAATAAAATAAAATAAAAAATAAAAACATGATTATTTTCCCCACCCCCCAAAAAAATAAATAAACATTTTATTCTTCAAATTAGCTTCTAAAAAGAAACATGTTTGCTGCAGCCTGTCATGGCTGCAGTCTGGCTCTAGGTCTGGGTTTCGGGTACCTAACAGATGCCAAAGCAAAGAGGGGCTGGTCTAGCTCTGCCTCCCCTCTGCCACCCAAGGGCATCACCCCATCTCCCCACCCAACATGACTCTGAGTCACACTGACCTACGCCATGCCTGCAAATGATTTTGTCCTTAGCAGGGTACTCCAGGGCCACGAGGACCGCAAGCAAAAACGGTTCTGAACAACACTAAACAGAAATCATGGTGAGAACTCAGAACAGAACACCCAGCTAAAATGCCCTTCCATCAGCCTGCCTCATGAGCAAAGGGGAGAAGGCAGCTGGAATAGAGAAGGGATCAACTAAGAAAATGATGGCTTGAGGAACCGGTCGGGATGGGAGACGTGTGCTGAAAGTAGATAATGGACCAAACAGGATAACCTCTCAGTGCCTGCATAGCAAACCATAATGCCCCAAAGTAGAGAGAGAGTATGGGGAATATTGTCTGCCATGGAGGGAGGGAGAGGGTAGGAAAGAGGGGGGTATACCGGGGATATTGGTGGTGGGGAGTGTGCACTGGTGGAGGGATGGGTGTTTGATCATTGTGTAATTGTAACCTAAACATGAAAGCTTGTAACTATCTCACAGTGATTCGATTTTTGCTCTAGTGGGCCCAGTAACATCTCCATTGGAGACTTTGTTGTTACTGTGTCTGGCACATCGAACACGTCACGGGGAGCTTGCCAGGCTCTGCCGTGCGGGCGAGATACTCTCGGCAGCTTGCCAGGCTCTCCGAGAAGGGCGGAGGAATCGAACTCGGGTTGGCCATGTTGGCTGCATGCAAGGCAGACGCCTACCAGCTGTGCTATTGCTCCACAGTGATTCAATAAAATTAAAATAAATAAATAAAATAAAATGCCATCCATCTTCCCTGGGGCTGAGTGGGCTTGGTGGTCCTTCCCAAGACACAGGTGCAGGTTATGCCCTCACTGTGGAAATCGTGAGGACATCATTGGGGGCATTGGTCCTGTTTGGTCCCATCTGATTCTGTCTTCTGTAAAGTGGGATGTGAGTTAACAGGCTGCTTCAAGGCTACTTTGTAATGTTAAAATCAGACTCCAAATTATGCATTATTTCTTTGGGGGAAAATTGTTTTTTCATCAGAAGCCTGCTTGCCTTATTTTTTTTTCTTTTTGGGTCACACCCAGCGATGCACAGGGATTGCTCCTGGCTCTGTACTCAGGAATTACTCCTAGCAGCTCGGGGGACCCTATGGGATGCCGGGGATTGAACCCAGGTCGGCTGCGTGCAAGGTAAACCCCCTCCCCGCTGTGCTATTGCTCCGGCCCCTGCTTGCCTAACTGAAACCCAAGCACAAAAATTTATAAGTCTATAACTGTACCTCATGGTGTTTCACTAATAAAAAAAATGATAATATAAAAAAAATAAAGTGACTCAGGACCCTGATTTACCCATGAGTATGCAGTCCTTTAAGGACGTGTGCCTCTGGTGGGAGGCTTATGAATGCTGTGTTTGCTTCCTTTCTGGGGGCTGGACGATTTTGTCAGGGCTGTGTGGACTGTTCCCCTTGCTCCTGCAACATCTGTGTGAAAACCAGAAACAATGTTCCCCTTAACCTCCTCTTCTACAAACACTTCATGAGTTCTACAAACACTTCATGAGGTCCCTGAGCTAGCTGGCTCAGAGACCACTCAGGGAACGTCTGCCTGAGACATATGGTTGGACAAGATAAACTTTCATGGTGATGGACTGTCCCGTTTGCACACTTAAAAGACCCTGGAAGCCATCCTGGGAAAATCAGAGTGGATCGGGGCAGTGCAGTAGAGGAGACGGTTCTGCAGATGTGGAAGCACCCCACGACCATGCTGTCCCTACAGTAGTCTCCTACAGAACTGAGCACCTGAACCGTGACAGTGGCCCTGAGGAACAGGACGTCTCATGAAACTAACTGAAGCTTCAGTGGCACACAGTCACTCTCTGGCCACTACACCTGTTTCGGTGCAGTGAATGCGATTGTTACTGAGTCTGATCCCATTGCTGGAGACGAGACTTGGGGACACCAGAGAGATAAAGGAGGGTGTGACAAGTTCCTGATTGGTGTCACAACCACCTGACCAGCCCCCCAAAGTAGCCAGGTCATCTCTATGTCCTCTATGTCTTCTCAGTCTGCTCAGGGCTTACTCCTCATCTCCTGGCAGAATCTTGATGGACCGTGTGTGGAACTGCTGTTGGCCGAGTGCAGGCAATCATCCTACCCGCTGCATGGTCTCTCCAGCTCTGTTGTTTCATGGTTTTAGTTTGAGGGGCATGTGTGGAGGTGCTCAGGCTTTATTCCTGGTTCTGTGCTTAGAGAATCACTCCTGGCAGGGCTCAGATGGGGTATCAGGGATCAAACCCAGGTTGGCCACTGCAAGGCCTTGTACACTATACTATCCTTCCAGATTTCTGTTTCTTTAATTATTTATTTTTATTTTTAATTTTTGTCCAATTTTAGTATATTGGTTAGGAACTGAGATAGCACAGCGGTAGGGCGTTTGCCTTGCACGCAGCCAACATGACCGACCCGAGTTCGGTTCCTCCGCCCCTCTCAGAGAGCCCGGCAAGCTACCGAGAGTATTCGATATGCCAAACACAGTAACAACAAAGTCTCCAATGGAGACGTTACTGGGCCCCCTCGAGCAAATCGATGATCAACGGGAGGGCCTTTACTTTACTTTTACTTTATTTTTGTCCAAAGTAGGGTTTTTAAAAAATTTTTATTTTTTATTATTTTTTTTTGCTTTTTGGGTCACACCCGGCAATGCACAGGGGTTACTCCTGGCTCATGCACTCAGGAATTACTTCTGGTGGTGCTTGGGGGAACCATATGGGATGCTGGGAATTGAATCCGGGTCGGCTGTGTGCAAGTCAAACGCCCTACCCGCTGTGCTATAGCTCCAGCCCTCATCTTTAATTAATTTTTAATTATTTTTCTTTAATGGCTAGGTTAGGGTTAGGGCTGGAGCGATAGCACAGTGGTAGGGCGTTCGCCTTACTAGCGGCCAACATGGCCGACCCGAGTTCGATTCCTCCACCCATCTCGGAGAGCCCGGCAAGCTACCGAGAGTACTCGATATGCCAGACACAGTAACAACAAAGTCTCCAATGGAGACGTTACTGGGCCCGCTCGAGCAAATTGACGATCAACGGGAGGGCCTTTACCTTACCTTTACCTTTGTATTACCTTTTTCTAAAATTCTGTATCATATAGTTCCATTCTAATTTTGATGATTTTCTTCCTTGTGGGCTGGAGCGATAGCACAGTGGTAGGGCCTTTGCCTTGCACGCAGCCAACATGGCTGATCCGAGTTCGATTCCTCCGCCCCTCTCGGAGAGCCCGGCAAGCTACCGAGAGTCTCTCGCCCACACGGCAGAGCCTGGCAAGCTCCCCGTGACGTATTCGATATGCCAGACACAGTAACAACAAAGTCTCCAATGGAGACGTTACTGGGCCCGCTCGAGCAAATTGACGATCAACGGGAGGGCCTTTACCTTTTACCTTTACCTTTTAATGGCTAGTACTCTACGCCCTTGCTGAGATGCAAAGGTGGTGGATTTAGGTGTCTGAAATCTTTGCGGGTGAATAAAGTTAGGGGCATTCTACCAAATCAAGTTCCAACTTGGAATGAGGGTTCATTCAAAATTTATCTTTCGAAACCCCGAGGAACTGAAGTTTTCTTCATTATGTCAAAGTGAGCCGCCAGCCGCGAGAAACACACAACTTCCATCTTAAAGGAGAAAGAATGTCCCTGAATCGCAGACTGTGGAGACGCCACACATCTGCCCGACATCAAAGCCCTTGGTCATAAATCTTGCAGTTGGCTGATCATCCCCAATCCACAAAGGCAGAAGCTGAGAGAAGAGACGGAACATCAGAAGAAAACTCCCAGCCCCTGGGGGAGCTGAAGCCAGACACAGCAGGGGCACAGAGGGAGACTGTGTCTTTAACTGCTCCTGGGCAGCCCGGCAGCCCCCAGCAGCCCCGGGCACCCAGTGCTGAAGCAGGTGGAGGTGTGACCAGGCCAGAGGGCCCGGACAGCTCCGACACCCTTAAGATTCCATGTACAGGAGCCGAGACGCTCAGGTACACTGCCAGACGCTCCAAGAGCTGCCCCTCTGCCAGGAATTCCTTGGCCCAGGGCCACTTTTAGAGATGCGTTTTGAGGTTTGCAGTGATTTTTATTAAGTCGATCTGATAAGCAGTTCATACACAGGATATTAATTAAAATGAAAATCTGGAAGTTCCACCTGGTTAAAAAAAAATGTTTTTTAAATCTCTTAAAGTCGCAGTCACTTTCAGCTGAGAACTGAAAATTGACAGGCCCTGAAGGCAGATTTCTGAGTTCTGCGTTATTTTCTTCCTCTGCATTTCTGTGGCCTGTCTCTGCCATATCAAGGTGCCATTACGGAGTCAGTTCTAGTGAGTCCGTGGAGATGGGGAGAAACAGCTGTGGTGGAAACTGGTGCCTTGAGGAAAGACCTGGGAGAAGAAAGACCCAGAAGGCAGTTCCTTGGGACTATGGTTGTCAGGGTGCTACACTCAGCCCCAGGAAGTGCTGCCTGGTCTCGAATGCTGGTCACTGAGCTAGGTGCTGGGGGTCTACTGGTAACAATGCTGTGCTAGTAAGGCCTGTGCTCATACCTATGCTTGTACACCCACATGTACTTACGCTGTACGCATGCATGTACTTACATGAAGCATGTGCACGTGCTTTCCACATATCACAGCATTCACTCCCGTGCCAGTATCATTTATAAGGTAATAAGCATTCGATTGCTTCTCAGCCTTTTGGTGAAGATCAAGTGAAGGCCGTAAACATTCTAAGGATGGGGAAACTGAGGCATGGAGCTTATGTAACTTGGCCAAACGAGGACAGCATTTCATAGGTAATGAAAACAGGATTTGAGTTCAGATGGCATGAACCCGAAACCTAACTATCTTTAAACCAAGTACAGAATTCCTGACTCCTTAATTTTATCCTCTAGTAACATGTGACTGATATTCTATCCTGAATTTCTTCATAGCACAGTGGGTAAGGCGTTTGTCTTGCATGCGGCCGACATGGCTGACCCGGGTTTGATTCCTCCACTCCTCTTGGAGAGCCTGGCAAGCTACCAAGAGTATCTCGCCTGCACAGCAAAGCCTGGCAAGCTCCCCATGACGTATTCAACATGCCAAAAAAACAGTAACAAGTCTCACAATTTGTTGTGTGACATTACTGGTGCCCGCTCGAGCAAATCCATGAACAACGGAGGACAGTGCTACAGTGCTACTTTTAGAAATAAACAGAAATTGCCTTTAAATTTCCCTCCTCTCTTGTCCCCTTTTTCCATAATTATACAGAAATTTCACCTTGCACGCAGCCAACCTGGCCGAGCCAGGTTCAATTCCTCCGCCCCTCTCAGAGAACTTGGCAAGCTACCGAGAGTATTCAGTATGCCAAACACAGTAACAACAAGTCTCACAATGGAGACGTGACTGGGCCCACTCGAGCAAATCGATGATCAACGGGAGGACAGGACAGATCTTCATTTTGAAAAATTACTAATGGGTTATGTAAGCAAGTTACCCAGTGGAAGGGCAGGGGGGTTGAAGATTTTCAGATAGAGCAAATCTTCTGCAAGATCTGAATTCTGTGCTGGTGTGTCTTCAGCTTTCTGTGGCCACCCAAAGTGTCAGCAGTATCAGCCCTCTTGGGGCATCTGTGCTGAAGTACATCTGGGAGGCAGCATGTGTACTGATCCTCTGGAGACGACATCACAGTGCTGACGTAGCAAATCAGGGCTTTGCAAAGTCCTTGAAATAGCCAGAATCGGGAAACAACCCAAGTGTCCTAGAACAGATGACTGGATAAAGAAACTGACGTCTGCATACACTATAGAATAGTACTCGACAACAAGAAAAGATAAAATTGAGGGCTGGAGCAATAGCACGGTGGGAAGGGCGCTTGCTTTGCATGTGGCTGACCCAGGTTCGATTCCCAGCATCCCATATGGTCCCCCGAGCACCTCCAGGAGTACTTCCTGAGTGCAGAGCCAGGAGGAACCCGTATGCATCACCGGTGTGACCCAAAAAAGCAAAAAAAACCAAAAAAAGATAAAATCATACTCATTTGCTGCTGCACGAATGGAACTGAAAGGTATCATGCTGAGTGAAGTTAGCCAGGAGTGGGACAGACACAGTATAATCTCTCCCATATGCAGGATGTAAAGAAAGAAGAAGAGCGACAAATGGCCAGTAGCAACAAATTCTGAAACTGGTCTATAGGATAGGGTTTTCCATGCCAGGAGAAGAGGTTAGGGGACCCCGAGACAATGGTGGAGGGAGAGGAGATGGACACTGGTTGTGAGTGTGATGTTAGAATATTGTACGCATGAAATTCCATCATCGACAGTAGTACAAGTCATGTGACTAAAAAAAAAAGAAAGAAAAATGTAACGGACAGAAATCACTGAAGTGCCTTGGTGTAGGCTTTGGCTCTCTGCTCCTTCTCACCGGAAACACTTGAAACACTTCCTGTGTTGGCTCACGAGGGGCTCCGGACAGCAGCTGGGGCCTGGAGGAAGGATTCCGCCCCCCCCTCCGCCCCGCCCCCCGTGCTTGAGCAAAGGATGCTGCAGACTTGGATGCAGGGACCCGCCCCATGTCAGGCCAGGGGTTCTGCTGGTCCCCACAAGGGTAGAGACAGTCTTCAGGACACACAACTGCCATAGTAGAAATGGGCAAGGCCCCCCGAAGGGGACGGACATCGGAGAGGAAGGGTCCCCGGGGGATGCAGTGGGCAGTGAGAGTCTTTAGAGGCGCAGGCTGCCCCGCTGACACACCATCTCGGCAACGGCCTTCCTCACCCAGTAGACGAGGCCAGCAGAGAGACGGGTTCCTTCTCGTCCCGCGACACTCTTCAGCCTGAAGGAGAGCTGGGTCAGCTCGGGACATTCCATATTAAAGTTGTCCTGACTGCAGAGAGCTCGAGGGCCCCGGGCTCTGTAATTATTTCCTGGACAGACAGAGGGGAAGACTTGCAAAGAGAAAACGGCCCCAGTCACTGTCAGGCGCATCCTCTGCACAGCCAGTTCCCCGGGCTGGAGAGTTCCACCAACTGGGAAGCAGAGAGACCACTGGGATGTCGCCATGGCCCACTCCTTTCTTTTTATTTATTTATTTATATTTAATTTTTGACTTTTAGGGTCACACCCAACAACGCCCAGAGCTCAGGGGTTCCTCCTGGCTCTGCGCTCAGGAATTACTCCTGGTATTGCTCAGGGGACCCCGTGGGATGCTGGGGATCAAACTCTGGTCGGCTGCATGCAAGGCAAACTCCTTACCTGTCGTACTATTGCTCCAGCCCCATTTATTTATTTATTTATTTATTTTTATTGAATCTCCATGAGACATGCAGTTTCCAGCTTGTTCATGGCTGGGTTTCCATCATACAATGTTCCGACACCAGTCCCTTCACCAGTGCACATTTCCACCAATGTCCCCAGTTTTCCTCCTGCCAACGGCCACCCTGCCAGTCTGCCTATGTGATAGATATTTTTCTTCCCTCCCTCCCTTCCTCCCTCCTTCCCTCCCTTCCTCCTTCTCTCCCACTCTTCCTCCCCCTCCCCCCCCCCCACTTTTGGGCATTATGGTTTACAATACACGTACCAAAATGTTATATACTTTCCCTACTTCCAGTATTCCTTCTTTTTCCCCAGCATTCATTTCTTGTCCCGAGTAATCATTTTCAACTATCATTGTCATAGTGGACCCTTGTCTATCCTAACTGCACTCTCCCCTGAGGTTCATTCCTGATAGGTCAATGAAGAAGGGACACGGAGTGCCCCAAACCCAGTGTGCCCACACAGCCTCCCTTCTGCCTGGGGACTCAGCTCTGAGGCAGCACAGGTGCTGGCTGTGTCCAGGCGGGGCCTGCGAGGACTTGGGCAGAGTGCAGGTCAGTCTCCATAAGAGCTGAGGTGGGCAGTGGCTGAGCCAAGAAAGGGGAGTTGGGGGACACAACTCAGTGCCATCCTTTATGCCGAGTCACGTCGGACTTTCAGAGAAGACAGTCATGGCTTCCTCCCCAGCTAGGCGGTGAGAGAACTGCTTTCTGAAATTTCAGTGCGGGGGTCCCGGCCGTGGCCCTCTCTGGACCTCCCTCCAGACATGGGACGTGAAGTTGGTGGTGAGGAATCAGGGTGCAGAGAGCAAGCCAGCGCATCCTCACCCCTGCCGCCCGAATGCCCTCATAAACTCCCTGTTAACCACAAGGTCCCTGCAAGGGCACCTTCTAGAAGGTCTCCAACAACCGGAGGGGAAAGAAAGGGATTTATCCCTTTATAAGCTCCAATTAGCATGCTTCTGATTTGTAAGAAGTCAACGTGCCTTAGATGCCACGGCTTTGCCTCAGTTATTGACGACTGATGGTCCCTGGCTTGGATGCGCCCTGATCTGCATCCTCTCCATTCTTTCTTTTTCTTGCAAGTCACGCGTTAGATCTAATGCCCTACAGTGTGTGTCCCTGGCAGGCAAAATCAAGAGAGAGGGAAGCAATAGAACATCATAAACACAGCTGCGTTAGAAGGTCCAAGGCTGGGTCTGGAGCTATAGCACAGTGAGTAGGGCGTTTACCTTGCACGCGGCTGAACTGGGTTCAGTTCCCAGCATCCCATATGGTCCCCCCGAGCACCTCCAGGGGTGATTCCTGAGTGCAGAGCCAGGAGGAACCCCTGAGCATCGCCGCCGAGTGTGACCCAAAAAGGCAAAATAAAAAAAAAGAAGGAAGGAAGGAAGGAAGGAAAGAAGGAAGGAAGGAAGGAAGAAACAAAGAAAGAAAGAAAGAAAGAAAGAAGAAAGAAAGAAAAAAAGAAAGAAAGAAAGAAAGGTCCAAGGCCGAGATCTTAGAGGAACAGCATTTCCCCTCTCTCCTAGGAACCCCCCCCCCCCCCCGCCACACACACACACACACACACACACACTGACACGCAAAGGCCCCCGTCCGGGTCTCTCTCTGCTACTCCTTCACTGTGGAAAGTTCTGGGCTTTTCACGCCTCTTTTGCTCCCTCCCTTTGTTTTCTCTGCACTGGCTTCTCCACAGCTGCCTTCACAAACAGGAGTGACATCTCAGCCCCAGCTCTGTCCCAGACCCTGCACTGTCCTCCCCGCCCCACCCCCTCACCGGGACAGTCTCGGGGCACTCCGCACGGTCACTGCTGGCTGCTGGCTGTCACTCTCTGGGAGATGGCAGGACACCAGATCACTCCACTCGCCCTGCGAGGTGGTCGCCTCCAGCCATGGCTCTGCAGACCCTCTGCCCATCTCTGGGGGGAGGGGGGATTTCAGCCTCACCAGATCAGCGTCTTAGGAGAAGGTTGCAGCTTAGAGTCACGGCCAAGTGTGAGCTTAGAACCTGATCTCGGCTGTGCAAGCTGGTGGCCCTGTCGGGGCGTGGGGGGCAGAGTCCTCAGGGTATGTGTCCTCCGACTGTCCCACACCCCACACTGATTTTTGTGGTGGTTTTTTGGGGGGTCTGGGGCTATACCTGTCAGTACTCCAGGCTCTGCTCTCAGGGATCACTCCTGGCGGGGCTCGGGGGACCATATGGAATGCCAGGGACCAAACCCAAGTGGACCACATGCAAGACAGACCCCTACCTGCAACCAGAATCAGTTGCATTTTGTTTATAAGCTGGTCAGCGTACTTGTTGCTTTTATTATGTCTGAGTGAATTTATTAAAAATTGGATTAAATAATAAGCAAATCCAGGAGATATAAGCGTGAAAGGAAGCCCTGTCCCCTCGAACACCTGATTTCTAGGGAATAACACAATGTCCCTTTGGGGTCACACCCCAGCACTGTCTCGCCATTCCTTCAGCCGGATACGCTGTGTATGTGTGGATTTAGACATCTGTTCATCTTCTCATCTCTGTCATCTCTGCTCCCTTCCTAACGCGGCGTCAAAATCAGAAACAAACACACCCAGAATGTTGATCTCAGTTTCCTCTGATGCATTTAGAAGTGATTAGACATTTTCTTCTCGCAGAAGTAACTGATTTAACTGCATGAGTGTGAGTGAGAGAGAGAGACAGACAGAGACCAGGACAAGGGTCAGAAATGGTTAACTTGGTGGGAGTGGGATGAACCAGTGGGTAAGAGTTTACCTTGCATGAGTCTAACCCGAGTTTGATTTCTGGTACCCCAGACAGTCCCCTGAGTCATGCCAGGAGTGGTCTCTGAGCACAGCGCCAGGAATAGCCCTGAGCATCTGCGGGTCTGGCGCCAAAACATCAAACAGCACCGAGAAAAAGAACTGTCCTGCTTGCTGGCCTGCAGGATGGGGGCTGCCCCAGAGGCAGAGCCAACAGCACACCCTGGCACGTGGCGCTGGCTCCCAGCTGCAGGTCTGCAGGGAGATGGAGAAGCTTCAGCGCTAGCAGAATCCTCAGTGCTCAAAATGCAGGAGACAGTCACGTCTGCAAGACACAAAAATGGGCATTGTCCAGGCTTTGGCTCCTGTGGAACAAGGAACAGCCGGAAGCAGAAGGACAGCAGAGGAGGAAGCCTTGGTGATTGTTCACTGGCGCATGTATGCCTGCTGTGCCCCGGGTTCCTTTGAGCAGTTCACGGACATCACTCTGGTCACTTTGTACTAAGAGAAGCAGGCGGGGCCCGAGTGATCTCCTGGACTCGTCACCAGCCCAGTCACCTGAATGGAAATGGTGCTCAGGAGGCCCAGAGGGTCTCTCCCTGGGAAGAAGCACCAACTGTCAGGGAGGTCATGTGTGGTCTGGTGGAGGGAGGCTGGATTCTCTGCATCACTGAGACTACCACGCAACAGGCAAGCCCCAGGTCGCCGTCCCCACGGCACCAGCCTCCATTCTGTTTCATGCGTCACCTTGGAATAAAACACAAGAATGCCGTAAACAGAAATGAAAACAGAGAACCCAAAATGTTTGCTCTCTTACTTTTCAGCCACAGATTTAGGCTTGATTTTTATAAAACACACACACACACACATACACACACACACACACAACTTTGTCTTCCCACAATTGGCCATTTAAACACTTTCATCACTGGGTTGGGGCTTTAATTTTATTTCCCTGTTCAGACTTTATGTTCTAAAACGGAGTGGCCAGGTTCAAGCTCTGTCCCCACTAGCAATGTGACCTTCAGGATGGCTATGACCCAGGCTGTGGCAGTTTCTTTGCTTCCAATGAGGAAAGCTCCCCCGGAACATTCACGTTGTACAGTTCTGGAAAATTCCATCTCCCTCCCACTTCACTGCCTAGATGTTTACCTATAAGTCCCTGAAATTTGGTAGTTGACCTTATAAGGTGAGAGGGAAATGAAAGATGTGATCCAATTAAAAATTGGAATGAGAGGAACTTTCTATTACCTGGACCATTTGGATGGGAGAGGGGCCCAAACAGCACCGAGAAAAAGAACTGTCCTGCTTGCTGGTCTGCAGGATGGGGGCTGCCCCAGAGGCAGAGCCAACAGCACACCCTGGCACGTGGCGCACACCCCTACATAGATTGTTGTCCAACTCATTTGCTCGGTGGCAAAAACCTGGAGACAGTTTTTCACATCTGTTTAAGCGTGGCTTGATCATTTCTCTTTCCTTTCCAATTGATTTTTATTAAAAACACTGTGATTTACAAAGTTGCTCATTAAATCGTTGTTTCAAGCATTTAGTGTTCCAACACCACCTGAGTGACCTTCCCACGATCATTTCATCATGTTTATTCTTGGGCCTTAGAGACAGAGATAACACAGGAGGGAAGGCCCTCGCTTTGGACATAGCTGACCGACCCCCAGCCCCCATGTGTTCCTCCAAGTCTGCTGGGACTCATTTCTGAGCACAGGGCCAGGAGTAAGCCCTGATCTACTACCCCTTGTGGCCCCGAAACCAAACCAACAAACAAAACCAACCCACCCATTGGGTGCATGAGCCCTGGTGGTCTGACAGAGAAGGAGCTAGTGCAGCAGAGGCAAGGGTGGGGTGTGAGAGGCCATTGGGGGCTGAGGGGGTGGGGTGGGAGAGAAGAGCTAACCTGGCACGGTCATGGGCAGCATTTTCTTCTTGGCGTGGGACGAAGGCAAGTTCTGCTTACTGTTGTGTTAGAGCTTAATACTAGCCGAGTGGTTTAAAACTACTTGTGGGAGGGGCACTGTGCATGCTTATAAACACCCTTAAGACACCTGGTCTTCCCCTCCATCCCAGCCTTCTATTGTGCCTGAGGTACCAGGGAAATGGGAAATGGTTCTTAAATAAGATAAGTCGATACAAAGCAAGATGGTGGCTGTGGTTCAGTTTCTTTCAAGGGAAGCGTAATATGTTGTAGACTCCAAGGGGCAAAAAAAAAGGAGTAGACTGGATGACTAAGTTATTGGTGTTCGTGATTTCTGGGTTGGACAAGAATGTGTTTTAGTTTTCATTATTTCCCCTGTCTCTAAAACAAATGTATATTATTTTTAGAATAGAAATAATGTGCCAATAAGCATTCTTTTCCAAGGTAGACAAAGCACTAATTATTTTCACATCTAGGGTGTGGCTCAGGGATAAAGTAACTGCCTTGCATGTTTGAGACCCTGGGTTCGATCCTTGGAGAGAAAGAAGGGAGGAAAAAAGCATTTCTAGATTATTGAGTACAAATAAAGAAATCTTGGTTCACTCTCTTAAAAAAGCATAAAAATGGGGCTTGAGTGATGGTATAGCAGGTAGGACATGTGTGTTGCCCGCATCCAACCCTGGTTCAATCCTCAACATCCCATGTGGTCCCCCGAATCTGCCAGGAATGATCCCTTAGCACAGAGCCAGGAGTAAGCCCTGAGCATTGCTGGGTGTGGCCCCCAAACAAAGCAACCACAAAATAAATAACTTGGTTCTTCTGGCAATATATATCAACAAAGGCAGTCTAAAATTGAAAGAGAAAATCATAAATATTCTGCTAGGATTATAAAAGACATTTTTACTCATTGTGTGATTAACAAGAAAGCCATTGGTATTTGTGCATTAAGTAAACCACATTTTAATATCTTTTGCCATCTGCTGCTTCATAGATGGAAAAGTACTAATTACTAGAAATTGCCTCTTGGAATTAAAATATGTTCCAGAAAATACTCCTCCCAAATCCTTACGCGTCGTTTTCCCAAACAGCCAGAACGCCCCACGGACTGCTCCCCCCACCCCCACCCCCACCCCCGTCAAGGGGACAGGCCTACAGAGGAGTGCCTGACCCAGGTTTTCTGGGGACCCGGTAGGGCCAACCCCTTCTGCACTGAGTCCAGAGAACCGGCACCCCTTTCTCCCCGAGGACGCCATGCCAGATCCAGCCACGCTGCCCTGTCCCACATGTCCCTTCCCCGGGGCAGGGCATTTTCTTTCCACCTCTGAACGGCTTGTGGGGTCTGTCTCTGAACTGACGGGAAAAAAATCACATGAGCAGAATCCCGTTTGGGGGCAGAGAGACAGTACCGAGCGAGGGTCCGGCCTCAGTGCAGTCCTCAGCTCCGAGCGTTTGGTCCCACTGGGCAGAGCCCAGGAGCCCCTGAGTGTCCCCGCTGACTGCTGATCCCTGGCCACCAGGTTTGAGCAGCTTCATGTTTTCAGGTCCCAGAACCGAGCACAGGCTGGTGAGCTGAGTGTCCGCAGGCCTGGCTGGACCCAGGCACACCATCCATCATCCCAAACATCGGCGAGCTCTCCCCCCGTCTCCAATCATTGCCCTTGCTTCGCTTGTTCCCATCCTACTTGGCGACACCTGTGTTGTCTTGGGGACCCATGGAAAACCAGAGGGAGGAAGAGAAAAAGTTCCCAGAGTGCTGGCCAGGGCTGGGCCTGACAGTGCTCTCCGTTCTGGTCAGTCGTTCCCACTGGGTCGAGCTTGGTCATTGGCACTGAGATGCTTGTCTTGACGCATTTGAGGGAAAGCCCTAGAGCCAAGGTCCTCTCCTTTCAGGGGGAATAGAGTAGACAGAGAGATGAAAAAACGAAAACCCACACCTTTGCGGAGTGATGAGGCATCCTGGCTGCCACCGTGGGAGCCCCCTGAGACCCTTAAGGATAAGATAGTAGGTTGTGGTTGTAGTTGCGGTTGTTGTTTCACATAAACACACACAAATATAGAGAACAGGGCCATTTCCTCCATCAATCAGCTAAAGAAAACCTGGCTCCTCACCTACGAGAGATTCAGCTTTGCTCCTGTCACCATGGCAACAGACCTCTGGCCGGCCTGGTGACTGAACAGGAGGAACAGGGGAGCCGGTGAGTGGCTGCCAGCAAGCGTGTGTGTTCAAGGCCCTTGAGTCATGGTCTTCCTGCTCACGGGTGGTTGATGGCTTAGCGCAGGAAGCAGAAGCAGAGATTTGCTGGAAGAAATGAGCCTCGAAAAGAAAGTTCTGCCAGGGGCACTCCAGGCCAGGACCACTCAGAGCCCCGCTCTGGGGCTCTACCCCTCTGAGGCAGGCTGGGCTGGAGACGGCTCATCCCCGTCAGCCCTACATGCGCCGTGGCAGGTGCCCCGACTCTGACGCTGCGTGAGCTCAGGGTCTGCTGAGGAGACCGATCCCGACAGCCTGGGGGAGGTACCAGGTGTCAGTTGAGGACATTGGCCCTGAAGGCAAGACCCCTTTGCAAATACAGGAAACACGGAAATCTTCGAGAAAACCCGCCACTCCCCGACTCTCAGGAGCGTCCCCTGTGAACTTCCTGAGTCGCTCGGGTTGAGAACACGCCGAGGCACTAGACGAATGTCTGTCTGTCCTGTTCTGGGATCTTAGCTGGGAACACGAAGCCACGGGTGGCGTCCTACCGCTTAGAGGCAGGCTCAGGTCTCTCTGGGGGGAGTTTCCTGCTCTCTAGGGGAGCCGCATATGGGCCCTCCCCACCAGACGTGGCCTCCAAACACAGAAGAGCGTCTTTTTTTGTTTTCGAATGTGATGTCTTCATTGTAAGTTAGTTTTGCATTTAGGCACCGTGACTGACGGAGCCATTTCCAGTTCACTTTCAGGCGGACACTTTTCCCACTCCACTCTCACCAGTGTCAGCGTTGTCCCACCCACGCCCCCTTTTGCCTTCCCCACCCCCAGCTGCCTCCCGAAAAGCACAAAGTCATCCTCGTTAAGCTTTCCCGCTGCCAGTGCTGCTGTTGGTTCTCTGGCTTCATGGATGAGTAACGCCCCTTCACACCCTCGTGTCCCCGGCCCCTGCTCCTGGTACCCTCCGTCCACTTCTTCCTTCCCCCCTTCGGTTCCTTGACAGTCCAGGCTCCAGGACCATCCAGACCTCCCCACGCCAAGGCCTTAAGGCTCTGCCTAGGCCTGCTTCCCGAGACTTCACAGAGAAGCGAGCTCCTCTGATACCAAATGCAGTTCCTGAAAGAGGAAAGAAGGCTTTGAGCAGGCCCCGTGAAATGTCACGTGCCAGAGTGCCTCCCTGCACCTCCTAACCTGCAGAGGTAGTGCTGCGTCCGGGAGGAAGGAGAACGCGTGTGTGGACAGCCAAGCCTCAGGCCCCATGAAAGTAGGCGTGCAGCCCACCCATCCTGCAGCGACTGTGCAGTGCCCAGCATGGGGACAGGGACCATGGGGTCAGGGGCATGTAGTTCAGTGATTCGGCACCTCTGTCCCACAGAACACAGAACCCTGGGTCAGGCGGCAGAGATGGGCCACGGTGATGACGGCTGGAAGCTGCTCTCGCTGTTGCTTTATTCATTAGTTTGGGGGCCGCACCTGGCAGTGCTCAGGGAATCACTCTTGGGGGGCTCAGGGGACCATATGAGGTGCCAGGAATCTATCGCAGGTGGGTCGTGTGCTAGGTAAGCCCCCTACCCACTCTCCTGCCACCCTGGGCCCTTCTCTTATTTTTAATCCGCATGTACTAAGAATCATGGCAGAACTGTGGCAGAGTATTTTTGTGTTTACGTTTGTTTGGTTTCTGGGTTTGTTTCTTGCCGAGACGGGAGATTCTGTGGAGCTCTATAAAAGCTGTTTACCTCAAGACAGAAATGCCTGTTTAGATCACACCAGCCAGGGTGGGCTCAAAGGACTCAGAGATCGTGCTCAGAGGAGGCACGTGGGGAATTGCCCGTTCTGGACCCTTCTAGTTGCTGTGCAGGGGGACTGCCTGAGCATAGTTCGTTTTCAGTCTCTCAGGCCATGTCTTGTTTGTTCATTTATTTATTTATTGAATCACTGTGGGAAAAGTTACACAGCTTTCAGGTTTAAGTCTCGGTCATGCAAATATCAAACACATTTCCTTTTACCAATACTTATTTTTCACCACGAAGAACCCCAATAACCCCCCCTCCCAACCCTCCCAATGCCTGTGAGGCAGATGAATTCTAGTTAACACTCTTATCTACTTTGATTAGATTGATTATTTCGACAAAAGATGCACCATTATTATTTAGAGTTTACACCCCCAAATCAGACATGCTGAAAAGTCGTTGTGGAATAATTTGTTCTCTACAGCTGGTCCCAAGAATCAAATGATGTCGCACGGCCGCAATAATGGCCACGCGATTTTGGATTTCTGGTATTTACTTAGTAAGCCTGGAAGTATTTCTGCTGAGAGTCAGATAATTATGAGATTGGTTTCTGTGCTCTGGAGGCATGCCCGTGCCGGAGAGCCGCTCGTGGGGGGAAACTGGTGACCTCAGTAGGGCATGAAGGATGAGCCGGGAACGGCCCCCTTCCCATGAGGTTTCAGTCGCCCCATCACGACCAGCTCATACCTGGCTTTCCATAATTCTCCAAAGTGGCTGCCATCTTTCTTTCCAGAGGGAAAAAGGCATAAGGGACCAACACCCTTTCCCCTCCGGGCAGGCATGGTGGCGTGGATTAACGCATAGTCCATTCACTTTTCTGCTGCAAGCTGCCGGGCTCTGCATTAAGTCCTTGTGCTTCTGGAGCCATGGCCATGCTGGAGAGCCGCTCGTGGGGGGCAACTCCTGACCTTGGTAGGGCGTGAAGGAACTCAGGCCATGTCTTAGGACTAACCCTGTCCCCCCAGACCAACGGGCAGGGGCTGCACCCGTGTCCCCAGGAGCTCTGTCAGCAGCCCACCCGGCAGGGAACACCCCGAAGACCCTGGCAGCAAGGTTGCCCTGAATGCCTGTTCTGGGGGACAGAGCGCCGTCCTCTCTGGAAAGAGTGTTTCTCCCCGGGCCTAGCCGGCACCAGGACCAGCGGCTCAAACAAGAGCTCAGGAATGTTCTTGCCCAAGCGTGGACTCCTGTCCTTGTCCAGAGACATGCAAGGCAAGTGCCCAAGGAGTATGCCTGATGGTGGTTTCTTTCCACTGGAACTGGGTCTCTGTGGGATGAACACGCGTCTCTTTTCAGTGCATTGTAGGTGGGTCCTCTGGGAATGAGCGGGCTGGAGACGGCAGGTCCCAGTCTGGCCCTGGGCTTTCGGGGGCTCAGCTGCTCTGTCTGACTCACTCAAACCCCTCTGCCTTCTCCCGCCTACTCCCCACCTCTGCGCTGCCTGTGCCCTGTCACCCCGAGAGCCAGGGTCTGCATCTGACCCTCTCTAGCCCACCTTGGCATCTGGCCTCATCTCTTACTTTCCTGCATCCTGGCCTCAGATTCCGGGATGATCTGGCTGATTCCAGGCTGATTCCAGCCTCTGACCTGGATCAGTCTGAGTGTCACAGTCATTTGGGCTTCTCCATTTGGGCAAAAACTGCTCTCTCCCACATATGTGCATTATGTGTGTATGTCTATACATGCATGTGCGCACATGTGTATGTGTGTGTGCATTTGTGAGTGCGTGTCTATATATATGTGTGTGTGTGCATGCATTTGTGAATGTGTGTGTTTGTGTGTGCATGAGTTCGTGAATGTGTGTGCTTGTGTGTGCATTTGCGAGTGTGTGTATATACATGTGTGCATGTGCATGCATTTGTGAGTATGGGTATATGTGTGTGTGCATGCAGTGGTGAATGTGTGTGTATATGTGTGTGCGTTTGTGTGTGTGAGTTCATTAATATGTGTGCATGTGCGTGCATTTGTGAGTGTTTGTATATATGTGTGCATGTGCGTGCATTTATGACTGTGTGTAAGAGTGTGTGTGTGCATGCTAGGGAAAAAGGCAGCTCAGATAGAGAAGGGAGCACCAAATAAAGGGTGTTGGGAGGATCCTCCCAGGATGGGAGAAGCATGCTGAAAGTAGACTATAGACCCAACATGTTTGCCACTCAATGCCTCTTTTGCAAACCACAGCACCCAAAAGGAGAGAGAGAACAAAAGGGAACGCCCTGCCATAGAGGCAGGGTGGGCAGGGGGGGCTGGGGGGTGGGAGGGATACTGGGACCCGTGGTGGTGGAGGATGGGCACTGGTGGAGGGATGGGTACTTGATCATTGAAGAACTGAAACCCAAGCGCAAAAATTTGTAAGTCTACAACTGTACCTCATAGTGTCTCACTAATAAAAGAGAGAGAGAGAGAGAGAGAGAGAGAGAGAGAGAGAGTGTGTGTGTGTGTGTGTGTGTGCGCACGCGTGCGTGTGTGCTCTTGTGGAGCAGGCAGTGGCAAGACAGAGTGGTGAGAAGAAAACAGACCTTTGAAAGGAAGCTCATTTCGACAATAGTGGCATCCCCCAAACCAAGGATGGGGTTGAAATCCTGCCCCACTCCCGTCCTTGGGTGTCCAGGGGAGCCACCTGGGGCATCCCGGTGGAGCTTTCCCAGACAAGGGGTTTTCCCCGGAGCTGCCATGCCAGCCTCCAGACAGCGCCTTCCAAACCCAGGCAGTCTTGGAGCTGCTTGGACAAATCACAGCAAGAAATAGTTCTAGAATTAAGGATTTGTTTTGATCATGCCCGAATCTGTTCTGCTGCCCTTGCTCAGTTGGCAGGCCGATCAAACTGGTCACCTGGAAAAAAAAATCTACATCCGGAGCCTCCTCTGCATTGGACAAAGGATACAGTGGGCAGAGGGAAGGCTCTGGAATGTCACCCTGGGAAATTTGAGGGTGAATGATCTGCACACAAACGGCTCTTGGGAAATATTTCACTCAAGACTGTGTTTACTGCTTCTGAGAAGAACAAACATATGAGCTAACGCACTTTGCACTAGATTCTGGCTCCCCGAGGGCTGCAGCCGGGCAGAGGGCAGACCCCGCCAATGGCAGCACCACAGAGCTGCTGCAATGAGGCACACAGGCTGGTCCCACTCTCTCTGTGACCTAAGGACCCAGGCCGGGCCTCTCCATAGTCACACCCCACATCCACACGTAGGCTGGGGAGGGTCCCGGGAAAGACCCCTTAGCCGGGGTGGTCTGTTTACCCCTGAGCTGGCATGGCCTCTCCCAGAAGTGCCGGGACCCTGGCTAAGGATTCTCCACTCTCCCAGCACCGACCAGACCCCACCTGCTGGCTGCGGCCTCACTGTCCCCATGCCCCGGAAGCAGGAAGCTTCACCTCCACATTCCCGACTCCCTCCTCTGTGCTCAGAGGAGCATTTCTGTGATGCCAGTCAACCAGGCTGACAATCACCTGTGTTCACCTCTGCATGCCGGGCTGGAATCGGTCCCCTGAGAGCTTGGGCCATCTCCTGGATTCCACCTATCTCTGAACCCCCGGGTTTGCGCCTCCAACTTCCAAGTCTGTGGTCCACAGGGCCAGGCCAGAGCCCAAAGTGTCCTCCCTCCTGGCCCAGCGCCTCATCCCTTCAGCACGATGGTGCCTTCCGTGCTGTCGAGTCGACCCGTCACATGGTCCCTCTGCTTCCCGCCTTTCGTCAGGGGCTGTACCTGGAGCCCAGTGGGCCATGCTCATGTCTGACCAGTGACCAGGATGGGAAGGCAAGGGTCTTCCCGGGGTCTGGCTGAGCTGCTGGGCTGGTGTACCCCATTCCTGCCACCTGTCCCCAGCCCGAGCTCTAAGGGGGCAGGGCACTGAGGTCCTTAACAGGCCACTCCTGCTTGGCTGACCCTGGATCCTCACTGCGTGGCCAGTGACTTCCTGGGCCCTGGAGGCAGGGAGACTTCAGGCCCCTGATGTGCTCGGCAAGTGCCAGCGCAGCCAGCTGGGGCCCCCCACGGGACTCAAGAACGATCCACTACCCCTGATTTGATTCCATTGCACAGTAGGTCTTAGTTGTGTCGTTTCCAAGGCAAAGCAGGGGCTCGTGACCGGTTTTAAAATGGAATTGTTCAGGGAAGATCGTCCGCAGGATCCTGCTCCATCTAGAAACATGGGGTGCATACGAACAGAGGTGGAGGAATAGAAAAACGTGTCAAGAATACAACTGGTGGGTCTGGAGCCATAGCACAGCGGGTAGGGCATTTGTCTTGCACGCAGCCAACCCGGGTTCAATTCCCAGCATCCCACATGGTCCCCTGAGCACACCAGAAGTGATTCCTGAGTGCAGAGCCAGGAGGAACCCCTGTGCATTGCCGAGTGTGACCCAAAAAGCAAAAAAAAAAAGATCTCTCTCTTGTTGGGTGTTGTAAAAGAGGCAATGGGTGACAATCATGTTTGGTCTATAGTCTACTTTCAACATGCCACAGAGGCAGGGTGGGATGGGGGGGGGATGGGGGGTGGGAGGGATACTGGGATCCGTGTTGGTGGAAAATGGGCACTGGTGGAGGGATGAGTATTTGATCATTGTATAATTGAAACCCAAGCACAAAAATTTGTATGTCTACAACTGTACCTCATGATGTCTCACTAATAAAAATTAAAAAAAAAAAAAGAATCACTGTCACTGTCACTGTCCTCCCGTTGTTCATCGATTTGCTCAAACAGGCCCAGTAACGTCTCCATTGGAGACTTTGTTGTTACTGTGTCTGGCATATCGAATACGTCACGGGGAGCTTGCCAGGCTCTGCCGTGCGGGCGAGATCCTCTCGGTAGCTTGCCGGGCTCTCCGAGAGGGATGGAGGAATCGAACTCAGGTCGGCCATGTTGGCTGTGTGCAAGGCAAACGCCCTACCACACAGCAGTGGGGGCTGGAGCCAAGGTCCAGTGGGAAGGACATCTGCCTTGCACGATGCCCACAGGAGTTCGATTCCCGGCTTCCCTGAAGCACTGCAGAGAGTGATCCCTGATTGCAGAACCTGCAGTCAGCCCTGAGCATTGCCAGGTATGGCCCCCCGCCAAAAAAAAAAAAAATGAATACAACTGGTAATTATGCAGACATCAAGAAAAAGTATAGGTCAACCAACAGGATTTGGTTCTCAAAGCTGCTGTCGCCTGGTCTAGTGACCAGCTGCCAGAGGTGCCCACAGCCACCCCCTTGGCCACCCCCTTCTCTGAGCATGCCCCATAGTCCCTGCCCCCCCCCCCCCCGCCCCAGGCCCTTTGGCTCTGCCCTGGCCGTGGTTCTGGAGAATGAAGTCCCCAGGGAGCTGCTGTTCTGCACAGCTGATCTACTCAAACAAGATGTGTGTTTTCACCACCTGTTTTCTCGGTCCATGTCATTTCCATCATTCCTACCAGCCCACAGATACATAAATATCCTCACATCAGCAGAAAGCACACACAACACACATGAGGTTCTGCACTTGGTTCCCAGGATTGCAAAAAAGAAAAAAAATATTTTTTAAATGAATCTATCCGTCTAGAAGGAAATCTTGTATTCCCCGGGAATGCTGTTCTCCTGGCTTTGTGGGATAGCGAGTGTTATCCACGTACATTGGATGGCAGGAGAGTTAGGACTATTGCTTTAAGGAGGCGCCTTTGAGGACCAGAGCAATAAGCAGAGAGGCTGAGTGGAGGCCCGTTACCTCGATTTATCCCCAGGAATCATGTGGTCCGTCTGGTCCACCAGCAACAATCTCCCCGATCCCAGGGTGGGGCACCAAAAGAGTGAAAGAGATCAAATAAGGATCCGGGCTTCTCTCTGGAGCCCAGGTTCTCCCTTGAATGCCTTATCTCTCTGTCTCTTTGCTTGCCCATTTCTCAACTTGCTCTTTCATGCCTCTTGTTCTCTCCTGAACATGCGTTCTATTCTTTCTCCCCCGTCACGTCTAAGAACATTTAGCTCAAAAAAAAAAAGCTTGCTTCCCTATTTTTTTTTGATCACTTGATCACTTGACTTCCCGTTAATCATCGATTTGCTCGAGCGGACGCCAGTAACGTCTCCATTTGTCCCTGTCGCGTGCTAGTGTAGCCCAATGGCATCTGTCCGCTCTGGGAACATGAAGGGCCTCAAACCGATCGTTCATGATCTTGATGAAGAAGTCTGACCATCTGGTAGGTGGGCGGCCACGCGGTCTTTTGACATCCCGTGGGATCCAGTCGGTAACAGCTCTAGTCCAGCGGTCGTCTTTAAATCTCATTACGTGACCTGCCCATCGGATTTTTGACACCTTGGCAAATGAGACAGCATCTCTGATTCTTGATTGTCGACGAAGGTCAGAATTCCGGATTCTTTCTCTCTTGAGTGAAACGTGATATTCCAAGCATAGCTCTTTCTATTCCTCTTTGGGAGACCTGAATAGCGTTCTTATCTGAGAACGCTATTTATTTTTTTTGCAGTAAATAAATTAAAAGGCTATCTTATAGGAAAAAAAGAAGAGATGGGAATTTCAGTCAAAAAATTGGGAAACTGTGTACTCTTGCGTTTTTATCAACACTAACAAATTATACTTCTTTTGTTTTTGAGGGTTGACCTTGCGACCACTCACTACTTTCGGACTAGGGCTGGAGCGATAGCACAGCGGGTATGGCGTCTGCCTTGCATGCAGCCAACATGGCCGACCCGAGTTCGATTCCTCCGCCCCTCTCAGAGAGCCCGGCAAGCTACCGAGAGTATCTCGCCCGCACGGCAGAGCCTGGCAAGCTCCCCGTGACGTATTCGATATGCCAGACACAGTAACAACAAAGTCTCCAATGGAGACGTTACTGGGCCCGCTCGAGCAAATCGACGATCAACGGGAGGGCCTTTACTTTACTTTACTTGTTTTTGAGGGGGAGCGCCCACCCTGTGACGTTCAGGGCTTACTCCTGCACTCAGGAATAACTCCTGGCAGTGCTCAGGGGACCATATGGGATGTCAGGGATCAAACCCAGGTCAGCCACGTGCAAAGCAAGCATCTTACCTGCTGTACTATCTCTCTGGCCCCCAATATTATATTTTTGAAGCAATGTATAATTTTTTTTATAATTTATTTCTTTATTGAATCACTGTGGGAAAAGTTACAGAGCTTTCGGGTTTAGGTCTCAGTCATGTAAGTATCAAACACATTTCCCTTTACCAATACTTATTTTTAACCGTGAACCCCAATAGAACCCCACCTCCCACCCCTCCCAATTCCTGTGTGGCAGATGAGTTCTAGTTAATACTCTATCTACTTTGACTAGATACATTGTTTCGATAGAAGATGCACAATTATTGTTTAGAGTTTATGACCCCCCCCCCCATCAGATATGCTGAAACAGCGTTGTGAAATGATTTGCTTTCTACAGCTTGGTTTAAGAATAAAATGATGCGGCCGCGCGGTTTTGGATTTCTGCTATTTTACTTATTAACCCTGGAAGAATTTCTATTAAAAGTTAGATAGTTAAGAGATTGGTTTCTGTGCTCTGGAGTCGTGGCTGTGCCGGAGAGCCGCTCGTGGGGGGCAGCTGGCGACCTCGGTCGGGCGTGAAGGACGGCCCAGAACGCCCCCCTTCCCATGAGGCCCCTGCCGCCCCCCACCCGCGGCTCAAACCTGCTGTCCACAAGGCTCCCGTGTGGCCGCCATCTTTCTTTCCAGAGCAGCAATGTATAATCTTAAGATTGCCCAACATAGTGTTTCTAGGAAAAAGAAACTTTAGATATGGATGATAAAGATGTGTTGAGTGGTGTGAGAAACACCTGTTACCAACTTGGCCTGTTTTGCATAGACTTTCGGGAAGCATCATCCATTATACATGGGTCGATCACAGCACTTTGCCCTAATTGCTTCCTTAGGAGCTAATGATCCTTTTCTGTTCAGTCTCAGACATCTGGGGCAATCAGCACCCAAAGGGTGCTCCTCCGTAGGCACTGTCTCCTAAATTCATATTTAGCCCCAAATTAAGAGCAATTTCAAGGTGCCTTTAAATTTTATTTTCCCCCAATCAATCTGGTATATTAGAAGCACTGCTTAAACTTACACATTTGCTAAAGTTTGTGAAGGTGCCTTTGGCGGCTGGATTTTTGTCTTTAAATAGACTCCGCTTGCTGTATATGCAAAATGACTTGTGCAGAACCAACCATGGAAATTCACCGAAAATGCCCTTTTGCTCTCGTATTATTGAAAATCGCAGCGTAACTTGAAGGACTCACTGATTTAAGAAACCAGTGTGTAATTTATGAAGGGACCACAGAGAAACCTTATCAGAGCGGCCTGTGTCCAGACACTCTGCCATAAATAGTATTTGTAATGACAGATTTGTGGGTTGGATTCGCTTTTATTTTTTTAATACATACTTCATTTCCTGGCCAATTAAAAATGAGTAAGCTTTATAAGCCTTTAAAAATGCCCTTCTGTAAAAAGATGAATAATATAGTTTAAAATTGCTTTTCTCTTCATATAATCTGTGTGCAGAGAGTGGGAAGGGACCTAAAATTGAATGTACTCCAATTCCCAACTCAGAGAGGTGAGAAAGAGAAGCCCACGAGAGACCGAGTAATTTGTCAAGGTTTGTTCTTCCCTGAAAATTGGTGAAGCAGTTAAGGCTAAGAAGTCAGTTAATAAGATACTTGATTCCATGGGCCGGGAAGGTACAGACTCGTGTATGAAGTGATTGTTAAGAAATTTAAAAAATCATGTTTGGTCTGTAGACTATAGACCAAACATGATTATCACCCATTGCCTCTTTTGCAAACCACAACACCCAATAAGAGAGAGAGAACAAAAGGGAATGCCCTGCCACAGAGGCAGGGTGGGATGGGGGGATGGAGGATGGGAGGGATACTGGGATCCGTGGTGGTGGGAAATGGGCACTGGTGGAGGGATGGGTATTTGATCGTTGTATAATTGAAACCCAAGCACAAAAATTTGTAAGTCTACAACTGTACCTCATGGTGTCTCACTAATAAAAATTTTTTTAAAAATTTAAAAAATGAATTCATTCAGTTATAACAATATAACATAGAAGAAGATACAGTTAACTTAAAAAAAAAAAGCATGATTCTAACTAGTTGATTTTCTGTAGAAGTAGAATCTCCTTTCCCCACAGAATTTTGTATTCTTTGTCACATTTCTTTGAAATGAAAATGAGTAATTGAATAATTCTTACTATTTGGAGTTTCACAGATGAGAGATTCCTATCTGTTGTCTTGATAGAAAAGAGCAATTTCTAAGGCAAATGTGGTTCACCCCTCTAACCTAATCTCAAGCGTTCTTATTTATTAGTAAATATTAGTCAATGTATATTGTGCACCTCACTAATTATAGACATCATATCTGTTCATTACGAAAGGTTCTCCTCTCTAAGCTGGTTCTGGTGGTTATTGCTGGTAACTGGAAGTAGCAAAGGTGGTACAATTGGATCCTTTCTGTTTGGGGGCCACAGCCAGTGGTGTTCAGGCGTTTGCTGCACTCAGGGTTCACTCCTGGCAGCTCAGGGGACCATATGGGAAACTGGGGATCGAACCCAGGTCAGTCGTGTTTAAAGCAAGTGCGTCATCCGCTGTATTATCTCTGTATTATTGCTGTGGTCCTGGATGTGGACTCTGTGGGTTGTTTGTTTGGGGGTCACACCCGGCAATGCTTAGGGCTCACTCCTTTCTCTGTGCTCAGACATCATTCCTGGCAGGCTCAGAGGACCAGAGTGCTGCTGGGATTGAACCTGGGCTGACCGTGTGCAAGGTGAATGCCCTGCCCACCACACTCTCTCCAGCCCCAAAGAGATGGACTCTGAACTTCATGTCCATGCATGTCCCTCAGAGGCCGTAGCATCTCCTGGTATAAGAACGCAGAAGACTGCAGATGGTGACAGTTCTCCAGAGTACCTTCCCCATGCTGCCGATTTTCACTTTTAATTACCGGGGGAAAGAAGGAAGGCAGGAGATTTGCTGTCCAGATAGGTCCCGTGCAGTTGGTGACCGCTCCCTCAGCCTGTTATTTGGGCAGATAAGTGTGTGTCTGGAGGAAGGGCAGGCTTCACAGTGCCCACCGGACTCCTTGGTTCTCGGATGAAGGCCTGAGGTAATAGGCAAAGAAAAGTGAACAAGACAAGGAAAGAACAATAATAGAGAAGGCGCTCCTTTTCAGTTGCATCGTAGAATGAAACTGCCGATGATTTCATTAGATGTGGACCAAAGTCAGCCTCTGAGGGCCGGGAAGGTAGCTCAATGCTGAGGACCCTCTCAGCACTGCTGGGGTCGCCCTCAGGGCACCCTGGTTCCCCGAGGGGTCCCACCCGACCCCGCTGACTGTGCAGGGTCTGTCAGAGTGGGCCCTGTGAGAAACGGGTCTCAAGCTCGAGAGAGTTATCCCCTGAAATCAGAAAGATCAGTAAGGTGGTTTGATCTGTGAGTCCACGCCGGCTGCTGTTACTCTGCGTGGAGGCCGTGGGGAAGGTGGTTAGAGTGACCCTTAGCAGCTGTTCCACGAGCACGCGTGTCTGTATTGGAAGCCATTTCTCAGCTGTTTTTGCTGTTGTGTCACACCATGATGGGCACGTGGAACTCCGTCACCTACAGTGCCAGGGCCGGCCTGTCCTCACATCTCTCTCAAAGCTTCCAGATTCCTCTCCGGAATGGCCAATGCACCACTGAGGATGGATGCTGAAAGGTTTCAAAGAATGAATAACTGTGTTGGTTCTGATGCCTCGTTTATTAGCAGCCTTGATTCCCCCCTGGTGTGCAGAGCTTTGTCCATGGGCTCTGTAGCCACAGCACTGCCCACCCCACCCCACCCCGAGCTGCCAATGTGGGGTTCGGAGGGACCGTCACATGCCCAGAAAGGGGAAGTCCTGACAAGAGAATACAACTTTAATTTGCTTTTTTTTATTTTAATTTTTTATGCGGGTAGGGCGTGTGCCTTGCACACAACCGACCCGGGTTCGATTCCTCTGCCCCTCTCGGAGAGCCTGGCAAGCTACTGAGAATATCTCGCACGCACAACAAAGCCTGGCAAGCTCCCAGTGGTATATTCAATATGCCAAACACAGTAACAGCAAGTCTCACAATTTGTTGTGGGACATTACTGGTGCCCGCTCGAGCAAATTGTTGAACAACGGGAAGACAGTGCGACAGTGCATTTTTGTATTGAATCACAGTGAGATGCACAGTTACAAAGCTGTTCATAATCGGGTTTCAGTCATACAGTGTTCCAACACCCTTCCCTTCACCAGTGTATGTTTCCCACCACCAGTGTCCCCAGTTTCCCTCCCGTACCAAGTCCCTCCAGCCTGCCTCTGTGGCAGACACTTTTCTTCTCTCTCTCTCTCTCTCTCTCTCTCTCTCTCTCTCTTTCTGTCTCTGTCTCTGTCTCCCTGTCTCTCTCTCTCTTTCTCTCTTTCTCTGTCTCTCTCTGTCTCTCCCTGTCTCTCTCACATTCTCTCTCTCACTTTCTGTCTCTCTCTCTCTCTCTCTCTCCCCGCCCTCTCCTTTTTGACACTGGTTTGCAATGCAGGTACTGCAAGGTCATCATCTTTGTCCCATGACCTCCTTGCCGCACTCACACTTGTCCAGAGTGAGCACTATCATTGTCACTGTGGGCTTTCATCTTCTTTCACTGTAATGAAGGACACATTCAGATCGGACCGTCCAGGTGGTGGCCTGCACCCCGGGCGGGCACAGCAGCTGGAGAAAAGCCACCCGAGGAATCCCCTCAGGGCCCAACCTGAATTCCAGCCTCCCGCAAGCGTTTGTCTGATAAAACAAAAGTTCAGTAGGTGCTGGGCCAGAGAGAGTCCAGCCGACAGGGCACTTACCTGGCACGTGCACAACCTGGGTTCAATTCCCGGTGCCCCATATGATCCCGTCAGCCTCTCCAGTGATCCCGAGCTCAGAGCTAGGAGTGAGCACTGAGCACCGCCAGGTGTGGCCCAAAACAAAACCAGGAAATCAGTGAAGCAAAGGGCTGGGGAGAGCCCAGAGCTGGAGGCGCTTGCCTGCACAGCAGCCCTGCTTCCATCTGAGGCACTCCGCGAGGTCCCCTGAGCACCACAGAGTGAGCCCTGAGCACAGAGCCAGGAGAGACGCCAAGCCCAAAAAGAGAAAAGGAAAGGAAAAGCAATCAGTATGTGTAGCTGTATCACAGGAAGACTGGAAACTCCACACGTGTGTGTGTGCGCGCGCGCACACACACACACACACACACACACACACACCATCGCAATACCCTAACATGGAATGCAGAAAAGAATTTATAAAAAGATGTAAAGAAACCATCGAAAGTTCCATGCTAACAGCTAATTCGTATAAGGAAGAATTTTTTTTTTAATTTTTCTTAGTGAAACACCATGAGGTACAGTTGTAGACTTACAAATTTTTGTGCTTGGGTTTCAATTATACAAAGATCAAACACCCATCCTTCCACCAGTGCCCATTCTCCACCACCACTGATCCCAGTACCCCTCCCACCCCCTCATCCCCCCATCCCACCCTGCCTCTGTGGCAGGGCATTCCCTTTTGTTCTCTCTCTCCTTTTGGGTGCTGTGGTTTGCAAAAGAGGCATTGAGTGGCAGTCATGTTCGGTCTATAGTCTACTTTCAGCATGATGTCCCGGAAGAATTTTTTAAATGACGTTTTCTGCGCCATTCCTGGGTCCCTGGGCAGATTAGCACCCATATCCCTACAGGAGGGGGCTCCCAGCCTGTTCCAATGACGCCCCAACTGGGTGACTGGGTGAGGGTGGACACAGCCCCCTCGGGTGGCCCAGGCAGCATCTGCACTCCGTCCACAGCCTGCACTTTCATTTGCTCCTGGCATCCGCACCTGTCAGCTGTCACCCCGACTCCACCTGGGGAACCCCCCAGGTCCGAGGACAGCAGGAACGTTCTGTCCAGCCAGCAGCAAGAGCAGGCCGCCCTGGGGGCCCACGGGAGGGAGGGTGGAGGCCTCCCTTCACACAGTCATTTTCGGGTCCCTGGACCCACAACCCCAGTGTGAACAAGCAGAGACCACAACCATCCAGGCATGAGGGCAGCACTGTGTCTGAGCCAGACCCACCCGCCAGCTGGCCATGCTCTCTCTCCTTCCTGCCCCTACCCCACCCGACTTCACCATCATCACAGTTGCTCCACTGGCAGGAGAGAGCAGAGTTGCCTCACAGACGTGCAAATGAAACATCCCAGGTGACGAAGCTGGCTGGAGCCAAGGCTGTTTCTGAGTCAACCGTGAGACCCAGGTGGAGTGGAGGGGAGTGTGGGAGTGCCCAGAGGGACGGTCCTGGGGCTAGAGGAATAGGACACAGGCGTGGGCCGGAGAGAGACAGGAAGCGGAAGTGAAGTTGGCGGTGGTTCCATGATTTCTTTGGGCTTACTCATGTTTTCTAAACTTTCTTCGCTAAACGTGTATGACTTCGACAGTAGGAAGAGGGAGTAAATGTCGCACTGAGTGATGTCAGTGGGAAAGAAAAGGATGCATGTTGGGGCTGGAGCGATAGCACAGGGGGTAGAGCGTTTGCCTTGCACACAGCCAACCCGGGCTCAATTCCCAGCATCCCTTATGGTCCCCTGAGCACCGCCAGGGGTAATTCCTGAGTGCATGAGCCAGGAGTAACTCCTGAGCATCGCCGGGTATGACCCAAAAAGTTAAAAAAAAAAAAAAAAAGAAAAGGATGCATGCAAGAACAATTGTCTCATATGTGGGACAAAAAGATACACAGCAAGAAAGTGACCAAGGGCCAAAGGCAGCACAGCTTGAGACCCGATTCACAGGACTGAGTGGGGCTGGGGTGAGGTTGGGGGCGAGAATGGCCAGGGTCCCTGGGGGAGGGAGGGAGAGGCACTGGGGAGGGGTGTGTTGAGATTATAAGCACGGGAAATCATCATTACCAGTACTGTAAATCACAGAACCACAGTCCATTATTAAAGTTTTTTTTAATTATTATTATTTTAAAGGAAAAGAATCATTTCTGTAACTCTGTTCTCTGTTCTGAAACCTAAACTTCCTCTGGCAACTACAAGCAGAATATAATATTACCCGAACACTACCCCAGCCCCCACCCAAATAGGGAGGAAAAGTAAAAATATCCTCAGATATGTCTGGAGGCTCTATTTTAACCTTTTTTTTTTAAAAAAAACACATCTGAGAATTGTTGTTTTTCTATACTCAGTGTCGATAGGAACTCAGTGACTCAGCTAGGTTCAGTTGACTCAGGTTGAAGACCTGAAAGATGAAGTCATTTTAAATCACATCCTTTGGGGGGATATAGAATACTGGAGGTTTGGACGATGATCCAATTAAGGAGTTGACTCATCCAACTCTGTCCTGTATCTGTTTTGCCAGAGTAGACCCATGGGGGCCGTCCCCAACGTCCTCATTCCGGAGTTCTGAGGCCCTCATTACGCCCACCTGCCCTCAGTCACACCTGACCTGATCGTCCAGTTTCCTCCTGGAAAACTTTTCTCTTTTGCCTTTGAAGACCAAGTCTCTTCTGCAAAGATTCTGGTCATTTCTTTTTAAATTATTATTAGTGAGACACCATGAGGTACAGTTGTAGACTTACAAACTTTTGTGTTTGGGTTTCAGTTATACAATGATCAAGTATCCATTCCCTCCACCAGTGCTCATTCTCCACCACCAATGAACCCGGTAGCCCTCCCACCCAACACCCCATCCCTCCCACCCCGCCCCACCTCTATGGCAGGGCATTCACTTTTGCTCTCTCTGTCCTTTAGGGTGTTGTGGTTTGCAATAGAGCTATTGAGTGGCCATCGTGTTCGGTCTATAGTCTACTTTCAGCACGCATCTCACATCTCGAGTGAGTTCTCCAAACACCCTTTACTTGGTGCTCCCTTCTCTATCTGAGCTGCGTTTTTCCCCCAGCATGTGCTAGACTCTGGCCATCCTTACTTGGTTTCTCCTCCTTTCTCAGGTCTGTAACGATGCGGATAGTCTCGTTGTCTGTAGCACTTTGTCCAGCTCTGTCCTGGCCCCAAAACGTCAGCCTTCTCTCCCTCCTCCCGTCACTCATCCCTGAATTCCATATTTATCTAAACTGCCACTCAGATATTTTGCAGACTTCCCAATGTCCCTGCAACGCGCTTTCTCTTCTTGTCCTTGTAGACAGAAACCCTGATTGTGTCTCATTCCAGGTGACTGGCGATCAGACCATTATGGCCCTGTGCCCCTGGAAGTGTTGCGTCTCTGTTGTCAGTGATTGGTTTAAAAATAAAGAGGTGCATGTGACACAGTCCTGGCAGGTGAGGGGAGAGGAGAGGCAGCTTCAGGACTCTCTTCCCGGCAGTTACGACGGCGCATGTGACTCCAAGGCTGTCTCACCTGCTTCCCTCTCCTTGCTCCTTGGCAAGCAGCTTCAAAGCAAACGTCTTCTCTTTGACGTGTCTCCTTGGCTTGGTGCCCTGGGGCTTAGCTACTGTCTAACTCTTATTTCCATCGAAAATCGTGGTTTTTTCCATTTCTTTCCTTCTTTGTTTTTCTGTCTCTATCACTAGAATGTCTGGGCTGGAGCGATAGCACAGTGGTAGGGCGTTTGCCTTGCACGCAGCCAGCCCGGCCGAGCTGGGTTCAATTCCTCCGCCCCTCTCGGAGAGCCCGGCAAGCTACCGAGAGTATCTCGCCCACACGGCAGAGCCTGGCGAGCTCCCCGTGATGTATTCGATATGCCAAACACAGTAACAACAAAGTCTCCAATGGAGACGTTACTGGGCCCGCTCGAGCAAATCGATGATCAACGGGAGGGCCTTTACCTTTTATCACTAGAATGTCAGATCCTGCAGAAGCTGCTTTTCTGTTGCTGTGATTGTTTTGGGGTCACACCTGGCAGTGTTCAGCACTTGCTCTTGGCTCTGTGCTCAGGGATCGCTCCTGGTGGTGTTCAGGGAACCACATATGATGCCGGGGATCAAACCCAAGTCAGCCACATGCAAGGCAAGTACCCTACCCGCTCTTCACTCTCTCTCCGGGCCGAGAAACGTATTACTGAGGGACTGTTAACCTTCCTTTCGGGCTAAGATCTTAGGATCCCAGAGCAGTGCTTGGCACATTACACTGACCCTACCCTCAACTGTGTGCTAACAGGCAGAAGTAGGTGTGAGGCACGACGTGGCCGAATACTGCATTTAAAACTGTGGTGCTGCGGTTTTCAACCCCTGAGCCGCGTGGGACGGGCACAGAGGCCCAGCTCTGGGCAACAAAGGTGAACGGCTCCAATTCCAACAGGTACAGCCCGCCCCCAAGGGCCTGGGTTCCTCTCTGGGCACGCGCAGCTAGAAACAGCCCCGAGACAGCCGGTTTTCAACCCCTGAGCCGCGTGGGACGGGCACAGAGGCCCAGCTCTGGGCAACAAAGCTGAACGGCTCCAATTCCAAACAGGAGACATTCCCAACTCCTCGCCCAGTGCCAGGGACTCTTTCCGGAGCCGCAGCCGCGTTCCACTACATATGCCATAGGAACCATAAGCTAACTTCTTAGATGGAAACTTCTCTATTTTAGCTCAGCCACTAGAAATACAGTTGCCAATAACTCATAAGCCTATCTTAACTCACACTGCATATCAAGCAGAATAGTAACACTGAACGTGAAGGACTAAACCACACCTCTCACAATGGTAAAGCAACGCAAAAGCCCATCAAACATTCATATTGAAGAGTCTAGCCCAGATGACACCAACAGTACTGTAGTGTTAGACAACCTCTCTGACAAGGAATTCAGAAGGGAGCTACTTAGGATGCTTAGGGAATTAAAAGAAACAATGGAAAGCAATGCCAATAGAAGACAAGAGGATCTGAAGGCAGAAATGAGGAAAATGCAATCAGAAATGTCAGACCTGAAAAATCTCGTAGGCGAATTGAAAAGCTCAGTGGAAGGCCTCAGCAGCAGAGTAACAGCGGCTGAGAACAGAATCAGTGAGCTCGAAGATGAAGTTCAGAGACTCTCCCGAAAAGAGCAGAAAATGGAAAAGAGACTCACAATTCGGGAACAGATGGCAAGAGAAGATCGTGATGAAGCCAAGAGGGGTAACATAAGAATTATTGGAGTCCCAGAGGGACAGGAAGAAAAGCTCGATGAAGAAGAAACTGTCAAAGACATCATTGCTACAACATTTCCAGAGCTGAAGAAAACTTGTGACCACATTCAGGAGGCCCGAAGGGTACCAGCTAGAAGAAATCCGAATAAAAATACCCCAAGACACATTCTGATCAAAATGACCAAAACCTTAGACAGAGACAAAATTCTGAAAGCAGCAAGATCGAAGAAAGAAATCTCTTACAAAGGAGCATCCTTAAAATTCACAGCTGATTTTTCTGATGAAACCCTCATGGCCCGAAAACAGTGGTGGGACATAGTAAAAAAACTCAATGAAATAAATGCCTCCCCCAAAATACTTTTCCCAGCAAGACTCTCATTCATAATAGAAGGAACAACACACAGTTTCACAGACAAACAACAGCTCAGGAACTTCATAGACTCAAAACCATGGTTACAAGAACAACTAAATGGGCTACTTTAAGGCAAGAAAGGCCCCTCAAATACACCCAATTTTAACATAACAATGGGACAAAATCCCATAACAATAATCTCTCTCAATGTCAATGGGCTAAACGCACCAATTAAAAGACATAGAGTGGCAGGATGGATTAGAAAATTGAACCCAACATTCTGCTGCCTGCAAGAAACGCATCTCAATAGTCAAAGCAAACACAGACTCAGAGTCAAAGGCTGGAAAACAATCCTACAGGCAAACAGCTCCCATAAAAAAGCTGGGGTAGCCATCCTTATATCAGACCACATTGATTTCAGAGTGAGGAAGGTCATAAGAGACAGTGAAGGCCATTACTTATTGATCAGAGGATCTGTACAACAGGAAGAACTTACAATAATAAATGTATATGCACCTAATGAGAGACCAGCAAAGTACTTAAAACAACTACTCATAGATTTGGAAAAAGACATCAATAGCAACACAATACTAGTGGGAGACTTCAACACTGCTTTGTCACCTCTTGATAGATCAACCAGACTCAAGCTTAGCAAGGACATACTTCATTTGAGGGAAACAATGGAAGAAAGGGACTTAGTAGATATATACAGGACACTTCATCCACAAAAAGCTGAATACACATTCTTCTCAAGCGTACATGGAACATTCTCCAAGATAGACCACATGCTGAGCCACAAAACATGCCTCCATAAAATTAAGAAGGTAGAGATTGTATCAACAATCTTCTCAGACCATAATGCGCTGAAATTAGAAGTAAATCACACACAAAAACAGAAAACTAAATCAAACACCTGGAAATTAAACAGTGCACTATTGAACAACGAGTGGATTAGACAGGAAATCAAAGAGGAAATCAAAAGATTCCTAGAAACGAATGAAAATGAGAACACGAGTTACCAAAACTTATGGGACACAGCAAAGGCTGTGTTAAGAGGAAAGTTTATAGCTCTACAAGCATTCCTCAGGAAGGAGGAGCGAGCACACATAAGTAACCTAACCTCACAGCTTAAGAGCTTGGAGAAGGACCAAAAAAAGGAGCACAACCCGAACAGGAGAAAGGAAATAATAAAACTCAGAGCAGAGATTAACGAGATGGAAACCCAAAAAACAATCCGAAAGATCAATGAAACCAAGAGCTGGTTCTTTGAGAAAATTAACAAGATCGATAAGCCTCTAGCAAAACTCACAAAGAAAGGGAGAGAGAAAACCCTAATAAACCGAATCAGAAATGAAAAGGGGGTCATTACAACAGAAACCACAGAAATTCAGAGGATCCTCAGGGAGTACTTTGAGAAGCTTTATGCCACGGAACATCAAAACCTCGAGGAAATGGATAAATTCCTAGACTCCTACAGACTCCCAAGGCTGAACCAAGAAGACCTGGAATACCTGAACAGACCTATCACCATCAAGGAAATTGAAATGGTAATAAAAAGTCTCCCCAAGCACAAAAGTCCTGGCCCGGATGGATTCACTAGTGAATTCTTCCAAATCTTTAAAGAGGACTTACTCCCAATACTCTTTAAGCTTTTCCACGAAATTGAAATATCAAAAACACTTCCAAACAGTTTCTACGAAGCAAATATCACACTGATACCAAAAGCAGACAGAGATACCACAAAGAAAGAGAATTACAGGCCGATATCCCTGATGAACACAGATGCAAAGATCCTCAACAAACTACTAGCAAATAGAATCCAACTACTCATCAAAAAGATCATACACCATGACCAAGTAGGATTCATCCCAGGGATGCAAGGATGGTTCAACATTCGGAAATCAATCAACATAATCCACCATATCAACAAAAGAAAAGATAAAAAGCATATGATCATATCAATAGATGCAGAGAAAGCATTTGATAAGATCCAGCACCCCTTTATGATGAAAACCCTAGCCAAAATGGGTATAGAGGGGACCTTCCTCAACATAATTAAAGCCATCTACCACAAGCCTACAGCAAGCATCATCCTCAATGGGGAAAAACTGAGAGCCTTCCCTCTAAGATCAGGGACGAGACAGGGATGCCCACTCTCTCCACTGCTGTTCAATATAGTACTGGAAGTACTTGCAATAGCGATTAGGCAGGAAAAAGATATTAAGGGCATTCAGGTAGGAAAGGAAGAAATCAAGCTCTCACTATTCGCAGATGATATGATACTCTACTTAGAGAACCCAATAACTTCCACCAAAAAACTCTTAGAAACAATAGACTCGTATAGTAAAGTTGCAGGTTATAAAATCAATACCCAAAAGTCCATGGCTTTCCTATACGCAAACAGTGAGAGAGAAGAAAGCAACATGAAAAAAACAATCCCATTCATAATTGTGCCCCAGAAAATCAAGTACCTAGGAATCAGCTTAACTAAGGAAGTAAAGGACCTGTACAAAGAAAACTACAAAACGCTACTTCAGGAAATAAAAGAGGACATGAGGAAATGGAAAGATATCCCCTGCTCATGGGTCGGGAGACTTAACATTGTCAAAATGGCAATACTACCGAAAGCATTGTATAAATTCAATGCAATCCCTATAAGGATACCCATGACATTCTTCAAAGAAATGGAGCAAACACTCTTGAAATTTATATGGAACAATAAGCCCCCACGAATAGCTAAAGCAATTCTTGGGAAAAAGAAAATGGGAGGAATCAACCTCCCGAACTTCAAACTGTACTACAAAGCAGTAATAATTAAAACAGCATGGTACTGGAACAAAGGCAGAACTGCAGACCAATGGAACAGGGTTGAATACACTGACATCTCTCCTCAATCATATGCTCATCTAATCTTTGATAAAGGTGCAAGTAATGTGAAGTGGAGTAAGGAAAGCCTCTTTAATAAATTGTGTTGGCATCACTGGATGGCTACATGCAAAAAAATAGGCTCAGAACTCTGCCTAACACCATGTACAAAAGTAAGATCAAAATGGATTAAAGACCTCAACATCAGACCAGAAACCATAAGGTACATTGAAGATAAAGTTGGCAAAACCCTCCATGACATTGAAGCTAATGGTATCTTCAAAGATGCCACGCCACTGGCCGAGCAAGTGAAAACAGAGATAGATAAATGGGACTATCTTAAACTAAGAAGCTTCTGCACCTCCAAAGAAACAGTGACCAAAATACAAAGACAGTCTACAGAATGGGAAAGGATATTCACCGAATACACATCTGACAAGGGGTTGATATCCAGGATATACAAAATACTGGTTAAACTCCACAAGAAGAAAACATCCAACCCCATCCAAAAATGGGGCAATGAAATGAACAGAAACTTTCTCAAAGAAGAAATCCGAATGGCAAAAAAGCACATGAGAAAATGCTCTACATCATTAATCATCAGGGAGATGCAGATCAAAACCACAATGAGATACCATCTCACACCTCAGAGACTGGCCCACATTCAAAAGAACAAAAGCAACCGATGCTGGCGTGGATGTGGTGAGAAAGGGACACTCCTTCACTGTTGGTGGGAATGTCCACTGGTTCAGCCCTTCTGGACAACAGTATGGACGATTCTCAAAAAATTAGAAATTGAGCTCCCATTTGACCCAGCAATACCACTCCTGGGAATATATCCCAGAGAGGCAAAAATGTATAGTCGAAGTGACATCTGCACTTGTTTGTTCATTGCAGCACTCTTTACAATAGCCAGAAACTGGAAGAAACCTGAATGCCCAAGAACAGATGACTGGTTAAAGAAACTTTGGTACATCTACACAATGGAGTACTATGTAGCTCTTAGAAAAGATGAAGTCATGAAATTTACATACAAGTGGTACAATATGGAAAGTATCATGCTAAGCGAAATGAGTCAGAAAGAGAGGGATAGACATAGAAAGATTGCATTCATCTGGGGGATATAAAGTAACAAAGTATGAGATTAATACCCAAGAATAGCTGAGATCAGCACCAGGAGGATTACTCCATAACTTAGAGGCCAGCCGGGTATCCTAGAGGAAAGGGCTATTCAGATAGAGAAGGGAGCACCAAATAAAGGATGTTTGGAGGATCCTCCCAGGAGGGGAGATGCATGTCGAAAGTAGACTATGGACTGAACATGTTTGCCACTCAATGCCTCTTTTGCAGACCACAACACCCAAAAGGAGAGAGAGAACACAGGGGACTGCCCTGCCACAGAGACAGGGGGGATGGGGGGATGGGGGTGGGAGGGATATTATCCATGGTGGTGGAAAATGGGCACTGGTGGAGGGATGGGTATCTGATCATTGTATAATTGAAACCAAAGCACAAAAAATTGTAAATCTACAACTTTAAAAAAAATAAGATAAAATAAAGGGGAAAAAAAAAAAACTGTGGTGCTGGGAGATCTGATTTGAGGACAGTATTTATTACTCCAACGATCGATAATAGGTCAGGTTAGTAATGGGATGTCAGAATGAAATGCATCCCTACCAGCAGAGAGAACTCTGCCTCAATATAAACATTCTTTTAAAATTTTTTTTTTTATTGATTCACTATGAATTACAAAGTTACAGGCTTTTTCATGCATACAATGTTCCAGCACCAATCTCTTCACTTTCCTCCGCCAGTTTCCTTCCCACCCTGCCACCTACCTCTATGGCAGGCACTTGTAAACATAAACATCACTGAGAAAAACTTGCCAATGCTTTCATTTTCTGAGGGCATCCAGCAAAGTGTGCTCCAAAGACCGCGTTGGCATTTTCTAATTTTTGCAGGGAAAGGAGAGTTACATTGGGGAAGTAAAGCCAACGTGGATTCTCTCTCAGCTGCCCGGGACTGACTCAGAGACGAACAAAGAGCTGGGGTGTCTTAGCCCATTGGCACCCTTGGTTGCAACAACAGAACACCAGGGACCAGAGTGCTTACTGATATCCTTGCCTCTCACAGCTCTGGAGGCTGGGAGGTTTAGAGCAGAGTGCTGGCCTGAGGGGTGAATGCCCCCACACCACCCCAGCTTCACAGACAGCCATTTCCTGTTTAAATCTGAGAGAGAGAGGAAAGAGAGAGGAGAGAGGCGAGATAGATCAGAAAGGGGGGAGAGAGGAGAGAGAGAGGAGAGACATGAGAAAGAGGAGAGGGAGAGAGAGAGAGAGAGAGAGAGAGAGAGAGAGAGAGAACCTGGGAGCCTGGTCTCATCACCCCCAAACAAGGACTGAGACTTCCTCTGGGACAGACCTAACTCCAGGGATGCCCCCAGTCCCCACTTCCGGCCCCTTCACAGCAGAGAAAGTGTGTCGTCATTTTTTGGTTTTTGTTTTTGGGTCATGCCCTGCGATGCTCTGGGGTTATTTCTGACTCTGCACTCAGGAATCTGACACGCCATTTCGTCGGTAAAGAAGCAAACAGCACCCGGCCCAGACAAGGTCAGACCTGAACACCTGAAGAACCTGCCGTCAGTACTCATCAATACACTGGCTCGGCTCTTCACTCGCTACCTGTCTGAATGCAAGGTTCCGTCCCAATGGAAAACCAGCAGGACCGTACTACTGTTCAAGAAGGGAGACATCCATGACATTGGCAACTATCGCCCGATCTGCCTATTGTCTGTCATCTACAAGTTGTTCACTCGAGTCAACCTAAATAGGATTGGCAGAACACTAGATGAAGGACAACCATGCGAGCAAGCCGGGTTCCGCAAAGGATTCAGCACCATCGACCATGTCCACACGATAACCAAGCTCATTGAGGTTTCTCGGGAGTTCAAGATGCCGCTCTGCTTAACGTTCATTGATTTAAAGAAGGCCTTTGATTCTGTTGAGACAGAAGCGGTCATTGAAGCCCTCGCCAATCAGGGCATTCAAGCCCAATACATCAGGATCCTCCGTGAGCTGTATTGCGGATTCACTACCAGGATCTCACCATTCTACAAAGAAGTGATCGTTGATGTCAAGAGAGGGGTGCGGCAGGGTGATACCATTTCACCAAAACTCTTCAGTGCCACCCTCGAGAACATCATGCGACGACTGGAATGGGAAGGAATGGGAGTGAAGATAGATGGTCGGCAACTACACCACCTCCGCTTTGCTGATGACATTGTTTTAATAACACCAAACATCAGCCAAGCGGCACAAATGCTGGCCGACTTTGACCGTGAGTGTGGAAAGGTAGGACTACAGCTGAATCTTACGAAAACAATGTTTATGAGAAACAGCCTCGTTCCTGACGCCCCATTCGCTCTCAACGGAACGACCATCTCTGAATGCAACAGCTATGTGTACCTAGGTCGAGAGGTCAACATGACAAATGACCTGGCACCCGAGCTGCGCAGGAGGAAGAGAGCGGCTTGGAACGCCTTCAAGAACGTCGAAGCAATAGCTAAGAGGACGAAGAACCTCCGGCTCCGGGCACATCTCTTTGATTCCACTGTTCTTCCTGCATTAACATATGCCTCAGAGACCTGGGCCCTACGCAAACAGGATGAGAACGCTATTCAGATCTCCCAAAGAAGAATAGAAAGAGCTATGCTTGGAATATCACGTTTCACGCAAATAAGAGAAAGAATCCGGAGTTCTGACATCCGTCGACGATCAAGGATCAGGGACGCTGTCTCATTTGCCAAGGTGTCGAAAATCAGATGGGCTGGTCACGTAATGAGATTTAAAGACGACCGCTGGACTAGAGCTGTTACCGACTGGATTCCACGGCATGTCAAAAGACCGCGTGGCCGCCCACCTGCCAGATGGTCAGACTTCTTCGTCAAGATCATGAATGATCGGTTTGAGGCTCTTCATGTTCCCAGAGCAAACAGATGCCACTGGGCTACACTAGCACGCGACAGGGACAAATGGAGACGTTACTGGCGCCCGCTCGAGCAAATCGACGACTAACGGGAAGTTAAGTGATTAAGTGATTAAGTGACTCAGGAATTTCTCCTGGCAGTGCTTGGGGGACCCTACGGGATGCCGGGGATCAAACCCAGTCAGGAAGTGCAAGGCAAGCGCCTTAAATAAACCCTGAACTCTCTCTCTAGCCACAAGGGTGTCATTTTAAGCGTAAGGAGAGACATCGACTAACTCAGAGTCCCAGTGATTTATTTCCACACTTTTGGGCAAGATTTTTATTTAAGCGCTTGTATTTAGGTGTGTGACCCATTTTAAGTAAGTTTGGAGATGCCGTTATGAGGAACGCTTCAATCTCATTTTTCTCAAGTGAACCTTTAGTTAGCCCAAAGACATTTGTTGGAAACATCTTTCCTTCCCTTTCAGATTTTCTTGGCACCCAAATCAATTGACCCTCCATGCCGGGTCTTCTTTTGGACTTGCCACACTACTCGGTTGATCTGTGGGATGGCCCCAGGGCCGCACTGTCATCCTCCGACTTTACAGTGAATTCTGAAATCCAGAACATGCATCCTCCCTCTGAGCTCTCCGTTTGTAAGATCATCTTCACAGTCTCTTGTTTTTTTTCCGTATGAATTTTACGTTAAGGATTTCGACTTAGGCACACACACACACACACACACACACACACACACACAGAGAGAGGACAGCTGGAATTTTGGTGAGATTGCACTGAATTTATGTGTCAGTCTGGGGAGTAGACCACCTACCAAGATTGCCTTCCTATCCAAGAACAGAGGAAGTCTGCCATTTATTTAGTTATATTTTGGGAGGGCGTTTTTATTGTAAACTTGCCATTTATTTAGACCTTTTTTTTTCAGAAAATTTTTTTTTCATAATAGAAGCATCGTGTATCTTTTGTTAAATCTAGTTGCAAGTATTTTGTTCATTTGCTTTCTCTTTGGTTTTATTTGGGGGCCCTGCTGGGCTATGCTAAGGCTTTACTCCAGGCTCTGCCCTCGGGAATCACTCCTGGCAGGGCTCAGGAATGTATGAGATGTTAGGAATTGAACCCAGGTCAGCTGTGTGCAAGACTGGTGCCTTACCTGCTCTGCTATCTCTCTAGCCTCTATTTTTTTTTTTTTTTGCTTTTGGAGTCACACCTGGCAGTTACAGGGGATACTCCTGGCTCTACACTCAGGAATCACTCCTGGCGGTGCTCGGGGGACCATATGGGATGCTGGGAACCGAACCCGGGTTGGCCGCATGTAAGGCAAACGCCCTCCCTCCTGTGCTGTTGCTCCAGCCCCCTATTTTGTTCTTTTTTGGATGCCATTGCAGGTGATACTGTTTTCTTAATGTTGATTTTGGATAATTCACTAATAATGGACAGGATTACAATTGATTTTTGTATATTGGTCTTGTAACCTGTTACAATGCTGAGCTTGCTAATTCGTTTTAATGGGTTTTTAATGGATCCCTTAATAAATCCAAAAGACAGGCTCTTGTCTCCTGCCAATAGAGATCGTTTACTTCCTTCCCTACCCGGATGCCTTTTCCTTTACTCCCTTGCTTGTCTTTCAGAGTAGCCTGGGGTGAGGAGAGAAGTTTGTCTCTGGCCAGGCAGGCTCAGAGGTAGAACTCACACTGGGTTTTGGCCAGTGTTCTTAATTATGTCTCCATTTTCTGGTTGGCCTTAGGACAATTTCCAGAGGCTTTAACTGACTCTTTTTTAAAACTCATTTTAGTCGGAATGTGCCTGATTCTTTGGGTTGTGGGACCCCAGAGCTCCTCCCAGCGCTGACAAGTGAATACATTAACTTCTTGGAGTTGTGCTGACAATTTCTCACATGGTGACTTGAAACCCAGGTAAATGCATTTTCCTACCATTGCAGGGGGCAGAGCCTGAGTCTTTTTCTCTGGGCTAAGGTCCTGGGTTGCGGGCAGGTCCTTTCTGGGTGTCGTCCACTGGCCCTTCCAGCTTTAGGAGGCAACAGAAGTTCCTCAGCATCACCACAGAACCTAGAGCTCCCATCATGGACCTTCTTGCCAATGACACTGACCACCCTGGGCCCCTCTCCCATCCAAATGGTCCAGGTAATGGAAAGGTCCTCCCATTCCAATTTTTAATTGCATCACATCTTTCATTTCCCTCTCACCTTATAAGGTCAACTACCAAATTTCAGGGACTTAAAGGTAAACATCTAGGCAGTGAAGTGGGAGGGAGGTGGAATTTTCCAGAACTGTACAATGTGAATGTTCCAGGGGAGCTTTCCTCATTGGAAGCAAAGAAACTGCCACAGCCAAGGTCATAGCCATCCTGAAGGTCACATTGCTAGTGGGGACAGAGCTTGAACCTGGCCACTCCGTTTTAGAACATAAAGTCTGAACAGGGAAATAAAATTAAAGCCCCAACCCAGTGATAGAAGTGTTTAAATGGCCAATTGTGGGAAGACAAAGTCTTGTGTTTTTTTTTTTTAAACCAAACCTATTTGTCTGGAGTCAACTTCAAAGTAATATATACGATTCAATCATTGTATTCAAATTTTACTTTTTTACCACCCCTTGCCTTTAAAAAGGATTGGCTACGAGCAAGCTGTTTTCCCCTAAGTTAATCTAATTCGTGTTCATGAATATATGCAGGAAAATGTAGTCATTCCCCTCTGCAGGCGGGGGTGAAATCAACAAATGCACATTTGGATAATTAATGGCTCGTGTGTCCTTGCTGATTCCAAGCGGGAGAAATCACCCCCTGCTTCAGAAGCAACCTGAGAGATTCAGCGGGATGAGTCAGGCCGAGGCGACAGGGTTTCTTTGCAAAAAAAAACAAACACACACTGTCCTGATGGATTCCCGTTTCTGAAGTGGGGTCCTTTCCAGTCCAGTTTTCCCTAGCGTCGTTTCTCCGCCCCTGCCCCCCGTTTCTGAAGGACATTCAAGGACACGTTGGCATTTCTCTTTGACAAAACATGACGGGTAGAAAGAACTGATTAATGATCGAGGGAGAGAGTCACCACGATAGTTGGGACTGTTCCTTTCAACAATGTGTCAGCACTTGGGGTTCTTCAGAGACAGCTCAGAGGACTGGGGGGTGGGGGTGCCCCTCGGTTCCAGACGCGTCTCACCGGCACATCATCACCACTCAGCAAGCGACGGACACTAAGGTACTGTCAAGGACAGGCAGAGCTCCAGGGAAATAATCTGCCCTGGAAAGAGACTGATTTCCCTGCCAGGTGGATCTCGTCTGGCGGTCTTGCTAGCGTGGGAAACCCCTTTAGAGCATCAGCTCAGAGAAACGGGGAGGAGAAGCAATGTGGGGGTGTTTTCTGGCCCAGATGGTTCTCGTTGGAGATGTGGGCTTCGGTGATAGGACACTCCTGACTAGACCTAATAAGTACATTGCGAGAGTACTTCAAACATTTCCCCCAAATGACTGGATTTATTTATTTATTTATTTATTTTTATTAGTGAGACACCATGAGGTACAGTTATAGACTTCTACATTTTTGTGCTTGGGTTTCAGTTAGACAATGATCAAGTACCCATCCCTCCACCAGTGCCCATCCTCCACCACCACAGGTCCCTGCACCCCTCCCACCCCCCGTCCCCCCATCCCACCCTGCCTCTGTGGAAGGGCATTCCCTTTTGTTCTCTCTCTCCTTTTGGGTCCTATGGCTTGCAAGAGAGACATTGAGTGGCAATCATGTTTGGACCAAATGACTGGATTTACAGACTTCCTTTCATCAAGAAAAGTCATCATTTGATGTATTCCCATGGTACTCGAGCTCATGGGGAATGGTCTTGAGGTTTCAGGTTGGGTGGGAGGAATCTCTTCAAATATTCCGCGGAAAGCTCTGTTGGCTGCTACTCTCTCGGGAAGCAGGCATGAGGAGAGTGAGGTGGCGAGCAGAGGACCCAGGGACCGTCCAGGGTGGCTCGACCTCTACCGTCCTCCGGCCTCTGAAACTCGCGTGCCCCTCCCCGCAAAGGAGCAGACCCCAGTTCCTGAAGTTAAGAAATGAGCCTTGAAGCATCAGGTAAAGACGCGCATTGCACTTGCCGTGCACTAATAAAACAGCCATTTTATGGTGATTCCTACTTCCACGGCTATGAAGATTTGCATTGTTGCTTATACAAGGGAAAATATTGATAGAAAACATTTTGAAATCATGATTTGTTCCCTTGATTTAAAACCACATATACAAAAATACAGTTATTAGAATAATCAGAGGTTTCTCGGGAGTTCAAGATGCCGCTCTGTTTAACGTTCATTGATTTAAAGAAGGCCTTTGATTCTGTTGAGACGGAAGCGGTCACTGAAGCCCTAGCCAATCAGGGCATTCAAGCCCAATACATCAGGATCCTCCGTGAGCTGTATTGCGGATTCACTACCAGGATCTCACCATTCTGCAAAGAAGTGATCGTTGATGTCAAGAGAGGGGTGTGGCAGGGTGATACCATTTCACCGAAACTCTTCAGTGCCACCCTCGAGAACATCATGCGACGACTGGAATGGGAAGGAATGGGAGTGAAGATAGATGGTCGGCAACGACACCACCTCCGCTTTGCTGATGACATTGTTTTAATAACACCAAACATCAGCCAAGCGGCACAAATGCTGGCCGACTTTGACCATGAGTGTGGAAAGGTAGGACTACAGCTGAATCTTACGAAGACAATGTTTATGAGAAACAGCCTCGTTCCTGACGCCCCATTCGCTCTCAACGGAACGACCATCTCTGAATGCAACAGCTATGTGTACCTAGGTCGAGAAGTCAACATGACAAATGACCTGGCACCCGAGCTGCGCAGGAGGAAGAGAGCGGCTTGGAAGGCCTTCAAGAACGTCAAAGAAATAGCTAAGAGGATGAAGAACCTCCGGCTCCGGGCACATCTCTTTGATTCCACTGTTCTTTCTGCCTTAACATATGCCTCAGAGACCTGGGCCCTATGCAAACAGGATGAGAACGCTATTCAGGTCTCCCAAAGAAGAATAGAAAGAGCTGTGCTTGGAATATCACGTTTCACTCAAATGAGAGAACGAATCCGGAGTTCTGACATCCGTCGACGATCAAGAATCAGGGACGCTGTCTCATTTGCCAAGGTGTCGAAAACCAGATGGGCCGGTCACGTAATGAGATTTAAAGACGACCGCTGGACTAGAGCGGTTACCGACTGTATTCCACGGGATGTCAAAAGACCGCGTGGCCGCCCACCTACCAGATGGTCAGACTTCTTCGTCAAGATCATGAACGATCGGTTTGAGGCTCTTCATGTTCCCGGAGCAAACAGATGACATTGGGCTACACTAGCACACGACAGGGACAAATGGAGACGTTACTGGCGCCCGCTCGAGCAAATCGACGACTAACGGGAAGTTAAGTGATTAAGTGATTAAGAATAATCAGGTCTATTAATTTTAACAGCATGATGCGTGTAACCAGCTCCCATGTCTAAAGAGCCCTCTAAGTGTCTCTGATTTTTGACCAACTGACCTCCCTCCCTCCCTACTTCCCCTCTTCCTTCATTCCTTTCTTCTTTTCTTCCTCCCTTCCTCTCTTCTCCCTCCTTCCCTCCCTCCCTCCCTCCCTCCCTCCCTCCCTCCCTTGCTTCACTTATTTTTTTTTCTTTTTGGGTCACACCCAGCAATGCTCAGGGGTTATTCCTGGCTCTGCACTCAGGAATTACTCCTGGCAGTGCTTGGGGGACCATATAGGATGCCGGGGATCGAACCCAGGTCGGCCACGTGCAAGGCAAACGCCCCACCCGCTATGCTATCGCTCCATTATTTTGTATGGAATCACAGTGAGATGTACAGTTACAAAGCTGTTTGTGATTGGATTTCAGTCATATAGTGGTCTAACATCCATCCCTCCACCAGTATAATTGTCCCAGCATCAACTGGGCATATTGGTGCTTCCTTTGTTTCTTTTCTTTCTTCCCATTATTTTCTTTCATTCTTTTCCTCTTTTCTTTTTTTTCTCTCTTCTCTCTCTCTCCCTCCCTCTCTCTCTCTCTGGTTTTGATTGTGCAAGGGATCGAACCCAGGGCCTCACACATATAAAGTAGCTACTCTGCCACTGAGTTACATCTCTGGATCCTTCTTTTATTTATTTCTTGAAGGATTTTATATTGTCTATTTAGTAGTTTGAAAAGTCATCTCAACAGTCATTTTTCTAGTGGTATCTTCTTAGGTATTTTGGAGTGACCCCAAAGTATTCTCCTTACCCCCTCCGACAGATGGAAAACTGCTAAGAGGTAACTAGTGTGAGGTGCAGTGACCCTTTCTTCCCCACTCAGCAAGGGAGGGGGCGTTTATAGGGAACCAGAGAAGAGACCACTGTGCCAGAAGGAACTGAATCGTTCCTTGTTGATTCCTAGATCCTAAGCCTGATTTTGACCCAGCCCAGCTGCTAGAGGCCACGGGTACAGGGCGGCAGACCCCCGCCCTGGGCTCTCAGCCCATCTCTGGGGTCCCTAGGGGGTGTGTAGGCCAAGGCCCTGGTCCAGCTATGGGCACCAGCAGGGGCCAAAGCGCTTCCCTTGTAGAGAAAATCCACCTCTCCAATGAAGGCTGGAAGGGGACGGAGGCGTGTGAGAAGGCCAGTATTAGCAGACAGAGCAGGATGTGAAGGGAGACGAGCTGGGAGCCCCAGTTAGGAAGCAGAGAAGGTTCTGGAACCCCAGACTCTGGGGATGGAGGGACCCGTTCCTCTGTTTCGTTCGGTGACTTCCGTAACATTCCTTCGCATTCAGCACAGGCTTAAGGGGGTGTAAGTGGCAAATGTGGCATGAGACTCCCCCTGGCTCCCAGAACTCACCTTCTTCTTTGTTCTTGTCAGAGCACTGGAGGACTTGGTGTGGCTGTGCTGTGTGGGAAAGTGTTTGCTATACCTGTCCTAAAACCTGACAAAGAGAAGAAGCTCGGAGCGAGGCCGACTGTGTGGAAACCGAAGGCAGAGGTGGGGTCTGGGGCTGGGATGGGAAAAAGCTCGCCGAGCAGGGCAGCTGAGGAAAGTTGGTTCGCTGAGGGGTACCAGGTTAGATGGGCACAGGAGGCCTCCAGGGAGACCCACCGGGCAGCCGGGGGAGACTTGGCTGTGTGTCCCTGCCTAGGCGACCAGTTTCTGTTTCCTGTGGATGAGTGACTTCTGGGAGGGGATAGCCCGGCCACTTCACCGACACCAGCCCCCAGAGCCGGGAATGCCGTGAGCCTGGCGACAGGGGCTCATCACTGACCTTGTCCTCCATTGACCGGGAGAACGAGGGTCCATGTGCACTGATGAACACAGGTCGGGGCCTCCCGTGGGGTGCCGTGTTCTGGCTCCCCGGAACTTGGCTTTTCCAGGTCTGTGGCCAGCAGCTCAGAAGCTTCGGTGCTGGACACCAAACATGCATCCAAACGACTCACATGCCCTTGGGTGTCCTGACGTTCTGTTTTGTCAGAGGTGACCCCTGACTCTGGGCAGTGTTCCCACAGTGGCTGGTAATATGGGCCACTGCCCTCATGTGTCCACTAGCAGCATGACTGTCTCTGGGTTGACTGGGTGCATTCTTGCTCATGGACGGGACATGGGTGACTGCAGGCCAGGTGGCAGTGACCGGGGACACTGAGTGCCCAGCCTGGCATATGGTACATGTGAGCCCATACAGGGACTGAGGGGAGGGGTTGGGCATGCGTAGGCAGTTACTGTGTCTGGGGGCCCCAGGGGGTGCAGGGGTCACCACTCAGGGCAAGGGCCACTCAGGTCAGCTTGGTGTCCTGTCCTGTGGGCGCCCTTGAGTTATGTGTGAATACTTGCTTACTGGGAAACACACTCGGCCATGTCCAACGCTGAGGTCACCTGCCAGGTGTCCACAAGGCAATGAGCGTTTTCATGTCCCTGGGCTGCTGCTTAGATCAACATTATTAAATATTTTCACCAGTGGGGCTGGAGTGACAGCACAGCGAGGAGGGCATTTGCCTTGCACGCAGCCGACCTGGGTTCAATTCGCAGCATCCCATATAATCAGTCCCCCAAGCACCAGGAGTAATTCCTGAGTGCAGAGCCAGGAGTAACCACTGGGCATTGCAGAGTGTGACCCAAAAAGAAAAAAAACTATCTATCTATCTATCTATATTCACCAGAACCAAAAAGAGAAACATGTTCAAAACCAAACTTTTGTTTTTAATCTATTGAGGACAATTTTGTTTTGTCCTTTTTTTTATTTCTCGCTTTGGCTCTGCACCCTGTGGTGCTCAGGCCTTACTCCTGGCTCGGTGCTCAGAGATCACATCTGGCAGGGTGAGGGGCCCATTTTGATCTTTCAGTATTGATCTTATAGAGAAGCGTTGTGTGAGTCTGTGCGGGTCACTCAGAACCAGCGTGTCTCAGCTGTGTCGGGGTTTGTGATGCCCTCATATGAGCACTGATCAAGTCCCCGCTCCCCTGCCAGGCTGTGCCAACTGCCCACGGCTCCCCCGATCCAGCCCTTGAACGTGCCACCCCCATCCCCTCTTCATCCTGCCACTGCAGAGCAGCACAGAGTGTCGATGTGTCACTCCCGCTGGGCCTGGGCCCCGTCGCTGTGTGGCCTCTGTCTGTCTGTCTGCTCATCTGTGGTGGAGCCGGCCCAGTGTGCTAATCAGAACCTGATCAGTTCCTGCCTCATCTCCCTCATGTCAGAGCCCGAAGCTCTCCCGTTCCCGCCGTCCCTCTCAACGTCCACTCCTTGGCCACCGAACCAAAAACGCGCTCACCTCAGGCTTCTCTCTTCACCCACTCCCCCACCCCTGCCCCAAGACTGCGTGCTTTGGTCTTTGGGGTCCACCCATGTGTTCTCCTCCTGCCCCCACATGGCCACGCCCACCTCCTTTCCTCACCCTGTCATGCCTCTCTCCTGTCATGCTGGCTCATGAGTCACCTGTCCCAGGCGATGGGGACTTGGAGCACCATCAAGCTTCGGGGAGTCGAATTGGGCCTTGTTTGGGGGCGCTCAGCTCCAGCTGCACCCAAGAATCCCCAGGGGTGAGGAAGGGATGGAGGCCTGAGCCCCTCTGATGGCCAGTGAAGTTGGAGTTGGAGGGTCCAGTGAGACCGGACTATTCTGAAAGCTCCTGGCAACGCCTTGGCACGGTTTTGCTGCTCTCAGTCAAGATGTCCATATCTACCACAATCCTGCCATAATCCCACAGAGACAGCCAGCGAGGAGGGACAAAGGAAAGGGCGAAATCATGCTGGTCATGGGTGAGATGGTGTAGTGGTTAGGGCATAAAGCTGGCATGCCTCCGACTCAGGCTTGGTACCTCAACTCAGCTGGCCCCCAAGTGGGGTACAGCCATGGATGTCCCCCACCACCACAATGCTGGCATGGCCCAGGTGATCCCTGGAGTCTAGGGCCTGAGCAGCACCACACCCTGTCAATCAGCAGCCAGCCCTGTTGGCAAAGCATGGTTTGTGGGGCATCTGGTTGCCCTGAAGACAAAACAAAATTTTTTTTAAGCTTTATGGGTCGTACCCAGCAATGCACAGGAGTTACTCCTGGCTCATGCACTCAGGAATTACTCCTGGCGGTGTTTGGGGGACCCTATGGGATGCTGGGAATCGAACTCAAGTCAGCAGTATGCAAGGCAAACGCCCTACCCATTGTGCTATTGCTCCAGCCCCAAAACAGAGTATTTAAGTCACTGTCACTGTCCTCCTGTTATTCATCGATTTGCTCGAGCAGGGCACCAGTATCGTCTCCATTGTGAGACTTTGTTGTTACTGTGTTCGGCATATTGAATACGCCATGGGGAGCTTGCCAGGCTTTGCTGCACGGGCGAGATACTGTCCGTAGCTTGCAGGGCTCTCCAAGAGGGGCGGAGGAATCAAACTTGGGTCAGCCGGGTTGCCCGCTGCTATCCGCTGTGCTATCCCTCCAACCCCAAAACAAAGTATTTAAGTGAAAAAAAAATAGGGTGGTCTCAGCCTGAACGAGTTGACATGAGGGTCTGCTGGGGAGAGCGGGGACTAGAGTGAGCCCTACGGGGACACACAGAATCGTCAGCTTATGGCCAGGAGAGCCCCGGTGCCAGCCCCCCCTCTGGTGACCTCTGCTGCAGGCAGGCAGGGCGCCCACCTCCCACCCTGGGTCTCTCACCCTCTGCAGAGACACACGCCACCCACCTGCTCACTGTGTGTGCGACGGCTGATAAACTTTCTCGTCTGTCTCCCCTCGAGATGGGTTTCTGCCAAGTCTGCCGAAACGTCTCGTACTGAGCAGGATTGTTTTGCATGAAAGGAAGCAAAAAGCAGCCCCGTTTCCTGACTCTCTCCCTCCCTCTTTTCACCCTCGGAGGAAGTAGGTGGCCCAGAGGGGGACGCTAGCAAGCACTGGTGTCCCACAGTGCCCGGCATACATGCCCTGGACTCATCGAGAGTCTGCTTCTGGGCCCATGGCTACACAGCTGCCCCTTTATCATGGCCTCTATCCAGAGTCCAGCATCCCCCTAACTTCTCCCCGGCATCATCAGACTCACCCACCTCATCCGAGCTGGTCTCTTATGTCAGAATCCTGAGTCTAATCTAACTAATCTAATCTAACCGCCGATGGCACAGCCACAGCCTCGACCCCTTTCCTCCCCCGCGCCCCTCTGCAAAGGCCTCCTGGCCGTGGACTTGCCTGGGTCAAATCTTGAAGGTCACCAGAGTCTGTTGAGTGGACACCAAGTAGAAAGCATTACAGTGTACGGACAAAAACTGCTCTAAGCCCAGAAGCGTGGAAGCTATCTGGAGCCAGAGATTGAGTAGTTAGTTGCTCAGTGCTGCTGACAAGGTGGTGTGTGTGTGTGTGTGTGTGTGTGTGTGTGTGTGTGTATGTGTGTGTGTAACCCAAAGACCTCATTTTGCACACTTTTAAATTCATTTTTACCCAGTAGCATCTGAGTTTCTCTGAAAACAATTCTAATTTGGCTATGTCTCCATCAAATGCCAGTGTCTTTCTTTTTTCTTTAATTTTTTTTTTTTTTTGCTTTTTGGGTCACACCCGGCCACACACAGGGGTTCCTCCTGGCTCTGCACTCAGGAATTACTCCTGGTGGTGCTCAGGGGACCATATGGGATGCTGGGAATCAAACCCGGGTTGGCTGCGTGCAAGGCAAAACGCCCTACCCACTGTGCTATCTCTCCAGCCCCTCTTTAAATTTTTTTTAAATGTTTTTATTTTATAAAGTAGTTCACAATATTTGATTAGATTTAATATTCAAACACCAATCCCATCACCATATTTTGGTTATTTCCATCCCGAACCCCAATCCCTGCCCCAAAGCAGAACCAAAATAATGTATTTTGCATTGTTTGTTATGAAAAACCGCTGAAAACGGTAAAAAAAATATCCTCAGAGGAAAGAGTGTGAAGATTTTTGTATTTCACCCAGGGGCCACTAAGACCTCTTCTAAGAGATCACCAGTGTTTTTCTTGTTTTTCTTATCTATACAGGTAGCACCATAAGGTAAGTCCTACCTCACTGAACACACACAAAACCTTTGAGTGGGTGCAACTATGCTAAAGGCTAAAAGCCATCTCCTGCTCGGGGAAGAAGACCATCATAAGCTTTCCCTTACCTGAGCTGGAGGCTTGTGGTTTGGGGGAAATGTGCCTTTGGGAGACATTGACTCTTTGATTCTACCACACATGAGAGGGGGAACGTGGCCCACACGGTGAGTGGAGGGAGCCCAACTTCACGAAGAGCCACTTAACCTCAGGCCCCCACAGCTGAACATCACAGGAGTGGCCTGGCCTGACGCCCAGCCCACTGGGTATCAGCAAACACTCAAAGCGGAAGTGGGAGACTGGAACTGGAGTCCTATTCCAACTCAAATTTGAATGCAACCTTCTTGATGTGTCAGGGGCTGGGATCAGATTTTCACACCAAAACACGTTGGCATTGTACTTGTTTAAGCCTGCAGATATGAAATAATTTCATGATAAATCTGTAGTTAACTTGGTTCATCAAATCACTTCTGGGAAAAGTAGAACTAAAGAAATCTGCCAGGATCCCAGAGATAACTCAGTGCTCTGAGCATGAAGCTTTGCTCAGAGGACGCCCGGGCTACATCTCTAGCACTGGTTGGTTCCCCCTGAGCACTGCTGGGAGCAGCAGAGTCAAGAGTAGCCCCAGAAAACCACTGGGTGTGCTCTCCAAGGAAATGTTTCAGAAGTGTTTACAATCGTGTATGCAAGTGTCTGGGTGCTGTTTGTGGATGAGAGACAAAGGGTTTTTTTTATTGCATTTTTTATGTCTTTTTTATTTTTGTTGTTTGTTTTTCTAACTTTTTTTCTTTTTGTGTTTCCATCCTTTAAGACTGTTCTTCAATCTCTTTACACCTGAGGACTGGCCTCTGTCCTGCACGCTGGCCCACAGATTGGCTGCTCTAACCAAGGTGAAAGACAAGTGGTTTTCTCTCTTTGTATACCTGTGAATTGCCACTCGTCCATTGAATTGCCTTAAGGATAATATAGTATAGATGTTCTTCAATGGGGTATTTGAACAGTACAGTTAAACCATTTTGCTTAAGGAAGACTATGGATGGGAATATACTTCCGTATCTTAATCAAGAATTCCAGAATGTGCTTCTTCCTCAGCCCCTCTCTCTCTCACTGTGCCTTGTGTTGCTCTGCTCGGGCTTCCTGCTTGGTGCCACTAGCTAACCGGTCCAGCTGCCCCCTCCATCCTGCTTATCCCCTGTTGGAGGGTCAGTGCTCTGTAGGGCCTTTCTCATAGTGCTCTCCCCTTCTTGGCCGCCTCCTCCTAACATCTAGGCTAAGTTCCAGCTCTGCCTGTAGTGAGATAGATCTGTAACCACCAGTAAGTTAGCTTCACCTCACTTTCCATTTTCCTTGACCTCCTGGTGCTTGATCAAACATCACCCCCTTTGACATCCTGTCCTGAACGCTAACGTTCCTCTTCACCTCCTTGTCATCATCTTCTGAGCCCCAAAAGTCCCTCTGCTCACAGGAAAAGTGTTTCCCAGGCCCCGCCCTTCTCTCTGGAAGACACTGCTTTGTGGATCTTCCCAGACCCACAGTTGTAACTACCAGAGGAAGAGGACCTGCCTGTTTCCCTTTAGTTGGAACTTGAACTTCTCGTGTCCAAAACCAGGCTCACTATCTTCTCCTGCAGCCAATTAGTTGTGCACTTAGTCTTCGTTGTATCTGATCAAGGAGACCACTATTGTCTAAACTAAAAGTCTTGGATATTTGTGTGACCCCCCTCCCTTGTCCCTCACCTCGAATGATGCCCGCCCCCATGGACTCTCCATCCTTCAGCCAATCTGTTTTCAGTGTCACCATTTTTAATTTGTCTGGTATTGTCTCACATCTGGTCCACGAGTTTCCCAATAATCACACCCTCCCCACCTTCTCTGCTGTCTCCCACCCATTGTTAGCATCTGCCAACTCCACACTGCCAACTCCACACACAAGCTGCCTTCAGTGACTTTGCTCATGCACCGAGTCCAAATGAAGGTGGCCCTAAGATGCATCTGCTAAACTATGTTTACAAGAGTAGGACTGGTGGACTCTTCCACGTGAGTGAGATCAGAATCACATCCAATGCAGGAATCTTGTCTAAAGGGAGTACAGTGGCCAGCATAGGGAGGACACACAAGAAATGAAGATGCTTTGGCCACAGAAACCACAACTACCCATGAAACTTAAACTCCATGTGGAAAATCATTTCTTTGGTTCCCTGTGGCCATGCAAAGTAGAACTTCAGTACAAGCGCTTGAAAAATGATCTTAGGTTTGTAGGAGAAAACAGACATAAGCGACGTGGTTTCAGGGACCCAAGAGGATGTTTTCTGAGGGGAACATTTGCACCATCTACGAGAATATGAGAAAGTTGATCTCAGGACATCGTTCTTGTCAGTCAGGTTGCTATTGGCTAGTATAGTTCTCAGTCTCACATGCAAGGCCAAACTCCTTTCAGTCACTTTCAATTTCTCTTGCTGTCTATGCTATTATCTCAGCAATTTCCTTGCCTCATGGTTCTCTTGTCAAGATTTTTATCCCATTTTCAATATGTTATAGTTTCCAGGAAGGCTTCCCTCTCCCACCCCAGATACCACCACACAGAAATGAACCACTCTGTTAAACCTCAGCTCATTATCTGTCCCCCTGTGGCACTCAGATTAATATTCCCACTTAAGTTAGTTGTCTGCCTCTCTCCTTTTGCCTCATAGGAGGTCAGCTTTATGAGAAAGGAGTTACCTTTGATTTCTTATGTCCTCTATTAGACTTAGCATGATGGAATTCCTTTGTTTGGTCACCTCAATATTTGTTTCCTTTCCTTTAGAACTAAAAATACTAGCCTAAATCATCACTAAGGAGACTTCCAATGTAAAAGAAAGCCTATTGGTCGGCTTGCAGAATTGATCTAACAATAGATCTAGAAAAGACTCTTTTCCCTCAAATATCCCATGAACACGAAGTGGCAGATAAACTGATGTTGGGATGGTTTTGTAAGAATTGTTTTAAAATCTGATTTCAAAAAGTAGAAGTTTTGCAACCTTTCTCTTGAGATGGTCAACACATGTTCCTGATAGAATTTTTGACCATTAAAAGAAGTACACATCTGGTTCTACTTCTCTGACACCGAGTGACAGTAAATCAGAGCGCTCCAAAGTTAGAGGTTGTATAATTAAGAACATCAAAAAAGATAAACCAAGAACTTTGGCAAGGCTTCAGAGGGACACATCTTATTATGAGCCATCAGAACTTTTCACCACTCATTTATCTCTTCCATCTCTCCAGGCTCTGCCTAGCAACACAGAACATTTCCACCGGTGCTGAGTTTTGTTTGGCAAATGACTGCCAAGGGTCCAGATGTTTCTCAGTGTGAATATATAGAAACATGCATTGCCCAAAACTCAGGAGAAGGAGACTTGTGTTGGATAAAACCAAAGAGGGAAAAACAACAGAGCAATTTACATCGAAAAAGAAGCCCGCATCCTCTGTTTCAACTTATCTTCCCCTGCTCTCCCAGTCCACCTTCAGTGCTCGAGGCGTCAGGAGCCAGGTGCAAGCTGGAAGACCTGACTCTGACCTTCAGGAATACCCAGTCAGGGGCCATACGGGGAAGCCAGCTGGCAGGTCAGGTGTGTCTCTGATGTTTATTAAGAAGCAACTTCTGCAGTTCTGACCGCCCATCACTCAAAACCCCAAAGCAAAAGCCGGGAAAAAAGCTCATCCACTTGGTCTAAGATTCTGTAGGAACCAAGAAAAGGAAGTACTGTGACACCCTCCACCATACACACACACCCCGGCTTGATGCCTCAGAAATTCCCTTTGGGTATCTCCTCCTCTCTCTTTCTTTATCATTATTATTATTATTTTGGTCCACGCCCAACAGTGCTCAGGGGTCACTCCCGTAGGCACTCAGGGGATCCTAAGTAGTGCTGGGATCAAACCCAGGTCAGCTGCTGTCCAAGTCAGTATCCTCCCTACTGTCCTCTCGCTCTGACCCGCCTCCCCTTCTCTCTTCTGGTCTCTGCACACTCTTTCCCTCCCTGAACAGGAGGAAGAGCCGCATGGGAAAGACACCTGGAGGGAAATTTAGCCAGCTGCAGCCTGGTGAGGCTGCCCCATTACAAGTCTGATTTCTGATTTATTTTATTTATTTATTTTTTTGCAGGCTGCTTAAGAGGCTGCATGATTTTTGTTTTTTTCCTTTTTGGTCACACAGTGATGCACAGGAATTACTCCTGGCTCTGTACTCAGTAATTACTCCTGGCAGTGCTCAGGGGACCATATGGGAGGCTGGGAATCAAACCTGGGTTGGCCACATGCAAGGCAAACGTTCTATGCACTGTGCTATCATTCCAGCCCGAGGCTGCATGATCTTGAGGTTCAATCTGGACTTTCCCCCTTTGCGCTATCATTAATTAATGAAAATCAAAGTCTCAGTCTAAAGGAAGGAGTGAGACTAGAAAGCATGGGCGTGGGTCGCAGGAAAGGGAGCGTTGGAACCCAGCGGAGTGTCCTCCTCCCCTGAAGTTGTTGACAGAACCGTTGGGAGAGAATGAATTCGGCTTTCAGCAGAGCGGAGCAGATGGCTGATGATTAAGTATTGATTTTCTTCTCTTATAAGCTTTTATAGTTTGGCTTCCAAAAGCACTGGCTTGGCTTTGCAAGAGAATTCCATGTTCTTGGGGTTTTACTCCCCACCCAAATTGGGCTCTGTGCGCCCCAGGAGCCGAGGGGTCCAGGATCTGCCTGAGGAAGCTGTGATGGAGACCACCATGCTCTCGGGCCTGATTGGTAGACAAGAAAGAATGTTTAGGAGCCGGAGTGATAGTACAGCAGGGAGAGCGTTTGCCTTGCACGCGGTCGACCCGGGTTCGATTCCCAGCATCCCATATGGTTCCCTGAGCACTGCCAGGAGCGATTCCTGAGTGCAGAGCCATGAGTAACCCCTGAGCATCACTAGGTGTGACCCAAAAAGCAAAAGAAAGAGAGAAAGAATTTTTAAAAAATTTTTATTAGTGAAACACCATGAGGTACAGTTGTAGATTTACAAATTTTTGTGCTTGGGTTTTGATTATACAGTGATCAAGTACCCATCCCTCCACCAGTGCCCATTTTCCACCACCATGGATCCCAGTATCCCTTCCACACCCATCCCCCCCATCCCACCCTGCCTCTGTAGCAGGGCATTCCCTTTTGTTCTCTGAGAGAAAGAATTTTTATAATCATCATTCCACCAGAATGTTCCTGCCACAGTGACCATGAGCCTCACAGCTCCTCTATGGAAACTCTTCCCTGAAATGTCAACTGGTCCAGATAATCAGCAGATTTTTATCTTTAGTATAACAACTTGAGTGAAATTGGTAGCAGATTCCCAAAGGTATGCACAAATCTAGTGTGATTTTTAAAACAATGGACAATGCCAAAGTCCCCTGAAATCTCACCCCCAGTCCCAGCCAGAAGGATCTCCACTGTCATTATCCTGGATTTTGTGTTACCAGTTTCTTGTTCTTCTTTGCTATTCAGCTACTTATGTGTTCCTAACATAGGCATCATGTGTTTCATACAGTTTGGGGGTCTGATTTTTATATATCAAGGACATCTTTCCAATGACAGTTTTTTTAGCATATCTAAGAGATTTGACTGTAAAAGTGTGTGTAGTTCTGGTCAGTCTGTGTCTGACTAGTGCCTACGTATAAATGTCATTCTCCTGCCTACTGATGGGCATTTGGGTGACCACAGAAACTGAACAGCTTCTTTTGCTCAGATTCTAGCTTTGAACAGGGTTGGCCAAGAACCACTCTGAGTGGTGTCAGGGTCCCCTAATTATTATCTGGGCGTTCCACCTTCCCTCCAAATAATTTCAAAGGACACATCTATGCAAGAACAAGCTGTGTCATGTCCCTGTTCCAGTACCCCATGTCCCTGTTCCAGTACCCCAGACACCCCACAGTTTCTCTCTCTTTTTGAACTCCACTTTTTACTTCAGGGGAAGCATTATTTTGATTTTTCTGAGAATCAGTCCCTTGATTTCCTGACAGTTGTTCCATCTCTGGATATTTCTAGATAATCTGGTTTCATGCACTTTATACTGTGTATATAGTTCAACTTTGACTGCTTCAAACCATCGTCACATCCCTGAGACTTAGCCTGATCTCACAGACTGTCCTGCAGAGCCTGTCCAGAGTCTGGAATCCAGCCTATCTTATGCAGTTCCAGAACTAAAATTTGCATCAGATTATTGGAGGTGAAATTCAAATACACTCATCTATACCATGTATGTCTTTCACTTTACCCCGATTTATAAATCTCTTTATGTTAATTCCAGATGAATCAGGATTGTTCGGTAAGCTGCTAGTTTCCATGGCAGCCGGTTTATTTTTATTTTATTGCTACCTTTTTTCTGAGCATTTTATGTTTGGCATAATCAGTTATTAACTATAACACACTCAAATATCACAGTTACCACATTGACCACAGCACTTTTTCCCATTTTTCTCTTCCATAACAGTAGCTTTCAAAATAAACCCTTTGTAAAATGGATTCTCCTCTTGTTCATGGGAATTTAATATGAAAAAGAAAGATAAATTATAAATATTCATATTGACTTTCTAAACCCACAGTGCTTAGTAAGAACGAAGGCCTGAGATTTAACCAACATTGCCTGTGGTATGCAAACTATGATTTTTTTTTTTAACTATACTGGTCCTCACCTAAATTTTTTGTTCTCTGTTCTCTTTTGATTTTTTTCCTTGTTTCTTCTCATACCCTCAAGAGTTCAGTTCAGATCAGTTCTGTCAACAGTTCCTGAGGCCCTATGCACTATCACCTCTCCTGGGCATTAAAACAAGAAGTAGAAAGAATGAATTTTTTTTTTTTACTGTCATTGTCACTGTCCTCCCATTGTTCATCAATTTGCTCAAGCGGGCCCAGTAACATCTCCATTGTGAGACTTGTTGTTACTGTGTTTAGCATATTGAATACGATTTTTTTACTACTTTTTATTTAATATTTTATTAAAGAACTGTGATTTACAAAGTTATTGATGATCATTTTAGGCATATAATATTTCAATACCAATCCCACCACCAGTGTCAATGTCCCTCTATCAATGTTCCCATAGTCTATCTCCACCCCAGCCCCCAACACATCTGACCTGTCACCTCGACAGGCACATTACAATGTTTCAGTGGTTGAAGTTTAGATCTTGGTTTTTTTTTCTTTTTTCAGTGTTACTGAGACTATACAACTACTCAGATGCTTGTTTGCTTCTCATTCTATTCTTCCCAACTTGATTTCTTTCCTTCTCTGTTCTCCTCTCTAAACACTGGGGTCAAAGGTGATCTAGGCCTCCCCCTTTACTATAATAGTTCCCCCATCCAGATTCTATAAACCACAGGTAACTGAGATCATCCTATTTGTCTTTCTTCTTCCAGCTTAGTTCATTCAACATGATACCTCCCATTTCCAACCACATTGTAGCAAATTGCATGATTTCATCGTTCCTTGCAGCTTCATAGTATTCCAAACAAAAACAAACAACAAACACTGTCCTCCCGTTGATCATCGATTTGCTCTAGCAGGCCCAGCAACGTCTCCATTGTGAGACTTCTTATTACTGTGTTTGGCATACACGGGTAGCTTGCCAGGTTTTGCCATGCAGACGAGATACTCTCCGTAACTTGCCGGGCTCTCCGAGAGGGGTGGAAGAATCGAACCCGACTCAACCGGGCTGGCTGCACACAAGGCAAACGCCCTACTATGTGCTATGGCTCCAGCCCCCATAGTATTCCATTGGGTATATATGCCACTTCTTCATAATCTCTTCATCATTGGACACTTTGGTTGATTTCATATCGTAGCTATTGTACGGAGTGCAGAAATGAATAATGGTATGCACATGTCCTTTTGAGAATGTATTTTCATATCCTGGGGTCAGATGCCCCAAAGTGGAATTGCTGGGTCATATGGCAGTTCAATTCTAAGTTTATTGAAAACTCTCCATACTGTTTTCCCCAGGGGGTTGTACCATATGACATTCCCACCAGCAGTGGATGAGAATGCCTTTTTCACTACACTCCCCACCAATGCAGATTGTTCCTACTGCTTTTTTTTCATTGTTCCTACTATTTTTGATATGCGCCATTCTCACTGGTTTGAGATGTGATGCTGAGCATTTTTTCGTGTGCCTAGTGGCCATCCACCTATCTTCCTCTGAAAAGTGTCTCTTCATTTCCTCTCTCCATTTTTTTGATCGGGTTCTTGATTTTGTTTCTGTTGATCTTTGTATCAGCAGCATCTTTATATATCCTGGATATCAAAACTTTATCTGATGTGTTGATGCAAATACTTTTCCCAGATCTTTTTGTTTTAGCCCTTGAGAAAGAAATTATTTCTTTTCCAGCTGGTAGGCAGTCCAAGTAGAAGACCAACATGGGGGGGAAAAAGTCACCATCTAGTTTCAGGACAACAGGGCAATAACAGAGGCAAGAGCCAGGTGAAAGTTGAATGGAGGCAGCAGAGGAGAGTGAAACCGACTCACTCGGAGTTGAGTGTCAGGGGGCAGTGTCACAGAGGTAGGGACACCCAAACTGATTTTAAATATTTACTGTTTTGGAGGCACTGTGGTTTACAAAGTTATTTGGGTTTTTTTTTGTTTGTTTTTTAATTTTTAATAGTGAGGCACCATGAGCTACAGTTGTAGACTTACAAATTTTTGTGCTTGGGTTTCAATCATACAATGATCAAATACCCATCCCTCCACCAGTGCCCATTTCCCACCACCACGGATCCCAGTATCCCTCCCACCCCCCATCCCCCATCCACCCTTCCTCTGTGGCAGGGCATTCCCTTTTGTTCTCTCTCTCTCTCTTATTGGATGTTTTGGTTTGCAAAAGAGGCAATGGGTGACAATCATGTTTAGTCTATAGTCTACTTTTCGCATGCTTCTCCCATCCTGGGAGGATCCTCCCAACACCTTTATTTGGTGTTCCCTTCTTTATCTGAGCTCCCTTTCCCCCTAGTATGTGTGGTTGGCCTCCAAAGTTACTTGTTTTTTAGGGAGAAAGAGGATAGCCAATGCATGGAGGAGACATCCGTGGGGACTAGCTGTGACCTAGTATTGGTGACACTTTAAGGACAAAGAAGAAGTAAGGAGAGAAAAGAGATTCCAGAGAAAGTCCAAGGTCATGACACGGAGAGTCTGGGAATTCGTCCTCTGTGCAGTAGCAAACTATTCGGTGTGGCGGGCACACTCAGATCTGCTTTAGGAATAGAACCTTTAAGGTGCCGTGGAATTTAGGTGTCAGGCTACCACAATTACCTAGGATTGACCTAATTGACTGTAACTTTGACGCCTGGCTGATATGACATCAAAGGTCACAGGATGTTGGGTGGGAACGATAGTACCCGCCCAAGGTAGGATCCTTGCCTTGCATACTGTCTACCCGGGTTTGATTTCAAGCACCATACATGGCCCCCCCAAGCCCCGCCAGAGTAAGCCCTGAGCACTGCCAAGCGAGCCCCACCCCCACCCCAAACAAAAACAACATGAAATAAAGACTGTGGTGTCAAGAGTCAGTCTCTTCCCCTATGTTGGCCCTGACCCACTGTCAAGGAGGTCAGTGACTACATTCCAGCCACCCAGCCACTGCCTTTGTAAAAAGTGGTCAGAAACTGACCCCTGTGTTTGGCCCAACTTTCCATTGGCCAGGTGGAATCTCATGGCCACACCCAGGTGAAGGAAAGCTGGAAGTGCTTTCCTATGGGGAATGAATGAGGTACTGGCAGTTATAATAAAGTTTTGGAAGTGAGGGAATCCATGGAAACTCGCCCTGCTGCATTGCATTCAGAGGGTGGAGGGCCAAGATGTGCAAGTCAGAGGGTGATGGTGGTTCTGGATGTCTGGCTTGACTGACGAAATAGAGATTCCTCAGTGGAGAATTTTTGTTCCATCAAAACGCAGAAGGGAAACAACAAAGACAAGGCAGAAACAAAACGTTGCTGTATGGAGTCCTCTGGCCTTTCTGGAAGTGTCATAAGCAAGGCTGGTAGAGCCCCTTCCATGCTCTGGTGGCGATGAGATGCAGTAACCGTGTACATCAAAATCATCAAAATCAACACCTTTGTAATACACTAGAAATTAATTTTTTATATAACAGTATAAAGACGAAAGTCTTTCGGCCTTTGCCATTACCCACTCACCAGAGCTTCCTCTGAAAGTCTGGATTTTACTTACAAGTGAGCGAAGAAATGCCAGAACCCAGATATCACAAGACTTTCTTCACCTCAAGATCCCAGCCTTGACTGTCACCGAGAAGAGCGTCTGGGGAGTGGGGTTGTCTTGGACACCTTGGTTTCCTCCTGGGTAAAGTCAGGCGTTCTGGTAGATGATATCCAAACTCATATCAGCTACAAGATTCTTTGGTTCACTAATCTGCCCAATCACCTCACTTAATCAGCAGCTCAACCAAGAACCTTGTCCCATACCTAAAGGAAAATAAAAAAGAACCAAGGCAATATCTCAAAGTTCAGTAAACACAATTTCCTATCTAATGGTTTTACATCTCTTTTTGTTTGATGAAAAAATTAAAAAAAACTATTTACTGTGGTCTGGTGGTATTAAATGTTGGCAAATTAAATGTTGGCAAATTTACAAAGTCCTTTATTAGAGAGGATTTTGCCAATTGCATCTCAATTACTTTAAAAGGTTTTGCAGGGGGCATTACTTTTTCCTGTTCTGCACACAGTCTACATGTAGTCCCTGAAAATATCTCCCTTGTGTCCAGAGTATTTTCCTGTTCCGTGGGTCGAATACACTTAGTTCCCTCTACTACAAAGGATAAAAAAATCCGTTTCGTGACAGAGAAAAGCAATGATAGCAGCATGGTACCTTTTTTTGGCATAAATAACACTTTATAATTGCTAATTTCCTATATCCAAATTTAGCTGAAGATTGCCGCCTGGATCCGTGGTATTTTGCAAGTCTTAACGAGCAGGACGCAGAGATGTTGCCAGGATTTCTGAAATGCCGGTGCATCAGGAAGAGCTTTGGGTTGCCGAGGGTGGGCCTTTTGGAAGGATTATTCAAGCCCAAGGCCTCGGACACCTTAAGGCTCCATGAATATGCCCGTCCAGTGTACAATAGGAGGACTCAGGTGTTTGCCTTGGCCACATTTCTCTTCTCTTCAGTTCTCCAAGGGGTTTGGTGCCAGTTGGCTGCCATCCTCAAGGTCAGCTGCTTTTAAAAAGTCAGCAACTTAAATGAGAAACAGTAATACTTTCAGCAAGTACAATCCATTTTACTTGGAAAGTGTTTCAATGGGTCTTTCTTTTTGATGCAAAAAAGAAATTTTTGGAAACCTGATAGAAGTGTTATACTTTAGAACTCATTGCTAGCAGAAGATTTGCGTTCTCGAGCCAAAGCAAAATGTTTCTTCCTGAACAGCATTAGATCCCAGTCTACAGGGAACATATGCTTTTTTCTACATGGCCAGAAGAAAATAGACTCCAAGGAGAAGACCATGATGATAGAATCAGTGTTCACTCCTTAGCTTTACGTTCCCTACGCTCCCAAAACATCTTCAGCCCTTTCAGTTGTATTTTTCAGTGAGTCAGAATATATGTCTTTGGTAACTCTCTCCCAGCTGCAGTGAGTTACCTTTGCAGGATGTTGGGCTATACCCGTCTGAACATGCATTCCCAACAAGGCCTCGAAAATACCTTGGACTTTGTAAACTTCAAGAGTTTGCTAAATCCAAATTCCCACTGAGCAATTTTCTGACCTAAAATAACTGTGTGTGGGAGGCTGTTGGGCCCAGAGAACTGGCTCAGTGGGCCGCTCCAGGCCATGTCTGCCCTTCCCAGGAGGACGCCCGGGTGGGCCAGGATGGTCAGCCTCCTGCACGGCTCATTTCTGCCTGTTTCAATGCAGTTCAAGAGAGAGGCATTCTCAGTGTGAGACATCTGTTTTCTATCTGGACATCTATACGCTGCGTGTTTACCTCTGCACAGATGAACTATCCTTATACGGATGTACAGGGACCCCTCGCTTTTGGAAAGATCATTTTCCACTGGCTCCCTTATGAAGACAGATTTTTTTTTTCCTTCAAATCAGAAGTAGTCCTAAGAGAATTGTCCCTTTGTGTGTTTGGGATCTGGGTGGGTGTGGAGGAGACCATGCCAGAAACAGCAACTCCCAGAGCAGCTGGGGGCCCCCACGAGCCCTCCCCGGGGACCTCCAACCCTTGCAGCCTTGCAGTGTGTGTTTCTCACAGTGTTCCTGCTCTGACCCCACATGCTGTGAGTTTAGGTCTCCTGTGCAATTTGGTAGGTGACTTTTAGTCTGGGAGTGCTCAAAAACTGTCCCTATAAATGAATGCTTCTTTGCTGCCGACTGCTTTGGCTTCTGGAAGGTTGGAGAAGAACACTTTCTTTCAGGTAGGGGACCTTACGTCTGTGGCTCAGTAGAGTGGCAGCTCTCCCGGCTAGGTATGGGGCCTCACCTCCTCTAGGCCTCACCCCTCCTCATCTCCCAGCCAGGCTTCGACCCCATCCTGGGCCCTGCTGCCACAGGCTGCCACCAGCTCTCCCAGGGCTGTGTGTCCCGGGCTCTGCTCTCTGCCTTCCGATCTCCTTCCTGTTATTGCAGAAACCATGGAAGTCCTGTTATTCCTCCACCCAGGGCCCTCATCAACCTTCCGTCTCAGAGTAAATTCAAGACCTTCCCTTGTCCTTCAGGCCCCCAAGTCTGGCTTTTTACTCAAGTCCCACTTACCTCCACCCCCGAATTCCTCTATGGGTTTCCCACTCTGTGCTCTCTGCCAAGTCTCACTGGTCCAGACACACTCCTGATGGGATGCCCTTCCTCTCCATCCACCCATCCCATTGTTGTCCCTTCACCTGTGTGTGACTTCATGAGGACCAAGTATTAGAATTGAGTCTACTGGGGCATGACAAACATTTACTGCTTTCGAAGCAAGTTACTAGCTCTTAGCGAGGTTAGGGGCTGACCAAAGCCACGAGGTTTATAAGAGATTTCCCCCAATTCCATTTTAGGTTTGCCTTATTCCAAAGCTGTGCTCTGTCCACTCAGTTTCAAAGAAGGAAAAATCATGCCATTACCAAATCCACTGGTTATATATCCAGCCCCAAATGATCAAATCATAGCAGAGTTTTGATCAGCAAAAGGTTGATGATCATTCTGATTTAAGGTAGGCAAACTTTATAGAGTAATTGTTGAGATGAAATGAACGCTACCTATCTTTGGTAGAACAGCTAATGGTGGGTGTCCACATTCTGTCCCTTTCTCCAAACCTAGAGGGAATCCTGGTCACCCAGTCATTTTACCAGTGAGACAGCTGCATGGGACAGCTCACACCCTTCAGGTTGCAGCTGCCGGAAGAGGCAGACCCGGGCTCACACCTGTGATCGGGAGTGCCATGTGAAACGTTAGACAACGGTGCTGAACAAGCAGGAGCCCGTCAGAACAGACACCGACCCACAGGCAGTTAACATTGCCCAAGTGTGACTCTGATGCCATATCGTCAGTACATCACAGCACAGACATGCGAGAGCACAGACAGAGAGAGTAGAGAGCAGGGGGAGAGGTGTTCCTACCTGGCCACAGCATTGAAAGGACACCGCACCCAACCCAGGAGGACAGGATGTTCCAGACAAAGCCTCCACATGAAACATGCAGCCACCCATAGGGTTTCAGAAATCGTGCGATTCGTGGAATCAAAGAACAAAATGGTGACTCCAGAGGCTGGGGGTGGGGGGACAGGGTATTAGTCATCAATGGTATAAGGGGTGACATAGCACTGTAACACTGTTCATCAATTTACTCGAGCGGGCACCAGTAACGTCTCCATTGTGAGACTTGTTGTTACTGTGTTTGGCAAATAGAATATGCCACGAGGAGCTTGCCAGGCTCTGCCATGCAGGCAGGATACTCTCGGTCGCTTGCTGGTCTCTCCGAGAGGGATGGAGAAATCAAACCTGGGTTGGCCACGTGCAAGGCAAACACCCTACCCGCTGTGCTATCGCTCCAGCCCAAGAAGTGACATGGAAGGGTTAAATTTGAACTCCATTGCAACAAAGGTTTCAGTAGAGCTACAAAAACTATAGGCATCTGCTGAACACATTGTACCAATAGTCAGTGAAGTTGTTTTGCGCACTTAAAATTTTAAGAGGCAGAGCTCAGGGTGCCGTAATAACGTAAAATTAATATAAACATGCACACCTGCAAACCAAGGCTGGAGAATACTGGGAAACGTCTAGTCATCTGTGGTGGTTAGATTCCAGGGTCAGGGGGACAAATTACTGGAGATCTGGGTAGAAAGTGGCTTTGGGTCAGATCCCAGAGAGAGGAGGCTAAGACTGTTTCAATTTCTTTGTGGGTATCAGAGAACTTAAATGATTGTATCTGTGCTCCGGGGTACCCTGGCGATGCTGTCAAGAATATAGGAATGGGAGAAATTATTTAGAGACTATTGTGATTGTTTGGGAGAGATTGGATAAGGTTCTTTGCTGGTTTTGTTGCAAAATGAAGGGGTTGGATGCAAGAGACACTTTCTAAGAAATGACTGAACGTCCTGAGAGGGAATAAAAAAGGAATATTTGAGGATGAATCTCGAAGTTAAAGCTCGTAGCTTGAGCAATGAGATCCATGTTTATTTGACATATAACTTACAAGTTAAGGTTTCAAAGAAAAATATATAATTACTTTGAAACTAAAATATGTCATTACTCCTCTTTTGGGAAGAGACTTTGATTGAATTGCATGGTGTGAGTCAATTCATAAATCAACAGCCATCATTTATAAATACCCGAGTGTTCTCGGAAACAAAAGTCGGCATATTTAGCTCTTTCACTGTCTTGATTGTGGCTTGCAAACCTCCCGAGGGAAGCCTTGGAAGCGTTTGCTTCTCGTGATGCTTCGCAGACACCCGAGGCCAGCCTAGCTTCAGCACAGCCGTGAGAGCTGCGTGTGGCTCTGTCTACACCGACAGAAGTGCATCCCCGCGTCACCAAGCCGTGTTCTCATAGAGCGTGCGATGCGGGAAGGACCTTCTCCATCTGTTTGGTTCTCACACCTGGCCAGGCTGCTGTGGAGGAGGCCAGAGAAAGAACAAAGGGTTCGTGGGGCTGGAGCAATAGCACAGCAGGTAAGGCGTTTGCCTTGCACGTGGCAGACCCAGGTTCAGTTCCCAGCCTCCCATATGGTCCCCCTGAGCAGCGCCAGGAGTAATTCCTGAGTGCAGAGCCAGGAGTAACCCCTGTGCATTGCTGGTGTGACCCAAAAAGCAAAAAAAAAAAGAACAAAGGGCTTGTTTTTTAGAACGTGCTACTTTCCCAGCCTTGAGGCACTTAAAACTCCTCAAGCTAAGAGCCAGCCCCTGAGCGGTGCCCCCCTTCCTCCTCTTCTTAGGTGTCATTTCCCAAGTAGGGGGACACTCCCACCGAGGGACTCAGGGTCAGTCTCATCTTCTGCAGTGGTGGGCCTGCCTTCCTGAGGGGCATGTGTGCCACGTCGTGTGATACCCCCCACCCCCGGCCTGTCCAAGTAACAGGGTTCTGCCATGTATGGTGGGTCAGGGAGAGGGTGAGGACGAGGCCAGGAGTGAGGTGAAGTGAGCTCTTCCTCGAGACTAGGGGGCCAGATCTCCCCCCCCCCCCCGCCCACACACACACATGGCTCTGCTGGGTAGTGTGGCTGTGTGTGTGTGTGTGTGTGTGTGTGTGTGTGTGTGTGTGTGTATGTTGCTTCCTAGATGGCTATCGGCCCTGGTCAGAACCTCGAGGAGAAGTTTGCTTTCACTCTGTGCCCTTCTCCATCCTTCAGGCGAGCACCCCTCCCTCCCGCAGGCTGTTCTCTCTCTAACAGCCTGAAGCTGCGGCACAGCAGGTGTCCTCGGAGTCTGGCCCCATCCTTGTTGCCCGGACTGAGGCAGGTACTGGGCGTTTCCTGCCCTGGTCACCTCTGGCCCCCAGAGGCAGTGGGCACCACAGACCGAGACTGCAGACAGGGCTTTAGGTCAGGCTGCTGGAGCCTTTTGTGGGTAATTCCACATTTCAGGTTTGCGTTTCCCCCCCCCCTCCTCTCTCTCCTCCTGGTGTTAAAGGTGAGAAAACCAAGTTGTGTCTGCAGGGGCGTGGTCCTGCCCCCCCCACCCCCTGTGCCGAGGGGTCTGACTCGCTTCCTTCTCTTGCCCCATTCCCCTGAGTGGTGGGCCAAAGTCGGGCCGTGTCTTCGAGGCATGCATGAGAGATGCCCAATCCCAGGATGGCGAAGGCGGTCACAGACAGACCTCAGCTCCCGCTCCTTCCTCTGGAGCCCCGGCGTCGGCTTCTGCAGGCCGCTGCCTGTCTCTCCCAGCCTGCCAGCGCCTCTCACACAACCAGGTAACACCCTCCAGATGGGTGATTCACTCTGTAATTTGAAAGGATAATGGGCTTTGTTAATTTGTAATTTCATCAAGATGTAATTTGTGAGTAAAGAGGGTGATAAAACTCTAATTGCCCCTGTGGTGGTTTTGTACATTCCTCTGGAAACATTTATAGGGTTGATTGTTGCGCACTGGGCGAGGATCAGAGAGACTCAAAGGAAGGGCCCTGACCTCACGGAGCTGAGTGTCAGGATGGGTCAGGTATGTGCCAAAATAAGATAAGGCGATGGAGAAAGGCATGGTGTGCGAGTATGTGTGTGTGTGTGTGTGTGTGTGTGTGTGTGTGTGTGTGTGTGTCTGGTGTGGGTGAGGGGAGGGGGGAACTTGCCCCCTGGTGTTCAGAAGAGAGAAGTCATTGCTAATTGGAAGAGATTAGAAATACTTTCTGGGAGACATGGCGGATGATATTATTATTAAGATAATAATTACCACTTATTATGCTGTAAGCACATTCTTTAGTGCCTTATGAACTAGACATTTGTTTTATTTTCTAAATAAGAATATCGGTGTTGAGAGTTGGGGGTGTGGCTCAGGGCTAGTTTTTACTTTGAGCAGAGCCCCAGCAGCTGAGGACCTCCAGAGCCAGCCACGGCCATGCTGGGACCACTCTCCACACGTCCGGACGGGCCTCATGCATGAAAGAACTGGCAGAGGAACCCGGGCATGCGGGTCCCAGGGCTGAGGTCTCCAAGCCTACTCGGATTGGGACTGGGCCTTCTCCACCCAGACCCCCCATCTTCCAGTAGGTAGGCGTCACACCCACCAGCTGCCACCAGCGCCAGGTTGGTCCCATCAACGGCCAAGACGCAGAGACTATAAAACCCAGCTCCCGGAAGCTTGCGGCCACATTCGCGGCCGTGCCACATCTTATTATCTTATTTTTCCTTTGGAGGACCTGGCAGGCTACCGAAAGTATCCTGCCCGCACGGCAGAGTCTGGCAAACTTCCCGCGTCGTACTCAATTTGCCAAAGACCAGTAACAATGATGGGCCTCATCCTCCTAATCCTGAAAGAGCATTGAAATGGCTCTTTTAAAATCTCAGGGCTAGGAAGAAGGAGACGTTACTGGTGCCTGCTCGAGGAAATTGATGAACAACATGATGATCGTGATTCGTGATTATGCCGTATGTACATTCTTTAGTGCCTTACGAACTAGACATTTGTTTCATTCTCTAAATAAGAATATCGGTGTTAAAAAAAAAAAAAGAGAGAATATCGGTGTTGAGAGTTGGGGGTGTGGCTCGGGGCTAGTTTTTACTTTGTCTGTGTGAGGCCTTGGGTTCTCTCTATGCCGTCACAAACAAAACTGGTCTTGAAGAACAGAAACATGTTTGGAGCAGAAGCGGTGTTGGGAAGGGTGTTGGTCGGCCACAGGGATAGCTAGAAACAAACACACGAAGGCAGATGAGGAAGGGCAGGTACAAGATGCTTCGCAGATATAGGCGGAATGTTAGGTGACTAAGGACGAGAAGCAAGAGAAATGGAACAGCATATTATTGGGCTTGGAAGCGGAGGAAGAGATATCACGGGCCATGAAGAGCGAAGGAAATTAAGCTTCTGCAGGTGGTTTTGGTGGGGTACCCGGGGACCAAGACTTGTCCATGACAAGGCAGCGGCTAGGAAGGGGAGGGAGGGAGGACAGAAATCTAGAGGACAAGGAGGAGACCTCTAGGGTGGGCTTGAATATGAATGTCCCAGCCTTCAGGGTCACGGGAGAGAGGGCTGGGGAGGCCCCAAGGTGAGACACAAACTTGCAGCATCCTCCACCTCTGGTCTCCCACATCTGCCAAAGTCCAGTTCTGTTCTGGGCAGGCCACGTGGCCTCACAGGAGGTCATGCCTAGGTCACTGCAGCCCCCAATGCAGACAAAGACCTTTCAGGGCCCAAGAAATGAGCAGAAAGCAAAAATGAGACACTAAGTTGGGAACTGGCAGGTAGGGTGTCTGAGGTCAAGGCCAGTTATCCATTTTCAAAGGCATAAGTGTACCCCAAGTACTCCAGTTTTTGGATTGGCAGAAGCAGCAGGGATCAGGGTGCCACAGAAGGGCCTTCAGGGGGGGCCCCAGTGGTCATTTCCATCCCACAGTGAATTGTATTCTTGGACATTGGGGACTGTTTGCCCAGTGACCTCAGGCGTGGGAAGGGCAGGTGTGGCTTTATTTCTAGGGGTCAGGGAAGGCAGCTAGTCTCTCCTGGGCTCACTTTTATCCTAGGGTGACCCCGGCTCTCTGTCCATTAGAAACATCCTTAAAATCAGGGACAGTGAGTTGGGTTGGAAAAATCCTAGTCTCACCGGAGGAATTGCTGCATTCGAGGTTAAAGGAGATATTAGAGTTATAAAATGGTTTTGCAGATACAAAAGAGAAAAAAAAACTTAGGGCAAACTGGAAAATAGCAAAGGACAAAACCAAAGGGGAGGCTGAGGACTGGGTCTGACACAGGACCCTCTCAATCTGGAGAAAAGGGGGGTTGGGGGGAGGGGCAAGGATCTGGAGGGGAAATAGAGGAGGACGTTTCAGACAATTTCAGAAAATTTTGCCAACGGAGTGGAATGTTCCACGAAGCATTAAAGCCACCAGAGGGTCACTTGAGCCCTCAGAGCAGGCGCGGTCGGTCCATGACAGCGAGCCAGCCAGCCGGCGAGGTGGACGCAAGGAGTCAACCCTGCTGAGACACTGGCTGTGCAGGGAAGGGAGGAGGAGAGAGAGGAGGGAGGGGGAGAAATTGCCAGCACGTGAGCTCAGAGTGGAGAGAAGATTTCCTGTTGATTTTTAAATCCCTGAAAAATGTCTTTGAAAATGTCCTGGCATTTCCTCCCTCCCTCCCTCCCTCACTTTCTTCTTCCCTCCCTCCCTCCCTCCCTTCCTTCCTTCCTTCCTTCCTTCCTTCCTTCCTTCCTTCCTTCCTTCCTTCCTCTCCTTCCTTCCTCCCTCCCTTCCTTCCTCCCTCCCTCCCTCCCTCCCTCCCTCCCTTCCTTCCTTCCTTCCTCTCCTCTCCTTCCTTCCTTCCTTCCTTCCTTCCTTCCTTCCTTCCTTCCTTCCTTCCTCTCCTTCCTTCCTTCCTCTCCTTCCTTCCTTCCTTCCTTCCTTCCTTCCTTCCTTCCTTCCTCTCCTTCCTTCCTCCCCTTCCTTCCTTCCTTCCTTCCTTCCTTCCTTCCTTCCCTCCTCCCTCCCTTACTCCCACTCTTTCCCCCTCCCTCCCTCCCTCCCTCCCTCCCTCTCTCCCTTCCTTTCCTCTCTCCCCCTTCCTTCCTTCCTCCCTCCCCCTTTCTTCCTTCCTTCCTTCTTCCCTCCCTCCCTCCCTTCCTTCCTCCCTTCCTTTGTTTTAACTTTAAGGCAACACCCCATGGTGCTCAGGGCTTACTCCTGGTTCAGTGCTCAGGGATCACTCCTGGCAGGCTCAGGGCCAGGTGGGCTCTGGTGATCTAAACTGTGTTGGCCGCATGCAAGGCCAGCGCCCTCCCCACTGTGCTCTGGCTCCTGTCCCAGCATGTCCCACTGTCCCGCGGCTTCTCTTTGCTTTCACAGGGCCCAGAACCCCGAGTCCTCGTGACAGTCAGGCTTCCCCCTTCCCATGAGGATTTCACTCATGAGCTCTATTGTCCTGGTGTCCTGGGCAAAAGCACTGTTTCTTGTGCTGACTTTGGGACCCTTCCTCCCCAGAGGTCAGGTCTAGCCCGTTGCGTGGATCAGGACAGAGAACTGCCCACCTGAGCTGCTCAGAGGCACCGACCCCCATCAGCTACCCAGGGGCTGAGCGCCAAGCCAAGGATAACAAGACCTTTTTTCATGCCAGTGGCCACATTTCCCGCGGCCTTGCAACATCATCTTCTGCTTCAGTCCCCTAATACCTGCAGTGACAGCTTTGAGAGCGAAGTGACTAGAACATACGAGAGAGTGGGGCCAAATGAAAGTCTCCAGCAACAAAATAAGGGAAGCTTGCCTCACCTCTGCCATCAAACGAGGCCCTGGGCTGCCCTTATTTCTTTGTTTGCTTTTTCGTCCAAGTACAGCACTAAGTGGACGTTTGTTCTCTTGACTGTAAACAAGTGGCACCAAAAGGCAAGTCAGTGTTTTTCTGAAACTGTAGGAGAATGAGGTGCTGATCATGGCAGCCCAGGTCTCCCAGGCTAATCCTTCGGAAGAGGACGACAAAGGCTGGGGGAACGGAACAGAACTAAGACACCAGGAAGAGAAGGAAATCAAACTCGGGATTCAAGACGCAGAAGAACATAAAGGCAAATCTGGCTTGACTGCCCTCAATATATAATATTTTGTCCTAGATTTCCCAGGTTATTTTAGGAAACGTTCACTGAGAGCACGAGCAGAAACGCCACAGATTTATGTGAGGTTGGAATTCAAGACCCAAGAGGAAGAAGGCTGGTCATGCCCCCTCGAGACCAGGGCCGGAACCTTGACGTGGCGTTCACACTGGAAGTGTACTAGAGCCAGATCGGAATTGCTCCAATCGTCTGAATTCCTGATTAATTATACCAACGTGGACGTTGGGCTGGAGCGATAGCACAGCGGGTAGGGCGTTCGCCTTACACGCGGCCAACATGGCCGACCCGAGTTCGACTCCTCCGCCCCTCTCGGAGAGCCCGGCAAGCTACCGAGAGTATTCGATATGCCAGACACAGTAACAACAAAGTCTCCAATGGAGACGTTACTGGGCCCGCTCGAGCAAATCCACGATCAACGGGAGGGCCTTTATTAACGTGGACGTTCTAGTTCCCCGGCCACTTACTAAATCCTCTGTGAAGGAGTATGACATCACTTAGGACTTGCGGTATGGCTAACGTTTCCATGAATGATGTTTGGTGCTCAGAAATCCTGAGAAACACCAGGACTGCGGGCATGAGGTGACCTAGACATGACAGAGGTCACTTCTGTGGTAGCACAGCTTGTGTGGTGAGTGACTAGAATAGCCTCACGACTCAAGACCAGAAGGACAAATACTCTCCCTTTAAAATGAGCTACAGCTGTTAGAAAAGATGAAGTCACGAAATTTACATACAAGTGGTACTACATGGAAAGTATCATGTTAAGTGAAATGAGTCAGAAAGAGAGGGATAGACATAGAAAGATTGCATTCATCTGGGGGACATAAAGTAACAAAATAGGAGACTAACACCCAAGAACGACCGAGATTAGTACCAGGAATTTTACTCCATGGCTTGGAGGCCAACCACACATGCTAGGGGAAAAGGGAGCTCAGAGAGAGAAGGGAGCACCAAATACAGGGTGTTGGGAGGATCCTCCCAGGATGGGAGAAGCATGCGGAAAGCAGATTATAGATTAAAACATGATTGCCACTCAATTCCTGTCTTGCAAAACAAAGCATCCAAAAGGAGAGAGAGAGAACAAAAGGGAATGCCTTGCCATAGAGGCAGGGTAGGATGGGGTGGATGAGGGGTGGAAGGGATACTGGGATCCGTGGCGGTGGGAAAGGGGCGCTGGTGGAGGGATGGGTATTTGATCATTGTATAAGTGAAACACAAGCACAAAAAGGTGTAAGTCTGCAACTGTACCTCATGATGTCTCACTATTAAAAATTTTTGTAATAATAAAAAAATAAAATAAATAAAATAAAATTAGCTACAGACTTGGGGGCTGGAGCAATAGCACAGCAGGTAGGGCGTTTGCCTTGCACGCAGCCAACATGGCCGAGCAGGGTTCGATTCCCAGCATCCCATATGGTCCCCCAAGCACTGCCAGGAGTAATTCCTGATTGCATGAGCCAAGAGTAACCCCTGAGCATCGCCGGGTGTGACCCAAAAAGCAAAAAAAAAAAATAGCTACAGACCTGAATAGACATCTCTCCAAAGTGTCCAAATGGCCCCCAGACAGAGAAACAACTCAGTATCCCTGAGGAACACTGCAGGATGGACTTAATCATCAGGAAACTGAGATCAGCCACAGTAAGACACCCGCTCGCACTTGGTCGGGTAACCATTATCCAAAGGAAAGTGCTAGCAAGTGTTGGCGAGGACCAGAGAACAGGGAGCCCTGAATGTCCACGTACACTGGGGGAGGATCAGCCAAGTGAGAGCTAAAACTACTATGAACCTGCACAGACTCTCTGGGTGTGTAAGTGGGTGTTTGCTGAAGAAAACAAAACACAGCCCAGGAGAGAGACCTGCATGCCCATGTCCATTGTGGTGTTGTTCAGAACAGCCAAAACATAGAGACGTGGATGAGAGAACACAACTCTTATCTATTTATGGAATATCTGTCACACTGTCACTGTCCTCCCATTGTTCATCCATTTGCTCGAGCGGGCACCGGTAACATCTCACAACAAATTGTGTTACTGTTTTTGGCATATTGAATACATCACGGGTAGCTTGCCAGGCTTTGCCGTGCAGGCGAGATACTCTCCGTAGCTTGCTGGGCTTTCCAAGAGGAGTGGAGGAATCAAACCCTGGTGGGCCGCGTGCAAGGCAGACACCCTACCTGCTGTGCTATAGCTCCAGCCCATTTATGAAATGCAATAGTACAAAACATCTATGTATGTGGGAATATTGTTTAGCCATAAGAAGGAAGAGTCTTGTTCATCTGCAGATGCGTAGAGGGTATTATGGGAAAGGAAGTGAGACAGACAGATAGGCATGTGTTGGGACACCACTTCCTCGCAGACATTGAGCAGGAGATGAGGTCATTAACAGGATTCCAGTACACAGGAACAGAAGGATGCAGGAGTGTGGGGGAGGGGAGATGGAGGCTGGCCAAAGGGTACCGGCCTTGTAAATGCGCACAGTGTGGTATTCCAATGCTTGGATGCTTGGCCTGATGACTATATTGTATCTTGCCCTGTTGACAAAACTATATTGTTCACAGGAGCTCTGCCGGGAGCATAGAGTTAGGCAAACACATCACACCCACAGAAGAATCTGTGCAGGCAACAGGCACAGCAAATGGCCTGCATGCAACATTTATTTCTTACTGTGAGTATATTCCAGAGGATCAACTGTACATTTAAAACACACAGACTTTTGTCACTCAGACCACTAGGGGAAAAGGTATCTCAGATAGAGAAGGGAGCACCAAATAAAGGATGTTGGGAGGATCCTCCCAGGATGGGAGAAGCATGCTGAAAGTAGACTATAGACCAAACATGATTGCCATTCAATGCCTCTTTTGAAAACCACAGCACCCAAAAGGAGAGAGAGAACAAAAGGCAATGCCTTGCCACAGGGGCGGGGTGGGATGGGGGAGAATGGGAGGTGGGAGGGATACTGGGATCCGTGGTGGTGGGAAGTGGACACTGGTGGAGGGATGGGTATATGATCATTGTATAATTGAAACCCAATCACAAAATATGTAAGTCTACAACTGTACCTCATGGTGTCTCACTAATAAAAATTAAAAAAATAAGAAAAGAAACAAGAGAACATAAGCAGATATCTGGGAGATGTACTGAGGGATGCCGGCGGAGCATGGACACAGAATGCCTGGCCCTCATGGGGCTTGAACTGTAGACTGTAAAGGAAGGAGAACATACGTGGTAACAACGCAGAGTTTTCCAAAGTGACTGGACATTAAGACTCAGGAAACACGGTGAGTGCTGAGCAAAAGGAAAACCACAACCAGACTCACTGGGGTGGGCGGGCCCTCCAGATAGAGCATAGCCCTCAGAGCCATCTAGAAAAAAAAGACTTTGCTTCTGGGCCGGAGACACAGTATCGTGAGTACAGTGCTTGCCTGACAGACAGCCGGGTTCAAGCCCCAGCACCAAGTACAGTCCCCAGAGCACCACCAGAGTGACCCCTGAGCACAGAGCAGGAGTAAGCCCCAGACTCCTCCAGGAGTAATTCCTGAGCAGAAAGCCAAGAGGATGCCCTGAGCATTGCCAGGTATGGCCCAAAAGTAAGACAAACGAAAAATGTTCTCTAGTAATTTCTTTAAACCTGTTTTGGACTGCGGATGCTTTTCTGCTACAGGTTTGCCAGCAGGTGACTGAAGTAAATAAAACCACAAAGCCGTTTCAATCAAAAAAACTCCAAATCAACCACTTGTCCATCACTCCTTAATTTGTTGGGTGTTTTATTTTAAGACATGTGAGCTGAAGTTTGAAAGTTTCTATAGCATGCAAATGACACAAGGTGGGTTTCTCTTGGCTGGTGGAAAACAAAATAGACGAAGTGAGCAGACATAATTAAAGTTTAAAATATTAAACATTAAAATAATTTTAAAATCTTATTTAAATATATTATAAAGGGTGCAGTACTCTGAGGATAATCTCTGGCTCTCCATCCCCTCTGAACAAGTTGAGAGGCCATATCTTAAAATAGCATTATATGCCTCTAAAGAACACGAGTAGTGCTCACTTCGGCAGCACATATACAAAAATTGGAACGATACAGAGAAGATTAGCATGGCCCCTGTGCAAGGATAACACGCAAATTTGTGAAGCGTTCCATATTTTTAACTCACTTAATCACTTAATCACTTAACTTCCCGTTAGTCGTCGATTTACTCAAGCGGGCGCCAGTAACGTCTCCATTTGTCCCTGTCGCGTGCTAGTGTAGCCCAATGGCATCTGTTCGCTCCGGGAACATGAAGGGCCTCAAACCGATCGTTCATGATCTTCACGAAGAAGTCTGACCATCTGGTAGGTGGGCGGCCACGCGGTCTTTTGACATCCCGTGGGATCCAGTCGGTAACAGCTCTAGTCCAGCAGTCGTCTTTAAATCTCATTACGTGACCAGCCCATCTGATTTTTGACACCTTGGCAAATGAGACAGCGTCCCTGATTCTTGATCGTCGACGGATGTCAGAACTCCGGATTTTTTCTCTCATTTGAGTGAAACGTGATATTCCAAGCATAGCTCTTTCTATTCTTCTTTGGGAGACCCGAATAGCGTTCTCATCCTGTTTGCGTAGGGCCCAGGTCTCTGAGGCATATGTTAATGCAGGAAGAACAGTGGAATCAAAGAGATGTGCCCGGAGCCAGAGGTTCTTCGTCCTCTTAGCTATTTCTTCGACGTTCTTGAAGGCGTTCCAAGCCGCTCTCTTCCTCTTGCGCAGCTCGGGTGCCAGGTCATTTGTCATGTTGACCTCTCGACCTAGGTACACATAGCTTTGCATTCGGAGATGGTCGTTCCATTGAGAGCGAATGGGGCGTCAGGAGCAAGGCTGTTTCTCATAAAAATTGTCTTCGTAAGATTCAGCTGTAGTCCTACCTTTCCACACTAACGGTCAAAGTCGGCCAGCATTTGTGCCGCTTGGCTGATGTTTGGTGTTATTAAAACAATGTCATCAGCAAAGCGGAGGTGGTGTAGTTGCCGACCATCTATCTTCACTCCCATTCCTTCCCATTCCAGTCGTCGCATGATGTTCTCGAGGGTGGCACTGAAGAGTTTCGGTGAAATGGTATCACCCTGCCGCACCCCTCTCTTGACATCAACGATCACTTCTTTGTAGAATGGTGAGATCCTGGTAGTGAATCCGCAATACAGCTCACGGAGGATCCTGATGTATTGGGCTTGAATGCCCTGATTGGCTAGGGCTTCAATGACCGCTTCCGTCTCAACAGAATCAAAGGCCTTCTTTAATTCAATGAACGTTAAACAGAGCGGCATCTTGAACTCCCGAGAAACCTCAATGAGCTTGGTTATCGTGTGGATATGGTCGATGGTGCTGAATCCTTTGTGGAACCCGGCTTGCTCGCATGGTTGTCCTTCATTTTTAACTCAAGCACAAAAATTTGTAAGTCTACAACTGTACCTCATGGTGTCTCACTAATAAAAATTAAAAAACAAAAAAGAAATTATTCACATCTATCAAAAAAAAAAAAAGAATGTGAGTAGGGGCCAGAGCAATAGTACAGCAGGGAGGGCATTTGCATTGTATGCAGACGAGCTGAGTTCGATTCCTGACATCCCATATGGTCTCCCAAGCACCGCCAGGCGTAGTTCCTGAGTGCAGAGCCAGGAGGAACCCCTGAGCATTGTCGGGTGTGACCCCAAAAGCCACAGAACATGAGTAGAGCAGAAGCTTGATGCAGATGGGCCTCTAGGGATGTCACTCTGAGATCCCTTTGCCTTTGACATGTAAGTGACATCTGCGGACTTATCACTGCATGAGTGCGGGCGGCCCCGCCAGACCACTCTCCAGCCCGAGGAGGTGGCCCTGGGATACGTAGGTGCAAGGAGGGACCAACCAAATAAAGACACAAGACACAAGAGACAGAGTGCAGTTTAGAAACACAGATAAAGGGACAGGACAGGACCGGACCGGACCGGACCGGACAGGACAGGACAGGACAGGACAGGACAGGGCAGCAGGGGTATTATATACTTTGTGATGCAGGAAACTATGCTTACATCACGGAAGGCAATTACATCACTAGGTCATATCATATATTGTTAGGAGAGTTACAAAAACTACATGTTTCATGTGCTTGATTAGTCAGTGTCAGTAAATTCTTATTCTTGGGCTAGCTGTGACAAATGTTTTCTTTTAGACAACCATACGTAGCTCAGAATATGCATAGGCTGTGGTTAGAGCAGACGCAGTACCAGATTTGCGCTAGTCAGGACCCGCTTGTTCAGGGTCACGTAGGCCAAGATAACCATACATAGCACAGGCACGTAGGCCCTTGGTCAGTTAAAGGGCCAGCTTCCCACACATGAGCACTGCCTGGGTCCCGGCCAAGGGGAGTGTCTGGTTGCCTGAGATCTTGTGAATGGGTAGACTCTGAAGGACAACGGAAACTTGAACGCCCCAATTAATAGGCGTTCCTTTTCCTCTTTCCTTTCCTCCTTTTCTACCTGCAGTAGAACCTTACCAGGCCCTAATGTCAAGGTCAGCAGTAGTATCATCTAGTGAGCAATGTTCCCATCTGTGGATCCGGGAGAAGGAAATGAAGTCGTGTCTGCAGCCCAGCACGATGCTTTCCGGAGGGCTAGCACCACAGGGCCTGTCTGTCCGGCTCCGCAGTGCTTCGTTCCTGGACCTCAGAGCACCCTGTTTCCAGCTGAAATTCTCAGCCGCATGTTCTCCCTATGGAAATCAACTTTGGTTTATTTCTCTGTGGTCTGAGAGGAGACAGAAATTGTCTTGATGTAAACAGCCATCATCCACCCAAGATGTTTTATTGCTGCTAGCCTCTTCGTAAAGCCCCTACTGTGAAAAAGTTCTCCACGCGTGGGGACAGAGGATCAGAAGGCATGAAGCAGGGAGCTTTTTAAATATTGCCTCTGTGTCAAGCTTTGTCTCTTTTAAACATTATGGGAAAATATGGTCTTTTGCCGCCAATGTCTATTCTTTTGATCAGCATAAAAGCACACGGTATAGCCAACCACACATACTAGGGGAAAAGTGAGCTCAGATAGAGAAGGGAACACCAAATAAAGGTGTTGGGAGGATACTCCCAGGATGGGAGAAGCATGCGGAAAGTAGACTATAGACTAAACATGATTGCCACCCATTGCCTCTTTTGCAAACCACAACACCCAATAAGAGAGGGAGAACAAAAAGGAATGTCCTGCCACAGAGGTAGGATGGGATGGGGGGATGGGGGGTTGGAGGGATACTGGGATTCGTGGTGGTAGGAAATGGGCACTGGTGGAGGGATGGGTATTTGATCATTGTATAATTGAAACCCAAGCACAAAAATGTGTAAGTCTGCAACTGTACCTCATGATGTCTCACTATATATATATATATATATATATATATATAAATCATTATATCAGAAAAAAAAATCTCACGGTATAAGACTCAGTTCTCAACCTTATATCTGCTCCCAAGGGCTTCAGTTTCTCAGGCAAAATTCTTCCATTTTCCCAATCAAGGGTGAGACGAGCTGGCCCAGGGTCCGGGGAATAATTCAGCAGAAAGGGGAGGGGAGGGTATCTGTATGCCCCAGAATGGTCTATATCCTGAACTCAGACTTGGGTGTTTGGGGGGAGCAACTCCCCACAAAAGGCAGAGGGGACTCCCTAGTCTGCCCTCCATGAGCTGCAGAACCCTGGCAATGTGATCTCTGAATCCCCACACACCCTTTGCCCGTCATTATAGGGAATTTTCAGCATTTACAGAGAAGGAAAGCAGGTGTGATGGATCGCGCCATAAATCCATCACCAGCTTCCGTAGGTAAAGCCAGACTCGTCCTTATCTTCTCTGCCCGCTCTCTGCCATCTGAGGGATTTGCAAGCAGAGCAGGCAGCCTATCATTTTATCTATATGCATTTCAGCGAATGTCTGATTTTCTTCAATACAATATGGCGCCACATCACACCTAAAGCATCTAAGTGACTTGTCAATATCATTAAATATCCAGCATGCTTCCATTTCCGGCATCTCATTTATGTTTTACAGCTCACTTGAATTGGGAGCTAAGTTACAGCCACAAGTTGCAAACGGTTCCCCGGAAAGCCTCACGTCTGTTTAATACCCGTGGCGAGTTCCTGTCCCCTGGGTTGGTATTAGGAGGAAGATACAGCAGACTCGGGCTGATTTGGGTTGTTATTCTCACCACTGTGTGGCAGGAGTCATATCTGCACCAGGAATTTCACTGAGCAGTATGGCCACCAGTGAGTGACTCCTGGAAATATGGGAATAAATGAAGATGCAATGATCGACCTGCCCCATGCACAGGACAAACTCTCTCCTTGGAATTTTTTGCATATGCTTAAAACATGCAAAAATACTTTATGTTTGCATGCAGTGTGGAATCGAACTTCAGGCTTACAGAACTAGAAGTTCGTTCTTTTCCCATCTGTGAAACATACGTCTGGCAAGTCATGTGCATTCAAGAAAATTTGTTGCACGTAGGATTATCTGCCACATTGAAGAAAGTTCAACCTTTCTACTCCTGGCCTCCGGATACCACCAGCACCCCCACCAAGTCTGTGTCCTCTCTGAATGCTCCTCTCTTTTAAATTTTTTTTTTGGGGGGTCACACCTGGCGACCCACAGGGATTACTCCTGGCTCTGCACTCAGGAATCACCCCTGGCAGTGCTCAGGATGCTGGGAATCGAACCTGGGTTGGCCGCATGCAAGGCAAATGCCCTACCCGCTGTGCTGTTGCTCCAGCCCCTCTTTTAAAATTTTTTTTTAATTTTTTATTTTTTATTATTGAATCACCACGAGATACAGTTACAAGCTTTCATGTTTGAGTTACAATCATGCAATGATCAAACACCCATCCCCTTCCACCAGTGCATATTCTCTGGTGGAGAATTGTCCTGTGTGAAAATATCCTGTGTGAATTCAAAATTATTGAATTATTCACACCAAGATTTCCTCAGTTGTCAGAACTTTGTTTCTCCAAACCATCTTGGAATTGTGAATAGGGTCTCTGATAAAAACAAATGAGGTCATAATAACTTCATGCTAATGTAAGACATTTTTAACAACTAGGAAGCTATTTTGACAAGTAGGATTGGGAAAGGAACAGATGGAGGAAAATACTATAACTCTAGTTTTCTTTTCCTAAGGTTAATTAAAATATAGTTTGGTAAATTTTAGTTCTATATTTACACACAAGGCTTATAAGGAATCGTGCTTTATCTCTATCATCACTGTGAAGAAAATGTCATCAACTATTTAGTCTCTTGCTTAATTGCCTCTTACTCTGATATACTTCTTGTCTTTTTTATTCAAATTTACTTTGTTTATTGTCCTTTGCTTTTAAGTACTGTTCAATTCCTAGCAGGTAGTCATTTTCAAATTTAACTTGAAAATGCAATTTCCTAAGGCAGGAATTGTTTATCCATAATACTTAGCCATTGTTGTTTTATGGAATAGAGGCTCAGTTAAATGTGATATGCTCTACTCTGTCCATAATTATCAGGACCAATGTTTCTTTATCACTGCATACAATGATGTACTTTCACTTGTGTTAATTTTATTCCCACCACCATTTTCATGACACAGTGTGGGCCTTTTTACTTAGACTCCAATCTGAATTAAATGAATTTTTCAAAAACCTGCTGTTGGCATACCTAAAAAATTTAGATATCGAGACTTTGATTTCACTCTTTCTATCAATATGTTTCTTGTTGTCTTAAAACTGCATTTCCTGTTCTTGTGGATTCCCATTTTTGTGTTCAAATGTTCAGAGGTATTTGTAAAGAAAACCCATTATAATTCCTACCTCTTGATCCTCAGAAATCCAAAATAGGGCAGCAAACATTTCAGTGGCAAAGATGGTCTTATGGGAGACGTAGCTTACCCATCAGCAAGCTAGATTATTCCGTGTCTGCAAAGTGCCAGGCAGCTACCTTACCCACAGAGTGGTGGGTCAGTGTGGAGCTCTGTAACTATGGAGACGTTCCATCAGAGTGTTCTACTGGGCGTTCGCCAGGCCTAAAGGTTGCAGTCACAAAGGTAGTGCTACTGGGTAACTGTCCTTCTTGAACAGCTTCTGGTGATGGCTTCACCCATTCATCTTGATTTCGCCAAAATCCCTCTCCAGTATCTGGGTTGGCCAGTGAGTACTTAAAACACTGATGTTAGAATCCTTGGCTCCAAACAACATGGTAAAGAACCTAAATCTGGCAGATACTTTAACAGGTAGTCAGCCGACCAGGTGCCACGTAAAACAAAAACTCTGCCTTGACTCTTTGCTGTCCTCATTGCCCACTGTCATGATTTATTTCGCCAGGAAAGAAAAGTGACTCTCTTCTAGCTCAGATGAAAGAAATGCAAGCCAGCCCGGGAACAGTGGAGACCCTAAAGAGAGAAAGCTATGACCCAGCAGAAGAAGGGAGGAACCAGACCCAGTAAGATTGATAAGCTCATGAGGAGGGGCTGAGTTTGAGAGGAAAGTGGTGGAACTTGGCCTCCTGTTCCAAAGTCTGAAGTGGTTTGAACTAGAATGTTTTCCACTCATTTTCTGGAATTCAGGAACTGTCCAACTCTCCCTCCTGGTTTTATACTAGAAAGCCCACCTTAGACAGATCTCCGTCATCTCATGGCTGTCAGACATTCCAGACCTCCCACCTAACACAGCTTCCACACTCGGTACCCAAGGGCCCTTTCACTGACCCAAAGACAGAGAACTGCTCAAGGGTGACCTTTTCTGGCTCACTCTTCAAGCCTGTGTTCCCCCTTGAACATTTATCTTGATTGTTTGTCTCTCTGTCTCTTTGCTACCTCCTTCCACTATGAAGCGACCCGTGTTCTCTTTTAAACACGTTTTCCTCTCTTTGTCTCATCTCATGTATAAGTAAATTTTTATTTTGTTCAATAAAAACTATCTTGCATCACTAATTTTTTTTCCATTTTGGCAATATCTATGAGGAGGTTAAATATGTTTGGGCTGCTAATGTTACTCATTCTATTCACTAAAGCATTGGTTTTCCCCTGTTTTCTTTTAAATGACTGCTAGCATTGAATATGTACCCTATAGTGAATGAATGTTATTCTGGACCTAATAAGCTTGCATTAACCATCTCTAAAATATTTTCTCATAGAGGTCAGCTGAGGAGTTATTGTTGGGCTTGCCAGTGTAGCACCTCCCAAAATAACACTGAAGTCCTGGAGTATAGTTTTTGCATCTTCCCCTGGCTTAGTGCAAATCAACTACAAAGGAAACAAATGCCAAAGAGGCACTTGGAAAATTCCACATGGGAAAAAGAGCATGATCTAAACACTAGTGTGAGTCTTCTCCATTCCCAAAGGAGATTTGGTGGGTAGTGAGTTCAGGCCTCCGACAAGCTGAATCACACAGCGATTTGAGATGTTTCAAGTCTTCCAAAGGTGTGCCCAATATTTTAAATGTTCTCTTCAATGACAGAGATCTAGACGCCAATATAAACAACAAAAATATACATGCCACATTTCTTCGATTTCAATATTTGTGAAGATTTTGAGAACTTTCTATAGAATCAAATTTATTTGGAAATATCATTATTGTTTTACTGGAGAAAGAAGGCCGGGGGAGAAACCCGTGAAGTCTATAAAAGGAACATGTTGAAAATCTATTGCGTTTATGAGTAATGAAACCCAGATGGAAGGGTTTGGAAGGGGAAAGTGCATTTCCTGCTGATTCTAGCCCTTGTAAGAGAGAAATCAGAGACTCTGGCCCAGACTCGGGGCGGGGCAGAGACGAAAGGGCTGTGGCATGATTGTTGGCCCTTGGGTGTCCTTTCCCACCCCCACCTTGGTCCTTACCTCATATTCTAGGCCAAGTCTTCATGCACTGGAACTTGCCATGTGAACAGAATGGCTAGCATCTGAGCTTACTGAGTAGGGGGTTTAAAGCCGGTGCCATTTGTTTCTGTAAAATTCCCTGTGCCTTGGATAGTACAGACAATTTGACAAAACCAAACATAGAAGTCTGTTTTGAGCACAAAGGTTTCCAGATGTATTTATTTCTTTATTTATTTGGTTTGGGGGCTACACTTGGCAATGAGCAGGGCTTACTCCTGGCTCTACACCCAGGAATTACTCCTGGCAGTGCTTGGAAGACCGAATGGGATCCCAGGGATCAAACTTGGGTCTTCCACGAGCAAGTCAATCTCCCTACCCACTGTGCTCTAACTTGAGCCCTGCCAGATGTATTATCTCTGATAAAGGAATTTACCAGCTCCAAAGCAAAATGTCAACACCTCTTGATAAACTGAGATGGAAGATTAGGAAATTCCAGATATTTGTTCTGTTGTGGAAACCTTAGAGAGAAGTAAACTGGGAAACAGAAATACAGATAACTTTAAGAACTTTAGAGAAACTCTGGGAACCAGAGAGATCAGAACCAACACAGTGATGTTCATAGAAAGATTTATTTAGTTGCTCGGGTCTGGAGAGACCACTGTGGGTTAGACGTTATTCTCACTCTCTTTCATGGAAAGGGGTCATGGATTAGGGAGGGGCCAGGTAAGGGGTCTCAGTAGAACAAGGAAATGGGCAACTGGGCTCTGGGAAGAAGCAGATAGAGCAGAGGTGAGGGGGTAGTTCCAGGGAGACGTATGGGGCCCACTAGGGAACATTTATCAGAGTTACTTATTTCAGGTCTGAAACAGCATCAAGAGCTGCCCTGCAGGTGGATTCCTGAGCTCTGGGGCTGGGTCTTGGTCAGCCAATGGCTCCATGGCCAAGTCCTGCAGAGGTGCAGGAATCCCCAGGGAATGGAGCAAATGGAGAGGGTGTTTGAGGAAGACTTCAAGGTGGTGTGGGTACGGGAGTGTGAACCCACAGGAGACTGATGTCGCTCACTCAGGGAGCCAAGGTGGCCATCCAGAGGCCAGGACAACGGCCTGGGATGCAGGGGCCATGGCAGAGCAGGTCAAGAACTGAGATGGGTAAGGCGGTTCAAAGGAGAAACTGGCTGCCTGAGCAGAGGAAAGGGTGCGAAGGCAGGAGAACAACATTCACTTTGTATGTTAAAATTCTACTATAACAGGGACTGGAGTGATAGTAAAGTGGGGAGGGCTTTTGCCTTGCACCCAGCTGACCTGGGTTCAATCCCCGGCATTCCATATGGTCCCCAAGCACTGCCAGGAGTAATTCCTGAGTGCAGAGCCAGGAATAACCCCTGAGCATTGCCGGGTGTGACCCCCAAAATATATATCTGGAGAATAACTTTCTTCTCCATCTTTTCTGCCATTCATTTGACACCCACACACACAACACATTGGTGTGTTTTGATAGTTATTAATTTGCAGAATTCATTTGGCAGCAGGCAGAATCTATAAAGCACAGGAAAATGTGTCAAGCAGCAGTTCTGGACAAGAAGATGTAATAAACAATTATATCTTAAACAAGGACTACTGCCTTGTATGTTGCGGAAAAGGGGAGATCTAATGAATCTTCACAGTGGCCTTCAGATTGTTTGCAGATGCCCTGTTGAGAACAGAAACTGCATTCGAAGGCTGGGAGGAAAGGCTAAACCAGGTGGGCGTCTTCACGGCAACTGTCATTTCCTGCCTTGACATTTTTTTTTTCAAAACCATTGACGAAAATTTGAATTCTAAGTAGAAAAAGGATGAGGTTGTGGTAGTTAGGCAGGTAAAAGGGCATGGGAGGTGTTCGATGTCTCGGCGCGTTAGAGAGTGTGCCTTTTGAGGAGCAGAGCTCGGGAGCACTGGGCTGTGAGCATCCTGCGGGCATTCGACTCTGCTTACGGTCCTCACTCTTGTACACAGACAGGACCAAGTCCGCGACCAGTGCGTAGGGAGACAGCAGTCTTCGGTGTTTCGCCTTCCCAAGAAACAGGATCTGACAGCTGCCACACGGTCCTTTTCAAGCAAGTACTCCTTAGCGACACTGCTCAGCCATCTGTCCGCTAGCTCTCTGAAGGTCAGTTCAATTCCCACATCAGAGGTTACAAACCTGATTGCAATGAGCTGGATCCGCTCAGATAACCACACAGGTAAGCGATGCACACAGCAAGTCTTTTAAGCAATATATATATGACAAACGCCCGGTAGCACAGCGGTAGGGCATTTGCCTTGCAAGCCGCCGGCCTGGCTGAGCTGGGTTCGATTTCTCTGCCCCTCTCGGAGAGCTGGACAAGCTACTGAGAGTATTTCGCTCGCACGGCAAAGCCTGGCAAGCTAGCCGTGATGTATTCGATATGCCAAACACAGTAACAACAAGTCTCACAATGGAGACGTTACTGGGCCCGCTCGAGCAAATCAATGAACAACGGGAGGACAGTGATCCAGTGATCCAGTGATATATATATACATATATATATATGTATTTTAAATTTCTATTTGCTTTGGGTTTGGGGCCACATCCTGTGATGCTTGGGGTTACTTCCTGACTCTGCACTCTGGAATTATTTCTGCTGATGCCTACGAGACGATTCAGGATGCCAAAGATCAAACCCAGGTTCACCGCATGCAAGGAAAAAACCCTGCCCTATGGCACTGGCCTCCTTTTTATGAATATTTTAAGGGGCTGACAAAAAGTAGGGCAAGAAGGGTGTTTGCCTTGCACATAGCCAACCCAGATTCCATCCCCAGCATCCCATATGAGCCCCCAAAACGGCCAAGAGTAATCACTGAGCACAGAGCTAGGAGTAAGCCCTGAGCACTGCTGGCGTGTGCCCCTCCCCACCAAAATAATATTCTTAAATAATATTTCAAAAAACGTTTGTGGCCCTAGAGAATAGAACAATGTTTTGTTACTTGTCACCAATAAGACTAATTTCTTGATGTGGTGTGCAAGGCAACTTAACTATGCTCACTGGTGAGCCAACCCAGCCTTGCAGTCCTATTCAGGTCATAGAATGTAGGTGGTCAAATGCACGATACATCATCTCCATAATTCAGATACCTGGAGTTAACAGAATGGAGGATGGGCTAACTTTGAAGATGCTCTGGAGTTGCTGGAGATATAGTAGAGAAGGCAGAGGGCAGGGTATTTGCCTTGCATATGGGCTGGAGCGATAGCACAGCGGTAGGGCGTTTGCCTTGCACGCAGCCAACATGGCCGACCCGAGTTCGATTCCTCCGCCCCTCTCGGAGAGCCCGGCAAGCTACCGAGAGTATCTCGCCCACATAGCAGAGCCTGGCAAGCTCCCCGTGACGTATTCGATATGCCAGACACAGTAACAAGAAAAGTCTCCAGTGGAGATGTTACTGGGCCCGCTCGAGCAAATCAATGGTCAACGGGAGGGCCTTTACCTTTTACCTTACCTTTATGGTCAACCTGGGTTTGATCCCTGGCATCCAATATGGTCCCCCAAGCACCACCAGGAGTACTTCCTGAGTGCAGAGCCAGAAGCAACCCCTGAGCATTGCTGAGTGTGACCCAAACACACACACACACACACACACACACACACACACACACACACACACACACGAGATGCTCTGGAATTACTAGATAATTTAAAACTTGAATATATAGTGTTTGCTGCCCTTCTTCTGCATGTGGTCAGAAGGACTGAGTAATGTTTTGTGTGTTTTGTCTTTTGGACATTTACAGCTTCACTAAGGAAAAGACAGGACAAATGAAGGAGGAAATTTAAATGCCAGACTCTGGTAGACAACTATCTTCCTTATCTTCAGGTCCTTCTATTGTATTCAGGAAAATGGATTATGGGACAGTTTGAACCCATTTACTCAGAAAAGAGCTGAAATCTCATTAGGGGTCTAGAAAGACCCCATGAAATATCTTTGGGTATTCCAGGATGCCTTGATGCTCTCTCATCTCAAGAGGAAGCTCTGTGATGTGACTTTCTTCATATAAACAAGATTAGACTTACAGGGGCTGGAGTGTATAATGGATGGGGCATATTCTTCGCATTTTTTTAAATTTCCAGACTTAGTACTTGTTTATTTAGATCACCTCACCCATATGGTTTTCTTTCTTCTTCTTTGTTTTTTTTTTTTTTTGAGTTTATCACTGTTACTGTGTTTGGCATATCGAATACATCACGGGTGGCTTGCCAGGCTCTGCCGTGTGGGCAAGATACTCTCGGTAGCTTGCCGGGCTCTCCGAGAGGGGCAGAGGAATCGAACTCAGGTCGGTCATGTTGGCTGCATGCAAGGCAAACGCCCTACCGCTGTGCTATCAGTCTAGTGGAGTTTTTATTATTATTTTTTAAATTTTTATTAGTGAAACACCATGAGGTACAGTTGTAGACTTACAAATTTTTGTGCTTGGGTTTCAGTTATACAATGATCCGGTACTCATCCCTCCACCAGTGCCCATTCTCCATCATTTACATTTTTTAAAAAATTTTTGTTAATGAAACACCATGAGGTACAGTTGTAGACTATTTGGCCAAGCCAGGTTGAATCCCTGGCAACTCATATGCACCCCTGTCACCAAGTCTGTTAGGAGTAAGCTCTGAGCACTCCTGAGTGTGGACCCCAAACCAAACCAAACAAACAAACAAAAAGATTTACTTAGCCCTTCTGAATGAGTAGGTTGTGGATAATTTGCATAATAATTAAATTTGTAGGTTTTTTTTATGTGCAAAATTATATGGTCTGTGTTAGTACCTGAGACTTAGTTGTGAGAATTTTTAAATTACTTATCAGACTATGATTGATCTTTTTTTTTTTTTAAGTCTAACAAAGTGTTAGGGTTGATTGTAAGAAATTTGAGTTATTACCTGAAAAAAAATACTAATGCTTGATTAGCAAGGACTCATTACAGGCGTTAAGTTATGGGTGACAACTAAGCTAGAACAGCTAATATGATTTTAAAAGTCATTTCTGTTTCGGCATAACATATCTAAATTTGAGACGAGTTTTTGTTGTTGTTGTTGTTGTTTTAACATCCCCAACAACTCCCAATGCTTTTTCATTCATTCATTCATTCATCATCCTGTTAATCGTCGATTGCCTCGAGCAGGCCCCAGTAACGTCTCTTTCATCCTAGCCCTGAGATTATATTCAAGGCTTTTTAGGAGAATGGACAAACTTGCAGGCTATCGAATATAGCCTGCCCACAGGGCAGAGTCTGGCAAACTCCCCGTGGTGCACCAAATATGCCAAATACCAGTAACAATGATGGGTCTCATTCTCCCAATGCTTTTAGAACAATTAAATAACCTGTTTCAGATAATGGTGCTGCTGTAATTGATAGTTTAAAAATCACTGAAACTGTTATTTTATAGACTTTTGTTTAAAGTTTTTTGTTCTCACTGCGTTTGACAGTGATAATAAAATGTATAAGGAATATTGTTTTACAGAAGCTAAAAGTAATAAAGGTGACCCTGGGTTCCTTCGCTATCTGTTCCTTCTCACTCATTTGCTTCCCTCTGTTTCTTGGAAAAAGTTGACGGCTTCATGAATTCTGCCAAGAAACACAGTCTGGGGCTCCACTCGGAGTCAGCTGTGATTGGTGAAGGGGAGGACTACTTCCTTTCGCTGTTCGGTCATTCACGGAAAATGCCCGCACACCCGTTATACAACAAGAAGAAGTGGACGCACTTCTCTATGATTCTGGAAGACCTGGGCCAGACTAGACGCAGGTACATAACTCGATACGAACTGTTCAGCTTCCCTTTGAGAGCATATGTCTGTTGGGGTAATAAATTGGACCCAGTGAGTCAGCCGTAAATAAAGCTCCAACGTGTTAGGTCCATGATTTCATCGAAAACCCTAAGCAGTTCTTTGAAATAAAACTCTTTCATGTTCTGAGCAATTAAAAGTAATCAATACAACTCTCCAAGGAACCACACAAGGAATGTTAACTCTTCAAAGATGCCAGAGAAAATAGCACTGCATAATTCCAGCAAAGAGAGTCAGCTTAATTGTTCAAGCACCTTCTCTTATTATTGGCAAATCATTCAAGGGGATGGTTTCTTCTAGTCAGTTCTTTTTTTTTTTTAATTTATTTTGTTTTGGGGCAACACCCAATAGTGCTGGAGGCATGCAAGTTGCTACTTGGCTCAGGGGTCATTCCTGGTGGTGCTCACAGCATCAAGTGGTACACGGGATGGAACCAGGGTCAGTGAGATGTAAAGCAAGTGCCTTGACCCTTTTACTACATCTCCAGCCTCTCTACTAGGTTCTTGACAGGAGAAATGAGGCGTTTCCACACTGGTTTGTTTTTATAATGGTTATTCTCTGTGGTGAAAGAATTGATCCCAAGAAGTTGATTTACAACTAAAATTAGAGCTGTTGCATGTGTATATATTTTTATTTATGTTTGGGCCATAAACAGCAGACTGGACTGTGACTTGTTAGTAATGAACCATCGATAGTGCTTTGCTAGGATAAAGAGGCTGTTAACAGAGCTGAGGTCAGACATGGAGGAGACCTCTCTCTTCTGAAGTCAGATTCCCTAAAATCAGTGCTATTACCAGAAAGCTACAGCAGACACCTAAATGTCCTCTCAAAAAGCAACAAAAAGCACTTATTCAACTTGTGCATTCATTGTCTACCACATTAAAAATAAAAATAATGACTGAGGTACAGTTGTAGACTTACAAGTTGTTGTGCTTGGGTTTCAGTGATACAATGATCGAGTACCCATCCCACCACCAGTGCCCATTCTCCACCACCAATGATCCCAGTATCCCTCCCACCCCCCCATCCCCCATCCCACCCTGCCTCTGTGGCAGGGCACTCCCTTTTATTCTATCTCTCCTTGTGGGTGCTGTGGTCTGCAGAAGAGACACTGGGTGGCAATCATGTTCGGTCCATAGACTACTTTCAGCAGGCATCTCCCATCCTGGGCACATCTTCCCAGCACCCTTTATTTGGTGCTCCCTTCTCTATCTGAGCTGCCTTTACCCCTAGAGTGTGCAGCTGGCCTCTAAGCCATGGAGTGAACAACTTGGTATTTATCACAGCTGTTCTTGGGTGTTAGTCTCTTATTTTGTTACTTTATGTTACTCAGATGAATGCAATCTTTCTATGTCTGTCTCTATGTCTGTCTCTATGTATGTCTCTATGTATGTCTGTCAAATGACTCATTTCATTGAGACCTCCCACCAAAATTTTTTGGTTTTTAGATTTAGGAATAATGACCTGCAGAACTTTCACCCAGATTAATCAGGGAAGAGCTGCAGGTGAAGATTCAGAGCGACAGGTTGAGGATCGGGGCATTCACGGGAAAGACTTATTCCAGTAGGGAGTGATCTGGGCAGATCTGTGAAGGTGTTACCTTTTCCTTTACATTGAAAATAGAATTAAGTCTTGCATATGCAACTTGAAGTCTATAAATGTATTTTCCTCCTGGAGTTCTCAACCTACATAAACAAGCAAGTCATTGCTGGAGCATTGAAGGTCCTGACCTCACCCTTCACCTCTATCTACACCTCTACCTGGAGTTTGATCTTTGTTGTAACTGTGTCTTTCTACATTTGTGTTGTGTGTGTGTGTGTGTGTGTGTGTGTGACTTAGGCATGGTGTTCACAATACCATTAAAAATAGTTTCAGGCTTATGATTTTCCAATTCCAAACTCACCAAAGCTGTTAGTGTGCCTCCACCAATGTCCTAAGACCCCTCTCTAACTGCCCCCTGTGCTTCCTTAGCAAACTCACTTATTTTTAATTTCACTATTATATTGTTCTAGACCCTCATCTAATGTCCTTCTGTTAGTTCCAGTCTGCCTCATCACTCCCCACTCCCTCACTTTCCCCTGTCTTGCCATATTCAGTACTGTAACACAGGGTCAAGGGTTACAATCATTTGATATCTTTCATTCCCTTGTCTTGGTGCTCCAATATATTTCACACATGAGTGAGAATATTTGGTATTTTATCTTCTCCCCCTGACTTATTTTATTCAGCATGATACCCTCCAGATCCATCCAAGTTGCAGAAAACTGCACAATTTCATTTTTTACAGTTTCATAATATTCCATTTTGTACATATACTACAACTTATTGTCTATTCATCTATAACTGGACATCTGGGTTATTTTAAATTATGGCTACTACACTCGCTGTTTCATTGAACATAAGTGAGCATGTATCTTTTCAAATGAATGGTTTCAGGAGTAAATACTCAGAAATGGCTGAATCCTGTGGATACTTTTTTTTTACATACTTTTCCCCATAGATATTGAACCAAATGACAGTGAACAGGGATGATGTTGTTCCACAGCCCTTCCAACACTGATTGTTTCCAGTCCTTTTGATGTTACATTTTGCTTTTCACCTCGTAGTAATTCTAATGCACAGTCAGAGATAAGACTCTTGAGCCTTCCCCAAAATTTGAATCTTTTGAAAGAGTGTGACTTATTTCATAGAGAGGATGTTGTCTATCCTGGTAAGTGTTCTGTCTGCATTAACAAAATCTATGAAGTCTATTGTTGATGTTGAGGATAATGAATGTCCCCCAAGCCAAAACGGCTCATGATGTTAAGTCTGTCCTTGTGCCTAATTTCTATTTGCTTGTTTTCTCATTCATTGAGAAAAAGTGATCAAAACAACTGCCATTGTTGATTTATTTCTCCTTACAGTTCTACCGGTTTCTTAATCGGCAGTTTTTGTATATCGAAGTTTTGTTATTAAATGTACAAACACTTGGCTTTAATAGAGCCTCTTGACAAATTACTTCAATATCATTATGAAATTTTCAATATATTTTATTAATATGTCACCTCTTGGGTTTACTCTTGGCTCTGCATTTAGAGATTATCCCTGGTGACCCTCTGGGGACCACATGGAGTATCAAGGATCAAACCTGGGCTGACCACATGTAAGGCAAGTGGCCTGCCTGCTGTAGTAGCTCTCTGATCCCCAATAGTTTTTGCTTAGAAATCTACATTATTTGATATTAATATAGACACTTGAGCGTTTTAAGAAAACTCAGTTAACATGAAATATATTTTTCTATGCTCTTATATTCAACCTATTTCTTGGAATTTTTCTATCATAAAAGGATGATGAATTTTGACAGATGATTTTCATGGTCTTTGGCTTCTATTATGTTAGTTGGGTATAGCTTTTTTATATTCCAGGAATAAACCCATTTAGCTGTTATGTATTACCCATATAAATTCTACTGGATTTGGTTTCCTGGTATTTAAGAGAGGATTCTTGCATCTATTTTAGGAATCTATTGTCCTGAAGTTTACTTTCATTGGCTTTATTTTTATAGTTTAGTTTATTTCTGTCATGTTTTAAAATCAGTGATGTTAGCTTATAAAATTAACTTAGAGGAGGTCTTCTTTTTCTATTTTTTGGAGGAATTTAAGAAATATTGGTTTTAGTTCCTTAATTTTTCTTCACAAAATTCACCTTGAAATTGGCTACCTGGTACCTTGCTTTTGTTGTAAATTTCTTGATAACGAATTCAATCTCTTTGTTATTGACCTGTTCAGTTTCTTCATTGTTAAGCTTGTGCAGATTGTATGTTTCTAGAAATTTATTATAGGTTATTCACTTTGTTCATTCAATTTGTTTGGAATAATTCAATTTGTTCACAACGATTTCTTACGATTTTTATTTCTGTAAGTTGCTATAATATCTCGTTTCATTTTTGTTTTTCCCTCTTAAGCTAAGGGTTTGCCAATTGTATTTATATTTTCAAAACTCCAGCTATCAGTTTGAATTTTCTATATTTTAGTCTATTTTATTTCTACTTAAAGCTTAGTTTATTCTGCTTTGTTTGAACTTCTGTATTTCTTTTATTTCTAGTTACTTGAGTTTGTAAAATTTAGTTGTCTGTGTTTTGTCTTGTTTTCTGGGGGAAAAAATGCCTCCTGGAGGTTCTCAGGTCTTACTCCTGGAAGACTTAAGGACCGTACTTGGGGCTGGGGATTGAACCTGAGTCAGCGGCATTCAAGTCAAATACCTTTCCCTCTGTACTATTTCTTCAACCCCTTAAACTATTTTTGATTCCATAATTTTTAAATGATTTTAGTTGATTCAAGGCATTTCAAACTTTTGTTTCTTTGATTTTTGAATGGTTTTTCAAGAGTGTCTCACCTAGTTTCGATGTATTTGTGAATCTTCCTGTTCTCTGTGTGTCATTGACTTCTTTTTCCATTCCCCTATGATCCAAGAGAATGCTTGGTGCTGTTCTTAAGCTTGGTGAGTTGTTTTGTGACCTATCCTGGAGGACATATCATGGATTCTTCAGAAGGATGTGTATCCTGCTTCTATCTGGTGGGGCATTATGTATACATTGTAGCAGCTTTGTTCAAGTAAGCCATCTGCCTAACGATTTTGTGTTCTGGGAATTCTATCCATTGTTGAAAATGAGAACACAAAACCAACTGTTGTTACACTGGTCTCTCATATTTACCAGATTTGCTTACGTGCAGTGCTGAGTAGACACACAGATTCACAATGTTTCATCTCCCTGTTGAAGTGAACCCTTTGTCATTATATAACTACTTCCTTTATCTCCAGAAATGGTTTTACGTTTAATGCCTATGTTGTCAATTGTAAGTGTATCCATCTCTGCTTTTTTTGAAATTAGCCTTTGCGTGGAATCTGTTTCCCATCCTTTCCCATTCAATCTGTGTGCCCTTATATCTAAAGGGAGTCTCTTGTCAACTCCTGCAGCCATTTGACTCTTTCACAGTTTAATAGGGAGTTGAAGTCATTTATATTTGAAATTGTTATTACAAGTAAAGACTTAACATTATGTTGATTCTTTCCTAATGCAACTCAACACGTTTTGGGAGGGGAAAGAGTTGGGAAAGGAAGAAACAAAATTGAGACACAAAGAGAATTTTTACTAATTGCCCTTGGGCTTTCTTCTCACATCCAAGACCTTCTCTTGGCTCCGGGATAAGTTCTAGATGCTTCGGGGTGCCTAAGCTTTATTTGGACTGCTGTCTCACCAGTCTCTATCTCTAAAACCAGATAAAATCTAGTGTCAGGATGGTAATAACTTGGGAAGTAAAATGAGTTTCACCATGTCTATGCCCAAACTGCATAGATAGTTTTGATGTAAGACCTCTTGCCATATTAAAAATGTGCTCAATGTCAAAGAACTGATTTGTACTAACTCCTATTTACTCTTCCTTGGATGATTTACTAGCAGGTGGAAGTGATTTATAAACTTCTTAACTTTCCATTTCATCTGTCCTCAAAGTTTGAGTCTGGGGTCTTTTCTCTTGTACTCCCACTGACTGTCACAACCCCTGTCTAAGTTTACTTAAGAAATTGGGAGATCCCATAGGCTGCTTCTTTTCACTAGTGCCCCCCCTCAATACCCCAGCTAAAGAGGGGCCAGCATCTGTGGCTGACGTGTGCTAAAAGAATTGAAGCTCTATAGAGAATTATAGCCACCTACTATCTCATTTTACAGTCTCTGAGTCTTGGCCATTGATGGGATTACACGGATTAAAACTACAATAAAACCCAGCTCCCGGAAGTGCGCAGTCGCATTCGCGGCCACATGACATCTTATTATCTCATTCCTACCTTGGACAAACTGGCAGGCTACCGAATGTAACCTGCCCACATGGCAGAGTCTGGCAAACTCCCCGAGGCATACCCAATCTGCCAAATACCAGTAACAATGATGGGTCTCATTCTCCTAACTCTGAAAGAGCCTTGAATATGGCACTTTTTAAAAAAAAATCTCAGGGCTAGGATGAAGAAGATGTTACTGGGGCCTGCTCGAGGCAATCAACTATCTCGTTACAGATCAAACCGAGGCAGACACTGATGACAGAGTTATCAGAATATCTCAGTACAGTCTAGGAAATCTCAGCAGAGAGAAAGGCATTGTATGTCCCTATCCCACGGAAGGCAAATGGAAAAGCTTCTAGGAAGGAGGTTTGGGTAGCTACCAAAGGTTCTGGCAGAGTAAACCCTTCCTTTGAATTTACATATACTGTAAAATACTTGCTGTAGTTTGGGTCCTTATATCAAATGAAAGGCAAACAAAATTCCGATCTCTGATCTAGACAATGTTCTTTGCTGTGGATGAAAGCTAATTTATTCCATGTGCATAAAATTTTAAGAAAGTAAATCACTGAACAGCTCACTTGAATAATGAAAGATGTTTGAAAAGCAACTATAAATCTTCATTTGCATATGTGATGACAAAGGGACCATAGCTAGGCGAGTCTTGGCTATTTCTTTACAGGTAATGATCAAAGCAGTCTTCATTTCCCAGGTAGAAAAAGCAACTCTGGGGCTAGAGAGATGATAAAACAGATGCTTTAACAGGAAAATCTGTTTCTAAGCTTTCTTGAGTTTTTGGTCAAATTCTGTTCCGTTTGGTAATCAGACTGGGGTCCCCATTTCCTTGCTGACAGCTGATAGCCAACATTTGTATCTACTGGCTCCCTCTGGTCCTGGCATGTGACCCCCACTAGTGCCCAGGGCTCACATCTGTTCGGTAATGAGCATTACCATGCTCAGATGCTCTTGAAATCCCCTCCTCCTTCCAGTTCCAGCTGGAATAAAAAATTCTCTGAGTTTCAGGATACATGTGATGTGATTGGACGCACATAAATCACCCTGGATAGTCTCTGTGTCTTAATATTCATATCTTTATGTCCACAACATGCATTTTTTCATGTAACATCCCTTATGCACAGGGCCCAGGTGTTAGAGCCTAGACCTCTATGCAAACCATTCTGCCTAACACAAAGCATTTAATTCAAACAGTCAACACTCAGTGAAAAAAATAAAATGAGCAAAGTCATATCCAGCCAAAAATCAAGACTTAATATTAAGAAATAGAAATGCTGGGGCTGGAGCAATAGCACAGCGGGTAGAGTGTTTGCTCTGCGTGCGGCTGACCCAAGTTCGATTTCCAGCATCCCATATGGTCCCCTGAGCACCGCCAGGAGTAATTCCTGAAAGAGCCAGGAGTGGCCCCTGTGCATCGCCGGGTGTGACCCAAAAGAAATAGAAATGCAAATTGACATAGAATCAACAGCTAGATCATGAGGAAGAATAAAAAGCCTTAGAATATTCAGAAACAATAATAGTCCAAGGTGATATTCCAAATCAGCAGGAAGATGGTGACTATGTTAGCATAGTTAAGAAAATGAGCTCTTTTTGTGAAGAATACATCCTGTGTGCACAAACTAAGGCAATGAAAAGCAAATCCTTGAAATGTTTAGAAGAAAATAAAATATGAAAGTAGGAAACAGTTTCTTAAATAGGACAGCAAAAAATTGTAAAGGAGAAAAAGAATCCATTTCACCCAGTGAAATCATAGTTTACATCTCTGTATTGTAAGATATAAAGATGCAGTTTAAATATTTTTCTTTCTAAAATACACACACGTAGGTAGGGGTGGAGAGACAGTATGCAGGTTAAGGAGTTTGCCTTACATGTTGACCCCTGTTCAATCCCTGGCACCACATGTAGTCCCCCAAGCACAGAGCCAAGGAGTAAATCCAGAAAAAAAAATTAACTAAAAAAAATTTTAATTGGGGAAAAAGAAGACTAAAAAGTAGAACACATGACTTGCTGTAGAAGGGAAACAGTTCCACAAACAGGATCTACCCAGCTGAGGCAAACAGCACAGACACAGAAAGAATAGGATGTTTTTACCCCTCCAAAGGCAAAGGTCTAAAGTCATTCTGGTCTAGAGTAGACTAATGGCAGTGGGAAGGGCTAAGGGGGGCTGGGGGGAGGGAGGGCAGACCTAGTGGCAAATTTAGGAATCGGCTAATTACTGGTCATCCCTTAACATGTGACATGCTAACTGGAAGTCACCTATCACCCTGTGTTTTACTTCCTAGTGCTCTTGGAGACGTTAAAATAGCTGAAGTGAATAACAAGGGTTTATTTGTGAAGCTCGTGAACTCTTCCCTAGATAAAGAACTGGAAATTGGAAGTCATATTCTCCAGCAAAAAGTGAAAGGACAGACAGTCTCTCTCTACCAGTTCATTCCCAATGTCATCATGCAGGCCCAGGCCACCGTCACGGTGAGTGGGAAGGGGGGGGTGGCTGACAGGTGGAACAGGAGCTGGCCTTGGTGCCCGTCTCCTCATGCTTGCTCTCTATGTCGAATGCGGTTTTCTGTGGAAGTGGTTCATCCAGCCCATCCAGGCGCCTTGCCCTTCACGGATGAGTCCTGAGTCTCCCATTACCTCTTTCAGTTTGTGCGCAACACCTTTAGTTGTAATGATTTGACTATTAAGAGAAACTATTTAGGAACTGAGTTCCTAAAATGAAGCAAAGCAAACATCCATGGTTCGCTTAGAGCAAGACCATCTCTTGCCACGGGAGGTTTCTCCTCTCTCATTAGACCCCGTCCAATTGCACACAGCCTGGTGCCATGTTCCCAGCCTCATCCTCGAGAGCCTTTGGTGCTCAGGGGCACACGTTGTAGTGACTCTCTGTGACAGACAATTTCCCCACAGGTGTGGGCAGCAGCCTCAGAAGCCCATCACCAGCCACCTTCGGACTTTCTGTGGAAGGAGCAAGAGACGTTCAGAACAAGCCCAAACTGCACAACCATCCTGTGTCAACCGAACGGTGAAGTTAGTGTCCAGCTCTCAAGAGTGGCGTGTAGAGAGAGAGCAGGCAATGTTCCTGTAGCTTTCCCTCTTCTCAGGGCGCTCACTGGCTCAGGTCTCCAGCCTTCAAACTCCTGAGCACTGGGGCTTCATGACCCGCTGGACTTGGCCAGGCCAGTCAACCCCACCCGCTAGCCCCGATCAAAGACCTCCCCCAGCTGGGGAAAGAAAAGTCCATGTTTCTAAGAAATTGCTTCGACTTTCAGAGTCCAAAATGAATTTTGCTTATACCTAGCTTGAAGAATGGAATGAGAAAAATCATGTGTGTGGATCTTCTTCTTCTTCTTCCTCCTCCTCCTCCTCCTCTTCCTTCTCCCCACGCCCCCCAGCTCCCTCTCAGCAGCTGTCTCTCGTCTGAGGGTTGCAGGAAGCTCTATCTCTAGGCTGCGTCTAACCTGGTCTCTGCACTCGCCCGCACACATGCTAATGAAAGCCCTTGGGTCTAATTTGGTCTAATTCTCTTCCACATAAAAATCAGGGCACTGGGAATAATTCTGGGTAACTCATTCCCAATATTGGCAATTTCATCTTGTGACTCTGCTTTCTCCTTGCTGTAATATTCCCCAGGACACACCAGTAAATTTTAAAGGTGTCTCTTGCCACTATAACAACAACAAAATGTTAGTCCTCTTCCAAAATCATTCTATTTTCCCTTTAGTATCTGTCTTCTTGTCTTACTGCCAATCGAAACAACTCAAAATCATTACTCCACACAATAAACTGGCCCGAGTCTTCAAACTGTGTGCCTGAGTTTAGCAAGCTACGTAGATCTGTTCCTTAGAACACTTGCTAATAAATCCAAAGATGTTTGACATCTTTCTGCATCTTCCTGGAAGTGGTTGTCACTGTGTAAGGAGGGCTCCCATTAGATAGAATTCCAAGCCTTCACTAACTTGCTTTATTTTGGTGAACTCACACTAAATTTTATATCACTTCCGATCATTTTCACTGGTAGAGAAAAGACCCCTGCTCAACCTCTGAGGAAAACCCAGGTGAGAATTCATGTCCAAAACCCTGCTTTGGACATCTGACCACCTTTGGGCCCCCATTTCCCTTCTCAGCAAACATGTTCAAAGCTTCTACTTTGATGCACAGTCCCAGGTTCTGTGCACGGATCAGAGAGAGGAACCCTGAGCTGCTGGCTGGGCATTTTAATAAACTGTCGCTCCCTGTAACTCAATTATATTTTGAGTTATACTGGACCTTTCCATGAGGGGGTTCACCCCATTATGCTATTTCTGCCAGGTGAGAAGAGCGTGAATCAATTTGTTTGCTGTTGCGATCATAGCTGATGGACCATGGCTGTACTATGAGAAACTCCTGCTCTTAGGACACCCCCAAGTAGAAATTGTTACTTATCAATAAATAATTGTGTTATAGGGAAGCGATGCTTTAATAGAAATAGATGTCTAGGGGCTGGCGTGATAGCACAGCGGAGAGGGCATTTGCCTTGCATGCGGCCGACCCGAGTTTGATTCCCAGCATCCCATATGGTTCCCTGAGCACTGCCAGGAGTAATTACTGAGTGCAAAACCAGGAGTAACCCCTGATCATTGCCAGGTGTGACTCAAAAAGCAAAAAATAAAAATAAAAAATAAATAGATGTCTAGCTCCTTGGCCCATCAGAGATGTGCATTCTGGAAAGCGAACCCCCAGGTAAACTTCAGAGAGGAGATACTAGTTCTGAACCTGCAGAAGTAGAGGGTGCTCTGCCAATTGGCCCAACCCCCACTGGTCTTTCCCCATCCAGCTTGCCAACAAATTTCAGTAGTATTTGATCCCCTAATTCCAGTAGTATTTAATACCGATAAATCTTTTATTTTAAGGCTGTCGCCTGGTACACTCCTGTTCACTGGCAACAAGCATGGGAGAAATTAGAGACAGACATTGACTTTGATAGAAACTTAAGATCAAATGCGACGTCCAAAAGACGCATATTTCAGTGGCCCAAAGTTGCAGGTATTGTTTCCAGAGAAACAGAAGATTGGTGTGAGAAATCCTCTGTGATGTGTCAGGTGAAACAGATGACTCAGATTTCTCTTATGAGGTAAATGTTGTTTGTATAATGATTATGAGCTATAGTTTGGAGTTGGGGGTGTTATTTTGCTTTGGGTTTTTGTTGTTGTTTGTTTGTTCTGTTATGGGTAGTGAGCAGGAAAATGACTGGATAACAATAGTTGTGTGAAAGGAAGGGAAATGAATGATGATCCAAAACCCTCATTTTGGAAGGACTATGAAAACCTTCAAAGAAGGGAGACACTCCCCTGACCATAAAGCCAGGAGCCAGTGAGCCCGCTGACCACTGGCCTGGTTTGGGGGTGCTGAGGGTACAGAGAGGGGCACCTTGCTGTGGAACTTTGTGTGGGTCAGGAGCTGGTTGTGGAGGAGGGGGATCTGAGAGCTGCCTGGGGGCCTGGCAGAATCAGACTCTTAGAGCGGGCTTCCACCTTGAGGCCTCTTCCTGACTCGTGTGTCCACAGCAAAGGTCTTCTGGAAACGTGAGCTCGTCTTTCTTCCACAGGGAACAGGAGACCCCGCCACTGCTGTTTCCCCACAGCAGCCCTTGGTGCCACAGTTGCAGCTGCGCGCCACACCCCTACTGTTCCCTGATAGAGTGTGATGAGGATTCTGGGAAACAGGCCCACAGATAGGCCAGGCCTCACTTCGCCGGGTCTGAGGGAGCCAGCCCTGAGCCAGCCCAGGTGAGTGGAAGGAAGCAGACGCAGCGGCGAGCACGGGTCCCTGCTGGTGTTGGCCTATGTGCCTGTGTGTGAGTCTGCATGCCTGTGTGTGCACTTGGGTCTGTATGTGTGTCAGCGTCTGTACACGTGTGTGTGTGTGTGTGTGTGCTCATGTGAGTCTGTTCAGGGTGTATATGTAGGTGTGTCTGTATTTATGTAGATGTGTGTACTTGTTTGTGCATGTCTGTGTACCTGTGCAGGTGTGTATGTGTGTGCTTGCATATGGGTATGTGTGTATGCATCTGTGTGCGCACATGTCCATATGTTTGTGCTCATATGTGTATGCTATGTATGTATGTTGAGAAATGAGGAAAATCTGCTGGGTATTAAAAATGTTTTCTCACTCCCAAGAATAGGTTCTAAAGCAGGTATTGTAACACCATTCACTGCTATTTCTCAGTGAACTTTGCCTCTTTGTAGTGCTGCAAAAGAAACCGGTGGCCAGTAAGACTCTGGGACTCCTGGAGTTTGGTCAAAAGTAAAGCTTGTTGCCCACAGTCTCCCCTGAACACATTCTACACCTCTCTCTCTTTCTCTCTCTCTTTTCCTCTCTCTCTCTTTCTGTCTCTATCTCTTTCTCTGTCTCTCTCTCTCCTCTCTCCCCCCCACTCTCACATTTCTCTGAATTTCTTTCAATGAAAGATTTTTGCTTCACTAAAATACAGTTTTCATTTCATTAGGCAGGAAAATTGGCCATCGCGTTATTCTGTGCTAAAAAATCCCCACCTTTCCCAAGCACATCCTACTGTTGATCTCAAATTCTTGCTCTTTCTTTCCAGGAGTGTCTCAGTTAAGACCTTTAAGTAAAGTATTTAGAGTTAGGGTTATTCGCTCAGGATCTGTGGATGGCTGTCAGGGAATCTGGTACAAAATGTATGCCAGTGTGTTTCTGGAAAATGTTCCCAGGGCTCTCAGCTGACCGCATGTTTCAGGAGGGTTGATTCCAGTGGGGCAGCGGCGGGGGGTGGGGGGGTGGGGGGGAGCAGGGACCAGACAGCAGCTGCCGTGGGTGACATGCTCATGGTCTGCAACCTTCTCTTTGGGGGAGGGATGCTTCCAGTGGGGGAGTGGGGAAACTCCCAAGAGGTACTTAGGAGACCCAGGGGCCCCACTGGTGATTCTCAGCCAGCCAGGCTATGGTTTGGAACCAGGTGTTGCTGGGATCCTGGGCACATACTTGGCACTAATCACTGGGCTAACCCAGCCCCCAGGATTACCTCTTTCATCGAAAACTTTGGTTGGCATATAAAATGAATAAACATACATCTATCTAGTTTGAAGAAGTGGGGGGATGAGCCCCACTGCTCGTGAGGCACCTTCTTCCATCACTCCTTCCTGCCCCTTGGCCATCGCTGTGACCTGTGGGAACCAGAATGAAAGCTACTGCACTGACACATTGTTGGAAAATACCCTCTCCCCAAAATCATTCTTTTTAGAGGTGGATGATGGGGCCAGGAAGTCACTCAAAGGGCTGGAGTTCACGTCTTACAGCTGAGAGTTCCAGGTTTAGTGCTCCGTACCACATGGCTCACGGGCATCCTCGGGAGCACCCCACACCCCCAACCCAGGAGGAGTCACTTGGCACTGATGGGCATGGCCCCCAAATTAAACAGGACAGAACCGTAGGACTAAATGGAAAGTTTGTAAATTCTTGAGTCCATTTTATGTCATAGGATTAAGTCATGAATAGATTACTGCCTGAGTTTCTTCCTCTGCAAAGCTAGAGACTTGCTGGACCATTTGTGAATGTGGGTTTCGTTCTTGAAGAATCTCTACAGAGGCTGCCCCAGTTTCAAGCTTCCAACGGTAGAGCATCGGGACGTCTTTTCCTCCCTGCCCTTGAGTTCTGTTCTTTGAAACACGGCATCCTCTCTGGTGTGAGGCAGCCAATGCCTCGAGTTCTGAGCTGCCTTTCCCAAATGTCAGCGAACCCCTATTTCTGCGTGTTGGCGGGCTACGTCTGTCCAGTTTTTCTTGCCCGTCTTAACAATTGGGTTGCTTGTTGGTATTTTTTGGTGTTGAGTTGTATGACCTTTTGATGTATATCTCAAGTATCATCCCTTGTCAGATGATTGAGTTACATATATTTTATCCTGTTCAATAGGATGTCTTTTTATTTTGATGATGTTTTCTTTGGTGGTGCGTTATTTTGGGTTTGATACCAGACCGTTTGTTGTGTGTTTTTGCTTTTGTTCCCTTGCCTTTGAGTCTCCACAGACTTCTCTGAGGCTGATGTCATGAAGCATATTGTTTCGGTTTTGGTGTGACATGCAAGTATTGAATCCATTTTGAATTAATATAAGTATGTGGCACTAGGTGTGGTTTCACTGTTTTGTATATGTCTGTGTCTTCCCAGAACCTTTTGCATACTCCCTTGTGTGTTCTTGACTGCTTTGATATAGATTGTCCTCATATGTGTTACGTTATTTCTGAGCTCAATATTCCATTGGTCTTTGTGTCACCTTTTATTCCAATGTCACACTATTTTGATGATTATCCTTTTGTCACCTGGTTTGAAACCACAGGGTATCATGCCTTCGTCCTTTCTCTCAAAATTTGTTTGGCTTTTAGGGGTTATTTGTGATTTCATATGTTTTAGTAATTTTTTTTGTTTTTTGTTTGAGGACCATATCTGGCAATGCTCATGGGTTTCCTCTTGTCTCTGAACCCAGGAATTACTCCTGACAGTGCTTGGGGGAGCTCTGTGGAATGCCAGGGATCCAGTCAGCCTTGTTCAAGGCAAGCACCTTACCCATTGTACTAGCCTCCTAAATTTTAATAGCATTTATTCTATTTTCCTTGAAGAATGTCATTGGAATTTTGACAGCAATGGCAGTAAATATGTTCATTGCTTTGGGTAAAATGACCATTTAATAGAGCTAATTCTTCCATTCCAGGAATCAGAGTAACTTTTTTTTCTCCAAACTGGGACCACGCCCACAGATGCTCAGCCCAGTGGTGTGTGTGTGTGTGGCCCAGTGGTGTGTGTGTGGGGGGGGAGGGGCCTGGAATTCTGGAATCAAACCCGTCTTCCCACACGCAAAGCATGGCCTGTGAGCCAGCTCCCCCTCCCACCTCAGCTGCTGAGGTGGGGTGTTGCACACTTCCAGGGGGTCCCCGCCCCAGATTCCACGATACCCTTGGACGCTTGTCCAGCTGCAATGGACTCCTGTGGGTGGGGGGGAACTACTATAACCATGGGAATGGAAATGTTCCCTTGTTTTAACAGTTGGCCTACTTGAAACTAAGTCAAACTAGAGCACAGATGATGTGATTCTGCAGGAACAGGACATTTAAACCTCATCAATGTAAGCTCCTACGTCAGGATCACACGTAGGGAACTACGAGGTTTGACTTTGCTCAGACTGTGGATGGTTACTCACCATAGTTCAACAGATCTGCCTCAGCTCTGCTTCCTCATCCTCCCCCATGAGATTATTTGGAAATCTAATTCATGATGGAAACAAAGGGGGAAAAATAAGTTTAAAAGAAATGTCCTTTGTGTCACCTTCATGTTTGGTATTCTGTTTATTGATGTTTCCATCTGTATTGCATTGGTCAATTGAGAATTCAGAGTAACCAATAACAAGTTAGCATTATGTATATTATGGACTGCCAGAATCAGTCGATAATATAACTAGAACATGTGAGTTGATACATAGAAAAATTTTAACAAAAAGCCTGACTGCCCTGCAGAAGAAAACAGACATTTACTTGAATCGCATATGAACAGATGGCTTAATAAGTCTAATTACTTGAAAGAAAGCTAGAAAGAAGGATTTCTCCCCATGTTTATTGCCAAATACTAGCATAAAAAGTAAGCAATTTCTTATAAAGGAAAATTATGTTACATGTTGTATTCTAGGGGAATTATTTTTCTGTTGCTTACTTTCAGAAAATTTAGATTGTATTATCACCAAATTCCTGCAGGACTTTTTTTGAAAAATTATGGACAAATGAGAACCACTTAAGTAACTCTTCTTACAGCTGAAATAAATGCCTTTTTAATGAACAGACAAAGAATACCAAGATATTAGTTCTAAGATCAGACTGATTGCATAACTTCAGGATTAGATTTTTCACTTCAAAAACGTTTCAACATTATAAAACAAAAGTATTTTTAATTAATTTTCCTTTCATTATAAACAATTATGAACTTTGTTTGGAAATACACGTCATTTCATCACTCACTGTCACTGTCCTCCCGTTGTTCATCGATTTGCTCGAGCAGGCCCAGTAACGTCTCCATTGGAGACTTTGTTGTTACTGTGTCTGGCATATCATCACATAAGTAAAATATATATGTGCGCGCGCGCGCACACACACACACACACACACATCAGGAAACCAGTGTGCAGCTTAAATCATGGGTGCCAAATGTTTCTGTTTCAAATAAACCAAAAAAGTGCCATCATCTCCAGAAACTGATGTAAAAAACATTACTATGAATAATCCTACTATTAAATTCTAAAAACAGTGAGGTAAGAATTTTCTAGACAGGCTTTTGCCTCTAAGATACTGGACTTAGCTCAAATGCAGGCTGGTGGGTGCATTGCGCAACTGGGATCCTCAGACTAGTGAGTCTGGGAGAACGTGTATAAAATATTCACAAGGTCTGTTTCCTGCAAACAAATTGTTCCAGAGAACCAGCAGCGAGGAGCTAGATCCTTCTTTGCATCTCAGCCTCTGTCCATGGGCAGGAAAATACCTTGGAGTCTACTTAGGTCCCAGGTCCCTAACTTCCTCTTTGATGTGCCCAGTCGAATTCCCAGACGGTGCTAGCAAGAAACAGACTGCAGTGGGATCCTGCAGGGCCCGCCTTGTTTCTCTCCCTCCAAGCTGGCTTTGTAACTCATCCTTCTTCTCCCTTTGCAGAGAACCACGAAGGGCTGGGCGTGACTCAGGCGCCACTCCTGAAGATGCTTTTTCCGGAGGAACTTGTTGTCCTCTGGACCCAGGATGTTCTCCTGCTTTCTCTTCTTGCGTGTTACAAGAATAAAATAACATCTCGTCTCTGGCTTATGTGTGTCATTTGCCCTTGAGATCATCGCGCTTGCTGTTTTTGACTGAGACACTAGTTTTCTACGGAGAGATTGTCTAAAGGGTGACTTTCAGTCCCAGCATAGCAGAGAGAGCCGAGGGAGGTCACCAGGCTGGACTGCACTGAAAGGGGGGAGTGGCTGACGCCAGTTGGCTGCACCCCTCTGTCCAGCCTGCTGGTGCCCCTCCCTTTATCAGCCACTTCCTCCACTCCTCCCTGTGCTCATCCCAACCCCGGTGTCTTTCCCCCCCCAACTCCTGTGCACCCTTCCTGGTGCTCCCCGCCCCTCCCATCTCCCACCCCCTCCCCACTCGCCCCTCCTGCGCCCCCCTTTTACCACTCACCTCTCATTGCCGCAGCTGGGGCGAGCAAGCTCCTCCCACACGTGGAAATTTCTCCTCTCCAAGTTCCGATCAGTCATGTCTTGATCAGCCATGTCTTGAAATACGTTTCCGTTTTAAGCCACTTATTGAAAAATTGGGCTTAATCGTTCAATACTAACTTTCAAGTGGCTGTTACACCCACCCTTTGGCACGGTCGCCCTTGTTGAGATGTGCCAGAAGGGTACATGGTGGCAGTGCTGGGCTGGGGAAGGAGGTGACGGGGATCGAACTCCCGTCTCATGCCTCCCAGGTTTGTCCACTGAGCCACATCTCCAGGGCCCTCATGTGGTCCTGAGCAACTTGGTTTAAATTTCATTCACTACAGATATTAAACTTTAGATTTCTTCTTCAAAGGAAAGATTTATAGTTTATTCCAGGATTTTTTTGTGAAAAAAAAATGTTTGTCATATTAGACTGAATTCCTGCCAATTCTTCTATTTTGTTGTTGTTGTTGCTGTCGTTGTTTTTGTTTTGGTTGGCAGATATTTACAGAGTCCAAGGAAAGCAGAACATCTGAGTTACAAACCAATAGGCAGCCAGGTCAGTGTTTAAAGGTAAGTAGCACTATTGTAAATTTGCCTTCTCTGCAGAAAAATAATCGAGTATAAGTATTTTCGAGTATCTATTATGAGTCATCAAAACAGGTTGTTCTCTTGTACCCTGTAGTCATTCATCTGGCCACATATTTTTGCTGCTTTTGTGACTAAACGTTTTCATCTTCCCGTTTGCATGATGAACTGCCTCAGATGGGAAGCAGGGGGGATGTCACATTGTTCCCATCAGCCTTGTCCTTTCCTTGTTTATCGGTGAGAGTGTGGAAATCCACCGTCACCTGAAGTACTAAACCAAGCAGAAAACAAAGACCAGTTCCCAAACCCCCACAGCAGTTCTGTTTCTGTGCAGAGCTGTTAGTGGTGCAACCAGCTCTCGTGCAGTGCAACGGTTGTGCACTCTGCCATGTGCATGTCTGTGTTTCCGTTTAACGTCGGCATGTGGGAAGAGCACTGCCTCTGGCCGCCTCTGTGGCCTTGGCAGATGCAGCCCAGCCTCTTCCCACAGTGCTCAGTAGCCTAGGGTGTCTCACAGTACCCAGCTGCTTTCGGGTGGGTAAGTGTGTTTCGACACCCTCCCCACACTCCACCCCACTCCCCTGCCACGATGATTCAGGGGTCACGGGTTCCTTTCAGCCAGGACCCTCCTCTAGCCGCCATCCTGTGCTGGCCAGGTCCAGCCCAGGATTCATCCGTCTGTCTTGTTTTCTGCTCTTGGTGCCCTCCTTGATTTAAGAGTAAGAGACAGCGGCTCGTGGATAGGGCATGTGTGTCTCGCACTTGGGAGACCCTGGGCTTGGCCCAGCACTGCAAAAAGTAACATAGATAGAAGTAAATGATTTTTCATTGTGGACCCAAGGCTGCCCACCCCCTAACTTGTCGGCATTCTAGGCTCTCCAAGCACCGACAGTGGCCAGCATGGCCGCAGCCCTACCCCTGGCCTTGGCCATGTGTGCCAGGGCTCAGCTGCCCAGTACATTTCAGTCTCTCCTCCGTCACTGCCACCTGTTTTCCCAAAGGGCCCCTCTGTTCTTTGACAAGTCCACTCTCCGTGCTCTTAGTCTATCACCCTTGATTCTCAGAACTGCTACTGCTGCAGTCTCCACCATCCCTCAATGCCTCTCACGGCCCCTCGGCACTGAGTAACATCTTGTCCCAACCACCTCATTTCACAGTCAAAGAAACAGAAGGTTGCTCAGGTACCCCTCATGCTGGAGACCCTCGCTGTGCCCCCCCCACAGGCCACACCCTGCTTAAAGAACTTTCTGAGAACTCTGGGGTCTCCCCACTCCCCCTGTGTCAGCCATGCTGATTGGGGTGTGGTCATAAAACAAAAGAAGCATCTGAAGTGGAGTCACTGCACTTCTACCCCTGCCCCTCTACTGGCTGTGGGCAGCAACTGTCTGATGAGGTCTAAGGGGGCCTTTCGCCAGATCTCAGGGTGAAGGGCTTTAGTCACCGAGGTAACATTCGTTTACAAATGGGCCTGGCTCTATGGTTCTAGTGGTAAAAGGAGTTTTGACTCGCCTCCTGGGATACCGATGACCAAAGGCTGGCCCCTGTGGTCTTTCTCCAGTGCTAACTTTTCCTCACTTCTTGCCTTACACCCCTCAGGGGGAAGCTTCTTTCTAAATTATATATTCTTTCTCTCTTCTGGAAACTTCCCGGCCATCTGAGATGCCTGCCTTCTTCTCAGCAACTCAGTCCTTCTCTCAGGTGGCCCTTTTGCCATGTGGCCCTTGGGGACAGCCTAGAGTTGACCTCAGCATGCCTCAGAGTTCTTCTCAAGTCTTTCCTGGAGGAAACCTGACAGGTCTGTCAGTGAGTGGCCCATAGCTAGGTGACCTGCCTGTGAGTGACTTCATGTTCAGCCGGGTCCTACAGCTGACCTGTGTGGTCAGGATCACCTCAGACACCTCATGGCTTGAGTCTCGGGCGCTATGAGCATATTGGTGACCCATGGAGTTACCTGCTGGACAGCCTCCTGCCACACTGGCACCTGTGGGATGTGAGGCTGAGAGTAGCTCCTTGTGGATGGAGAAACGTGGGCTCAGAGGGGCTCGATGACTTCACAGCCTAGGAGGGCAGAGTGAGGCCGGGCTTTTGGTGACCACGGCTGCGGTCAAGCACTGTCTGGAAGAAAAAGTTGCCACGGGCTGGAGTGATAGTACAGCAGGGAGGGTGTTTGTCTTGCATGCGACCAACCAGGGTTCGATCCCTAGCATCCCACATGGTCCCCCAAGCACCACCAGGAGTGATTCCTGAGTGCAGAGCCAGGAGTAATCCCTGTGCATCGCCAGGAGTGACCCAAAAAGCCAAAAGAAAAGAAGAGAAAAGAAAAGAAAAGAAAAAAGAAAAGAAAAGAAGGTGCCTTTTTTCAAAGAAGAGCAGGGCTGAGGTTTCCTCACACATGGGCAGGACTGAAGTTTGCTCAAATATACACGCATGCGCATGCAAACACCCCCCCACACACACACACACACACATACATACACACAGTTGGCTGCCACAAGAATCTTGAGACTGTTCCAAGCTGCTCATTTAACAAAATTCTCATTATTGACACAAACACAGCAAATGAAAGCTGAGTCTTGGGCCTCTGCCAGTCACTTCCCTGGCACCGCTCTGCCTCAGTCTCTGCCCTGTGCAGGGCACGTACGGGAGACTGGGGTGTGTCGGTGCCATAGTGGAACAGGTGGCAGTGAGCCTGCCCAGACCAGAATCCCCTGGAGGGAGCGCTGAGGTGCCCTTCAGGGGCAGCCCGAGGCGGGAGAAAACAGGGCTCGCCCACTGCCTCTGAGGCTCTCCCCCACCCATGGGCCCTGCCCGAGGCCTGGCCAAAGCCACAGCTCCCCATACAGGGAGCCCAGGCCTTGGGGACCTTCGGGGGATCCCATGTCCCTGTGTGTCACCTGGTGTATGTTACTTTGGGACCCTCCTAGATGTTCAGTGAGAAGAAAAAGAACTGGGGTGCTCCAGTTCTTTTGGGGGCACCCCTGGCTGCTGCAAGGAGGAAGTGAAGGGTGAGAAGGTTCAGAAATTCTGTCCCAGCCTGGCCGTGCTCTGATGTCCTGGGGGTTTCATATAAGAGCAGCACGAGGGGCCAGGGCTGGAGCCGCACCTGTTGTGTCTTGTGGGTCCTCCCTCTGTGTGGGCTGCTCTGTGCTCCCTGAGAGGGTGCCAGGGGTGAGAGGACCCCAGGGTCCCTGCACCCCCACAGCCAGCAGGAGACATCTGCTTTCGGGAAGCTTCAAGGGTTTTCTCTCTTGGAGAAGGCAAAAGAGCGGGCAGACAGGTCAAAGACATTAGTTTTCTGGGCTGCTAAGGAGAAGACGGGCCCAGAGAGAACTTGGCCACTCCGTGTGCATGGCCTACACCCAGCTCTGGGAGTTGTGCGGCTGGTGGGCAGGTGGGGAGCCAGAGAGGAGGGAGGGACTGAGGGGGGAGGGACAGAGGAGGGAGGGCCAGAGGGGGAGGCTGAGCTGTCAGACAGGGCTGCTGCGAGAGTTGGAAGGAGGGGCAGGGACTGCCAGGCTTAATGTCACTGAGCCCAAGGGCAGCTGGGCACGCATCCCCCCAGCTTTCCCCAACACACACACACACACACACACACACACACACACACATCACCATGCACAGTGCTGAGTCCTGGTGGTCATACCACCTTATTACCTTCATGCCGTGGTCTTGGACCCTCAGGAGTAAATGTGTCTCTGGGGTCGGGGAGCAACAACCGCATCTCTGGGGAGGAGTTTGGAGTCACAGGTCAGTCACATGGTGGTGGGGAGGTGGGGCTTCCCGAGCTTCCTCGGTTGTCATAGAAACTGGGCAGTCATGATGCTGCAAGGAGCCGGCTCAGGGTGTTCGAGAGATGACGGGAGAGTCAGCTCGTTTTAGGCTTATGATGTCTTCCATCTGCCTCAGCCGGGACCCATACTCCCCCACCTCCATGACCTCCAAGAGAAACAGGCAAGTGCCTGCAAGGCCCACGGGGCTCCAATGACTCCCCTCCCCAGCACAGAGGACTCCGAAACCCAAACCACCTCAGCCAGCACTGTGTCATTTCAGGAGCAGGTGCTCCCTCCCACATGCACCCTCAGGAACGAGCCAGGGTCCTCCCTGGATGCTCCCAAGGTGCTCGGCTAAGATAGGGCTGATTTTGCGACATGCTGGTTTAGAAAGGAAGAACCTTTGGCCCATGTGATAAATGTCTGCACCAGTTTCCTGGAGCGTTAGAACGTGCTGGGGTGCTCTGGGGGCCTGGAGCTGTGGGCGTTCACCACCAACACCTGAGCTTAGTGCTCAGGCCAGGCTGCTCAGATGAGAACGGAGCCTGGGGGGTGTCACTGTTCCCCTGCATTTCCATGACGTGGACCACGTTTCTGTTCCCCTCTGAGCCCTTCCCACCTTGATACCTTCCTGTGCGTCCCATCCTACCAGTTGGCCCCTCATCATGTGCGGTGCCTCCTCCCCCATTTACACAATTTTCACTGGTGATCCCTTGGGATAACCTGAGGGTCCGCAGGGGACCTGGTGTTCCCCCTCCTCCCCTAGGAGAAATGCTGGTTTGCACTTTGGCAGCCCGGGCTGCTCCCTATCAACAAGGTTCCTCTGTGGGGCCAAACTCTTGCCCCTTCATCATTGCCCCCTGCAGTTGAGTAGTAACCCTCTTGCCGCTACTCCAGTGACGTGCTCTGTAGACAGGACCCACCACAGAAGGAGACAAATTCATCCAAAGATGGACCAACTAGATGAAATGCAAGGGCAAAGAAACCCAGAACTCTAGACTGCTGGAAACTCCCCCAAAGAGGCGACCTTAACTTAAAGCCCAAAAGCACCCTCTCTCTTGACCCCTACCCCTAGCCGCCTTCTCTTCCTCTTCTCCCCCTCAATCCCTTTCCCTCCCTTCTCTGACACACACATTAGGATTCGGACAGGAAACGGGTGTAAGAAGTGATCACGAATCACGATCATCCTGTTGTTCATCGATTTCCTCGAGCAGGCACCAGTAACGTCTCCTTCTTCCTAGCCCTGAGATTTTAAAAGAGCCATTTCAATGCTCTTTCAGGATTAGGAGGATAAGACCCATCATTGTTAATGGTATTTGGCATATTGAGTACAACACGGAAGTTTGCCAGACTCTGCCGTGTGGGCAGGATACTCTTGGTAGCCTGCCAGGTTCTCCAAAGTAAGAATGAGATAAGATGTCACGTGGCCACAAATGCGGCCGCGCGCTTCCAGGAGCTGGGTTTTATAGTCTCTGCGTCTTGGCCGTTGATGGGACCAACCTGGCGCTGGCGGCAGCTGGTGGGTGTGATGCCTACCTACTAGAAGATGGAGGGTCTGGGTGGAGAAGGCTCAGTCCCAATCCGAGTAGGCTTGGAGACCTCAGCCCCAGGACCTGCATGCCTGGGTTCCTCTGCCAGTTGTTTCATGCATGAGGCCTATCCGGACGTGTGGATGGCCGTGGCTGGCTCCGGAGGTCCTCAGCCACTGGGGCTCTGCTTGGGGCGTGGAGAGGGGAGAGAAACTCAACCCCCCCCTCCAAGGGGCCCCAGGCACGGGGGCAGGAGATTTTGAAGTGATAAAAGAAGTAAGTAAGTAAGAAGTGATAAAAGAGTAAATAGTGTCCAGATGAGGAGTGTTTGGGGTTAATTGCCAGGGAGCTCTAAAGAGGAACCCATCTTTTCAGTTTACTAGCGGGAGAGCGTTCTTTTAGAGATCAACACCTCCTCTTGGCACTTTATCCCCAGTCGATGCAAGGGCACCGTCGGAACCCGACCAGTCACCAGGGCACTTGTTCAGAGTGTTGGCTGGGTGGTACTTGGTGCTGGGGAGCACATAAACAGTCATGTCAGGTATGTTTGTGAAAACACAGGAGCCATCCCTAGAGCTGTTGGCACAGCCTTTGGAACACAGTAACCAGACAAAACAGATACAGTATCAATTTTGTTTTCAGAGTTTTGCCGTTCTCATATATCACTTTCACTGTTCCTAGAAAAGCACACGTGTGAGACACTATCAAACAGGAAGTGGCTATAAAACCTACATCATGGAACAAATAGGATATTTGATGAGACTGGCCATAGGCTTCAGAGTCACTATTCAAAGAAGGCAGCGGGGTCTGAGTGGTGGGTGCTCCTATACCAGGAACTCTCACTTCCCCATTCCTCTGGGAAATTGTTGGTGACCTGTGGGATACTTTCTGCTAAAGAGTTGACTGTGAGTTCCTGACTTGCTTTCTGCATCGCATTGCTGCAGGCTGGGCACCCGAGTCCTCCACACTCCCAAACACTTGCTGTGCCAGGCACGCGCAGTGTCAGAGGGCTACAGGAGGCCACCACACAGTGGAGAACTTGGAGTGTCCAGCATGCCTTTCTGAAGTGTGGGGGACCTTTTAGGGAACCCCCCCATCACGAAGCCTGTGGCCCCATCAGGTGTTCTTCTCAGCCACGTTTCCTCGCCTTCATAGTCCCGTCCCAACACTCCACCCACCCCACCAGGGACATTCCCGTCCATCCGCTGTGGAAAATTCACCTTTGTGGCTAAATATTCCAGCACTTTCCCCAAGGGGCACTGATACCCGGGTTTAAGTGAAGGCTTGCTGCGCTATGCTGGGGTGCTCTTCTCCTGCCAGAATCTGCAGGAGTGCGACGCTGAGGGTGGCTTCCTCAGAGCACCTGTTCCAGCAGCTCTGAGCACTGCCTTGTGCAGGCTGCTGGGCTCGTGTCAGCTGGGCTCATCTGCCCGGTCTCTGCTATGCCCCCATCCGGCTGCCAGGCACTGTGTCTGCCTCCACCCCACCTGCACGGCGGCTGGCCCACACCACTGGCGCATGCAGTTGCTTCCTGCTCTTGCATGCAGCCAGACACAACTGTCCAGGACACCATCCCTGGAGTCTGCTCCTGTTGTCACCCTTCCCTGAGTGGCACAGGAAGTATGAGCCTGTTCTGCTTGCTTCTCATTTCAGGAGCTTCCCAAATGCTGTGATCTGATTATATATATATATATATATATATATATATATATATATATATTGGTTTTTCAGTAACGTCATTGGATCGGGGTGGGGAGCAGTATTAACATAAACTGTACAAGTGGCTTCACGGGCTTCAAACTATTTAAATGCGTATTGTGTTGAGTCTATCAATTTATTTATTCACCTGTGGGACACTATTGCCCAGATGTTTTCTGTTGTAAGCAATGTCTTGAGAAAGATATCCATGCAGATTACAATGTGGAACTATTTGTCTCTCCACAAAACGCTAACGCACAGGGGCTGGAGTGATAGCAAAGCGGGTAGGGCTTTTGCCTTGCATGCAGCCGACCTGGGTTCGATTCCCAGTATCCCATATGATCCCCCGAGCACCGCCAGGAGTAATTCCTGAGTGAAGAGACAGGGATAATCCCTGTGCATCACCAGGTGTGACCCAAAAAGAAAAACGCACATACTTATTTCTTAAAAATGAAAACCTTCTATTAAACAGAAGTGGAATTTCCCAGTTCCAACTTCAAAAAGAATTGTTTAATTTCTTCCAGAACCTTCCCCCTCCCCCCCCATCTGAGTAACTGTGCAGGTGCCTTTAACAGCTGCTTTTTTTTCCCCCTTCCTCAATTACATGGAAAATTTGAGTGCATCCCCTTCCTGGCTGAAGAGACACGACACAGCCTGTGGGATTAGTCTGGATTGTGGAACTGCCTTGGGGTTCACGTTTAATTTTGCTCTCCAAATCGTCTGTCAGCAAAGAAGCGTGTCAACACTGGTGTTAGTTTTTTTGCTAACTCTCGAATCTCACAGGGCTAAGCGTTCTCACCCCAGGAATCTTGGCTTCAGATGTCAATCCCATTTCTTCCATGTCCCCTGGCTGTTCTTCAAACCCTTCCTTCCCTCTGCCTTGCGTCACCCAGTTCCATCATCCAGTGTGATGAGTACTCATTGTGTTCATCGGTCCTCCCATCCACAATCATGGTCTCAAAAAACTACCAGGGGGCTAGTGGGGGGAAATCCATAGCCCTTTACTGAGGTCGTTCATTTAACTTTGGCTTTTCTTCATGTTTAAGAGAATTCTCATCATGGAAGTCATTTTTCTTCCTTTCTTTTTTTTTTTTTAACTGATCATGGTTCTGTGATCTACTGATGGCTTCCATGTACATAAGTCCACCGCCACACCCATCCCAGTGCTCCTCCCTTTCAACACACTCCCCTACCACCTCAGTTGTGTGGATGATTTCTTTCCTTTCCTTTGGCCCTTTGTTGTTACTTAGCTGTGTATTTTTTAAGCCCCACATATGAGAGATCATTCAATATCTATCCCTTTTCTTCAGATTGACTTCACTCAGCATGGTCCTCTAGTTGTACCCATGTTGTTGCAGATTATTTTTGTAGACCTTGAAGATGATCAGTCTGTGAAAACTGGCATGACAGAGAATTGCAGGAAAGCATAAAATTGCAGTTGATGGAGCTTGGGAGGTGTACGTGCTTCCAGGATCCCACACAGAAACTGAGCCAGTACCAACACATGGTCTCCGGCTGAGTCTCATCTAACTCGGCCACCATGCAACAAACCAACCTAGATGTCTGGGTCAGGCAAGTCCTCGACAGAATGACATTTTGAGTGGGAGCTATTGGTTACTGATGGGTTTGCTGCATTTTATTCTCTTCCTTGCTCAGACCTGTTTTCTGATTCTTGCAATCTGCTCGCATCTGCATGGAGGAATGTCCATGAAGACATTCAGTGGTGCATGTGTGCAGATGGAGCCGCCATCAGAAGAGGAGAGAGTGCTAAGGAGAGGTTTAATCACAACTGCCCTCCTCGCCTCACTTCCCGAGGAAATGGGGCAGCAAGTGAAGTTTTGATCTGAAAACTGATGTTCTCAGAGATGGCTGTACACCCACCCTTCGATTGAAAGGATTGAAAAGGAAATTTCTGTAATTCAGCTATTGCTTCTCTAGACACAATTTAGCCCCCAGAAGAGGTATGTTCTATAGGACCACACTGACTTCTAATGGCTGTTCCCTTGTCTGAATCCCCTACGTTTCTCCCCAGCCACTGCATGGGGCCCAGAAACTATGCCCAGATTGCACAGGCATCTGGAAGTGGCTTTGTAAGTGTCACCAGATCTTCCCGGTGGAGGTTAGACTTTATGTACTCAGGATCTTGAGAGCAGTGGGAAGCGTTGCTGGCATCCAGTCTGGGCAGAGCTCCCTCTGGCTCTGACGTGGCTCAATGCCCCTTGTTGGACACCCCACAGGGGGAAAGCAGCAGCTCAGCTTCACTGGGTATATCTTTTAGGAGAGGGAGACAAAGAAATGAAGAAGACAAGTAAGGATATGCTGTGTGTGTTCGGTGCATGTGCGTGTGTGATGCTGGAAGCTAAGACAGGGCTATGATGTGTGACAAGGAAGTATCATGGTACGTTAACTGTAGTGTTAAGTGAGCCTGACAGGGAAAAGTCACTGAGAAGGGACCCTGTCAATCATTATTAAAGCAGCTGGGGATGAGGCACGCAGAGACAAGTGTTTCAGAGAGGAGAGCAAGCAGAGTCCCCACTGGGAGTGGCCCTGGTGTGCCGTAGGAAAAGTGTGGGGAACCCAGGGCAGGCGGAGGGTGTGCTGAGCTGCTTGTCTAGACAGGAACCAGGGATGTCCCTGATGCTCCTTCCATCTCTCGGGTGGAATTTCACTGTCTTGGATAGGACACTTATCAGTCCTCCCTCTAACTCCTGTGGTCATGTGGAAGATCAAATATGTATCAAAAGCTACCAACCAGCTCAGGTCACACAGGAAGGGCAAAGAAGGGAATGAGACCCTCAGTGGTTGACTGGTGATGGAAAGAGAGACGCGGAGGAAGGCCCAGAGAAAGCCTCAGGATGCTGAGGACAAGAAGGAGGTTGCACAAACCCCACATGAATCCACACACAGTGCAAGACCAAGGAGGGAGAAGCCTCAGTGCCAACCTGAGGGTGCCATGTCTAGATCAGAGGCCGCACAGCAGGCTGCAGTTAGAGGTCCTGGAGTTGGCAGGAGCAAGGGGTGCCCAGGACTCCAGCGTCCTCTCGTTCTTCACCCTGTGTTGAAGTGCCAGGTGCATTTTGCCATTCTCCAGCCTTGAGACATTGCCCGTGAGAAAAGCAGTTAAACTGACAGCCGCTCATGAAAAGTGTCTTGATTCGTCAAATTCTCCCTTCCACTGAAACGAACCATGGGGGCCCCAACTCATCCAATTACATGTATCTAAAACTACAGTTTTCTGGGGGAATAATCTACAGTTGGAACCACTTCATCTGTTTCTTTTTCCATCATTTGTATGTGTCTGAAGATTCTGAGCCACACCCAGTGGGGTTCAGGACTTCCGACTAGCTTTGTGCTCAGGGATCATTCCTGGACACGGCCCTGATGCTTGAGATCATGTAAGACAGCTGGAAGTAAGACAAGGGCCTCATCCTCTGTATTATTCTCTCTCCAGCCCCATGTTTCTTTATATCATCCAGTTCTTTCTTAAAAGTTTGGAGAGCCAAAAGACAATACAAGGATTAGTGTGCTGGTGGGCACCTCATGGTCCCCTGAGCATTGCCTGGTACACCCTGGAAGCCCCCAGCACTGCAGGATCACCCTGGATATCCCTGGAACTGCAGGGCCTAAAGAGCATTGCATCCCCAACTGTTCCATTTAACTGCCAATCTCATGGGCTGAGAATGACCAGTGTGGCCAGAGATCCCCTGATCTCCTCTTGGAAGCCCCCCACCCCCAAATAACTTTAATGATGCTTTTTTTTTTCAAATTTTTTTTTTTTGCTTTTTGGGTCACACCCGGCAATGCACTCAGGAATTCCTCCTGGCGGTGCTCGGGGGACCATATGGGATGCTGGGGATAGAACTAGGGTCGCAAATGGCCTACCTACCCCGTGTGCTATCACTCCAGCCCCGATGCAAGTTATTTTTGTCCTCAGTGACCTTCCTACCCATCAGCTGCTGCACGGGGCATTTCTTGCACTGTAATTGCTGGCTCATTCCGAGACCACCCTTCGTCCAGAGTCTGACCCCAGCCCTGTCCACCTCCCTCTTCCACGGCTTGGAGGCGGCATCAGACGAGGCCTCCTTCCTGCAGGGCGGGAAGGAGAGAGGCGAGGGACGGGGCCCGCATTTCCTGGTCTCCCCACCCCACCCTGCCCCTGAGGTCACTGTGTCCTTCTCCACAGCCCACGCACTGCGGAAGGCCTGGGCGTCCACTGCCCGGTGCCTCCTCCGGCCCTTCCGAGGTCCTCGCTGAGGTGAGTCTCCCCCCACCCGACAACCCCACCCCCGGCCCATTTCCCCAGAGGTGGGCGCAGGGCGGCCTCTGCAAGTGGCTGCCAGAGATGGAGCGTCACCCTCTCCTCAGGTCCCCTCACGGAGCCGCGTCCTCAAAAAACGAGGACATCCTGCCCGTGGCCCCGGCTGGACAGTCAGGTCCAGCCAGGCTGGGCGGCAATTCTCGCTGACGAAGCGCAGCCTGCCCACGTGACGCGAGGGCACTTCCTGTCACGTGACACTGACGGTGCTTCCCCTCGCTGGGCGTGAGCCACGTGACATCCGCTGGCAGTGCTCCCTGCCTCGCCAGCTGCCGGCCCACGTGACGCGAGGGCACTTCCGGTCGCGTGACACTTCCAGCCCACGTGATGCTGACGTGACGCTGATGCACTGACCATGAGCCCAGAGGGGAGAGGATGCAGCTCTCAGGCGGGCAGCCCGCGTGGACGCCGATCCCTTTGTCTGATGGCTCCGGACTCGCGGGTGTTGGGCAGCCCCTTGGTCAGGAGGCGGCTGCTGGGCCTTGTCTGGAGATCCTGAGAGACTGGGAGAGCGCCAGGCGGGCCTTGTGTGGAGACTCCTGAGACTAAGCACACCCAGCCAGCCTTGTTAGGAGACTCCTGAGAGGCTGAGAGCGCCCCGGGGGTCTTGTCTGGAGACTCTTGAGAGACTGAGACAGCGCGAGACGGGCCTTCTGTGGAGACTCCTGAGAGACTTGAGAGCACCGGGTCTTGACTGGAGACTCTTGAGAGAGTGACAGGGCCCAGTGGGCCTTGTCCAGAGACTCCTGAGAGACTGAGAGCGCCCCGTGGGCCTTCTCTAGAGACTCGAAGAGTGCCCTACAGGCCTTGTTTGGAGATTCTGAGAGACTGAGAGGGTCAGCGGGCCTTACCTGGAGCTCCTGGTAGACAGAGCACCCCGTGGGCCTTGTCTGGAGACTCCTGAGAGTCTGAGTGCAGTGGGTTCCTCAATGTGGGCTCTCTCATGGCCACACTCCAAAACTGGGTCCAACTTGGAGACCCTGCCACCTCTCCTGAGCAGGTTCAGAATGTGAAGCCATATTGTGGTGGCAGTGGGGACACGCTCCCAGCAGTGCCCCCCCCCCCCATGTCTGACAGCAGAGCCCCCTCTCCTGCAAGCTCTGCCACAGCCCAGTCCTCCCGGGACTGCAGAAGCCTCCGGCTTGGGGCCCACCTACATGGGGGTCTTCTGCATCCACACCACACCCTGACACTTGGCGCTTGGGTGGTTCTCATAGGCCGCTTGCAGAGCACGTGCCACCCCCCACCCCCCAGAACAGACTCGGCCAGCAGGAAGAGGATGAGTCTGGCTGGCAAAGATTTTAAGCACCAGCTTGGTCAGGCTTTGCTCACAGTGACCCTCCAAAGTGGGGCCTGAATAATCGCTCTCCACGGGACCAAGTGAGCAATTGACCAAGTGACCAATTGTGACTAGTCATAATTCCATCTTGCAGCTCATCAGGTTGGCCTCGCCCGCATGCCCTCACGTTGCCACCACCATGAGAAGTCCAGACCTCTTACTTCATGGGGCAAAGAGTTTCAGAAGCTGCTGAGCTTCCTGTCCTGCACGAGGTATAACTCTATAGATGGCCTGTGGATTGCACTCATCTCACTCAAAGTCCCAGGGAGGCCATAAACAAGGGTCTTGTCCCAGTGGTGCTGGAATCCCAGTGACTCTGGGCCTTCTCCGTGGACAAAGTTCTGTGGAAACAGTTGGCGTTTATTTCTGACCATCACGTCCAGACCATCAACAATTCTGCAGGGAGACTCCAAGAAGCAGCAGCCCAAGGTAAGTAGAACAGGAGTTCCTCTCCCTAAGTCTGTCCCGAACGTCACTGGACATGAGGCTAACTGAGTCCCTCCGGAAGTCCAGCGTGCTTTCAGACAGAGCCTCTGGGATCGAGATTTCCTCATTATACCCTTATTTCTGTCAGTCCACGCCTGGCAATTGCTCAACAGCTTACAGGACTGACGCAGACCCTAGTGAGAATACTGCTTATCCTCTGGGAGTCCTGGTCAGCAGCTTTAGTCTAGGACAGTCCAGGAATTTAACCAGAACTCATTGTTCCCCTTCCTCATTCTCTTCAGGTACTGTTCGTGGGGGTGGCCGGCCACGGGGGGACAAAGTGGCACTCACTAAATGGGAACAAACACACAAGTTTTATACCCCTGCCTCAAAATCTTGGAAACACTGGCTTTTAGAAGGAATGGAGCCAGTGGAGATACGGATCTCGAGAGGGGACTGGGGAGAGCTTCCTTGCACAGGCTCCCTGACTTCATTCTCGCCACTTCCTCAGACCCCCAGCCACAGTTACTGAAGCTAAAGCTCTGCAAAGTTGCTCCCCGATGTGTTTGGGGCTATACCTGGACCCATGAACAGAGTATCGCCTGTCCATGTTATCACCTGCCCATAACAGTAGCCCCACCGGGATGATCCTAGGACTGGGACAACACTGTGTCCCCTGCAGCCTAGGACCCCCTGAAATCAGAGCCTGGGACAGACAGCAGAGGAGCTGCGGCCCCATCCTCCAGACCAACCTCCAGATGGGCTGATGTGCTGCATTCCCGTGAATATGGCGCGAGCATTCGGATTTCCAGGAAGCACTCACCAAAGTCTGCAACCCACATTATAAGGATGGGAAAGGGGAGAACCAGACCCCAGGAGGCTGAACCTCAGATCAGGAGAACAGTGCAAGTCATCACCTTCATTTGTCAGTGTGACACTTGTTCTAACTTCTCTCTCATGGTTACTTTCGTGTCAGTAGTATACAACTCTGCATGTTGCAGGGGTTCAGCTTTTCACCTGTGTGTGTGTGTGTGTGTGTGTGTGTGTGTGTATGTTCCACCACCCCCACAACAGGGTTCTTATCTCCATCCACTGCTTTTCCACTCCCCCTCACCTCGACCCCCAGACCCTTCCTCTCACCTCCCCATTCTAGTCACCACCATTCTTTGGTAAGTATCTAAGGGTTGTTTGAGCTATTCATTTACTTTTTTCCCCCAATTTTTATTCTATTAAAGGACTGTGAGTTACAGTTGGGTTTTTGACACGCAGTGTTCCGTCACTGATCTCACTACCAGTGTCAGCGCTCCTCCACCAGTGTTCTCAGCTTCCCTTTTCTACCCCAATCCCCTGCCCCAGCCTGCCATCTTGACAGGAACCTTTTAAGTTTGGTTATTAAAATATGAGCCCCGTCATTTATTTTCCTTATTATCCATCTCTGAGTGAGATCATGTTAGTTAGCATAACCATCTCTAGCCCATCTAGGTTACAAATAACAGGGTCTCACCGTTCATAGCCCACACCACAGTGTGTCTGTCCCCTCAGCTCTGGTTGGCCACAGGTTGTTTCCAGTTCTGTAAATAGCTGTATGGTGAGCATTAGGAGGACAAATACCTTTTCAAATTAGTGTTTTGTGTTCTTTGAGTAGTTAGAATTGGAACTACTGAGTCCTACGATGGTTCTATTTTTAATTTTCTGAGACCCGTTCACACTATTTTTTTTTAGTTTTGTAAAATACATTGAAATTTTTAAGAAGTTGACTTATAGGGTAGGAGTGATAGCACAGCAGGTAGGGAGTTTGCCTTACACGTCGCCGATACAGGTTCAATTCCCAGCATCCCATATGGTCCCCCGAGCACTGTCAGGAGTAATTCCTGAGAGCAGAACCAGGAACATCTGAGCATCGCTGGTGTGACCCAAAAAGGAAAAAAACAGTTAACGTACATAACAGGAAACCAGATCAAACAAGAAGCAAAGAACACAATCACACAGAATTACAAACAGTAATGTCTGACATATCCTTCTAAGTCCTGTTTTCGTACACAACTAAGTATTCATTATGTTTTTTAACAGTATGGTTATGGTTCATGCCTCTTTACACACCATGAATATTCCTTATTTCAGAATCCCAAGCTATACAAGTATTTGGTAATGTAGAAAACACAACACTAACTCAATCTGGAAGGAAGAAATACATAATCTAGCCTTTCTTGGCAACAAAAAGTTCTTAAAAGACAAAACTGGCAACAGACTTCTAAAAATATTGCCATAATTACAATTAAAATACCGCATTAATTAATGTTTAGTTGGAAATGTGTCAAAGCAACAGAGTAACAGTGTACAAGCTTCTAAGAGAATTCATTATCTAATCCGTACTAGTACAATGTTTGCAAGGAAAGGAAATAATAACTGAAATACAACAGTGAGATCCTGCATGCAGCCAGAGAGACACACAACACGAATAAGCATCATCAAATATGTCCGGGAACAGCCCCTTTGCATGCCCTCCTGCTTTTCTGTCACCAATTGATGGGAGAACTTCTGAAGGACTCAGAGATGGCTTAATTTTATGTCCAAGATGCTCCCTTTCTATTAGTTATAACAAGGAGATATAAATAAATTGATTAATTTCACTGGTTCTGTTAGCCCAGAAGCTGATTTTCCTGCACTGGGGGGTTCTTGAGAAATTTATGAAAAAATTGCATACAGAACTCAGTAGATTAAAGGTTAGTTTATGGTACAGATAAAGTAGATGGACCCGGGTTCCTCCCCGTACAATATCCAGGCCTTTACTCATGAGTGACATCACTGGTCCTGTCCCTGACACTGCTCCTGTCCCATGATCAACTCTCCTATCTTGTTTCACACAGTCTACTTGCCTCCTGTGAACGCCAGCCAGTCCTGTCCCTGCGCCACTCTCTTATACCGTGCATGCTCTCCTCAGTCTCGGCCATGGCCATGTGTACATGAGTGAGATCCCTGTGCTCTGTACCTGTTGCTGGGCCTCCCAACCATACCCTAGCAGTTTCTGTCATCCTGTCCCAGCTGTCCTAGTCTCCGGCCAAGGCCATGTGCATGTGGGTGACACTCCCGTGCTCAGCACTTTGCCACTGTCTGGGTGTCTGAGCCCTGACACAACCTGAGCTTTCCTGGGTGTCTTAACCCCTGCCTTATTCTGCCCCTGTCTGGCCCTGAGTGTCCAGCTTTACTGTCCCATGCATCTGGGCAGGTACAGCCCTACCTGATCCTGGAAGAGGGGAGAGTCCAGAAAGTGCATGCTGAGAGGGTGGAGGGGAGAGGGGGCCAGGGCTTCTTTTTATCTGCTGGCATATCCCACCCCCAGCCATCTCATTCGGCTTTCTGCTTGGCCACCTTTTCCATGGGCAAGATTTAAAGTAGCCTGATGCTCCACACTTGCCCTCCTGCTGTATCAGTTCGACTTTTTATCATACATATATAGGGTCTGCGACAGGGTCGTGGAATGGAAGAAACAGAGTCCAAGAAAGAATTAGGCTGAAATGGGGTTTTATTGAAAGGGAGCACTCCCAGACAGACCTCACAAGCTACAGGGTCATGGAATGGAAGAAACAGAATCCAAGAAAGAATTAGGCTGAAATGGGGTTTTATTGAAAGTGAGTACTCCCGGACAGACCTCACAAGGCTGTAGTGGGGCTAATGAAGACCAGGCTCATGCATGTGTAGTAGGGTGGTTTATATGAAAGTAAATGAGGTCTGAGGTGGGAGAAGGGATGCTCGGTTAACTCAGGACTGGTCTAGGGGTTGGTTGGCCAGGGCCAAAGTCACTTTTGTTGTGAGTTCCAGGGATTCCGGAGGGGGCCCCTGGGTGGTGGTGGATCTGCATATGAAGACTTCATAGTGTTCATCTCTGGGCAGACCTCACATTCTGGCCTTTTCTTTATAAATGGAGTGGGGGTGGGTTCAGTCTCAGGCTACTTTCTGCTGTTTGGGGGTAGCACAGAGAAGGGAAAGGTCATGGATTTGGGTCAGCAGGGGCTATGGATGAAGTCATGGGCAGCCAGGTATGGATGAAGGAACAGCTGGTCTGGGAATATTTTCTGGATGCATGACTAGATGAATTTAGAAGACATGGGATGAGAATAAAAAATACCATTATTAAGAGTAATGGCCCTAAAGTGGATACACAAACCAGGCCATAGGTCAGAGGTGGAATAAGAATTAAGAGCTGTTAAAAATTCATGTTCTCCAGCATGGTACTGGAACAAAGGCAGAACTGCAGACCAATGGAACAGGGTTGAATACACTGACATCTCCCCTCAGTCAAATGACCATCTAATCTTTGATAAAGGTGCAAGAAATGTGAAGTGGAGTACGGAAAGCCTCTTTAACAAATTGTGCTGGCATCACTGGACGGCTACATGCAAAAAAAATGGGCTCAGAACTCTGCCTAACACCATGTACAAAAGTAAGATCAAAATGGATTAAAGACCTCAACATCAGACCAGAAACCATAAGGTACATTGAAGACAAAGTTGGCAAAACCCTCCATGACATTGAAGCTAATGGTATCTTCAAAGATGCCACGCCACTGGCCAAGCAAGTGAAAACAGAGATAGATAAATGGGACTATCTTAAACTAAGAAGCTTCTGCACCTCAAGAGAAACAGTGACCAAAATACAAAGACAGTCTACAGAATGGGAAAGGATATTCGCCGAATACACATCTGACAAGGGGTTGATATCAAGGATATACAAAATACTGGTTGAACTCCACAAGAAGAAAACATCCAACCCCCTCAAAAAATGGGGCAATGAAATGAACAGAAACTTTCTCAAAGAAGAAATCCGAATGGCAAAAAAGCACATGAGAAAATGCTCTACATCATTAATCATCAGGGAGATGCAGATCAAAACCACAATGAGATACCATCTCACACCTCAGAGACTGGCCCACATTCAAAAGAACAAAAGCAACCAATGCTGGCGCGGATGTGGCGAGAAAGGGACACTCCTTCACTGTTGGTGGGAATGTCGACTGGTTCAGCCCTTCTGGAAAACAGTATGGACGATTCTCAAAAAATTAGAAATTGAGCTCCCATTTGACCCAGCAATACTATTCCTGGGAATATATCCCAGAGAGGCAAAAATGTATAGTCGAAGTGACATCTGCACTGATTTGTTCATTGCAGCACTCTTTACAGTAGCCAGAAACTGGAAGAAACCTGAGTGCCCAAGAACAGATGACTGGTTAAAGAAACTTTGGTACATCTACACAACGGAGTACTGTGTAGCTGTTAGAAAAGATGAAGTCATGAAATTTACATACAAGTGGTACAACATGGAAAGTATCATGCTAAGCGAAATGAGTCAGAAAGAGAGGGATAGACATAGAAAGATTGCATTCATCTGGGGGATATAAAGTAACAAAATATGAGATTAATACCCAAGAATAGCTGAGATCAGCACCAGGAGGATTACTCCATAGCTTAGAGGCCAGCCAGGCATTCTAGGGGAAAGGGCAGCTCAAATAGAGAAGGGAGCACCAAATAAAGGATGTTTGGAGGATCCTCCCAGGAGGGAAGATGCATGTTGAAAGTAGACTATGGACTGAACATGTTTGCCATTCAAAGCCTCTTTTTCAGACCACAACACCCAAAAGGAGAGAGAGAACAAAAGGGAGTGCCCTGCCACAGAGGCAGGGTGGGATGGGGGGATGGGGGTGGTGGGGATATTATCCATGGTGGTGGAAAATGGGCACTGGTGGAGGGATGGGTATTTGATCATTGTATAATCGAAACCCAAGCACAAAAAATTGTAAATCTACAACTGTACCTCATGGTGTTTCACTAATAATAAAAAAAATTCATGTTCTCTATTTGCCTTGCATGCTGTCAACCTCCAGCACCTCATACACTTGCTGGAGCACCATCAGGAATGACTCCTATGCATAGAAAGAGGAAATAGCCCCTGAGTTCCACTGAATGTATCCTACCTGCGAAAAATTAATTTTCTCAGAAATGTGCATCATGAACAAGTATTATGAAGCTAAAACTAAAGCGGATATTGTGAACACTTTTGAGCATTATTGTGACACTGAGGTGAAAATTGTGCCAAACGCCTCTAAGTCCTCATAGAACTAAGAACAAATACTTAGAACCAGTTTAGATGTTCTTGAAAGTCCCTTGGCCTATTCACAGGCTCACAAGCATGTCTACCTTTTCAGCTGTTGTTCCCCTTGGTAAAACTCTGGCTTCAACTCTCCTGGTCAGACAAGTGACTACATTGAATTCCTTAGAGACTGTGCTAATTACCTACAGTCAGTAAAACAACTTTCATCCAGATTACCCAAGGGTGTGCCTTTTTGTTGTTATTGTTAATGATGATAAAAAGATGAGTTTTTATTTCAAATTATGTTTTCCAGAAACTGAATAGAAAAATGAATTGATTTTTCTTATATATCACTTTGCACACTTTAAAAGAATGTTTCTTTTATGTCATTGTGTATAAAGGTCACATAATGAAAATGTATACAATATTTAATTTTATGCTCTGATGAAAAAAATGTCTTAATCAAAAATTACATCCAGGGATTGGAGCAATAGCACAGCAGGTAGGGCATTTGCTTTGCATGCGGCCGACCGGGGTTCGATTCCTAGCATCCTGTATAGTCCCCCGAGCACCGCCAGAAGCAATTCCTGAGTGTATGAGCCAGGAGTAATCCCTATGCATCGACGGCTGTGACCCAAAAAGCAAAAAAAAAAAAAATTACATCCAGTAATCTTCCATGATCAGCTGACTATGAACCCTATAAAGAAATGCTATTTGAAATTTGAAGACTTCAGCCTATATTAATTTATATTGTCTCTATAAAACAAAATTTTGAAAATAAACTGAAACCTGAATTCTTATTCACATTTAGTAGAATTGCAACAATATCTCCCAAAATGTCCACTGTTCACTGGCTAGACTCACTATCTGCAAAAAAAAAAAAAATTAGAATTTTCTCACAATCATATTTCCCTAAGAAAAAGTCAAATCATATGCAAGTTAAAATACAGCTTTTAAGAAAGTAGAGATTTTTTCAAAGTAATTTTAAAAATAGAGCAGAATCATAAACCGAGGGTGGTGGTTCCAATTATATACTTTCTGTGCTTGGTTCGCTCTAGACTCAAGAGAATATTGAAATGAAAAGGAGCTTTCTTTTTTTATTGAGTCACCGTGAGATTCAGAGTTACAAAGCTGATCATGGTTGGGTTTCAGTCATACAGTGTTCCAGCACCCATCTCTCCATCTACATTTACCACCACAATGTCCTCAGTTTCCCTCCCATCACCCTTCTCCCAGCCTGTCTCATGGCAGGCTCTCTCTCTCTCTCTCTCTCTCTCTCTCTCTCTCTCCCTCCATCCCTCCCTCCCTCCCCCTCTTCTCATTATGGTTTGCAATACAGATACTGAGAGGTTATCTCTGTTGTTTCTTAACCTATTTTGAGCATGCAGTTCTTTTCCAGACTGATCATTTCTAATTGTTTTTGTCATGGTGGTCCCTTCTCTATCCCAACTGCTTTCTTCCCCAGCACTTGGACATTGGTCCCAACGGTGGACCCATCTTCCTCGCCCTGGTTTCTACTGTTCTTGGGTATTGATTTTATCTCATGCTTTTTTATATCCCACAAAAGAGTCCAGTCAATTTATGTCTATCCCTCTCTTTTTGACTCATTTCACTCAGCATGATACTCTCCATATCCATCCATTTATAAGCGAATTTCAAAAATTCATTTTTCTAACAGCTGCATAGTATTCTGTTGTGGAAATGTACCATAGTTTCTTTAACCAGTCGCTGGTACTTGGGCGCTCGGTTGGTTCCAGATTCTGGCTATTTCAGTGCCATAATGAACATAGAAGTGCAGATAGCATTTTGCTGTGTGTTTTGGGCCCCTGGGGTATATTCCCAGATGTGGTATTGCTGGATCATATGAAATCTCAATTTCTAGCTTTTTGAGAAATGCCTATAATTATTTTCCAAAAAGGCTCAACCAGATGGCGTCCCCACCAGCAATGAAGAGTCCCTTTCTCCCCACATTCACTCTGGCATTGGTTGTTCTTATTCTTTTTGATGTGCACTGGTCATCTCTATGGTGTGAGATAATATCTCATTGTTGCTTTGATTTGCATCTCCCTGATGATTACTGATGTAAAGCATTTTTTTCTTGTGTATTTCTTTTTTGAGGAAGTTTCTGTTCACTTCTTCTCCCCATTTTTTTTAATGAATCACCATGAGGTACAGTTACAGACTTGCAAACTTTTGTGCTTAAGATTCAGTCATACAATGATCGAGTACCCATCCCTTTACCAGTGCCCATTCTCCACCACCGATGTTTCCAGTATCCCTCCCACCAACCCCATCCCACCACCCTTCCCCCCGCCTCTGTGGCAGGCACATTCCCTTTTATTCTCTCTCTCCCTTCAGGTGTTGTGCTTTGCAATACAGGTATTCAGTGACCATCATGTTTGGTCTGTAGTCTACTTTCAGCACACATCTCCCATCCTGAGCAGGCCCTCTAAAGCATCCTTTACTTGGTGGTCCCTTCTCTATCTGAGCTGTTTTTCCCCCAGCATGTGAGGCCAGCTTCTAAGCCATGGAGCAATCCTTCTGGTAGTCATCTCTACTATCCTTGGGTGTTAGTCTCCCATTCTGTTACTTTATATTCCACAAATGAGTGCAGTCCTTCTATGTCTGTCCCTCTCTTTCTGACTCATTTCACGTAGCGTGATACTCTCCATGTTGATCCATTTATATCAAATTTCATGACTTTATCTTTTCTACCAGCTGCATAGTATTCCATTGTGTAGATATACCAAAGTTTCTTTAACCAGTCATCTGTTCTCGGTCACTCTGGTTTTTTTCCAGATTCTGGCTATTGTAAACAGTGCCGCAATGAACATACAAGTGCAGATATCATTTCTACTATACTTTTTTGCATCTCTGGGATATATTCCCAGAAGTGGTACTGCTGGGTCAAATGAGAGCTCAATTTCTAATTTTTTTGAGAAACATCCATACTGTTTTCCAAAAGGGCTGAACCAGTTGGCATTCCCACCAGCTGTGAAGGAGAGTCCCTTTCTCCCCACATCCACGCCAACTCCGGTTGCTTTTGTTCTTTTGGATGTAGGCCAGTCTCTGTGATGTGAGATGATATCTCATTGTTGTTTTGATCTGCATCTCCCTAATGATTATGATGAAGAGCATTTTTTCATGTGCCTTTTGGTCATTCATATCTCTTCTTTGAGAAAGTTTCTGAACATTTCATAGCCCCATTTCCTGATGGGGTTAGATGTTTTCTTCTTTTAGAGTTCAACCAGTGCCTTGTATATCCTTGATATCAACCCCTTATCAGATGGGTATTGGGTGAAAATCCTTTCCTGTTCTGTAGATTGTCTTTGTATTCTGGTCGCTGTATCTTTTGAGGTGCAGAAGCTTCTTCATTTAAGATAGTCCCATTTGTTTATCTGTTTCCACTTTCTTGGTCAGTGGCATGTCATCTTTGAACATACCTTTAGCTTCAGTGTCGTGGAGGGTTTTGCTGACCTTGTCCTCAGTGTACATTATGGATTCTGGTCTGATGTTGAGGTCTTTAGATTCTGCCTTCTGGAACTGTGAGTTACCATGAATGGTCTTGGTCGACATGATGAACTCAGACAGTCTCTCACCCTGTTCGTTCCATTCTAGGCCATGGGTCCCGATGTGAAGTTCTTCAGCTGATCTTCTCGGTCCTATCTTGGCATTAAAATCACCCACGATGATCTTGTAGAAGGTGTGGTCTTCTTTATAGAACTTCTCTAGCTCCATGTAGAACTTCTCCATTTCTCTTTCATCATAATGAGATGTTGGTGCATAGACAACGAAGATAGAAACTGCAGGCAGTGAGCCACATCTATTCAAATGTAAACGTCCGATTCCGGTTGTTAGGCATTCGAATGAATCAATGCTCTTGGCCAAGTTTGTGTTGACAAGGACACCGACGCCTCCAACACCTCTTTTATCGCATGTTCCGAGGAACAATTCTTCTCCAGTGTCGAAAACGGCATGGTGAGATTCATGCCTTCTTGTCTCGGTCAGACCAATGATGTCGTACTTGATCATTCGCGCTTGTACCATCAGGTCCTCGATGGATGCATCTGATGCTAGCGTACGTGCATTGAAAGTACAGACGATCATTTTTGTCTTCCTTCGTTGTGGCAGCCTAGGTCGGCCTTGAAATTTTGTCAGCCTCTCCTTTCTCATCCTTCTCAGTGCTGCCATGTCGGTGAAGCCTTCAGAGTCAGGTGAATGAGACCAGTTGTAGTTACTGGTTTTGGCATATCGAATACACAACGGATAGCTTGCCAGGCTCTTCCGTGTGGGCGGAATACTCTCGGTAGCTTGCCAGTCTTTCCGAGAGAGATAGAGGTTTTTGGGGCGACCTCTAATGACCCTTGTAGGTGTTACCATATTTGAACCCTATCAAATACGGTACGACAATTCCGGAAGATGGGTATTTAGTGTCTTATGATGTGCCGCGCGGCCGCTTCACGGCCGCGCGGGTCCAGAAAGCGTCCTGAAGTGTGGCGACGTCTGGGTAGTGGAAGTAGTGTCCATGGGAGTGTCCCGGTGGACGATTCCACAATGAAATAGACCACATCATATTCAATCAACGGTTTTGCCTGACCGATGTCGCTGTTGTCCCAAAATTTCAAACAGGATCGGACCACCGTCTCCTTCGTGCAAAATTCTACTTCACAGAGCGGGGAGAAAGGGCTGCAAAGTTCAAAAAGAGAACTCCCAGAATGACCACCAACTGGGAACTCTTTGGTACTATTGCGGCAACATGGGAAGATGCCATTGTTGACAACATTGAGGAGGAATACGATCGACTGGTTCAGCACCTCCATGAATGTGCAAGGAACGCCAAGAGAGAGATAGCCACAAAAAATCGCCTATCTTCGAAAACTCTTGAGCTAATTCGCCAGCGTGGTTTGGCACATGCCTCAGGCAACCGCAAGCTAATGTCTGAGCTCGCAAAGCAGTGCAGAGATGCGATCAAGGAAGACCTCAAAGAGAGAAGAGCAGAAGTACTGGTAGATGCGGCAGAAGCCGGGAAAAGTATTCGTAACGCCCGCCTGTCCTTCGCCAACTACAAGACCAAGATGACTGCCCTCCGACGTCCTGATGGATCCATCACATCCTCCAGAACGGCAATGGAGAAGATTATCCATGACTTCTACTCAAATCTCTTCGATAGCCATGTCCACTTGCCGACATACCAAATTCCACAGGATGGATATGTCGTTCCCAACGTTCTCCCTTCCGAAATCCAACACGCCATTTCGTCGGTAAAGAAACAAACAGCACCCGGCCCAGACAAGGTCAGACCTGAACACCTGAAGAACCTGCCGTCAGAACTCATCAATACACTGGCTCGGCTCTTCACTCGCTACCTGTCTGAATGCAAGGTTCCGTCCCAATGGAAAACCAGCAGGACCGTACTACTACTGTTCAAGAAGGGAGACATCCATGACATTGGCAACTATCGCCCGATCTGCCTATTGTCTGTCATCTACAAGTTGTTCACTCGAGTCATCCTAAATAGGATTGGCAGAACACTAGATGAAGGACAACCATGCAAGCAAGCCGGGTTCCGCAAAGGATTCAGCACCATCGACCAGATCCACACGATAACCAAGCTCATTGAGGTTTCTCAGGAGTTCAAGATGCCGCTCTGTTTAACGTTCATTGATTTAAAGAAGGCCTTTGACTCTGTTGAGACGGAAGCGGTCATTGAAGCCCTAGCCAATCAGGGCATTCAAGCCCAATACATCAGGATCCTCCGTGAGCTGTATTGCGGATTCACTACCAGGATCTCACCATTCTACAAAGAAGTGATCGTTGATGTCAAGAGAGGGGTGCGGCAGGGTGATACCATTTCACCGAAACTCTTCAGTGCCACCCTCGAGAACATCATGCGACACTGGAATGGGAAGGAATGGGAGTGAAGATAGATGGTCGGCAACTACACCACCTCCGCTTTGCTGATGACATTGTTTTAATAACACCAAACATCAGCCAAGCGGCACAAATGCTGGCCGACTTTGACCGTGAGTGTGGAAAGGTAGGACTACAGCTGAATCTTACGAAGACAATGTTTATGAGAAACAGCCTCATTCCTGACGCCCCATTCACTCTCAATGGAACGACCATCTCCGAATGCAACAGCTATGTGTACCTAGGTCGAGAGGTCAACATGACAAGTGACCTGGCACCCGAGCTGCGCAGGAGGAAGAGAGCGGCTTGGAACGCCTTCAAGAACGTCGAAGAAATAGCTAAGAGGACGAAGAACCTCCGGCTCCGGGCACATCTCTTTGATTCCACTGTTCTTCCTGCATTAACATATGCCTCAGAGACCTGGGCCCTACGCAAACAAGATGAGAACGCCATTCAGGTCTCCCAAAGAAGAATAGAAAGAGCTATGCTTGGAATATCACGTTTCACTCAAATGAGAGAAAGAATCCAGAGTTCTGACATCCGTCGACGATCAAGAATCAGGGACGCTGTCTCATTTGCCAAGGTGTCGAAAATCAGATGGGCTGGTCACGTAATGAGATTTAAAGACGACCGTTGGACTAGAGCTGTTACTGATTGGATTCCACGGGATGTCAAGAGACCGCGTGGCCGCCCACCTACCAGATGGTCAGACTTCTTCGTCAAGATCATGAACGATCGGTTTGAGGCCCTTCATGTTCCCGGAGCGAACAGATGCCATTGGGCTACACTAGCACGCGACAGGGACAAATGGAGACGTTACTGGTGCCCGCTCGAGCAAGTCGACGACTAACGGGAAGTTAAGTTATGTGATTAATTAAGTTGAGGTCTTTAATCCATTTTGATCTGACTTTTGTTCATGGTGTTAGGTAGAGGTCTGAGCCCATTTTTTTTTGCATGTAGCTGTCCAGTCTTGCCAGCACAATTTGTTAAAGAGGCTTTCCTTACTCCACTTCACATTTCTTGCTTCCTTAGATCATCATATATTTGAGGGTGTGTGTCAGGATATTCAACCCGTTCCCTTGGTCTGCAATTCTGCCTTAGTTCCAGTACCATGCTGTTTTAATTATTACCACTTTGTAGTCGAGTTTGAGGTTGGGAAAGGTGATGCCTCTCATATTCTTTTTCCCAAGAAATGTTTTAGCTATTCATGGGCGTTTGTTGTTCAATATGAATTTCAGGAGCGTTTGATTCATTTCTTCCAAGAATTTCATAAGTATCCTTATAGGGATCACATTGAATCTTTATAATGCTTTGGACAGTATTGCCATTTTGACAATGTTAATTCCCCCAATCCATGAGCAGGGGATGTTTCCATTTCCTCGATATTTTTTTTTATTTCATGAAGTAGCATTTTGTAGTTTTCTTTGTACTAGTAAGGCCACCCAAGTTTTTTTGAGGGAGTTGTTTGCTTGCAGTTGTTTTCCATCCTTTGACTTTGAGTCTGTGTTTGCCCTGACTGTTCAGATGTGTTTCTTGTAGGCAGCAGAATGTTGGGCTCAGCTTCTGAATCCATTTTGCCACTCTGTGTCTCTTAATTGGTGCATTTAGAACATTAACATTGAGAGAGATTATTGTCACGGGGTTTTGTGCCATCTTTCTGTAAGGGTTTGTTATGCTTGTAGGGGGTTTTGTTGTCTTACAGTAACCCCTTTAGTCCTTCTTTTAGGTTTGGTTTTGAGTCTATGAAGTTCCTGAGCTGTTGTTTATCCATAAAATAGTGTATCATTCCTTCGAGTGTGAGTGGGAGTTTAGTCAGATAAAGTATTCTTGGAGAGCCGTTAATTTCATTGAGTTTTTGTTACTATATCCCACCATTGTCTTCGGGTTTGGAGGATTTCCTCTGATAGGTCTGCTGTAAATCTAAGGGGTGCTCCTTTGTATGTGGTTTCCTTCTTTGACCTTGCTGCTTGCAGTATTGTGTCTGTATTCATGACATCCATCATTCCAACTATGATATGTCTTGGAGTCTTTTCATTAGGGTCTCTTTTAGCTGGCACCCTTGGGGCTCCTTAAATATGGATGCCTACAAACACAGAGCAAACACAGACTCAAGGAACTCTGAGGATCTAATGTTGTTCCTCTTGAAATCATCCCCTAGATCCCTGGCCCTAGAGCTATTTTTGAGGTCTTTTCCCATTGTTTGTTGTTGCCTCTAAGCTTCCTGCAGCTCATCTTCAAGCTCACCCATTCTGTCTTCAGCTGTAACCATTCTACTATTGACGGCTCCCACTGAGTTTTTTATTTAATCTACTGAATCCTTTTTTCGTGACACTTCTGTGTATAGCTTTCTTCTGGTCTCATTTCTGTCCCTTTCTCTGTTTCTTTCATGTCCTCCTTTAATTTCCTGGATCCTGTTCCACCATTTCTTTGAGTTCAGTGAACATCCTCAACATTTCATCTCTGAATTCTTTATTGGAGAGATTGTATTTGTGGTTATTCCCTGTTGAGGCTTCTGGGCTCTTTTCTTCATCCACTCCTCATGGGATCTGCGCTGTTCCTTCATGTTGCTGTGGTATGGAGGTGGGACCCTCCAGTTCACTATCAGTGTCCCCCTTTCGCAGGGAGAAAAGATTCTGGATGAGCTCAGTCAATGATGGTAACTTCTTTCTCCTTCTAGAATACTAACTTCCTCTTTTGTGCTTCTCGGTGACTTACGTGAGGCCTCTAGTGCAGTTTCAGAGGATGTGTTCTTTTATACTAGGCTTGTTCAGTTTCTTGTGTTCACCATTATTTTGGTGAGATTGTAATAGGCTAGTGCACTGTTAGCCTAAGGTGTTTGAGATAGCCAGGCTGTCCTCGTAAGAATTAAGTAGTGGAGATTGAGAGGTGAGTCCAAAGCCCTGGGAAAGAGAGAAATAACTGCAGCTGCATGAGGACAAATGGGTGAATCGAAGGAGGATCAGAAGGAACAGGCAAATTTAAAAAAATGCTTTTGCCAGCATTTTCAGAGAATTGGAAGTGGTCTCCAGAGAAGGAGGTTCAGATTCCAACACATCTTTGTCCCATGGGGCAACAAGAAACTGCCTAATGGCTGCCATGCTAGCAAAAAGGTTACGAGGGAGAGACTTGTCATCCTGATTTTCAACTCTTCAGGTGAGAAAAGCCACCCTTTCCCATATGAGTCATCAAAGACATGGGCTGCTGTGATCCGTGGGGCGATGGCTTTAACGGCATCCCAAAAGGTTTCAGCTTGAAATCAAGAGGTGAAGGTCATGGGTGGCCAAGAGACCTCTAAGATAGGTCAGTTGGAGGTCCTTAACAGAGGCAGAAGACCCAACCATGGTGACTATTTGAAACGAACGAGACAAACACTCAAAGGAAAGGAAAAGGCAACTCTCAGGTGCTCATCTGGCTGGACCCATCACGGGATCTTAAGGAGACCCTGGCTTTGGAGTACAGGTATAACCCCCCTGCCTGGTTGACTGACAGGAATCAGCCAAATCTCCTTCAGTCTTTACGGTCTCCACCGAATGCATTCACACATTCACACTTCACTCAGTAGGAATGGACAACAGGTGGCACTTCAGAGAGTTGAGGGCCACAGGGGAATTGTCAAGCACAAGACAATGCAATCCCAGAGTCTCACCCTGGAGACTACTCATCTGACCAACACCTGATTCCCTTCGTGATTTCTTCATGGCTCTATATTGGGCACCAGATATCTCTCCAAGAAACCGGGCTCACAGGACCGGCCAGGTAGCCAGCCGTAGCAACCCACCTCACCCCACCTGTTGTACTGTAGATGGGGAGGGGGACACCCCTTTGAGAGAGAGTGAGTACATGGGTACATGGAGTCACAAGAAAAGACACGCACTCCAGGAGTCCCTTCAGGGAGAAGACTCACTGCAAGGAGCATCAGGGTAATATACCTCAAGAAACAGGGAACAAATTTTGGAGGGTTTCACACACACACTTGCACAGAGACTTATCAGGATGTTGCAGTTCACCATCCTCTTGGTTGGGGGCCTGTTTGCTCAGTCATCGCCTGGTGCCCCCGAGGTGAGTGGATGTTACACCTGGCTGCTGGAGGGGCAAAAAGAGAGTAGAGGAGCCATTGCCAGGAAATCAAGAAGAGAGAATGTATGGGGGGGGGGGGGGGGACTACGACTCATCCCATTCAGGCCAGGTCTCAGCTCCATCCTCACCCCTAGTTGTCCCCCAATTGTGCCTTGCAATGTTCCACACAGACTTGTGGTTATAATCCAGAACTAAATGAGCTGTTAGAGCCCTTCCCTTCATCCTTTCTCCTCTGCTGATTCAGTGACCAAGTACAGGACCAGTCCCACTCCCTGAGGTGGATCATAGACTCTCCCAGAATACAGTCCTTCCTGAAAACGTAAAAGGAATTAATTAGGAATAAAATTTACCAATACTTCTTTTTAAAATATACGTTGAGTATTGGGACTTAACCTTCTAAAAATAGCCATGTTAATAAAGATGCATTCATAGATCAGAAGACTCTCTGAGCCCTATCTGTGTACAGAACTTTTCTCGGCAGAGCCCTTCCCAATAATCAGTATCCATGAGGGCTAACTGTCCCATCCCCAACTACAATGATTTCTGTGAAGTTTTTTTTAAGTTTTCTCCCTACTTTTAACACTTACATGTATTTCAAACAAGTGTAGGTGTTTGAATAAGGATTTTTCTTTTGTCCAATATAGGCTGCTGTGCTGTATGAACTGCATAAAGGCTGTAATCTAAGTCCTACATGGGAACATTCTAGCCTAGAATCTTTTCACATACCTGTCAACTCACTGTGTGTCAGATCTGCTCGGAACCAAATGGCAGCCGGATGATGTGACAGACACTCCCAGGATCAGAGATCACCCTGCCCCCTCCTGCACCAAAGACAGGGTTTATGACCCTTGTAGAGCCTGCTGCCGCCTGGGCTACATTCCCTGGTTACCAAGTAAGCCATTCCCACTGTTCTTTGTTCCGTTCCTGCCCAAGACAATTTTAAAAAATCCACTTAGTTGCCCCCTGGGCGTGGCTATTCTACACCAGGCTCACCAGAGATCCGGTAGGGTCCATTCAGGAGCGCACCCCAAAATCTTGCCTCTTTCTTCATTTCACTTGTCCCAGTCCCTGTCTGCGCCAGGTGAATTCTCAGGTGTATCGTGAGGATGCCCACCGGTCCTTGCTTCAGCTGCAGACATTCCTTCCTTTTCCCACTCTGGGTCACACACCATAACCATCGCTTCCTGGATTCTCAACCTGGCCTTGGTACATCTCACTATCGCCCCTCTGTCTGTTTTTGCTCCATGGTCTCTTCCCTGCTGCCCTGCACCCTAAATTCCAGAAATCATGAGCTCGCATCAGGGTAAGCCTCAGTTCCAGGAAATCAGAGTGACCAGGATGACCTCTCTTCCCTTCCTTCTTACTTGGCGGGAGATGGGTTAGAAGACATTCTTTTTTTTTTTTTTCTTTCTTTTTTTTTTTTGCATGTAATAATGATAGTTTTATTTATTTATTTATTTTAGTTTTATTAGTGAGACACCATGAGGTACAGTTGTAGACTTTACAAATTTTGTGCTTGGGTTTCAATTCTTTCCCTCTCCAATCACCTCCGTTTTCCGGGAGTATAGGACCGGTACTTGAGACATCCATCAGTGCTGGGTGAAACTTCCACCGTTATTTATTGTACCTTACTGTGATTTGGTCATGAACAGACTCAGATGGGAGTCTAAACTCAAACCTAAGCCTGACATCCCTCTGCGTGCTTTTTGCATTCCTTGAAGGCACTTGATCCTATCTGACCCTGCCACCTGATACATTTCTGTAGTGTTGTTGGGCCTCCATAGTCCCTGGTTGACGGCCTTAAGTGGCTGGAAAATGGGACCGTTGGCTATTCTACCTTAATGGCCCTCCAGAATCACTGCCAGTGCGTGAACGGTGGGGTGAAATACCTCACCAGGCTCTTACCTAACGCCTTACTGGCCAGGTTGGGGTGCTCTCTCTCCTGTCTCTCGGTTCACACCTCTCTCCAGCCCCTCTCTCCTCCAGAGCACCGTCTCACCTTCCACGCTCTCTTCGCTCCTGACACTGCGACGTTTGGCTGAAACCCCCTGCCCACTCTCCCCAGCCCCCAGCCACCACCCTGCCTACTCTCCCTTGGCAGTCTGTGCCCTCCCTGGGCTCTCCCCTTGCTCCCTTCCCAGTTTCTGGCTTCTCTCCCTGCCCTGCCCACTCCCAGCGCCCTTCCATCTGCCCGCTCCCACCAAGATGCCACTCCCACACCACTTCCTCTGCCCCCTGACCCCTCCTGGACAACTCCTCTCTCCCAGGTTTACTGACAGGCAGTCAGCCCCCCTGCAAGGAAAGCTGACAGTGGCAGCCTTTGCCGGTGTTTTAAACCTGGTAAAATCTGTGTTTTCTTAGAAATTGAAATTCCAAGGATGAAAATTTTAGTATGCTCTGATTGATTCCTAACGTGAAATGAACTTTTGATGTCTACAGCCTGGGAGAGCCTGGCAAGCAACCCGTGATGTATTCTATTTGCTGAAAACCGTAACAATAACAGGTCTCCTTCCTCATTCAAGGGTGACCCTGAAAGAGCCTCCAGTTATTGGGAAAAGACGAGTAAGGGGAGGCTGCTAAAATCTCGGCGCTGGGAAGAATGGAGATGTTGCTGGTGCCTGCTCAAGTAAATCAGTGAACAACAGGATGACAGTGACACAGTGAGAATATCTACAGAATTGTTCTAAGACTTTTTTGGCAAGATATGTGGAAAAGATAGCAGATTCATGGTCCAGACTCCTGCCACAGTGCTCTTAGATAATGGGATCCTTAAAAAACTTACAGGAAACCAAGATTTTCAACATGGGTCTAAATGAATTAAGCATGGTGTTGTTAGACTGTATGTTCTGCCTCTACAGATCTTAACATTTCTTTTGCCTAGGACCCACATTTAATGGGTATACTGCATCTCATTGTGAATAGAGTGAAACATTTACTTTTCCTTGTACCTTCAGTATGTTTTTGATGCTTCATGCCATTATGTATGTTGGTTTGCATAAATCCAGATAGAAGGTCTTTCCTCTCTGTCATAGGGTCCACCCCTGTATAGACAGGAAATTCCAAAAACCAGCTATGAGACCCCAAGCCCTCTTTGGGAAACAGAGGGATTGGTTAAATGACAGGAGCAGGTCTAGTAATAATACAGGTACTATTACCAGTACCCTACAAAACTCAGGGGGACCCGAGAGGCAGACTGGCTCAAGGAAGAAACGGAAATCATCTCTGCTATGGAAAATGTGGCATATGCGGATCCACCATTGCTGACCACAGCCAGGGTCCTGCTCACAGCACCAAGGAAAACCTGGAAACCAGGATCTCTCCCAGTCCTGGGAAAGGCATAGGGTGGACTCCTTCCTGCCAGGACACCTCCAGTCACTTCAGGTCATCCTGCAGGTCCAAAGCTGCCTCCAGCTCATCGTGCTAACAATGGCCAGGCCTGAGTAACTCTGAGGTGACAGGTTTAATGTGTGTGTGTGTGTGTGTGTGTGTGTGTGTATCTCCTGTCTTTAGCCAATCCCCAGGGCCTCTCAACAACTAATGGGAGTATCCCAAAACGAGAGTTACCCAATTTTGCTGTGTTTATGCAAAAAAAAAAAAAAAGCCAGGTTTGTTAAGCCATCTGGAAAATTTAAAGTGAAGGTGGAGAGAAAACTCTGTTTTTGAAACCTGCCCTTTGTAGAAATCAGATTGTAGTTCTACAGAGTGATTGAACAAATTTATTCTAATGGGCTTGATTAAAACAGGGTTTAATAAGCCTAACAGTTTGGTTTGCACCCCCACTGGCAGGGCTGTTAAGTTAATAAGGGGATCTTTTTGCTTGGAATCTGTTTTGTTTTGCTTTGTTTCAGCAGCCTTGTGGGTACAGGAAATGACAGGGAATCTTCAGTCATTTGCTCCTCTACTCATTCCTCTGCATCACTGGCTGACCTCCCAAGCCAACCACTCTCTTAAAACGACACCCCCTTCCCACCAGAAGGAGCTAGATAGATCTCGGCGCCCCCAACCCCTTTTGTATAACTAGACCACAGATATGTAGAGTTTGCTTGGGACCAAATGGCAGCAGGCTGATGAGATAGTAACATTTCCAGAATCAAGTATGGCCCACCCACACCCACTGGCCCCCAGGCTACTTTCCATCCTAGCAGGCCTCCACTCCCCACTGGACTTTGTTCCCCGCCTGCCCGAGACCATTTAAAATCCCACTTAGTCTCTCGTGTGCCTCTACCCAGGCTTGCCAGCGGTCCGTCAGGTCCCCAACGCCCTCCCCACCCCACCCCCCAGAAGTGCACTCCAACAAACTCCTGTTTCTTCACTTTACTTGTCTCTGTCCCTCTTTCTGGGCCGGGTGAGGTCTATCAGTGTGTGGGTGGCAAAATTTTAACTCCAGTTGAACTTGAACAGTTCCACTCCCTCAGATTGGGTTCAGACGTCTTTACTGTGAATTTTAACAAAGTGTACGCAGTGTACTTGTTTCCTCGCTCACACTGGCAACGCTTTCACATCTACAAAGACTGGAACGTTGTCATTCAGGACGTTTGTCCTTTATGTACACAGCTAAAGAAAGCAAAATGCAGATGTAAGGGACAATGGCTAATCTCTTCGAACTGAAAACATACGAGTCAAAAGCCCTTTATGCTTTCTTCCTCCCTCTCCAAACCAGCACAAATGCCAACTGTTCGGAATAAGTTTGATCACATTCCATTTCCAAGAGAGTGTCTCCAATGTATTGTAACTGAGCATCTCCAAAACGTTGCTTTTATTACCTCTACTCACTTTGTGCACTCCTAAACATCTAGAAAGGCTGGATGTTTCAAGTAAGGGCTTAGTTTGTTTACTACACACGTAATATTGAATAAACCCCACACAGGGTAACATGGTTATGTCTCAGATGTCATCTTTATTCTAGTCTAGAACCCTCCATTTCCCCCAGTACTTCCTCTTTCTCATCAACCCTTGTTTAGGGTGAATAATTTCATTATCAAAAGTCGTTTCCTGAAGAAAACTTTTGATGAGTTTTAACACAAAGTGTACAAAATGTGTTCGTTTACTAACTCAACTTTTGTAATCCATTGGCAACCTCTTTAGTATTTGGAGATTAAGTATCAAGAGATTGGGACCCATTCATCTAGTACGTAAACATACAGTTAAGATATAGCTGAAATGTATGTAAAATACAGGCAGTAGGTAAGCTGAAATTTTCTACTACACACCAGGAAAAAATCTTGCACAATTCCTCCTTTCCATTTCCCTCAACCCAGTGAACAAGTAGACTGTTTTAAATGGTGGTTTAGCAATCCCATCTATAAGCGTATTTCCTATCAACTTTTAAAGTTACTTACAAGAGCATTACACTAGCTTTAGTACATTCAGCACTTACCTGAGTACTTAGAAAAGACTAAATATTTTTATCAGAACCTACTTGTCCCAGGTGTACACAGCACTAAATGTTAAAACAAATCGCACACATAACAGTGGTTTTATTTTGAGATACCTCTGAAATGTGGCATTTTTACCTGTGCCTTTCCTTCCTTACTAATTCTTTTCCAACCAAATAGAGAAATACAAGAATGTGTGATGTTTGGACATGAACTAATTCTCATATCCAAAGTCATTTGCAGAAACCTTTCTGTAATAGTCAACGCAGAGTCTCAAAGGTGCTAATTGTACTGTCTTGTCATACACTGACAGTCTCTTTAAAATCCAGAGCAGAGGTTCCCAAACTTACCTGGCCAATCACCACCTTTTTCAGGGGAAAAAGCACTCAGTGGCCCCCTTTCTTTAAACAGACAACCCCCCCACACACACACACTCCCCAAATACACCTAAGACTGCCACTGCCTCCCCATCCTTCCCAGTGCTCCCTAGAGGACTGGATCACTGCTTTGAGAATCCCTGAGCTCAAGACTAGGCATTGCAAAGATGAAGCCCGTCATATATAACTATAAGGTAAGGTAAAGGTAAAGGCCCTCCCGTTGATCGTCGATTTGCTCGAGCGGGCCCAGTAACATCTCCATTGGAGACCTTGTTGTTACTGTGTCTGGCATATCGAATACTCTCAGTAGCTTGCCGGGCTCTCCGAGAGGGGCGGAGGAATCGAACTCGGGTCGGCCATGTTGGCCGCTTGTAAGGCGAACGCCCTACCCGCTGTGCTATCGCTCCATATATATATGTATAGAGCAAGAAAAACATGTATGATGTACAAAAAATATTGCCAGGTCTTTGTATGAACACAGTAGCACATTACCCTTACACAATTCCTTCCCTTCCACCCCCTCAAATCACTTAACAGTCTAGCATACTGTGCACAGAGGTGATTTAACAGTTCCATTCCCTAGACAGTATTTCCCATCAATTTTAGTAAAAACAGTATTTACAGACGGGTGTTTTACTACTGGGCACTTCTACACATAAAGATGGGCTGGATGTTTCAAATAAGACTTATTCTGTCCACTGTGTACACAGCAGACTCGAACCAACTGCATCCATGTCACAAATTCTGAGAGTGTCTTGGAAATATGAATATTCTAGTCTGTTACCACCCTTCCTCGACTCTCCCTTCTCCAACCCAGCAGGTTGTAATGTTCAAGTTCCAGAAGACAATCTTTTGAAGAAATTTTAGCACAAAATGTACATAAACTGGGGCTGGAGCAATAGCACAGCGGGTAGGGCATTTGCCTTGCACACGGCCGACCCGGATTTGATTCCCAGCATCCCATATGGTCCCCCGAGCACCGCCAGGAGTGATTCCTGAGTACAAAGCCAGGAGTAATCCCTGAGCATCGCCGGGTGTGACCCAAAAAGCAAAAAAAAATGTACATAAACTATTTTTATTATACACTGGAAACCTCTAACACCTACCAAGACTAGATGTTGCTGATGTAGTAATCGTCCCTTCTGTATACTATATGCAGCCATGCGAAATGGAAGCAAACTTGGACAGTTATCCTGCCTCTCTGCCACCACACTGACAAAGAGCTCCCTGCCCTTCCCTCTCCCCACTTCTACCTGACCCAGTGCACGAGTGCGTGGCTCGGTGAGGTGCATCGCCATCCACCTCCTTTGTATGAATTTTTTTTTCAATTTGCAAAACATTTGACTACTTCTACTTTGCACATATATCAGGCACTTTAGAACATATAAAAGGGTTAATTACTTCAAAAGGTTCAGTCAGCATTGCTAATTGTGTACAAACAGTGAAGAATAAAGTGTGTACATAAAACAATGGTTGCAATACAAAAATGTCTTATAGATTTCACCAGGCTGGCATGGACCCTTCTTCTCTTCAAGGTCTTGTGTTGGTGACCTAGAGTTGCTCCTGATTCTAACTTCCAGAGATGGTGACCATCCACTTCAAAAAGTCATTTCCAGGGGGATGGAGCAATAGCACAGTGGTTAGGGTGTTTGCCTTGCACTTGGCCAACCTGGGTTTCATTCCCAGCATCCCATATGGTCCCCTGAGCACCGCCAGGAGTAATTCCTGAGTGAAGAGCCAGGAGTAACCCCTGTGCATTGCCAGGTGGGACCTAAAAGGCAAAAAAAAAGTCATTTCCAGAGACCTTGTACTTTTTTTAAAGCTAATGGGCCTCTACAACATAGGTCGCTTTCTACTCTGCCTTATCATCCTTGGCATCCTCTTCACACGTCGCTGTAGATGTAGCACAGGTTTTCTTTTAGAAGATTGAGGGTTAACTTGAGAGAAGTTTTTTCATGTTATGTAAAGGCCTTCACTTGGTGGACAGGAAATCTTCCCAAAGGATGGTGGGCACTTAGGTCAAGTAAATGACTTCTCTCCCCAGTGAGCACATCTGGTAGAATGAGGATCAGTGGCCTAGTGGCCCGATAACTGTTCCACTCACCTCCATCAGTTCTGCTCACATATGGCCCCTTCTGGCCTTTGTAGGTTCTTGGCAGGATGAGGTATGGCTTGTCCTGGTGAGACAGGACAGTCCACCCAGTCCTATATCTGCTGGCTTCATGGCTCACAGACGTGGGAGGGAAGGCATCCATACACCCAACACTCATGGGCATCTGTTGCCACGATGGCCTCTGTGCATCCTGGCAGCCACCACTGTGCTTGCAGCAGCTTCGGCCACTTCCCCTGAGTCTGGGCCAGGCGTGGGCCTAAAGAGCCAGGTGGCCATTGTGGTCTGAGTTCAGGGAGGCTGCCGCTACCGGCCAGAGGGGCACAGTGGGCCTAAAGATTTGCCACTGCCAGCAGTGGCGTCTGGGTATTTCTTCTTTTCCACATCTGCACCAACACTTTTTAATGCAGGTTGTCTTCAAAGGTACAAGTTGTTCTCTGATTGCAGTTTAGATTTTATTTCCCCAATAAGGGATAGTGTTAGCATGAAAGCAGTTTCCTGGACTGGTGGGTTCTTGATAATTGTATGAAAGATTTTCTTACAAAACTCGGGAAACTGAAAATTAGTTTATTGTACAGATAAAGCAGATGGGTCTGGATTCCTCCCCATGTCCAGACCTCTCCTTTACCCATGAATGACGTCACCAGTTCTGTCCCTGATGCTGTCCCTGATGTTTCCCTGTCCCATGAGTGATGTCTCTGTCCCATTCCACACAGTCTACTCATTTCTGGTGAATGATGGCCACACCCACCAAGAATTTATCCATTTCTTCTACGTTCTTTCATTTCATGGCATAGAGTTTCTCGAAGTAATCTCTGGTAATTCTTTGAATTTCTGTGGTATCTGTTGTGACTTATCCTCTTCTGGTTTGATTTATTAGGTTTCTCTCTATCTCTCTTTTTTTCTTTCTTTTTTTTGTGAGTCTTGCTTTGTAGGGTTTTTTATATTTGTTTTTTCAAAGAACCAACTCTTGGTTTCATTGATCTTTTGGATTTTTTTTAAGTCCAGTTCATTAATTTATGCCCTGAGTTTTATTTTTTCCATCCTCCTGCCTACTTCGGGCTCCTTTTGTTGTTACTTTCTAGTTTTTAAGTTATTTGTGTGGTCCATTTCTTCATTTCTGATGAATACTTGCATAGTATGAATTTTCCTCTTATAACTGCTTTGTTGTGTCCCACAGGTACCAGTAGCTCAAGTCTTCATTCTCTTATGTTTCCAGAAATCTTTAATTTCCTCTTTGACTTCCTCTTTGAACCACTGATTGTATTGAGCTATTTCATTTCCAGGTGTTTGAGTTATTTCTCCATTTCTGTTTGTGATTAACTTCTATTTTCTTGCATCATGGTCTGAGAAGATAATTGGTCTGATTTCTATGGAGGTATGTTTGGTGTCTCAGATTGTGGTCTGTCTTAAAGAATGTCCCAGGTGTATTGGAGAATAATGCGTATTCAGCTTTTGAGGGATAAAAAGCCCTGTATATATGTACTAACCCCTCCATTTCAGTTCTTCCTTCAAAGTTAGTATTTATTAACTCAGCTTTATTCTGGTTGATCTAGAGAGAGGTCACAGAGCAGTGTTGAAATCTCCTACTATTGTGTTGTCATCAATGTGTTTCTTCAGTCTTTTAGCAGTTATTTCAGTATTCTGCTGGTCCATCATTAGGTCCATATATATTTATGAGCACGAGTTTTTCCTGCTGTCCATGTCCCATGATCATTGAGAAATGACCCTAGTTGTCTCTCTTAACCTTTTTGAGTCTATGTTGTCTGATATCAGAATAGCCACCTGCCCTTTCTGAGGAAGCTGTTTGCCTGAAAAGTTGGCTTCTAAACTTTGACTGTGAGTCTGTGTTTGCTCTGACTATTCAGATGTGTTTCTTCTGGGTCGCATAATGATGGGTTCAATTCCAATCCCTCCTTCCATTCTTTGTCTCTTAAGTGGTGCCTTTAACTCATTGACAGTGAGATTATTGGCATTTATTTCTGTGCCATCTTTCTCTAAGTTCGGTATATTCATGGAATTCATCTTGTCTTGAAGTAACCCATTTAGTTCTTCTTTTAAAGATGGTCTCAAGCCTATGGAGTTTCTGAGCTGTTCCTTATCTGAGAAGCTGTGTATTGTTCCTTCAAACTTGAATGAAAATTTGGCTGGGTAAATTTTATTGGTAAGGTACTCACTTCATTGAGTTTTTACTGCATCTTACTATTGCCTTCAGGCTCAGAGGGTCTCATTTGGTAAATCTGCTATAAATCTTAAGAATGCTCCTTTGTAGAGAGAGAGAGAGAGAGAGAGAGAGAGAGAGAGAACAAAAGGGAATCCCCTGCCACAGAGGCAGGGTAGGATGGGGGATGGGGGATGGGGGGTGGGAGGGATACTGGGACCCATGGTGGTGGAAAATGGGCACTGGTGGAGGGATGGGTATTTGATCATTGTATAATTGAAACCCAAGCACAAAAATTTGTAGGTCTACAACTGTACTTCATGGTGTTTCACTAATAAAAATTAAATTAAAAAAGAATACTCCTTTGTATGTAATTTATTTGTTTGATCTTGCTGCTCTTGTATACTTTCTCTTCAGAGATTTTGAAGAGGAAATGACATTCTGATTATGATGTGTCTTGGAGTATTTTTATTGGGATCTCTTTTAGCTGGGTACCTTCGGGTCCTCCCAAGCCTGAGTATCTGTACTCTCCAGCTCTGGGAACGTCCCAGCCATTCTTGTGACTGTTGCTTCTTCATTAGGGTTGCCTTCCTGGCCCTCTGTGACCCCAGTGATGGTTATGTTGTTCCTCTTTAAATTCATTCCAAAGTTCTCTTGTCAGCTAATTGTTTATTTTGAGGCCTTTTCCATCTTCTGCTGTTGTCTGGGGTTTTCTGCAACCCACCGTGGAGCTCATTGACTCTACTCATTGACTCTACTGCACTCTGTCGCTAAGGCCTTCCAGTGAGTTTTTCATTTCAGCTAACCATGTTTTTCAGTTCTGTCCTTTCTGTTTGTAGTTTTCTCTTTTCTGTTCTCAGATATTTTGTTTAATTGGCTGTATATTCCATTGTTTCCTTAAGGTTGTTAAATGCCCCGAGTGTTTCCACTCTGAAGTCCTTTTCGGAGTGATCATATAGGTGGCTGTTACTTGAATCTCGGGATTACTGTCATAGCCCAGTACACGTGGCGGGGTTCTCATCTGCTTCCCCAAGGCTGCTTTTGTCGTCTGGGGGTGTGTCTTTCCACTTCACTGCCAGTGTCCCCTGTACAGCCCTTGAGTTGGAAGGGAGATCATCTTGAGGCCATTTAGCTTCAGGAAACCGCGACTGACTTCTGCTCCAGGTGTGGGACCAGGTTCCGAACCCTCAGCTCAGGTTATAGTGGGCTGTCAAGGGCAAGCACAGCCTTCAGTGGCTTCGGGAAACTTTGACTTCTGACCTGTGAGCCGACTCAGGTCCACACAGCCGGCTCTGAATGCTAGATTAACAAATTTGAGCCCTGGAGTCTTCTGAAGTTCTTTGCGAGTTATTATGAATTAATGAATGTAGAAATGACCTTCGAGACTGACATAACTAGCAGAATGGTGGGATGGCGGGGGAAGGGGGCAGTGCTGTAGGACCAGAAGTTCTCCGTGGAACTGACTCGGAGCAGAGGTCCGAAGTATCTGCTACAGTGGAGAAAGTCCAGGAAACATTGTGTTACCAGGCCTGTGTTACCACAGCACTGTGACTGTACTAGATGTTGGGGTCCTGACGAGGCTTCCTTGACGTAGCCAACAGATCATGTTGTCCATAGAATACTTCTTCCCAGAGACGCCTTTCCACATTCATAAGGGGACAAAAAAGGGAGACAGGTGAGGGAGACGGGGGCTCAGGTTCTGGAGCATGAATCTAGTCCCCTGCATGGAGATTCTGATGCTGCTGGCCACAAATTGGGTGCTATTGGACAAGCGGGCTTCACTTAACTTCGTCTCAAGTCTAGAAGCAGAGATGCTCATCATGCAAGGTTGTCGAGTCATAGTTTAGATTATAATGTGAAAAGCTCAGACTTTCCCCTGCAGCCAACAGGGGAAGGATGTAAACCACAGTGCAAAAATAGAGATACAAAGAGGTGGGAAAGGAATGGAGTGCCGGGCGAGGAATGGTCTTTTCCCAATCCTGGCAACCTTGGCTGGGCCTGGTCGAGGACGGTGATGGGCTGCCTTGGAGAACGGGATTCTTCAGCGGCAACCACGTCCCAGCTGAGTCTGGAGGGCCACAAGGGCAGGAGCGAGTTTTGTGCCACTCTCAGCCCACCCAGCATGGTCCTAGGAGAGCCTTAGAGAGACCCTTGTTTCTCTCAGATCCCGGGACCTGGAGTAACCAAGAGCCAGTGTGAGAAATACACAAACATACTGGACACAGAGCAGACACCAGTTCTGGTGTCCAGCCAGGAATGCCACACCTGACAGGCAGTTCTGTACCTCAAGAAAACCCGCAGGAGGCAGGCAAGTTGTGGGAAGGCTCCATCTATTCCCCTACAGAACTGGCATGCCTTTCCTGCCTGCAGGGTCTCCCGTCAATACTAGGTGTGAGGGGGTGCCTGTGTCCCCACTTTTCACTGGAAACTTGTGTGTGAGCCAGTGTCCACCCGCAAGGTCTACACCGTGAGGGCTCTGTGGGGTGACAGGCCAGAGGCTGGGACAGTAGCTACTCTCATGACGGCCGAGATAGCCAGAGACGGCCGTTACTGTGTTCTGTTTCTATTCCTTCCTCTGCTCTCAGGCGTCTTTCCCAAGGGAGGTGGGGATTTAGCCAGGTTGGGAGTAAGACAGGCACACGACTCAGAGGACTCTGCAGCCCCCAGTGTTGGTCACTGCTGCCCACTCAGAGGGCACCTTTGCTCTGTGGATGGACGTAGCAGCAAGTCCCGTGGCCAAAGAGAAGAGAGTGATGGGATGACACAGACAAGCCGACTCCAGAATAGAAGAGAACGTGTCCCTGGGTTCTTCAGCCCTTTTTCAAAAATAAAGCCACAGTGTTGTAATTTCATAGAGTATGTACAGATTAAACCACAGACTTCCTGAAATTGACATAAGCAGAGAAATGTGATCATGCACAAATCACATACATCCCTTTTTAAAATCCAATAAAAATTTTTGAAAAACAATTTTTTCCAATACTACCTGAAATTGGTATTCATGAATGGTCTTTGGGCTGGAGCGACAGCACAGCAGTAAGGCGTTTGCCTTGCACGCAGCCAGCCTGGCCAAGCCAGGTTCAATTCCTCCGCCCCTCTCGGAGAGCCCGGTAAGCTACCGAGAGTATCTCGCCCGCACGGCAAAGCCTGGCAAGCTCCCCGTGACATATTCGATATGCCAAACACAGTAACAACAAGTCTCACAATGGAGACGTTACTGAGCCTGCTCGAACAAATCGATGAACAACAGGAGGACAGTGCTACAGTGCAGAATGGTCTTTACAATGTGCCATTGGGAAACCTGGGGAGTTGGTTCAGTACTAGAGCACCCGCCACACCTACTGGACGCTGCACGTTCAATGCCCATGCCCCCTACACACACACATACAGATACACACATACACACACATACACAGGCAGACATACAGACATACAATACTCACACATACCCATACACAGACATACATACACACATACGCACAATACACACAATACATACACATACACTCAGACATACATATACATACACACATACACAGACAAACACAGACAATGCACATATATACACAATATACATACACTCATACACATACAGACATACACATGCATACACGCACAGACACACATACACACACTGCCAAGCATGGTCTCTGGTGGTCTCTGACAGCACTGCTCTTATGACCCCTGGTTCCGCCACAGTGATGCTTGCCTGTGTCCCTGGATCCATGTGTCATATTAGCCACAGGCAGGAGGCAGCCATTGCCCTCTCGCTCTTGTGTTGCATAAATGCACCTGATGTGCTTTCGTTGCTTACAACTCTAGAATCTGGCCTAACACAATACATTTCAAGGAGGCACACTTTCTCTCACGAAGAACTTCCAGTCCATAACAGTGGTGACTCAGAATGGAGCTAACCTCTGTTGTCATCTTCAGACTTAGACAGTATCACACACAGGCCCTATTCCCTCTTCCAGGCCCTCTAGCAAATAGAAAGAAAGGCATGCTTTGGTACAAGAAATTGTTTTACTACCTGGGAAATAAAAAGGATGAGGTGCAAGTTCAAATACCTTCCAGATGAGACGCTGCAGGAATGTACAACATTAATGAGAAATGGCAGATTTTAGATTGAAAGTTAATTAGAAATCTGGAATAAAATTTTACGATGGGTTTTTCTTTGATCAAAGTAATGCATCCCTCAAAAAGTAAACCATTTTAGGCATTTAAAATGAAAATACAAGAAAAGTAGCCTTTGAATATATATTATTTGCTGACTGAAATGAAAACTTTTATTTATCTTGTTTGTTTGGGGGCCACACCCAGCAATGCTCAGAGGTTACTCCTGACTCTGCCCCCTGACTCTGCACTCAGGGATCCCTCCTGGCAGTGCTCAGGACACTCTGGGTTGCTGGGGATCAAATCCGGGTCAGCTGCGAGCAAGGCAAATGCCCTGTCCACTTGTACTAGTGCTCTGGCCCTGAAACAAAAACTTTTCAAGATCTCCCAAAAAAAAAAAAAAGGAAAAAAAGTAACTTTTTCCTCATATCATTGTCAACAGTGCCCTCTAGTGGGCTTTGAAGCTGGAAACAGGAAACAATTAAGGTAGCCTGTTTAACTCATTGGTCAGATTTTCGTGAAAATGTGGACTTCAGTGCTTCTGCTTAGTAACTGGACGTTATATTTGGCAAGGAGATGAATCTTCACAAAGGGTCACCGCACGTTCCTTCCAATATAAGCATTCAAAGCCCATTTCCCTGTGTTTTCTCTGAGCGCTCACCACAGCCGTCTGTTAAGTTTTTCAGGAGCGTTCCAGGGTCACAACTTCCGCCAGGTACCTTGGAAGAAAGTAAAACCATTTCTAGTGTGGTGAAATCCATTTCCCCGATTTTTACGCACTAAAGACCACTTGCCTCCCACAACAATAACAACTTCGAAAAGTCACCACCTTCAAGATCCTATTTGAATTCTGAACTCATCAGCCAAAGTCTCTTTGGCTAAGAATTCTGGAAACGAACTCTCAGCTTGACTGGCTGGGGGAAGCCAGTCAAAACAACAGCTAGAATTTCAGTTTCTTCTCCCACCCGGGCCAGGAAAAGAGTTTTTCAGAGTAAGTGCAGCTGAAATAGAGGAGGAAAGCTGTCCAGCTCCGTCATTTAACCCACTAGCCTATGCATGACTCTGTTCTCCTCTGCAAATCGTTCTTCCTTCTCCGTGCTCCCAGCTCTTTCTCAAAAATTTGCCTGTCACCTTTGGTAACTGATTAAAGTGTGTGATATTGAGAGACATGTAGGCCCTTTCATGAGAATTGTATTATTGTCTCTGAATGACTCTGAGGCATTACCCTGCTCCATGGCTCTATGAATTAGAATTCATTTACTGATAAGAAATGAGTGTCCTCAGCTCGCTATGCTGTCTTGACAAGGGATGTTTACATTAATGTTCATTCCCTTGGGGAGACTGAGACGACCGTGATTCCCTGCATGCTGAACAGTTTCCTTTTATGCAGACACCTGAATATCAGTACCATAGAACCATTTCTGGAAAACCACAAATACCTCCAAGGTGGGGAGTAGTGACTGGCCTAGGTATGGATCCCATCATTTCCATTGACTTGACTATATTGTTAGAAAATCATTGGCAGAGACCAGCCAGGATGTAGCACAGCGGTAGGGCGTTTGCCTTGCAAGCGGCCAACATGGCCGACCCGAGTTCGATTCCTCCGCCCCTCTCGGAGAGCCCGGCAAGCTACCGAGAGTATTGGATATGCCAGACACAGTAACAACAAAGTCTCCAATGGAGACGTTACTGGGCCCGCTCGAGCAAATCGACGAACAACGGGAGGGTCTTTACCTTTTACCTCATCCACTGTTGATGGGAATGTCATCGAGTTCAGCCTCTTTGGAGAACAATATGGAGATCAGAATAAAAGAGGAATAGAACTCCCATATGACCCAGCAGTACCACTTCTTGATATCTGTCCCTGAAGCCAAAAACACTAATATGAAAGAATGTTTGCACTCATGTTCATTGCCAGACTTAGTACAATAGATAAGAGAAACAACCCAGGGGCTGGAGCAATAACACAGCGGGTAAGGCGTTTGCCTTGCACGTGGCCGACCCGGGTTCGATTCCCAGCATTCCATATGGTCCCCCGAGCACCACCAGGAGTGATTCCTGAGTGCAAAGCCAGGAGTAACCCCTGAAGCGTCGCCGAGTATGACCCAAACAAAAGCAAAAAGAAAAAAAGGAGAGAGAAACAACCCAGATGCCCAACTACAGATGAATGAATCAAGAAGTATATATACAATATGGAATATTATGCAGCTTTAAGAAGGAACATGCAGTTTGTGGCAACATGAATGGAATTGAAGAATATCATATTGTGTGATGTCAGTCATAAGGAAAGGGATAGATTTGAAGGGATAGTCGCACTTATATGTGGGACCTACTTGAAGATACACAGAGAAGTTGCAACAAAGCACCAAAAGTAGCACAGTGAGAGAATTGGTCCACAGAACTGAGTTCGTAGGAGAGGGTGTGAAAGAGAGAGGTGTTGGGATCCTTGAGTGAGCGAGGTTGGGTACAATGGGTTTGGGGTTGGAATTATGTACACAGGAAACCATCATTAACAATCTAGTAAATCACAGCATCTCAATTTTTTAAAAAACTGGGAGTCTGTGTTAGGGAGGTGGTGAAAAGGGAACTCTTATCCACTGTTGGTGGGAATGTTGCCTGGTTCAACCCCTGTAGAAAACAGTGTGAATTCTCAGATCAATAAGAATAGAATTGCCATACAACTCAGACGTCCACTTCTTGGTATCTGTCCCCTCCCCGACACAAAAACATTCATTCAAAAGGACATATGCACACCATTACTAATTGTAGCACTTAGCCCAATAGGTAAGATACAGAATCAGCCTAGCTGTACAACAGCAAATGAGTGGGTAATGGAGATGCGTATGCACACAGTGAAATACCATGCAGCTGCAAGGAACTATGAAATCATGTGGTTTGACGCTCCTTGGGTGGATCTGGAGAATCTCATGTTAAGTGAACTAAGTCAAAGGAAACACGAATACCAGATGATCTCACTTATCTGTGGTTTATAGAATCACAGGATGATGGAATGCAAAGGTACAGGTCAGGAGATACTTAGATCACCGTTGACCCTAGATAATAGAGATGAGGAAGACACTGAGGGGGAAAACTCGAGGGGCAGACAGGATGGAACAAGTCGGGCCAGGGGCCTTGAGCACATGGTGGTGTAGATGTGAGGTCACTTTTTGTCTAAGCATCAAGTCAACAGTGCCATAAGCGTGAAGTCCAACCTGCAGTGATCAGACTTCTCTCCAGGAGGCCTCAGTGGGCAACAAGCTAGGAGGAAGTTGAAACTGGTGATGGGATTGGTGTTGGGACATTGTATACCTAGAACTCTGCTACGAATAACTGCAAATCATGGTGCCTTAGTAAAATAAAAATAAAATTCTAATCGGAAAATAAATAGGGTCGGAATGCAAGCTTTGCACGTGGGAGTGCCAGGTTTGGTGTCCTGGACCCCGTCATTTCTCAAGTGCCATTGGGAGTGAGCCCTGTGCAGAGAGCAGGGTACCAAGCACTGCCACGTGCTGTACAAAATAAATCAAAGATGGCTTGATCCGTCTTGCCTTTAGGAGAATGACAATTTTAAAAACCGAGAGAAGCAAGTGCCAGCAGGGGAACAGAGTAACAGGACTTCCTTCCCCTGCATTGTGTTTGGGAAATGGAAAAGCTCAAAATGACCTGAGGAAAATGTCGGTAGTGTCTTCTTTTTTTTTTCTTTTTGGGTCACACCCAACAATGCACAGGGGTTATTCCTGGCTCTGCACTCAGGAATTACTCCTGGCGGTGCTCAGGGACCATATGGGATGCTGAGAATCGAACTCAGGTTGGCCGCGTGCAAGGCAAACGCCCTACCCGCTGTGCTATTGCTCCAGCCCCCGGTAGTGTCTTCTGAGTGTAAACATATGGCCCAGGAACCCCACACGACTTTACACAGGACAAATGCAAACTTCCCTTTGCACCAAAACCTGCACTTCTGTATCGATCACCACTCCGTGCTCAGGTGGCCAGAAACACAGAGAGACGTCCAGTGAGTGGGTAGGGAGGTGGGCTGAGACACAGGGGTCTCACGGGCCTGGTGCTGAGCGCAAATCCAGCCTCAAAGGTCGACTTCAGCATGGTGATATCTGGATGGCTGGAGAAGAGTAGCTGACCCATGGGTGCTGGTGATCCACGAGTGCTGGGCCCGGGAGGCGGGTGGGGGAGCTTGAGGGAGATTTTGTGGTGATAAAAGTATCCTGACTCTGGTGATGCTTCATGAATCTCTGCACATTCTAAGCTATGTAGAAGTGTTTGCAGAAAGAAGGGGGCATCCCTTGAATGGTTTTTAAGTTAATACGATCACGATCATCCTGTTGTTCGTCGATTACCTCAAGCAGGCACCAGTAACGTCTTCTTCCTAGCCCTGAGATTTTAAAAGAGCCATTTCAATGCTCTTTCAGGATTAGGAGAATGAGACCCATCATTGTTACTGGTATTTGGCATATTGAATACGACACGGGAAGTTTGCCAGACTCTGCAGTGCAGGCAGGATACTTTTGGTAGCCTGCCAGGTTCTCCAAAGGAAAAATAAGATAATAAGATGTCGTGAGGCTGCGAATGTGGCCACGCACTTCCGGGAGCTGGGTTTTATAGTCTCTGCATCTTGACCATTGATGGGACCAACCTAGCACTGGCGGCAGCTGGTGGGTGTGACACCTACCTACTGGAAGATGGGGGGTCTGGGTGGAGAAGGCCCAATCCCAATCTGAGTAGGCTTGGAGACCTCAGCCCTGGGACCCACATGCCTGGGTTCCTCTGCCAGTTCTTTCATGCATGAGGCCCATCCGGACGTGTGGAGAGTGGTCCCAGCATGGTCGTGGCTGGCTCCAGAGGTCCTCAGCTGCTAGGGCTCTGCTTGGGTTGGGGGGGGGAGAGAAACTCACCCCCCCCCCTCCAAGAGGCCCTGGTGAGGACAGCCAGGTGCGGGGGCGGGACACTCTGTTAAGTTAATAATTATATTTTGAATGTGTAAATGTGTAAAGGAGCTTGATGGCTATGATGTTGAAGGGTTCCAAAAATACGTGGGCACACGATACACAGATGTAATACAGAAATTGGAGGAAAATGTTTACAATTGAAGAATCTAAATCAAGGGTATAAAGCAGCTGTATGTATGTGGGGTTTTTTTTTTTGTCAACTTCTCTGAAAGCTTTGAATTATTCAAAGTTGCCTCAGAGACGAGAGAGATAATACAGGGTTACGATGCTTCCCTGGGACACAGCCCTGGTTTGATCCCTAGCACTGCCTGGAGTGATCCTGGATCGCCATCAGGAGTGACCCCTAAGCATAGAGCCAGGAATGAGCTCTGAGAAATTTCGTGTGTGGCCCAGCACCCTCCAGAAAACAATAGTAAAACAAGAATAAGTTGGGGCTGGAGTGATAGCACAGCGGGTAGGGTGTTTGCCTTGCACGCGGCCAACCCAGGTTCGATTCCCAGCATCCCATATGGTCCCCCAAGCACGGCCAGGAGTAATTCCTTGAGTGCATGAACCAGGAGTAACCCCTGTACATCGCTGGGTGTAACCCAAAAAAGCAAAAAACAAAAAACAAAAAAAAAGCAAGAATAAGTTGTCCAGGGTGTATACTAAACTGCACTCCTAATTGTATTATTAGTTCTGCTTTATCCTAAAATATGTTATGCCAAACTTTTTATTTGCTCCACAATGATCTTGCCCCTGAGTCTGAATTTGAGACGTGTCACACAATAAACCCATTTTGGAAAAGAACTCAAAACTCCACTTGTGTGCTAATCTAATTGATTGTGGAACGAGGAGCATTGTGTTAAGAAGCATGGGAAGAGCTCTGTGATGTATTAGCGATGCCTGCTACTGGTGCAGACCGGGGTTCTGGCAGATGTATCCAAGAATAGCTGGGGCGGCCTCTGTATTCCTCTTACTCTTTACTATATTTGAAGGCACTGCACAGAACTGTTTCTCAATATAGCTTTCATTTATTGCTAAAAATTCTCTTTAACCCGCCCACCGGGTGTAAACAGCTCTTACAGATCTTATATAATGCTGATTTTAAGAATCTTATGTAACTATTTCCTTTATATATAAATCCTTAATTTATTTCAACAAAACCTGAAAGAGCCTCGTCTTCTGGACAGTTGTCCACCCTGGAATGTACTGTACACTCGTGGATTCCTGGGGAACAGGTGGGGTCACAGTTACGGAGTACGTGCTGTGAGACAGGGTCTATGGTAGGCACGTGAGACAGACCACCTGAACTTCACACACTCTCCATATGAACTCGGCGCCAGAGGAAAAGGCCCATATGGAAACATGATTATAATACAGTGAAAACTTCCCACCCCAACTTTCTTACCTTAAAACAGAAACAACACTTGGACATACCTCCCAGGCTCTGGAGAGGATTGAGTGAGTTCCAGACGGCAGCGTGTTTAGCCCGTGCTCAGACACACAGACATCATGCGATAAGCACTCCCCAGTAACGCAGTTACCCTCTGAGTAGACGGTGTAATGAGCTGTGACGATTCTGACTTTCAAGGAGAGTGGATTTCCATCACTTTTGCAAACCACGCAACGAGTGAAATCATCTTGAACCAAGTCCAGACGCTGAAGTCACCTTTCCCCGGATCTTGCGCAAGTGTTCATGATTTCTCCAAACTGTATACTCTTTCTTTTGCCATCCAATTCTCATATGCTTTGTGGATTTTTCCACGGTGAGTTTTATCAGACGATTCCCCTGTTTTTGTCCATCGCATGGTTTGTACTGAAGCGCGTAACAACATAAGCCCCAAGTTCTGTTTCAGCACCTCTAACCGCAGCACCTGCCAGCTCACAGCTCCGGCGGCTTTTCCTCTCCTGTTAGTCATACATATTTATTGGCGTAAGATGAAATCTTTTCTTCAACAAAATGAATTATGAATATTACATCCAAAACACAATAACTGCAAAGAAAGGGAAGAGTAGAAAATAAGACCCAAAACTCTTAACACCCCGAGGATTTGGAAAGTAGAATGACATTATGCTTTTCGAAATCCCAAAGATAATCTCGGAAAAGTATCCTGAAGAAAGCCTGGAGGAAATGGATAAGAATCAAAAACTATCACCCATTTCCAAGCATGCCCAGGAAATACGTTCTTGCCAAGCTGCCAAGATAAATGCAAAGCAGAGCTTTCCTTTTCTTCTTGAATCTCACGTGGCTTTTCAGATGTGGCCCAGAATAATTTTTTTTTTTTAATCAACAGACTGCCTGTCTGAGAGGTAATGCATGCAATTTTTGCAGTGCAGTAGTTCGGAAACTGCAGTAAGCTCCCTGTGCTGAGCTGACCTCCCCCCACCCATAAGAGCTGCTGTGGGCCCCCACACAAGGACACCTGGCACCTCGGTTCCCACGACTACAGAAGCAGTTGCACCCTCTTCTCACCATCTCAGTGTGCTGTTACTGACATCAATGACTTGCGCTTAGGCAACAGGCAAGAAAAAATTTTCCTTGCAAATTAGTTCATTTAATTCAACTAACAACGCCTTGAGCTAAGTGTTGCCTCCTCCTCCTTCACCTCCTCATTCTTCTCCGGTCCTGTTCCTTCTCTGTTGTCCTTTCTTCCCCTTCACCTGCTCCTCCTGCTCCTCTGTTTTTACTTCTGCCTCCTCTTCTCCTCCCTCCTCCTCTTACTCCATAAACAAGGCCACTTAAAGTTTAAAGAATTCCTAACCAGCCCACCTACGGTTAGGGTAAGAGTTGTCCGTCCACATCTCCCGCTCCACCTTGACTCCGCCTCACCAGGTTCTAATTCTTGGAAGACTGGAATTCTTATTCTCTGGACTGAGCACATCCCCTGCATATGGGTACCGTTCTGTGATTATCTGGAAAGCAAGAGGAGGCACCACTGGGAGACCATTGGGAGAAGTTCTGTTTACCATAATACACTTTATATGCAAGGTTGTAGGAGAAGCTCTCAAAAAATGTGTCTTTTTATTAAGGAGTGTTCTTGACTTTTTTTTTCGATCCATGATATTTGTGACTTGTTTATTTACCACGGGAGTTAATTCCTTAGCCCATCCATTCATGTTTCCTACCTTGGGAACAAATGTCAGAGACAAATTTGCATGAGTTTCAACCTAAAAAAAAATCATTTTCTTCCCAGATCGTCTCACTCTGAAAGATAAGCTGTTTTCCTCATTTGTTTCCCATCTCTCCTGGAATCATAATTTTCATAGATACCTGCGTAGGCTGCTTTCTTGGAAAGCTTACGGAAATTTTCCTGAGGGCTATGTGGACCCAGAGTGTTCAGTTCTAACACCTGACACAGTGTTCTGAGTTCATTTTTTTTTTCAAAGAAGCCAATTTATTTTATTTTTTTTTCTTTTTTGGGTGACACCCAGCAATGCTCAGGGGTTCCTCCAGGCTCTGCACTCAGGAATCACTCCTGGCGGTGCTTGGGGGACCCTATGGGATGCCGGGGATCGAACCCAGGTCGGCCGCGTGCAAGGCAAACCCCCTACCCGCTGTGCTATTGCTCCGGCCCCCTGAGTTCATTCTTTTTTTTTTTTAATTTTATTTTATTAGTGAAGCACCATGAGGTACAGTTGTAGATTTAAAAATCTTTGTGCTTGGGTTTCGGTCATACAATGATCAAATACCCATCCCTCCACCAGTGCTCATTTTCCACCACCATGGATAATATCCCCCCAACCTCCCCTCCCACCCTGCCTCTGTGGCAGGGCATTCCCTTTTGTTCTCTCTCTCCTTTTGGGTGTTGTGGTCTGAAAAAGAGGCATTGAGTGGCAAACATGTTCAGTCCCTAGTCTACTTTCAACATGCGTTTCCCCTCCTGGGAGGATCCTCCAAACACCCTTTATTTGGTGCTCCCTTCTCTATCTGAACTGCCCTTTCCCCTAGAATACCCGACTGGCCTCTAAGCTATGAAGTAATCCTCCTGGTGTTGATCTCAGCTATTCTTGGGTTTTCATTTCATTTCATTTCATCATCCTGTTAATCGTCGATTGCCTCGAGCAGGCCCCAGTAACGTCTCTTTCATCCTAGTCCTGAGATTATATTCAGGGCTCTTTAGGAGAATGAGACCCATCATTGTTACTGGTATTTGGCATATTTGGTAGGCCACGGGGAGTTTGCCAGACTCTGCCCTGTGGGCAGGCTACATTCGACAGCCTGCAAGTTTGTCCAAAGTAGGAATGAGATAATAAGATGTCGCGCGGCCGCCAATGTGGCCGCGCGGTTCCGGGATCTGGATTTTATAGTCTCTGAGTCTTGGCCGCTGATGGGATTACACGGCGCCAGGGGGCCAGGTGGTGGGTGTGACCCCCGCCTACTGGAATTTGGAGGATCTGGGTGGAAGATGCTCGACTCCAATTCGAGTAGGCTTGGAGGTCTCGGCCCCGGAACCCGCGTGGCTTTGTCCCTCTGCCAGTACCTTCAGGTGTGCGGAGAGTGGTCTCAGCATGGTGGTGGCTGGTCCTGGAGGTCTCCGGCTGCCGTAGCCCTGGCCGGGGCGGGGAGGAAAGCTCAACCCGCTCCCCTCCAAGGGACTCCGGGAAGGAACACCGAGGCGCGGGGGCAGAGACTGCACTGCTCTCGTCCGGGATCTGGATTTTATAGTCTCTGAGTCTTGGCCGCTGATGGGATTACACGGCGCCAGGGGGCCAGGTGGTGGGTGTGACCCCCGCCTACTGGAATTTGGAGGATCTGGGTGGAAGATGCTCGACTCCAATTCGAGTAGGCTTGGAGGTCTCGGCCCCGGAACCCGCGTGGCTTTGTCCCTCTGCCAGTACCTTCAGGTGTGCGGAGAGTGGTCTCAGCATGGTGGTGGCTGGTCCTGGAGGTCTCCGGCTGCCGTAGCCCTGGCCGGGGCGGGGAGGAAAGCTCAACCCGCTCCCCTCCAAGGGACTCCGGGAAGGAACACCGAGGCGCGGGGGCAGAGACTGCACTGCTCTCGTCCGGGATCTGGATTTTATAGTCTCTGAGTCTTGGCCGCTGATGGGATTACACGGCGCCAGGGGGCCAGGTGGTGGGTGTGACCCCCGCCTACTGGAATTTGGAGGATCTGGGTGGAAGATGCTCGACTCCAATTCGAGTAGGCTTGGAGGTCTCGGCCCCGGAACCCGCGTGGCTTTGTCCCTCTGTCCCTCTTGGGTATTAATCTCATATTTTGTTGCTTTCTATCCCCCAGATGAATGCAATCTTTCTATGTCCATCCCTCTCTTTCTGACTCATTTCGCTTAGCATGATACTTTCCATATTGTACCACTTGTATGTAAATTTCATGACTCCCCTGAGTTCATTCTTAAGTGGACGGTAAGGCTCACACGGGGCCTCTTCTCAGCATGGATTTTCAGTTGCCCCACCCCCACCCCATTTGTTGAGTCTGGTTTCCCTAAATCAAATTGCATTTGCACCTTTGTGGAAAGTCCCGGGTCGCTGGCTGGCGAGAGAGCGCAAAGGGCGGGAGGACATACCCTGCGTGCACCCCTGGGCCCCAGCCCCCACAGGCAAGCCTGCACAGTCAGCTCATATACTCCTCCGCCTCTCCAGAGCAGCTCTTGGACAGCTGAGCACTGCCGGGGAGGCCCCAGTCATGGGGTACCCCGGTGTGAGGTGATTACCAGACTGTGTTGTGTTGGAGTCTGTGGTGTGTTCGCATCTGTCTCCGCAGGGGGCCTTGTTTACTGTGGGGACCACGATTCCCTAAACAGATTCCACCCAACTTACTCTTTCTTCAATACTGTCTAAGCTGTCCTTAATCCTTTGCCTTTTCATGTGATTTTTAGCAGAATCTTAGACGACGCTATTAAGTTTCATGCGGGAATTTTTAATATGAACTGTTTTCAGTCTGAATCGCAATTTGGGGCTGATTAATACCTTTACCATGGAGTCTCTCAGCCCGTGATTTCTGTATGTCTCTCCACTGAGATTTTCTTTGATTTCTTCCATCATTTTTTGGTCCTTTTCAGCATGTAGTTCCTGACCAGAGTTTTATTAGATTTATCCCGAGATATTACTTTTTACTCGATTGAAAATAATTTCTTTTTATTTCAATGTCCAAGCTATTGAAAATAATATCTATTTTTTATTTCAATGTCCAAGGTCTAATTGCTGCGGTCTAGAACTGGGGCTGCTTTTGTACCTGTGGGCCTTATTTTCTGTGAACTGAGTGATCTTATTTACAATTCCAGGAGGTTTCTGCTAGATTGACTACCTGGGATTTCCTGTGTCAGAGTTTTATCGCTTGAAATAAGCACAGCTTTATGTCTTCCTCTCCAAACTGTATGTCTGTTCATTTCTTTCGTTGCCTTACTGCTCTGAGTAGAATTCTCAGCACGAGACTGGTGAGAGTTCTAAGGTAACATCTCGGTCGGTTCTGGATGTACATACGAGATCTTCCACTAGGAAGTGTGCTCTCGGCTATTGCCCCGTAGCAAATTGGGGGTGTTCTCAGTGGATGTGGTTCTGAGATTCTTGTCATGAATTATATTCTTGTTTTAATTTTGTCAACTACAATTACGTGATTTTTATCTTTTAGGCCTATTTACTTTTCGGGCTGGAGCGATAGCACAGCGGGTAAGGCTTTTGCCTTGCATGTGGCCAACCCAGGTTTGATTCCTCTGTCCCTCTCGGAGAGCCTGGCAAACTATTGAGAGTATCCAACCCACACGGCAGAGCCTGGCAAGCTCCCCCTGGCATATTTGATATGCCAAAAACAGTAACAACAAGTTTCACAATGGAGACGTTACTGGTGCCCGCTCGAGCAAATCAATGAACAACGGAAGGACAGTGATACAGTGCAGGGCTATTTACTTTTCGGGTAGTGCTGATTGGTTTTTATATGTTGAACCAACTTTGTCTCCTTGGAATAAATCCTCTTGGTAATTTAGAATTCCTTTTATTTACGGTTGAATTGAAGTATTCAACTTGCTAGGAGTTTTATCAGGATTTTGCTGCCGCAAGTTTACTCATGAAAGGTATAAGAAGTGTACTTTGTGTGTGGTGCTAGAGTTTTGATGTTAGGAAAATAACATCTTTATAACATCTTAAAATAACAGCGTTATAAATTAGAAAGGGTTTTCTTCTGGCTTTTGGGAGATATTGTATAGAATTGCCATTAAATAGACCCTTTAAACTTTTGGTACAGTTCTCCAAAAAAAACTATCTCAGCCTGGACTTTATTTGTAGTAAGGTTTATTTCTTAATTATGAATTGGATTTTATTTTAGTATTTTAGTATTTATTTTGGATTTAGTATTTTATTTTGGATTAATAATGGTACTGTAAGAAACATTTTCATTCCATCTGAGTTTTCAATTTCTGTATGCTGTTTATAGTACTTCCTTATTGAGTCTGCAGGCTGTAGTTACACTCCTTGTTTGCTTGAAAAAGACAGTTTGTGTGGTTGTTGTTGCTGTTGTTTATCGGAAAGCTTTCTAGCAGTTTATGCATTTCACTCGCCCTCTCAAAGATCCATCTTTTTATTTCATTTTCTTTTCTTTGAGTCTTAAATCACTGTATCACTGTCTTCCCGTTGTTCATCGATTTGCTTGAGCGGGCCCAGTAACGTCTCCATTGGAGACTTTGTTGTTACTGTGTTTGGCATATCGAATACGTCACGGAGAGCTTGCCAGGCTCTGCCGTGCGGGCGAGATGCTCTCGGTAGCTTGCCGGGCTCTCCGAGAGGGGCGGAGGAATAGAACCCAGCTCGGCCAGGCCGGCTGCACACAAGGCAAACGCCTTACCGCTGTGCTATTGCTCCAGCCCATCATGAATATTTTCTTTTTGTGATTTTATTTTTCCCCTTCTGCTTGCTTGCTTGCTTTGGGTTTATTATGCTTTTCTTTTTCTTAGGTCTTAAGAGCTGATTATTGCTTTTTTTTCTAGAAATATTTTATTATTATTTAGTCACTATATCGACCCAGGTTCAATTCCTCCGCCCCTCTTGGAGAGCCTGGCAAGCTACCGAGAATATCTTGCCCGCACAGCAAAGCCTGTCAAGCTCCCCGTGACATATTCGATATGCCAAACACAGTAACAACAAGTGTCACAGTGGAGACGTTATTGGGCCCGCTCGAGCAAATTGATGAACAACGGGAGGACAGTGATAGTGACAGTCACTATATAATTACAAAGTTATTCGTGATTGAGTTTCAGACATACAATGTCTCATCATTGGTCCCTTCCCAGCGTGCACTGCCCCTCACCAATGCTCCCCTGGCCTCCCACCCACCGTCTGCCTGAGGGAAGGGGGTCTTGTTTTTGCACCGTGGTTTCTAGTACTGCTGCTGATAGGGTTTCATTCGTTAACACTCCCCCCTTTCAGCACCACCTCCTCCTCCTGGGTGAACACTCCCCTCCACCGTAGTGTTGCTCCCTCCCTGTCCTATTCCCCAGCCCCTCAAGTGGTATGTTCCCTGCTGAATACCCCATCTCAGATCTCTTTGTTCCCATTGTCTCTGGGACAATGTCCTTATTCCACCATTATGTTTCTTCTTTATCCTGCATATGAGAGAGACCATTCTCTGCCATGGTCTCTCTCCCCCTGACTTATTTCGCCCAGCATGATACTTCACAGCTCCCTCCATGTAGCAGCAAATCACATTACTTTATCTTTTCTTCTGGCTGCGTAATAGTCCATTGGGTATATGTATCATAGTGTCTTTATCTGTTCATAGACACTTGAGTGGTTTCCAGATTTTGGCTTTTGTGGGCAGTGCTGAAAGGAGCCTAGAGGGGTGAATGTCTCCTCTCCATTTTGCTTTTGGGTCCTAGAGCTATGTTCCAAGAAGTGGAGTTCCTGGGTCATATGGAAGTTCAATTCCTCGATTTCTTAGCAATGTCCAAATTGTCTCCAGGCTGGAGTGATAGCACAGTGGTTGGGCATTTGCCTTGCGTGCAGCCGGTCCAGCCAAGCCAGGTTTGATTCGTCCACCCCTCTCAGAGAGCCCAGCAAGCTACCGAGAGTATCTCGCCCGCATGGCAAAGCCTGACAAGCTACCCGTGATGTATACAATGTGCCAAACACAGTAACAACAAGTGTCACAATGGAGACGTTACTGGGTCCGCTCGAGCAAATAGATGAATAATGGGAGGACAGTGTTTGTTTTTTTTTGTTGTTGTTGTTTGTTTGTTTGTTTGTCCAAATTGTCTAAGGCTGGAAAGGCTGCACCACTTAAACATTCCTACCAGGAGTCAATGAGAGTCCTCTCTATTCGTATCCACGTAAGCACTTGTTGTTCTTGTTCTTTCTGATGTGTGCCAGCCCCTGTGGTATGAGATAATATTTCCCTGTTGTTTTGCTTTGCAACTCCCTGATGATTGGTGACGTAGAGCTTTTTTTCGTGTGCCTTTTGGCCATTTGTATTTATTCTTTGAGGAAGTTTCTGTTTATCTCTTCTCTCTGTTTTTCGATGGGGTTGGATGTTTTTTCTTGCCAAGTTCTACTAGTGCCTTGTATATCTTTGAAAGTGATGGGCAAATAATTTCTTCCAGCGTGGGCTGTCTTTGTATCCTGTTCGTCACATCCTTTGACGTGCAGAGCTTCTTAATTTAATTTATTCCCATTTGTTTGTCTTTGTTTCCACTTGCTGGGTCAGTGGTGTCTCATTCTTGAAGATGCCTTTAGCTTCAGTGTCATGGAGAGTTCTGCCTATGTTTCCCTCTCTGTAATTTATGCATTCATATCTGATATCAAGGTCTTTAATCCATTTTGATTTGACTTTTGTCTTCATGGAATTAGAGGTCTAAGTTTAAAGGTAAAGGTAAAGGCCCTCCCGTTGATCGTCAATTTGCTCGAGCGGGCCCAGTAACGTCTCCATTGGAGACTTTGTTGTTACTGTGTCTGGCATATCGAATACTCTCGGTAGCTTGCCGGGCTCTCCGAGAGGGGCGGAGGAATCGAACTCGGGTCGGCCATGTTGGCCGCGTGTAAGGCGAAAGCCCTACCGCTGTGCTATTGCTCCAGCCCCAGAGGTCTAAGTTTATTTATTTTTTTTTTTTGCAAATGGTGCAGTTCCCCAGCACCACTTGAAGATGTTTTCCTTGCTCCACGTCATAGTTTTGCTTCTTTATTGAAGATTAATTGTTGATATATCAGAGCATCTGTCTCAGGATATTCAACTCATTCCATTGATCTGAGTGTCTGTCTTTATTCCAGTACCTTGCTGTTTTAATTACTACTATTTCGTAGTACAGTTTGAAGTTGGGGGAAATGATGCCTTCCTTATTATTTTAGGATTTCTCTAGCTATTTGTGGGCACAGAGAGTTAATATTCCACATGAATTTCCATAGTGTTTGATCTGTTTCTTTGAAAAGTGTCATGGGTACCTGAGTAGGACTGCATTTAATCTGCACAGTGCTTTGGGGAGGATTGCCATTTTGATGACCTTAATTCTCTCAATCCATAAGCAGGGGATGTGTTTCCATTTCCATTTCTTTTTATTTCTTGAAGTATTTTTAAATTGGTTTTGGTTTTTATTTATTTTTTGTATAGGTCTTTTGCTTCTTCACTTAGGCTGATTCTGGGGTACTTGATTTTCTGAAGCACAATTGTGAATGGGTTTTTTTTTATTTCTCTCTTTCATTATTTGCATATTGGAAAGCTATGTGGACTTGTGCAGATTAATTTTGTAGCTTGCCATTTTGCAAATCTATTTCTAGGAGCTTTTCAAAAATAGAGTCTTTAGGGTTTTCTAAATATATTACAATATCATCTGCAGATAGTGTGAGCTTGATTTCTTCCTTCCTATCTGGATGCCCTTGATATATATTTCTTGCCTAAATGTTATGGTAAGTACTTCCAACACTATATTGAATAGAAGTGGTAAGAGTGGACAACCTTGTCTTTGTGCCTGATCTTAGAAGGAAGACTTGCAATTTTTTTCCCCATTGAGTATAATATTTGCTGTGGGCTTGTGTAAATGGCTTGAACTATGTTGAAGAAAATTCCTTCAATTTCATTTTGTTGAGGGATTTTATCATGAGTGGACAGTGGATCTTGTCACATGCTTTTTCTCTGTCTAGTGATATGATCATATGCTTTTTATTTTTTCTTTTATCTATATAGTATAAAGGCCCTCCCGTTGATCATCGATTTGCTCGAGCGGGCCCAGTAACGTCTCCATTGGAGACTTTGTTGTTACTATGTCTGGCATATCGAATACTCTCGGTAGCTTGCCGGGCTATTGCCACCAACCCAGAGATGAACAGGTAATCCAAAATACTGGAGCCCCCTCGATGGAGTGCTGCCTCTGGGAGAATCTTCTGGAACTTTCTCTGAAGGAAGCGCTTTACAGCTGTTTATATTTATGTTCACCAAACCCATGTTAATCCCTGTCCCTCCACCCTTATGGAGATGGTTTCTCTTTTCCTATATAAACCGTGTCTGATTTCAGTAAAAATGTTGTGGGCCACCAGCCTGTAGCCCGTTCTTCCATACATCAGCCAGGGAAATGTATATCGGTCCCAAATGCACCAGGGGACCCGGTCACCGCCAGGACTGTGGATTATAGTGATTGACTTGTGTGTGTTGAATCATCCTTGCATGCCCAGGATGAATCCCACTTGGTCATGTTGTATGATCTTTTTTGATGAGTTGTTGGATTCTACTTGTATTTTGTTGAGGATCTTTGCATCTGTGTTCTTCAGGGATATTGGTCTATAATTCTCTTTCTGAGTCTCTGTCTGCTTTTGGTATTTTGTTTCATAGAAATTTTGGGAGTATTTCTGTTTCTTCAATTTCCTGGACTGACCTGCAAAGTGTTGGAAGTAAGCCTACTTTAAAAGTTTGAAAGAACTCATCTGTGAGTTCATCCGAACCTTGGCGTTTGTTTTTGGGTAGAATTTTGATTTCCATTTCTGTTTCTTCAAAAGAGATGTCTGTTTGGGTTTTCCATAACTTTTTTTTTGCTTTTTGGGTCACACCCAGCAATGCACAGGGGTTACTCCTGGCTCTGCACTCAGGCATTACTCCTGGCAGTGCTCAGGGAACCATATAGGATGCTGGGAATGGAACCCGGGTCAGGGGCATGCAAGGCAAAAGCCCTACCCGTTGTGCTATCACTCCAGCCCCTTCCAAAACTTCTTGGTTCAGGTCTGGGAAGTTATCACTAACAATCTTATTTATTAATCTTGTTTTTCAACCTTATTTATTGATCTTGTTTATCAATCTTGTTTATTTTTCCAAAGAACCAGTTCTTGGTTTCATTGATCTTTAGGATTGTTTATTTTTAATTCCAAGTCATTAATTTTTGCTGTTTTATTATCTACAACTTCCTCCAGCATGCTTTGGGCTCCTTTCGTTGGTCATTTTCTGGTTTCTTGGGGCTTGCAGTCAGCTTGTTAATGCGAGCCCTTCTTCTTTCCTCATGAATAATTGCAGAGCTCTCAGCTGTGAAGTTTCCTCTTTGCACTGCTTTTGCTGTGTCCCACAAGTTCTGGTAAATCATGTCCTCATTCTTGTTTGTTTCCAGGAATCTGATTTCCTCTTTGATTTCTTCTGTGATCCTGTGATTGTTAAGTAATGAGCTGTTTAATTTCCAGATGTTTGGATTGCTTCTCCTTTTGAGTTTGTGATTAACTTCTATCTTCAATGCATCATGGTCTGAGGAGAGTGTTGGCAGGATTGACTTTGTGGTGGTATGTCTTGGTCCCAGCATGTGGTCTGTCTTTAAGAATGCCCCATGTGCACTGCGGGTGGGAAGATTATATCGTGGCCTCATTGGTGGCTTCTAGTCAGTAAACCATCTTCCTCCTTCACTGTTCTGATCTGTGGGAGGAGCCGAGAGTCAGCTCACTCCTTTCGATGGGTTCTTTTGCTGGTTAACTATATTTTATTTTATTTTTACAAATTTGTTCACAATAATTCATTACATTTAACATTCAAACACCAATCTCACCACCATTGCCCCTTCCCACCATCATTTTTCAAATGTTTCCGCCCCCAATCCCAAACTCTGTTCCCAAAGCAGAACCAAAATAATTTCACATCGAGGAAAGTGTGTGGAGATTGTTGTCTTGCCATCTACTTCAATCCAGTTAAATGTGATGTGCTACGCTTGGTACCTCAGTGATGTAGAGCATGAGATGTTGCGCGGCCTCCAATGCAGCCACAGGCTCCCAGAATTCTACAGCCGATTCACTCATGGATGGGGCTCACCTAAGCCTGTGGAGAGTGGCCGAGAGCATGGCAACGATTGAGTTCTGGAGGTTTTCTGGAGGCATCCAGAGCTCTGTTGGAGCAGGGAGAGGAACTTACCAGCCCCCCTCCGAGTTGCCCCTGATGAGACAGCCTGGTGCGGGGTCTGGAGGCATCTCTCTGGCATGTCCTTCAGATTGGTCTTGTTGGTCACTCTGGCATGGAGTTTGGAGGACTCAAGCTGGTCTTTCTCCTGGAGAAACTGTCTCCTGGCTTCACCCTCTGACCTTTGGGAGGACTGAGCTGGTTGTTGATTTGACTCTTCTGCCCTACTTTTCTGGGTTTTTGGGGGGGAGTTGGGGGGAAGGCTTTCGGATCTTACCCGGTGATGCTAAGGAGTTAGTCCTGGCTCCATACTCAGGAATCACTCCTGGTGGCGGTGCTCAGGGAACCATAAGGGATGCTGGGGGTTAAGCCTGAGTGGGCCACATGCAAGGCAAATGCCCTCCCTGCAGTACTGTCACTCCACCCCTTTCCCCCTTTTCTATTGTATGCATGTAGAGCTATAAATAACCTCATTGGCACTGCTCTAACTATGCCCCAAACATTTTGGTAGGCTGTCTGCTCACAAGGAAGGAGCTCCTCTTGCTTCTGGCAGTGGAGAGTCCTCCTCTCTCTTCCAATTCCACGTGCTGTTCACTGACACATGAGAGAAGGCTCATTTCTACTGGATGGTGGTGAAAATTCTGCTTCTAACAAGTCTTCCTCGCACTTTCTCAAAGGCGCATGGACAAGGGAGGACAAAGGAGGACAAGGGAGTACAAGGGAGAACGGTGATTAGAAGCACTTAGAGAATCTGACAGGAAGCCTTTTAAAGGACCGCCTGGCCTGTGGCATGAACCCTGCAGAGGTGGCATGGTTTTAAGTTGGCTACTTTACTCAGACCAAACTGCCATGGTTTTGGTGAAAGCCGATGTAAGTTCTAGCACTTCTTAGGCATCTAAAAAATTAGGAAGGGGCCCAGCTGCTCCAGTTGCCACCATGTCGACTCCCACCCTGGCTCTGCTCTTCAGGTTCTGACTGAATCTCCGGGAAGATGCACAGCACGCAGCTAGCATCACGGAAACACGAGTCCCCACACCCAGGAACGGCGCCCTCTGGAGGTGGGTGGGCAGAGTATCTGCCCTGCAGAAGCCCCCGCACCCACACACACCCCAGGTGCAGCCACGCCAAGGGCTGGGCTCCACCGTTTCACGAATACTCTCTGCGGTGATGCCAAACTGCTAATAATTCCGGGTCCTGGGTGCCCATAGAGAGCTCTGGGATCTTCTCAGAGCAGGGATCGGCAGCCCCCTCTCACCCCAGTACTTCCAGAAGCCCCACAGCCTCCGTCCCACGGCTGCCATCACATCAGCTCACTGGCCCAGACCAGAGACCCTGAGCTCTGACTTCTCAGCTGCACGTGCTGGGGTGGCACGTCCTGATCCCTCCACATGGAAACGCCAGTCGGAGCACATCGCTCGGATGGGAAAGGAACGTAGAGCCAGCGACTCTCAGCAAGCAAGAGCAGTAACAGAAGGCTCAGCCAGCAACAAGCCACCTAGTGGATTCTTAGGCAAGGACTTAGCAACACCGTGATCACATATAACAATTTTCACATAAAATGGAATTAGTTTCCTTGTTTTTCCAATTTGGGGCCACACCTAGGGATGCTCAGGGATCACTTCTGGCTCTGTACTGAGAAATTACTCCTGGCAAGGCTTGGGGAACCATATGGCAGGGTCGGGATCAAACCCAGGTCAGCTGTTTGCAAGGCGAGTGCCCTGTCCTCTGTACCATCATTCTGGATCCCCAAAATTGAATTTTTTAATACTCATAAATTTTTTTTAATATTCATTGGAGTGATAGCACAGCAGGTAGGACATTTGCATTGCACGCAGCCAACCTAACTGACCTGAGTTCAATTCTTCTGCCCCTCTCCGAGAGCCTGGCAAGCTACCGAGAGTATCCCGCCCGCACAGCAGAGCCTGGCAAGCTCCCCGTGGTGTATTCAAAATGCCAAAAACAGTAACAACAAGTCTCACAATGGAGACGTTACTGGTGCCCACTCGAGCAAGTCGATGACCAACGGGAGGACAGTGCTACAGACAGTTCTACAGACTCATTGATTTTAATATTGGATTTGTTATCTAATCAGTTTCAATTCTACAACTGTATCAGCAGTTGTGGCTTTTGTTTACATAAAATCAAAAATGAAAAATTCTAAAACGTATGAAGAGATGTATCTGTGTTGGAGTTGTGAGTGGAGTTGCCCTGCAGAGCTGTGTTTGCCAGTCATGTGGCAAATCTTCCTGCAAATGAACGAAACCACATCCAGGCTCAGCTTTACAGCACAGGCCAAGCCGTTCAGGGCAGAAACGGTGAAAGAGCACCAGGAGGAGCAAACTCTGGGTTCCGTCTCGTGTTCGTTGGGTCTCTGAGTGAAAGGACCGAGAAGGGCCCAGTCTTTCCTTGCCTGCTTCTGGCATAAAGCAGCACCAACAATCAAGACCATCTAGTCCCAGCTGCCTGAGTCAGGCCGTTTCTCTGCAAGGGTGGGAGAGAGCACTGCTGCACTGGGGAGGGGGGGTCCCCAAGAACACGCCTTAGCCAAGGGATCCAGGTGAGAACCCCGAGGAAGAGACAGGCGTCAGAGTGTGTTCCTGGAAGGGAGGCGGAAAGAAGTGTCGCTGTACCTGGGAGTCACCGGCCCGCCTGTGGTGACCCGAGGGTCCCTTTGACTCATTCAGGGCTGATCACCATCCCCCCAGCCAGCCGATGGTGACGGGCAAAGGACCGGGTTGGTGAACAGTAGCCGTTTCTTCAAGTCTCACAGCAGCGAGAGCTTTTGTAGAAGACAGCTTGCTAGCATAGCATTAACTGTCTTCCTGCGTCTATACCAAAAGGACGTTGCACTAAAATAAACTCTGCAAAGGACATAAAGGAAAGAGAGAAGCAATATATCACATTTACAAAATCCAGAGCCCTCAGGAGAATTTGGCGGTACAAGTGACAGGGTCTGATTTGGGGACTTAAGTGACTAACAGTGAGGGGAAGCAGAGCACAGAGGAGAGGTTAAAGATTGTATAACTGAAACCCAAGCACAAAAGTTTGTAAGTCTACAACTGTAACTCATGGTGTTTCACTAATAAAAATTAAATAAAAAAATAAAAACACGGGGCTGGAGCAAAAGCACAGCAGGTATAGGGCGTTTGCCTTGCACGCGGCCAACCTGGGTTCGATTCCCAGCATCCCATATGGTCCCCTGAGTACCGCCAGGGGTAATTATTCCTGAGTGTAGAGCCAGGAGTAACCCCTGTGCATCACCGGGTATGACCCAAAAAGCAAAAAAAAAAAAAAACCACCAAGGATTGAGAGTGCCTGGGAGCACTGTGGTGGGAGTCACTCACTAACCCTAAGCTCCCTGAGGGAGGAGCTAGGACGACCCAAAGTTAAAGCTAAAATGCCTAGAATTATAATCCAACAAGGAGGAAACGTAGCCTGGGGAGCCTTCAGGACAATGCCACGTCTCAAGCTACCTCTGGGGAAGTCACTGAGGCGGTTGTAGAAGGTGCTTACCTGAAGGTGTCTGGAGCATCCGGATCCTGACACAGGGAAAGAGCGAGTCTGCCAGTGCAGGGAGAGAGGAAAACGTGAAGCGTGGGACTAATCGCATCGTGACAGTGGCACCTTCCTCGTGGCATTACCCACTGGTGTTGTAGGTCGTGGGCGACAGGGAAGGACCCCATATCTCATATTTAAAGCCTTATCTTCACTTCATATTGGTGCTAGGGATGGAACCCAGCGCCAGAAGAAGAGTCTGGCACTAAGCTACGTCCCCAGGCCCTGGGTGACGCTTTCTGTAAGTTTAAAATCACTTCCAGATTAAAAGTCTCAAATGAAGTATCAGAGACTAAATTCTTAACTTTCTTTGATGGAAAGAAAATGAGTTCTTCATTGGCAGGGAATGACCTGTGCTCCCCGGGCCCACCTGCTGAAGCCCCAGCCCCGATCCCCACCCACCCATGGGGCCTTTGGAGGCAGTGAGGTTTGGGGGGAATGAGGGTGAGGACCCATTCGCACACGAACCCCTCAAGTAAGTGGGAACTCAGAATAGACTTTTCCCCCTTGACTTACTCTTCCTTCTTCTTCATATAGGGAGATGTGTGTGTGTGTGTGTGTGTGTGTGTGTGTGTGTGTGTGTGTGTGAGTGTGAGAAGAATAAATCAAAGGGGGAAAATTCTTATATATATAAACATATATACACACATATATAAAAATTGCATGTATTTGTAATACTTCTGGATTCAAGTCCCCTGCAACATCACTAGTGTACCAGTACTGACAGATGAAACCTCACTGTTATTTCCATAGTGGCTCTGAGCTCTTTTTCTGGAAATTCAAAGCTTCCACTCTCCTAAAAATATTTTCCTTTAAAGCCCTTTCGGAGAACTACTCGATGCTAGCACTACCTCAGCTCCCAGAGAGAGTATTCGTGACAGTGCTCTGACAAGGCTAAGTGGAGGCCATAGTACACAGGGTGCCCCACACAGTCTCAAGGGCATCCCGTGTTTGCTCCACACCCCAGTCCAGGTGGTTACTGCATGGGGGCTGGCCGCTGGGTGCCGTGGCTCCCTGGCAGGTAGACTCTGCCGTGCTTCCTCAGGGGTACTGCGCGGGCACAGACCGTCCCCCTTCAGCAGGGATCGAGACACCTGACCAGGAGCGTGCTGGAAGCGCTGGTCGTACTGTTCTCTGTGTCTGGACACAGGCCTGTGCAGCGATGGGGCTGACCCCGAGGACACCCCACTCAGACCAGCTGGGTGCCGTCTCTCTGTGCTGAGTGGAAGATGTCTCTCCATGCTGAGAGGGAGATGTCCCTCCGTGCTGTCTCTCCACCGGTGCTCCCCTTAATCTCCGGAAGAGGCATCTCAGGACCATGCCTAGTGCCCACGGGGCAGTGGGTCTCGTCAGTCAAATGGTGACATGTTCTAAGATGGATACAGCGATGGTGTGTGTGTGTGTGTGTGTGTGTGTGTGTGTGTGTGTGTGTGAGAGCTGAGTTGCTGAGAGCAAATGAGCTCCCCTTGTTCATTCTTACGTGTCCTCCCCCCTCCCCCTGAGGTGACGGAGGTGCGGTGGGCACCTTCCCATGTGTGTCAGACCCTCACAGGTGTCCAGCGCCTGACAGGCCATTCTCAGTTACACCCCCATGCTGTGGGGGTGGGCACTCAGGCAAATCCAAGGAACATCAGCAGCTCGTGTACCCCTGCAGTGCCCAGGGCAGACCCCCTGCTCCTGCGGGGCTGAGGGGAGGTGCCGCCCGCCTGAGGCTGTGTGACCGGTAAGCACGGATGGCCTTCTCTTGCTTTGGGAGGGAGCGCTGTGCGGGGTCGTGGGGGGGGGGACACACTTGGTCCCCAGACCCCTCAACCCTCCCTGCCACGCCCTGCTCTCACCCACAGCCTCACCAGAGGCATGGGGAGGAATATTCTGAGCTCTAGCCCCACCAACCGGTCGGGTGCTTATTCGACATGATCCCGAGGAGGAGACAGACTGTCCCCTCAGCCCCCGGGGGTCTCTGGCCGCCCAGAGCTGCCTGAGACAGCCCCACCCCCAATGGGCACAGACACCATCGGCCGCTTCTAACCCATTTCTCCTCTGAGGTCCCTTCAAAGCCCTGGTACTTCTGGAGGTGACGCACCCCCAGGCAGCCAGCACCCCCGCTCACATCCGAAGCCTCAGCTTGCGTGTCTCCTCCAGGGGGCTTCCAGCCGAGTCCTTCATCTTCCTCTTGCCCTCTCTACCCCCAGCAGCATCCTCAGCACCTCCCCAACACTCCTGAGCTCTCCCACCTGGGGGGGTTTTGCTGTGACACCCCCTAGAGTTAGGCCAGACCCTCCCTTCCTCCCCGCCAAGTGTGAGCTCTCTGACAGAGAGCTTTTCAAGCATCCAAGAACCCTGGTTCTGCCTATCAATGTGACTTGCCCTCCATGATCCACCTCCTGGCGTCCCTGTCAACCTGCTACTATTTCCCCTGATGGCCTGTAGGCCCCATGAGAGCAGAGACCCACCCACTTCACCTGTTTGTCCCCAAGGCCTGTACAAACCTCAGTGTATGACGTGGTCCAGGCAGGAAGGACAGAGAAACACAAGAAGTCTCCAGAGACCGGACACCTAAGAGTCCCCGGCACTTGGCAGGGGTGCGGCCCCCACCCCCTGGCTCTCCCGGGCACCCGAGCAGTGCCTGAGTTCCTCTAAGCATGACACGGGCTGTTCATTTCTGCCTCTGCAGGTGAGAGAGAACGGAAATGCACGGAGCAAGTCGAAACAGGGCAGCGGGGAGGGTGTTTGCTTTGCACGCAGCTCTTTGTGGGTGTATCCCCGCATCCCGGTATCCCGTGGGGCTTTCCGAGCCCCGCCAGGAATGGTCCCCTGAGCATCGCTGGGTGTGGCCCCAAACTGAAGCAAAACAGAAGTGGAGATCTTTACGTCTGTGTTTCTGTGAAGCTGACGGCAAAGGCTGCGGGCATGCCCTTATGATACTTGGTGTGCGGGCCAGCCGCACCCACTGTCTCTCACTGTGGCTCGCGTGGGGTCCCTCACCTCCTGTGACTCAGGGCAGCTCGCCTCCATGCTGCTCTCTCCTCCAGAAAGCAGCTCTGGGCCCCAGAACTCATGGACCAAGCGGCCTCCCGCTGACAAAGCAGCTCGGGGTGCTGAAAAAAAAAATCTCGTTTCAACAGGGCATAATTTAAAGACAACAAAAGAATGTGAAAGAAACATAAAACAAATACCTAAGGGGAAATGGTTGGGCTACAGTAAATGGGGTGGGGGGCACTGTGAAGGACCCCTTTACGCTGAGTGGGCATGGTGATCTTTACATTAGCCAGGAGGGTAAGATGAGGGCTGGAGGCTGTGTCGAAAATGGGCCCATAGGATGATCTGCCCTGGCGGTACCTGTGCCACTACTGAGGAAGATATCCAGATGATTAAGAGTTTGGTGTTGTGTTTTTTTTTTATTCCCGTGAGATAGTTACAAAGCTTTTTGAGTTTCAGTCATACACCCATCCCTCCACCAGTGCACATTCCCCACCACCAATGTCCCCAGCATACCCCCCTCCCTTTCCAACCCTCCCCCTGCCTCCATGGCAGACAATCTCCCCCAAACTCTCTCTCTCTCCTTTTGGGCATTATGGTTTGCAATCCAGGCACTGAGAGGCCATCACGTTGGGTCCTTTATCTACGTTCGGCACACATCTCCCATCCTGAACATCCCTCCAACCATCACTGACTCAGTGGTCCCTCCTCTATCCCAGCTGCCTTCTCCCCCAGCTCATGGGGCAGGCTTCCAACTATAGGGCCCTTGTGTCTACTGTCCTTGGGTGTCCCGTCTCATGTCACTGACTAAGAGTTCTGCTTGCACACCAAGTGCACCTCCCGGCATTCCTTTGGAAGCACAAACCGGCTACTGGACGGTGCAAATCAGGATGCTGCCTGGGGAGCTGGGGCGCGCACCCTCGCCTGCAGGCCAGGGGCGGCGACCGGGGCGGCAGGGGTCGCTCTCGCGCCGGGATGCAGTCGCTCTCCGCCGCCTTCCCGGCGTTATTGTTTGTTTTCCTGCGAGCTGGCGGGTCGAGCTGAGCTGTGAGCTCCGGCGGGCGCGGAGAGCCGGGGTCCCGGCAGAGGGCCAGACACACGTGCCTGACGTCATCTGCGCCAAGGGGGCTGGTGCCCTCGCGCCGTCCCGGGGCGGGTCCCGGGGTGGGCGTCGGGGGGCTGCTGTGCTCCCAGGCGGGGGAGGGCGCCGGGTCGCGGTGCTGATGCCGCGGGAGCTCGCGGCTCGGTTCGGGGCGTGGGGGGCCCCCCGGACCGGCCTTGGGGCCACCGGCGCGCGCGCACCCGGCTCTGCGGGGCCGGCCCGCAGCTTGGCACGGGTCCGGGGCAGGGGGGCGCGGGTCCCCGCAGGTGCACCTTTCTAGCGCACCTAGCCGCGGGGTGCTGCGGGGGTCCGTGCAGGCTGGGGCGGGCCGCGCGCCCGCCTGCACCGCCTCTCGGGAAGACCCCCGACTCGCTCGCCCTGGCACTGGGGGGGAGGGGGGACTCGAGCGTGGGGTTCCGCGAAACCCTCCAACTTTCGGTCCCGTTTTCCCAGGGAAGGCAGAAAAAAAGAAAAAGCGCTCCAAAGGGGCCGGGCCGGGTGCAAACGCCGCGTGACTCCGGCTTCGGGAGGTTCCGGGGTCCAGGCGCGCCCCGCGGCCCCGGGTGTCCCCGCCCGCCCGCCTAACCCGCGCGGCTCCGGGTCCCGGCGCGCCCCGCCCGCCCCGCCCCGTGCGCGCGCTCCCCGCCCGCCCCGCCCTCCCCGCGCGCGCGCACTCTCCGCCCGCCCCGCCCCGCCCCGCCCCGCCCCCGCGCGCGCTCCCCCCCGCCCTCGCAGTCTTCCCCGCCCGCCCCCGCTCCCTCCACCCCCACCCCCGCCTGCGCGCGCGCGCGGGGAGGGGCGCGGCCGCCGCCCCGCGGAGCCAGCCACCCGGATATGCAAATGCGGAGGGCCCGGCGGCCAATGGCGTGGCGCCGCGCCGTGACGCGCGCGCCCGGCGCCCGCGTATTTATAGCTCGTATTTAAAGAGCCCCTGGGAGTCGCCCGGCGCGGCGCGGCGCGGCGGGGCGCGGCTGGGGGTGGGGGTGGGGCGGGCAGGGCGGCCCGGCCCGGTCCGGTCCGGTCCAGCCGCGTCCCCGCCGCCCCCCGCCCCGCCCGGCCCCGCTCGGGCTCGCTCGGGGCCCGCCGAGGGTCCCCTTTCAGAGCAGCCGGGACCTGCGGGGTCGCCCCCCTGGGCGGGGAGGTGGAGGGTTGGGGGGGGCAAAAGCCCTCCCGCTGACGTCATCGCCCGGGGAGCCGTGACGTCATGCCCAGGCCTGCAGGTGGCAGGTGGAGGCGAGAGACGCGGACTCCTGCGGATCCCGGGGGGAGGGAGGCAGCCGGCCCCGGAGATCGCCCCCCAACCCCCCAACTTGACTCCTGGTCCTTAGAAGGCTTTGGGGGGACCACGGGGGAGGCAGGGGGGCGTGTTGCCTCTCAGAGATGGGGCGACTCCAGCCCGGACCCGTGTCGGGACTTGCTTGGCGCCCCGGCCCGGCCTCCGACGTTCCCAAGGTCACCCCCGGGCACCAGCTCTCCTGGGCGCTGGGGCCGCCGTGCAGGGCCGGGCACCCTCGGGTGGTGGGGGGGGGGGGCGTCGCCAGGGCCCTTTCCTCCGCCCGGCTCTCACCACGCAGGGTGGGCGCTGCTGCCCCTCCCCCCGTTGGACAGACGCCCCCAGCGTGGACCCTCCTCCCCTGGTCCCTGCTCCCTGCCCCCACCCCGCCCCGCCCCGCGTCGGGACAGGGACAGGTGTCGCCGCAGTCCCGCGCTGGGCGGCTGTGACGTGGCACCGGCTCTCATCTGCAGGATTAATGATTAAACTGGCCCCTCGCACCAGGTCCCCCCCCCTCCCCCCGGGCAGGCTGGACTCTGGTCTCCGGAGGGAGCAGGGGGCGACCTCTGGAGCTGGGGGGAGTCACAGTCGCGGTGTGAGGTCAGCTCGGCCGGGAGGCCAGGTCGGAGGGCAGGTCTGGACAGTGACCACTAAAGGCCAGAGGAGCGGGAGGTCCGGGGGCCACATCCCAGCTGGGAAAACAAACTCCCCCGAGAGCCGCAATGGTTTCTTTGTGCTGGGGATGGGGTGAGCCCGCTGGTTCCCGTGCTGGGGTCCCCCACCCGGCTCGCCTCCCTGCACCGCCCCACCCAGGCTCCCCCCACCCCCCAGCGCTTCCCTGAGTCCCACGTCCTGTGTCTGAGTCAGGTGGGAATGCCCCCCGCCCCTGACCTGGGTGTCCCCAGGCCTCCCGCACCCTGGCTGGCCTGCCCTGCCCGTGTCTCGTCTCTTTCCTGTCCTCCCCACCCTGCTCCCTGGGAGGGCACCGGACTCTCCCCACCCTCCACATGCTCTTGGTGGCTTCAAGCCCCCAGGTGGCAGCCGGGCCCTGTCACGCCCTGGCCACCTCGTCCGTCCCACCTGGACCCGCCCTTCAGTGCTCACACTGGCTCTGGGTTCCTTCAAGGCGGCCAGGGCGGCCTCTGACCCCAGCCCCCCCTCCGGGCGCCCCTGACTGTTCCCAGCGGGCGGAGGCAGCAACTCCTGACACCCAATCTCCCCACGGGTGCTCAGATCTCCGCCCCCCCAAGCCTTCTGGAGACGCCTTCTTACTCGGGGGCCTGCAGAGAAGCAGGTGTGGGGGCCATGCCCCCGCCATCAGACCCTCACCCCGCAGACCCCAGAGCCGGCCTGCTGCTCCCCTCGCTCCTCGCCACAGGACCCTGAGTGCCACAGGGCCTGGGTCTTGCCTGCCCCTCTCATCCTGCTTCTCCTGAGCTGGCCCCACTTCTGACAAGACCCAGGAAAGCCGAGCAATAGTCCGGGGTTTGAGGCACTCGCCCTGCACACAGCCGCCCAACCCGAGTTCAGTTCCCAGCACTCCTGAGTGGGACCCCAAAACGAGCACCCAGATAAAGCCCTGACAGTCACCATTCTGGGAACGGGCTGCCTCCCCAGGCCACCCTCCCTCAGCTTCTTGCTACCTTATTGCTGCTGGGGCTGGGGCCACCTCCCTCCCACCTGCGGCGGCAGAGGCCTGAGAGCACTGTGTCACCAAAATGCCTTTATTATTATTATTATTAGTAGTAGTAGTAGTAGTAGTAGTAGTAGTAGTAGTATTACTTTGGAGTGCCAGCTCTGCCCAGAAAAGGGACTTCCTTCCTTCAGTCCTTCCACCTGAAGAAGGTCTCAGGCCTTGAGGCCTGGCTTGGAGGTAGAAAAGGAAAAGTTGGGCCATGAGTGGCCGTGAGTGTGAGGTTGGCTGTGAGTCTGGGGTCCGGGTCGAGCACCGGGCTAGGTTTGACTGAACCACGTGGTCTTGGGGTCCGGCTTCTCAGAGTCCTCTCTGTCTGTGCTGTGGTACACATGCTTGGCTGTCAGAGTCAGTCGGGCGTGTGTGCAGAATCACTTGCTGCCCGGCCCTACTGTGCTCAGATGTGCCGGGAGGTTCCAGGCTGGGGGCGCGGCTGGGGCCGGGAGCTCAGGGCCTCCTTGGCAGCCCAGGGCCTTCAGGGACAGGTCCAGAGAGGCAGGAGGGAGGGCAGGGACTGAGAGGTACTGTCTCACCAGTTTCCTCAGTGCCCAGAGTGTTTTCACTGCATTACTGAATGGACGGAGGGGATTTTGCTGTGAAAGATGAACATAACTGCTGGCCGTTGGCCTGTGTCTGAGAGGGGTCAGCTGTCAGACTTCCCTTCTTCAAGTGGACGTTAGGTAGGTCCTAAGTTGTTACGATATATATCGATAGGTGATAGATATTTTCTTTCTTTTGTTTATTCCAAGACTCAGAGACTATAAAACCCAGCTCCCGGAAGCGTGCGGCCGCATTTGTGGCCACACGACATCTTATCTTCTCATTCCTGCTTTGGACAACCTGGCAGGCTACCCAATGTAACCTGCCCACACGGCAGAGTCTGGCAAACTCCCCGTGGGATACCCAATATGCCAAACACCAGTAACAATGAAGGGTCTCATTCTCCTAACTCTGAAAGAGCCTTGAATATGGCACTTTCTAAAATATCTCAGGGCTAGGACGAAGGAGACGTTACTGGGGCCTGCTCGAGGCAATCAACGAATAACAGGATGGTTGTGGTTGTGATTGTTTTTTCCTAGTTGGGGCTGGGAGCGATAGTACGGCAGGTAGGGTGCTTGCCTTGCACAGGGCTGATCTGGGTTTGAAACTCGGCACCCGCTATGGGAGTGGTCCCCGAGCACGGAGTCAGGAGTCAGCCCTGAGCATCACCAGGTGTGACCCCAAAATTAAAAAATCTGAAGAACACTGATCAAAGATTTTTTTGATCCAGATTTCTTTCCCTGGAAGCTGAAAGTGAGCCGTGCGGCCATCAAAGGCCAAGGGGGCAGGGCCTGCGCTGCCATTTCTTATCATCGCCGCTCTCTGGAAGGCCCCGAAGCAGTGTGGCGTCCGCCGGCTCCTCTCCACTGAGTTCCAAGTCAGGTTCTGTGCCTGAGACCAAAATTCTGTCCCCCTTACAGAGTTGGCTCTCATGAGCACAGTGTGTCCCCATTTCCCAGATGCTAGGACCCACTAACCCGTCCTCCACGATCTGTGATCCATGCCGGGGAGAGGTGAGACCCGTCACCACCCCTTCCCGGCCTCAAGGCCTAGGAACCAGCAGGAGGATCCCTGCTCTCCGCAGGCGTGTGTGTGTGTGTGTGTGTGTGTGTGTGTGTGTGTGTGTGCTCTAGGATGGGTGCAGCCTTTGGGGTCCCTGCTCTCCGCAGGCGTGTGTGTCTATGTGTGTGTGTGTGTGTGTGTGTGTGTGTGTGCGCACGCGCGCGCTCTAGGATGGGTGCAGCCTTTGGGGTCCCTGCTCTCCACAGGCGTGTGTGTGTGTGTGTTTGTGTGTGTGTGTGTGTGTGTGTGTGTATGCGCGCGCTCTTGGATGGGTGCAGCCTTTGGACCAAAACCCAGACAGAGTCTCACCTTTCACTTGCAGCTGAGCAAAAAGACCTTCTGTCTTATCAACCAGATACCCTGGGTCGGACCCGTACTACGCTCAGGCTACACTCAGCATAGCAAACAGCACAAAGCACTTATGGGGGTAAGTGCTTCTCGCAGCCGCTGTTGAGTTTACTTGCACACGTCATGCATCAACTTCTGGACGGCTTGAATAGTTAATGAGCCCGCCCCTCCAGCGGAGTTAAAGCATCTTCAAAATAAACAAGTGGATACACGCAAAATCGAGTACGTGGGCAGCCCGTGTGTGGACGCCATCGCTTTGGACAGCAAAGCTTGACAGGGTTGAGGCCGTTCCATGTGATGGTCTGTCACGGGGAAGGAAAACGGGCATGGGAGGAAGAAGGAGGGATGAGGAGTGGGGCTGGGATTCGGCCAGCACTCACTCCGTTGCACTTTGCGAATCGCGTCGTCGAGTAAAGCCACTTGACCACGCGCTGCCCGGGGCATGCCGGACTGGCTGCAGATTCCCGAGACTTTCGGACTCCCGCTCTGGGTCCCAGGCCGGGACGAGGAAGCTGCAAGTGCGGCCTTGGCTGCTGGGCAGAGATCTGGGGCCAGAGAAGTTTCTGGGGTAAAGTTCGGGCTCGTGAGCCAAGCGGGTGGAAAGTGGAGGAGGAGGACAAGGAGGTCACCGCCGGCACGTGCGTGGCATGGGGGCTCCCAGGGGCAGTGGAGGGTGGAGGTTGCAGCCCCGCCCCCGGCCCTCCTGAATCACTGGGCAGGACGCAGTTGGCAGGGGCGGTGGGGGCGGGGGAGGGGTCCCAGCAGACCCCCGGTATTTCTGATACCTGGAGAGAGGGGAGAGGGAGGCTGCTCTCGAGGTGGGGACCCAGGGGGCGTAGAGGTCCCCGGAAGGGAGGAAGGGGCAGGACCGTGTGAGACAGCGAGGGCAGGGGCCGGCCCAAGCAAAGAGCATCTCCCCAGGGCCATGGTGGGTGCAGAACCAGGGCGGGAGCACGACCAAAGCGAGCCCCGACCCTTGAACTCTGGGCTGGGGGTGGGGCATCACCAGAGACAAGCGGCAGGAAGCAGTGACTCTCCAAGTCCACTGCGAACCTATGCTCAGAGACCAGTGCTCAGAGGTGAGGGGGCACAGAGGAAGGGCAGTTGCCTGGCGCACAGCCAGCCCGGGTTCCACCCCCGACATCCCATTTGGTTCTCCCAGCCCGCCAGGAGTCGTTCCTGAGTGCAGAGCCAGGAGGAAGCCCTGAGCATCGGCAGGTGTGGCCCCCAGACCACAAAACCAGAGTTAGCTGGTCACTGCCATGGGGTGAGGGGCCGAGTGGGGGAGCGGGGGTCCCTCGAATGCGCAGTGCCTGGGGCTGGCGGAGTGACCACGTGAGCTTGGGGGGAAAGTGGCCGGGGCAGTCCCTCCTACCCAGGGGATCCGTGACCCATGACATCCCGTCTTCGGGTGCAGACAGAGCCCCACCAGTGGCCCACCGAGGCAGACAGCCGCTACCTGCCCTCCCCACAGCCGGCATGCAGTCTGTGCCTCTGTAAGGGGTTCGAGTCCCTGGTTCTCTCCAGCCCCAGAGCCTGCCCGAGCCTGTCTCTGCCCTGGAGGAGCCTGTGCTGGGGTTCTAGAAAGCTCTCCGAGCCTGGTGGGCGGAGATGAGACGGCCACGGGACCTGTCCGCACAGGACACGTGTGTCCATCCCCGTGACCTCCCCCGCCCCTCCCGCCAACGTGCCGAAACTTGCTCACCCCACGAGCCCTGCCGTCGTCGCGGGTACAGGAGCCCATTCAGGAATCCTCGGGACTGCCCGCGTGCGGCCCTGCTCTTGCTCCTCTCGGTGAAGAGGAGGACTTGGGCTCTCCCTTCCCCTGTGATGCAGAACCCCCGGCCTGTGGCATCCCCCTGCCCTGCTGGTGACCTTGCAGTGGCCACTCGCCGGCTGCTCTGCCAGGGGCTCCTGGAGCTGTGCTCGGGGCATCCAGGCACACACTCATATTGATCTCCAGAGCAAAGACGCTGCCAAGTGTTGCCAACCGTGCCGGCTTCTCACGGTGCCGGCGAGTCAGTTAGTTCCTCTTTATTGTTCGACGCTCTCGGGCTCTCTGCTGAGTCTTCGGGTGACGGCTGTTCCCTTCTCTGAAAAATAGGAAGCCTGGCCTGTCGGCGCGAGTTCCTGGCACGGCTCTGCCCAGCCGGGTCTACCAGGAAAATCACTCCCCGCCCCATGCACTTCCCATTTCTGCAGATGGGCTGGAGGATCGTCTCAGCTTTGTGCCGGCTCGGTTTGGGTTTGGGGGCCACACCCGGCGGTGCTTAGGGCTCACTCCTGCCTCTGTGCTCAGGGGTCGCTCCTGGCAGGGCTCGGGGGGTCCCACATGGTGCCAGGGACGGAACCCAGGTCGGCCCCCTGCAAGGCCTTGACCTCCTGCCCTGCACTCTCTCTCTCTGCGCCCAGTGGTGGATATTCCTGCTGCCAGGACCCGTCGGCCTCAGTGGTTCTAGAAGGTTCCTTTTATCCACTGTCGTTTCAAGTCATCTTTCTTGACCTCTTCCTAGCCTCTACAGCCCTTTCTGACCTCTGTGGCCCCCAACCCCCTCCCTCCTGGCTGCTCCGTGCAGTGGCCCCTCCAGCCCACTTGGGGGTGACTTTCACCTGTGGTCCCTTGGAATATCCTGGGGCCCCAGGTCATTGTGGGCCCAGTTTGAGGACAGCGGAGTTAAGACCCTATGACGGCGCTGCGGGGGCCAGACCCCCACCTGAGGAAAGAGCGTTTGGCTCGACTTCCCCTCTCAGCCTTCTCTCTCGTTCCTGTGGGGATGGAGGGAGGTGGACGGTGCCTGCCCCCCACTAGGCCTGTGGGCAGTGCTGGAGTTTGACCTCAGTCTCAGGCCCCCAGGGTGGTCGCTGACTCACTGTCCCTCCCCTGACCCCCCAGAGCCTACATTTGAGGCTGCTACTGCTGGTTTTTAGATTTTTATTCAGACCCCGCAGAGTTTGCAAAGTTGATCGTTATCTTTATTGTGGTCAGACGGATCATGTTCCAACCCAGATCCAACCCGACCACCAGTGTCCCCAGGTTCCCTCCTGCCCAGCCTAGGGCGCTTTCTTCGGAACGCTCAGAATCCAGAGCGGTAGGTTTCTTCCCCGATCCATCACATGGCTTGAATATAAACTGTCCTGTTATAGTCTCAGGTTTAAGGTCAGACTGAAGTTAAAAGTTTAAGATTCAAATTACTCACCCCACCTCACAAAGCTCTCCCCATGAAGGTGCCCTTCTCAGCCAGAGTCCCCAGATACTTCCCCCCACCGGGTCCCTGGGGTGTCCCTTTTAGGGGACTCCCCCCGCAATCCCCACTTTTCATAGACCTTACTTAAAGCTTCTGACTAAATGACCCCTTTGGATTGTCATCTAATTCATGCACCTTAGAGAAGTCCTTCACATGCTCCAGTGACTTCTCTGCCTTTCTGCCAATTTTTCTCACACCTGTGTCCCACCTCAGAAACATTTGGTCAACACGATGACCTCCCAGTGTCTGAATTGCAAACCATAATGCCCAAAACCATAATGACTGCGTGGCTGCCCACCTATCAGATGGTCAGACTTCTTCATCAAGATCATGAACGATCGGTTTGAGGTTCTTCGTGTTCCTAAAGCAAACAGACGCCACTGGGCTACACTAGCACGCGACAGGGACAAATGGAGATGTTACTGGCGCCCGCTCGAGCAAATCGACAATTAACGGGAAGTCAAGTGATCAAGTGATCAATGCCCAAAAGAAGAGAGAGAGTATGGGGAATCATGTCTGCCATGGAGGCAGGGGGAGGGTGAGAAGGGGGGTGGGTATACCGGGGATATTGGTGCTGGGAAATGTGCCCTGGTGGAGGGATGGGTGTTGGATCATTGTGTGATTGGAACCCAAACATGAAAGCTTGTAACTTTCTCACGGTGATTCAATAAAATTTAAAAAGAAAAGAAAAAAGAAATGTTTGGTCCTGCCCCAGGGGAGGACCCGAGTGTGTAGCCCCCAGGGGGGCCTAACTGCAGCTCCCCCCCTCCCCTGGGCTCAGTCAACCACAGAACACCCATCTTGGAGGGGCCCCAGGAGGCCTTCCCGGCTTGGGTGGCCACTGTCCCTCTAGGACCCGTGACTGTGGTGTTATCCTTAATCCTCTTATCCTCATTCTCTTTGGGTGCCCAGCAGCCGGTGGGAGCTGCTCGCGTTGACTTCAGCCGGGCGGGCGTCCTTCCGAGCAGGTGCCTTCGGGCTGGACATGGGGAAGCTGACGGCTAGACCCCCGGAGGGAACACCTCCACCAGGTCCTCCCGCCTGCGGGGACGCCGGTAGTTGAGTTTGCTCTTCCAAAGTGCATTTCACGGAGTGATCCGAAACAAATTCGGTGGCTGGCTCCCAGGAACTCTGGAGACATCGGTGGCTGTAAGATGCTGGAAGGCGCCTTAGCAGGAAGAGGGGAAGGAGGGTGACTTCCCCGTTCCCTAGGGCCCTGTCCCCCACAGTGGGATGACACCTGGTTCAGCCGGGATCCTGCCTGGCATGATACATGGAAACACTGGATTTAAAACAAAACAAAAAAAAATGATACCACTTTCAAGGATACACTGGGCATCAGTTCTGCAACTGATGAGCAGAGAAGCTGTCTTCTTCAAAGATGTTGACATAAGATGGACTCTTTTTTTTTGTTATTGGCGATGCACAGGAGTTCCTCCTGGCTCTTCACTCAGGATTTACTCCTGGCAGTGCTCAGGGTAACATACGGGATGCTGGGAATCGAACCCAGGCTGGCCATGTGCAAGGCAAATGCCCTACATGCTGTGCTATCACTCAAGCCCCAACGTAAGATGGACTCTTACAACAGTATGAAACGCTGCGTGAGAACCACGAATAAAGCAGATCTGTCCTCGTGCCACAGGGTCTGAGGCTCTGCTGAGTGTCTCATGGAGGCAGGACACGGCCAGGGGGGAGGCCGCACCCTTGCGGCAGGCTCTGTGCTCGCTGCCGGCGGCTGGAGTAGTTTGAACCATAGCAGAGGCTATGTAACAGGGCTCATTATTGATGAACAGGTTAAGTGGCGAGGCTGAGTACCAGGTCAGATATTTCTCCATTTGCTTTGTAGGAGCTAATTTTAGCCTAATAGAGTTAAATTTCACTCCTAGATTCGTTTTCCAATCTTTTCCCCCTGTCAAGTTTCCTACAGAGGGAATACAGATACTTTGGTCGTTCTGACATCTCCAGCAAAGACAGTATTTGATTCATTCTAACAGCGTCAGGTGGCCGCTGCCCTTAACTCTAGGATTTCTGATGTTTCTGTCGCTGACTCGGAGTTCTGATTTTTTTTTCTTTTTGGGTCACAGCCGGCGATGCACAGGGGTTTCTCCTGGCTCTGCACTCAGGAATCACTCCTGGCGGTGCTTAGGGGACCATATGGGATGCTGGGAATCGAACCCGGGTTGGCCGCGTGCAAGGCAAACACCCTACCCGCTGTACTATCGCTCCAGCCCCCTCGGAGTTCTGATTTACCTGGGTGAAAATTCCTTCGTTTTGAGGCACAGTTGGGCGAGTTTGGGCCAGAGCACAGAACCATGGAATACAGTTCCTGGAGAGAAGCAGAGAACGTGTCCCCGGGGCCCAGAAAGGCCCTGAGCTCAGTGCATGCCTGTGACAGCTCCTGGGAGGTCCACACTGCCCATTGCCTGCCCCAGGGCTACTCATGTCATGATACCAGTGGGCTTTGGTCCTCATAAAGGCTCCGTTGCATTAACTTCCCCTGCAGTCTGAGTCGGAGAGATCTAATAAACTGCTCCTTGTACAAGTAGGATGGAGTAATAAAGTCAAGGTGCCCTTATCGGTCTTTGCCCTTTCACTGAGCATCTGCTTCCGTCCCTGTTCCGGGCTCCAGTGCGTTATGGGAAGTCGGCAAAGCCTCATTCACGGGATTAGCGGCTGCTAGAACAGAAGGTGGCTCACACCCCCACAGGCCTGAGCAGTGGTCAGCCGGGGTGCTGTGAGGGGGAGAAACCCATGAAGGGTTAATGGGCAGTTGTCATCCTCTCTGAGAAGCCCCACCTTTCAGTTTTTATTTTTTTATTTTTTTGTTTTACTAGTGAAACACCATGAGGTACAGTTATAGACTTACACTTTTTGTGCTTGGGTTTCAGTTATACAATGATCGAATACCCATCCCTCCACCAGCGCCCATCCTCTACCACCACGAGTCCCAGCATCCCTCCCACCCCCCATACCCCCCATCCCACCCTGCCTCTTTGGCAGGGCATTCCCCCTTGTTCTCTCTCTCTTCTCTTGGGTCCTGTGTTTTGCAAGAGAGGCATTGAGTGGCAATCACGTTTGGACCTTTCAGTTTTTAGAGTCTAGTTCGCGCTTGCAAACAAACGGGGCTATTTCCTCCCGAGCGCCCATCGCAAGTTCAAAGTGCATCCGATTTCTTGCCTGGGCACAGGGTGAATGAAGTGTGTCTTGAAGAGAGCCCCAGAAAGGCTCAGGAAGCCTCGTGGCTGTGTTTCTCGCTGAAGATTCTTTGCTGGGTACCACCGGGGCATGTTACCGTTTGGTCTGGGCTCCAGTTTGCACACGCCTGAGCGGCAGGCAAACAGAATCCCGTCTCAGTCCCCATGCCTGGTGCCCTTCTCCACGGCTCATCCTTTCCCTGGATTCCTTCGGGGCCACCGGCGACGACTGCAAAACCTTCCTGAGCTCTTAATTTTTATTTCACCCAGTTCCAGTGGACCGTTCAAGTGATGTTCGGAGTCTATTTACAGAGCGGTGCAAACCATTTACCGTAACTAATTTTAGAACATTGTCATCACCCCCCCAAAAAAAGAAATTTTGCGTCTTGGAGCTGGCAGCCCTAGGCAACCATTAATCTACTTTCTGAATGACTTTTAACCCGAGGGCTGTTTTTGAGCCCGAGGCCAGAAGGGGGGTCACATTCTCGTGTTAACTCATCCACCTTCAGACTCTGCTCACAGTAGCTCTCTGTTCTCCTTGGGAGAATGCCGCCGGCCAGTTTAATTCTCTTCAAAATAGGTCTCTTTTATTATTGTTTTATTTTATTTTATTTTTTGCTTTTTGGGTCACACCTGGCGATGCTCAGGGGACCATATGGGATGCTGGGAATCGAACCCGGGTCGGCCGCGTGCAAGGCAAACGCCCTACCTGCTATGCTATCGCTCCAGCCCCTATTATTGTGTTTTTAAAATAATACATAAAGATCTTTCCTTGTCTAAAAAAAAAAAAGAAAAGAAAAAAAGATCTTTCCTCGTCTTCTCCCCTTGAGCGTTTAAAAAGCGCTTTCTCCCACGTGCTTTGAACATACGGCCCAGGGACAGTCAGTGCTCAGGAGGACAAATATTAGCATGAGTGGCTCCTAAGCCCCTTCCTTTGGCAATTAACAAGAAGTTTGTTCAACTAAAAATATATCGGTAGCAGGCATTTTCCCAACAAGTTACTTAGTCAAAGTAAACAACACATTCTCAACTATATGAACAGCCGTGCTTTTGTGAACTGGGATTTTGCATCTGGGGCGGGGGGGCATTTAAAGGGACCTGCCTGGCGCCCTCCCGAGGGTCCTCCGATGCTCTGTGGGCTTTCCCGGTGGCCTCAGACTTCTGATGCTTTACTCGTGGGGACCAAAAACAGCGTTTCTAGATTTCTCTGCAGCAAAGATCTCATTGGCTGGAGACAGACGCTCAGCTATGAGCCACGGGGTGGCTGGAGAGATAGGCACTTCTCAGAATAGTAAGACTCAACAGGAAGAAGGAACCAGAAAACAGTCCATTTGTGGTCATGTGGTCTCGTGGGCTGGGTTATTTCAGACGCCAAGGTTACCGTTGAGCTCACCGGGGTGTATTTGCTAGCGTTTGTTTTTCTGTGAGTCGAGGGAGCACTCGTTTATTGCGGTGACACTGTTCCCACCCTCAGTTCAAGTCTCAGAGTGACGGTCCACGGCTGTCATTATCTTCCCTAAACCTAAACCCAACCCCGACAGGATGGAGCCGGGCAGTGCGGGCTCTGTCCTCTCGAAAGCTTGACTCAGGTGCCTGCTGGGGCTGACATTGGGTGAAGGGTTGACGGGGACACAGGTGCCCCACCCACGAGGCCACGCCTTTCCAGGGCCCTCTGGACACGTCACCTGCCTTCGGACTTGTCCCAGCGTGCGTGATGCAAGAGGACCAGACATGGCACCCAGCGGGTGGGGGGAGGGCAGCCACAAACACCTTGGAGGTGACCCCCACGCCCCCTTGGAAGCAGCTGCCAAGGGCTACCCTGTCCATCCTTCCAGAGAATCCAGGAGACACGGGACCTGTGTTGCTTCTGTGCACGCAGAGAGAAGCACGCGGCTACCTGTCTCAGTCCAGCCCCAGAGGCCAGGGGAGAGTCCTGGTGGCAGTTCCCAGTTCCAAAGCAGTTGCCAGCTACTCTGCACCACCACCCCACCACCCCGGGGACATCAGCTGGCCAACCCAAAGGCCGTCCGGGGGACTCTTTCTCAGCTGGGGTCCTGTCTGTCACCAGGGTGGTCAGCCCTGACCTGGGGCTCAGGGTCAGGCCTGGGGTGTGTGTGTGTGGGGGGGGGAGGTTCCCGGATGCAGGATACCTTTCACTCTCCCAGGGTGTCGGGTGCTGGCCATGCTTCCTGGGGAGCTCACAGTGGGGCACATCCGGAGTGAGCAGAGAACGCTACAACCTTCCTGTCTTCCTGACTTGCTCTCGAGAGACGGGAGTCCTATCTGCAGGCACCTGAGAGTAATGCTACTGCCCTGCCCCTCCTCCACTCCTGTGGGATCCTCCCGGCATCCCTGGCTGCAGGGAGAGACGCAGTCAGACGCGAGCGCGATCCTCCCGAGGGGGATGCCAGGCGGCTTCTCCGCTCCGCTGTCAAGAGTCACCGCACCCAAGGGAAAGTCCCTGACGACAGCCTTACAGCAGTGGGGAGACGGGCCTTGGGAGCGCCTAGCCTGGGTCCCCAGGGCCACTGACACCTCCCACCCCCATCACCCCCACCCCGAGACTCAGTTACAGGAACTACCACGCGTGTTCCGGCGTGATCCCCCGTATTGGGTGAGGCGGCCCGGGCTCCTACCCTTAGCTCCAGGAAGGGCCGGAGGGTCTCATTTTCCCAGCATACCTTAGTTCTCTACGTCAGAATTTGGGGGGCTGGGTTAGGGCGAGGGGGGGAGAAGTTGCCAACGGTAGAAACTATTTGAGCTTAGAGACAAAGTGGGGCTGTATTGGGCCATTTCTAAGTGCAGGCGGGGCGAAGAATCACCTAGAACGGAGGGTAGAGAGGCTCCGGGTGCTCTCTGCCATTTCTCTCCTGGGCCTCCTTTCCCCGTGGACAGGCTCTCACTGCTCTGTCCCCCAGGGGCTTGGAGCAGGCAGACCCACTCTTCACAGCCTCGAAGAAACCCAGCGGAAGCTCAGGAAAGGGTCCCGATGGGCCCGGCTGGGGTCGCAGGCCCATGCCGGGCCTCGTTTCTATTGCCAAGCGTGTCCACTCACAAACGGGCCACACAGCCTCTGGTGCTGGCATGGGCGGCAGGGGTGCAGGCTCCCGTAGGAGAGGCAGTTGTCTGAAATCCCACAGCCAGCCAGCGTGAGGCCAAGGAAGGGGCTTCCACAGGCCAGAGGAACTGCCCCTGAGGGTCCCGGGGAAGTGCTCACAGGCCTGGTCCGAGGGGACCGATTCCTATGTGACCTGATTATAGCGTTCTCATGTGTATTGTAACGAGAGGGCGGGCTGTGACAAGACACTGACTCTCCACTGCATCTAGGTGTGTCTGTGCAAACAGATATGCATTAGATTTTGATGTGTGATGCTGTTTTCCTGAAGTCAGAGGAGACTTGCAGGAAACCATCTGGGCGTGGCCCTGCTCGTGCAGAATGCTCCCTGCCCATGGGGGCCCCAGTGAGGTGGAGGGGAGTGCAGTCCTTTCTCTGAGAACAGAGGGGGCTGGAGCGTCCCCCCACCCCAGACGCAGAGCTCCGCCTTCATCGGTTTACAGACCTTGGGGCACTCCCCTTCTCTCCGATTCTCTTCTGATACTCAAAACTGGGAACTGGAGAAGTTATATGAATTAATGCTTCAATATCCCGGAGAGGGTAAAGTGGGCGCCAATATTCTAGCACCATCTTCAAGTAGTTGCTGTCACTGTCTTTGTACTAACAGTGAATCCCTTTAAGTTGCGGTGAAGAGTGCACACTGCTGACTGACCTGTGAAATTCCATGGCTTCACCGTTTAGTGTTTCTGAATCCCACCTTGACCCAGGCCCCAAGCACGTGCCGGCGGGCTCTGGGTTCCACTTGATAGTTCTTCCACGAGAAATGTGTTCTTGTTCTTCTGGCCAGCTGTGCCGTTTGTCCCCTTGAAATAAAGTGGAGGCTGGAAGGTGCCAGTGGTCCAGGTTATGGCCATTTGAGAAGGGCAAGTTGGGCTCTGTCTGGCCCGGGCGTTTAGGAGAGTCTGACAGTTATAAAAGGGCTAACGAGGTCCAAACGTGAAAGTGAGAATTAAAGAAAGCGATTCTAGGCAATTCTAGGCTTGTTCTGCTTTAAGACTCAGCAAAAATAATAATAATTTTTTTAAAATTGCCAATCTTGGGGGCTGGAGTGATAGCGCAGTGGGTAGGGTGTTTGCCTTGCACGCGGCTGACCCGGGTTCCAGTCCCAGCATCCCATATGGTCCACCAAACACGGCCGGGAGTAATTCCTGAGTGCATGAACCAGGAGGAACCCCTGTGCATCGCTGGGTGTGACCCAAAAAAGCAAAAAAAAAAAATTGCCAATCTTTATAACGTAGGTTTCAAATGATAAGGCTGCTTCTCCCTAAAATATCAGGAGGCTTTTGTGTCCCTGAGCCTGGCTGTCTCGGGTTTGCCCAGGTGGACCCCGCTGAGGCTGTGTGTTAGGACAGCCTGCAGAGACCTGCGGCCCTAGCCTGCTGGCTGGGCAACTTTAGATTTTATCATTTGACCCCAGACCTCAGTCTCTAAATTTAAATATTTGAGTGTGTCACCTGACTCACAGGCCCTAGTGCACACTTTGTGCGAGCCACACCCAGTGCTTTGTGTGTCCACGTGCTGCCCTCTGCCCTCATGCAAGATCAAGCTGCCGGCCTGCTGGGTGTGCCTGCGTGCAGTGCCATGTGTACATATATGCAGTGCCGTGTGTGCTGGTGTGCAGTGCTGGGTGTGCCTGGGTACAGTTTTATGTGTACCTGTATGCAGTGCCATGTGTGCCTGTGTGCAGTTCCATCTGTGCCTGTGTGCAGTGCCATGTGTGCATTTCTGTGTGTGCCTGTGTGCAGTGCCATGTGTGCCTGTGTGCAGTGCCATGTGTGCCTGTGTGCAGTGCCATGTGTGCCTGTGTGCAGTGCCATCTGTCCCTGTGTGCAGTGCCATGTGTGCCTGTGTGCATTTCCGTGTGTGCCTGTGTGCAGTACCATGTGTGCCTGTGTGCAGTTCCATGTGTGCCTGCATGCAGTACCAGGTGTGCCTGTATGCAGTGCCGTGTGTGCATTCAGCATCGTGTGTGCATGCAGTTCTGTGCCTGCGTTCTGCCTGGTGCCTGCATGCAGCACCTTGTCCACATAGAGCTCTGTGTGTGTGTGGTGAGTGTTGGCTTCCAAGCGATCTGGTAAATTTGTATTTAGTCTGCTGTGACAGACTCACCTCTCCAAGCGTCAGGTGGTTGAAAGCACAAACTAACAGAGACGACCATGGGCCGGTGGGAAGGGGCGAGGTGGGCAGAGTCCCCGTGCAGGCAGGGGTGCAGAGAGCGACCCTGCTCCAGCTTCTATATCCCTGATGGTACGAGGCCCTTTCACTTGCTAACCTGAGCTTACTGAACGAGTGGCCTTCTTGGAGTCTTGGTGTACTCGTGTCTTGCTGCGGTGGCCACCAAGGTGCCCAGCCCGGGGGGAGGGCAGAATCCCGAGGCATGCTGCTCAGCAGATGACTGGAGGGATGCTTCAGTCACTGCAGGTGTGTTTTGAACCAGCTGGAGATGGCACGGGTGGGGGGGGGGGGGCGCAGTTAATTAGGGTCCATCGGCAGAACCAGAACCAGAGCCTTCCCAGCCGTCACAGTGGGAGCGTTTCCAGAGGGCCGCCAGCCAGGGAGGGTTTGCAGGGAACAGCACCTTCGTATCTTGCGGGCATGCCCAGAGGCCGCTGCTTTCCTGGAGCTGGGGCCCAGCTTGAAGAGTGAGCCGGAAGACCGTGGGAACAGGAGAGCAGCCTGCAGAATGACGGAGAGATGTCACCCACAGGGACGGGCCATCGGGACCAGAGCCTCTCCCAAGACAGCAGTGCCTGGGTGCGGCTGAAAAGCCACCCCACCATCTCACCCCCAGCACCCAGAACCCTGACTGGTGTCACACTGCCCATTGAGCCACCCCACCCCAAATCAGGGCCCACAGTACTCATGGAGCACCTACCCCCTGAGCACGGCCCATCATGCTCTTGGAGCACCTACCCCTGCCCCTGAGCAGGGCCCACAGTGCTCATTGAGCACCTACCCCTAGCAAGGCCCACAGTGCTCATGGAGCAACCCCACCCCCAAATGGGGCCACAGTGCTCACTGAGCCCCCAACCTTTATGTCAAGTCCCCGCCTATTTTGCTGAAGAAAGTTTTCCCTTTTTCATTGTACGTGCAAGGATGGACACACACGTTTTATTTTTCCTTTTAAAAAAATTTTTTTAAATCTTAGATTGATGGAGTGATAGCACAGCTGGTAGGGCAGTTGCCTTGCAAGCGGCCAACATGGTCGACCCGAGTTCGATTCCTCCGCTCCTCTCGGAGAGTCCGGCAAGCTACCAAGAGTATCTTGCCCGCATGGCAAAGCCTGGCAAGCTACCTGTGATGTACTCGATATGCCAAACACAGTAACAAGTGTCACAATGGAGACGTTACTGGACCCGCTCGAGCAAATCGATGAACAATCTTTCTAGTTTGATAAAGTTCCTAATGGATTACATTCAGTGGCATTCATTATTCCAACACCATAATTTTTCCCTTTCTTAATTAGGGTCACATTTCTCACTGCCTCGCGTGTGATTCTCCTGACTCCCTGGATTGGGGGTTCTTTGTGAATTCCTCCCCCATCTCCCAAATTCTTTTGAACTGGAGCCATCACCCATGCCCAGGGTGCTCCTGCGGGTTAAGCTCCGGGCTTGCAGATGCAAAGCAGGGTACCCAGCCTTGCACCAACGGGGGCCTCCCCAGATTTCTGAGTCATGTCGCCACCCCCTGCTGGGTCACACATTAAGCACTTCCTGTTTCGGGGCTCCTTTCCACAGCACCATGCAAGCTGTGCTTCTGTCTGTCAGCCTCTTTCAAACTTCCTGGCTCTGGAAGCGTCCTTAGCTCTCTCCGCTTCTTGCAGTTGTGGGGGCTGGAGTTTCACGGGTGGCCCGTCGGTGCTGTTGAATTGTGCACACTTCAGGGGACTGGCTGGTCAGCCTCTTGTCCCCTTAGGTGGTCACTGGGATCGTGCCCTCGACCTGCTCTTGACAAACTTCAACGACTTCAAAGGCCTGCCGCGGGCCTCCCCTGTCCAGAAAACATTGACTATGTATGTATCAATAATGATCCTGACCAGGTAGAATTCAGAGAACCGTTTCCAGAGCAGCAGAGTCTGTGTGAGGTAAGGATAGAGGGGACTTAGATTTCTGCCCTCAGCTGAAATTTGCTGTTGCCAAAATGGTTCTTTTTATTCAGTACTCTATCATATTGGGAGTTTTGTGGTTGCTTGTTTTCCACCCCAGTGTTGACAAATACAATGTTTCCTAAACGTCAGACACACACTCTAACCACCGGGCGATTGGGCAGGTGGGGACTTTTTCCATTGTTAAGAGTCACACCGAGGGGCTGGAGAGATAGCACAGCGGGTAGGGCTTTTGCCTTGCACGCGACCAACCCGGGTTCGACTCCCAGCATCCCATAGGGTCCCCTGAGCACCGCCAGGAGTAACTCCTGAGTGCAGAGCCAGGAGTAACCCCTGTGCATCGCCAGGTGTGACCCAAAAAGCAAAAAAAAAAAAAAAAAGAGTCACACCGAGGAAAAGAGCAGATGGCAGTGGACAGAGGTCTTGCCTAAGAATTACAGAGCCACGTGGGCCCCCTGCTCCCGCTCTCGCTGACCATTCTTAGGTGTCCCATAGGGTTCCCCGAGCATCGCCAGGAGTAATTCCTGAGTGCATGAGCCAGGAGTAACCCCTGAGCATCACCGGGTGTGGCCCCAAAAGCCATAAATAAATAAATAAATAAATAAATAAATAAATACATTGTTAAAAAAATAATAATAATCCTTGTGCCTATTTTTGTGCCAGTGCGGAATCTCGGCTGATACTGATACTCTCATCCATTTCTCAGCGTGTGGCTACCAGCATCCCAGGGTGGGAAGATGCGCCCTTCGGCCCAGGCTGGGGTTCTGGGGGGAGTGGGGGCCTGCTCTCAGTTGCCCTTCGTTGCCGACCGCTGGCCCTCCCGGCTCTGTGCAGGGGCCTGGGATGGTCGGTCAGACCCTGAGCGTGGCCTTGCTGGCGGTACCCCGTCACTCAGCAGCCTGGGCTGCTGGCAGCTCCCATTGCGCAGGCGCGCGCGGTGCGTCCTCATTGGACGGCTGCCGGCCGCATGCTCCTGCCCTGGGGGCGAGCATCACTCCGACGGCCAGGCAGCGCCCGCGAGCATCTTTCCTGCCCTGAGTGCTTGCTCTGAGACCGCTCCGGACTTGGAGAAGAGTTGGTTTATTTATTTTATTTTATCTTATTTTATTTGAGGCAGGGGAGGACTTCCAGCCCCCAGCCGTCCCCAGCCCGTCCCCAGCCTTCCCCAGCCCGTTCCACTTCCAGTGCCACCAGCACGAATGTCTCCTGTTCTAGCTGCCCCTCACCTCACCTGACCCTGCCTGGCCTTGTTGTTGCCCCTCCAGAGGTCTCTTTCCCCGGTGTCTTCCTCCCACAGGGCTATTGGGTGTTTTTCAGGGTGGCCTGGAGTGCCGCCTCCTTCCAACATGAGGTCGTGTCCTTTGGGTGTCTGGTCCACGGCGGACCCTCGGGGGTTTGGCCCTGGTCAAGGCGCAACACCTTTCTTCCTGTGTGCCCCTAGCTGGCCCTCTGGTCTGGCCTCTCGCCGTGGCGTTTACAGCCCACAGTGTTGTTGGGAAGCAGGCAGGCTCCGCCCAGAATGAACATTTTTTTTTTTAGTATCTGGTGATTCCCATCATGATCGTGCCAACAGCTGTGGCACATCAGTGGCCAAGAGCAGGGCCTGTGGAGGAGAGTGGCTGACTGGAACCAACTCTGGCTTCATCCTCATCCACCACTTCCTGCTGGAACCCTGAGGAAGCTCCCTCCCTGTCCTTCCATTTATCATTTCTCAACTGCGAGAGATAAAAAATAGCCCCTTGGTTCTTAGTGGCCCTGGGAAACTGGGTTGCAATGCATTGTCTACCCTACCGTGGATATGGGCCTTCACATGTAAACTGTATTTGTGTTTCATATATGGTATATGCTTTTTCGGGATTTTCTTAACAATTCAGGACAGTAAAAAATCCAAATAATGAAGTAATTTTTTCCCATTGTGGTTATTCCATTCCTTGATCCAAAATATAAATTCATCCAGATAGATTTTTTTTTTAATTCTTAATCAAGTGGTTTGGCCGACTTACTCATTTCTTTGTTTTCTAAAAACTTGTGGTGGCCATACCTGGCATTGCTGGTGAGGAACTGGGGGCACATTGCCAGGGACAGACCCCGGGGCCAAGCACGTGGCAGGCAGGCGCTGTCCCACTCACTGAACCACCTCCCAGCTCTGTTCTTTTCTGTGACTCAGGCGCACTCGGCAGGGACACAGTGAAGATACACTATCTCTAGTTGACAACAAAGGAAAGTCCCCGGTGATGGAGAAACGCAGGGGGCCTCAGCTGGTAATGACAGAGCTGCACAATGAAGCCAGGGAACCGGGCTGGCCATTCAGAGGACCACTGTCTCTGTCGCGTTTCCTGATGAAAGTTTCAATAAATTTATGATTCGAAAGACAAGGAGTAGTTTCTTTTTTTTTAATTTTTTTTCCTTTGCTTTATGGATCACACCCAGCGATGCACAGGGGTTACTCCTGGCTCTGCACTCAGGAATTACCCCTGGTGGTGCTCAGGGGACCATATGGGATGCTGGGAATCAAACTCGGGTCGACCGCGTGCAAGGCCAATGCCTTACCCGCTGTGCTATTGCTCCAGCCCCAAGGAGTACTTTCAAAGCTGCTTCCTAGGGGCTAGGGATGAAGCTCGGTGCTAGATCTGATTTGCCCGCTGGGACCTGCAGTCTTGTTCTCGGCTGCCCTCAGGGGCCCATTCCCTGGACATCCCTTCCTAGTTCCTGTGAGGTGTTGATGCAGCGTTGCCATCCGGCTCCTCACCAGAGTGTGGTGATTCCATCAGCGCCATCCCTCGGGTCCCCCCAACCCCCCGCTGCATGTCTGCAGAGGACTCCAGCTCTCTGAGGAACCAGGTGTTGTGGGAGTCCCGGGCAGCATCTGGAATCTCCCTTTTGTTCAAACTGAGCGCTGAGCATTTGGTCCTGATGCGGCAAGAACACAGTCTCCTTAGAATTCTGTCTGACACGCACACTGCAAACACAGACATGCACAGGACACAGACACACGCTGCACAAGACACACACTACACAAGACACACTGCACACAGACATACACCGTACACAGACACACACTGCACACACGTGCATGGCATTGCACACACAGACATGTGCGGTACACAGGCACGCTGCACGCATAGACACACAAAGACATACACTACACACACAGACACACTGCACACAGACACACTGCACCTAGACATACACTCTACACAGACACTGCACACAGACATACACTGTACACAGACACTGCACACAGAGATATACACTGCACGCAGACATGCACGGCTCACACATGCATCGCACACACACGCGCACTGCTCACAGACATGCACAGAAACACTGCGTACAAAGAACATATGCACCGCACACAGACACACTGTACTCACTCTCTCCATACACATGCACCGCACACACAGACATGTATATACACAGAGATGCTGCACACCCAAATACACACTGTCCACAGATACACACTGCACACAGACACACACTGCACACAGACATACACTGCACACAGATATACACTGTACACACAGACACACACTGCACACATAGACACACCGCACGCAGACAGGCACAGAAACACTACATATGTATGGACATACACTGCACACAGACACGCTGCAAGTACATGTGACTGCACAGTGCACACACAGACAAATACAGACACACCCATGTAGAGGCACGCTGCATGCCCACAGGCACACGTGCACACAGGCGAGCTTGCAGCAGTTGAGGAAGGCGCACGGCGAGCCTCAGACACAACCCCGGCTCGGAGAAGCCTGCTCTGTTGGGCTGTAAACACACAACACACTCGGAAATCGCTAAGTTCGCCTCACTTAATTGCAGATGCCAGAAATAACCACAGCCACGAAAGACCGTGGAGAAGAGAGGGCTCCTCCCCGGGGGATTCGCTCTGAAGACAGGCCCCTGCCCTCAGCAGCTCGCCTCATGCCACGTGCTTGTCCTCTCCCTCCCGCTATGCCTCCCGCCTCCGACTGTCGCACAGCACCCCCCTAGGCCCCCAGAAGTGTTCTCCCAGCATCTCTCAGACCTGTCTTGGCCCCCTTAGCTTCCCAGGCTCCGCGCCACAGTTCCAGTGGATCTCAGAGGCAAAGAAGGACATGCAAGAAGCTCATTTAGTGAGCTCCAGAACCGATACCCAACAGCCCGTGGGCATACACACTGCCCACTGATTGCACACACAGACACACTGCACACAGACGCTGTACACACAGACACACACAGGCACACACAGGCACACACAGTGCCATCTGACTGTCGTTAACAAAGCAGAAGTAGAGACCTCGGCAGGCGGAGGTGTTTCTACAGCACTACCATCAGGGAAGAGGCCAAGGTATTGACCGTTATAAAAGGTATTTCTGATTATGAAATATAGAAATTACTGCAGCAGAAGCTTCGCTTTGAAGACATTACTTTAGGCAAAGGTGGCAGTGATTCTTTCCCACTAAATTGGAATTATACAGTTAATAAATTTTTTATTAGTGAAACACCATGAGGTACAGTTATAGACTTACAAATTTTTGTGCTTGAGTTTCAATTACACAATGATCAAGTATCCATTCCCTCCACCAGTGCCCATTTTCCACCACCACGGGTCCCAGCAACCCTCCCACCCCTCCAACTTAATAAAATTTTTCACTGTCCTTCTTGCTGTTCTCCTCACAGTCTTTCCCATAATTTTGCCCTGAGTGCAGCCTTATTCAATGGTTTAATACTTTCAAACTAGAATCAGCTTTCTCAGGAATATTTTCTGAAGCTGCTTGTTAGTAGATAAGCAAGGGATTTTGAACAAGATTGCTGTCCATGAATGATTTCTAGGTGGTTCAGGGGGTATCACTGACTTTTAATTATGTTGTTTTCCTTTTGCTTCAGCGAGCATCGAATGCAAACCTTCTAGAACAAAGCTCACAGAGAACTCCACGGTCATAGACTAATCAAAGAGAATTTACAATGTCCACAGAGAAGTGTGTGGGCCTGTCGTAAATCTTACCGAATTCATCACCACAGACACATCAGTATACCAGCCACACCAGACAGGCTGACAGACCCAGAAATTCAAGAGAAAAAAAATAACCTTTGAGAAATGGTCCAGAGAGGGTATTGGGCACAGAACCCGAGCCTGGCTGGAGATGGTGCTTCCAGGAGCCACTCACTGGGTGTAAATACCAGAGGAACAAAATTAAAAGTTGTTCTGAGATCTGATTCCCATGGTGGAAAATAGGGTTGGCGTCCATTAGCATGACGGTCTTGCACCTTTACAAACAGATCTGCAGCGGTCACTTGCAAGAGAAGCCAGGATGATTTGGACAGCACCCCCAGCCCGGTCCCAGGATGCGTTTCCATGTGGTGGTCAACCAGCTCTAACAGGAGAAGGGCCATTGCTCTGGGCTACAGGGGCCACTGGGAATCGCCCCCAGGCTTCAGGGACCACTGGGAATCCTCCCTGGGCTGCGGGGACCACTCTGGGACTTCCTCCTTTTATGAAAAGGTCCCCTCTTTGATCTTAATTTCTGTCCCACATGGATCTTCTCGGGGACACAGATGGTGTCTTTCCCACCACGGGCTGTGCATGGCAGGTACACTACTCATCTGTGCCCTGTGCTATGCGGAGCACTTGCTAAGGAAACTGGACATGCGTGGCCATGTGACCATGGGTGCTGTGGGTGTGGAGGTGACTGAAGGACAGTGGGACATTGGTGGATATGCAAGCCGAAGGCCACCTGGGAAGCTGCACCGTGTCCATGGACGTTGGGAACCAGCTTAGGACACTCCCTTCTCCTCCCAAGGCTGGCGTGTCCTGTCTGCAAACTTAACACAGATAGCCAAGACTCTCTTTGGTGCATTGGAGCGATGTGTGAGACCTGTTTTAGTGATGCAAAAGCATTGCCAGGTGTGTCCACACACTGAAGAGAAGGATTATGAATTAATCAGTCACCAGGGCCCCCAGGGGTCGAGAAACATTGCGCTCTTGTCTGTAGTCGTCAGTGTCAGGGAGTATTTTGGGGGGACATACCTTTACATTCTGGTCCAAAATATTTAAATTGTTGTTGTGGTGGTGGTGGTGGTGTTTGGTTTCAGAGCAGTCCCTGTGGTACTGGAGGCTACTCCTGGCTCTGTGCTCAGGGGCCGTGTGGTGCTAACAGGCCAAACCCAGGCCCTTCATATCCAAAGCAAGTGCCTTTTAGCCATCTAGCCCATCCGAAGAAAAAATTCCGCCCCCTCTTTTTTTTGGTTTCTGGATAACTCCCGGCAATGCTCAGGACTCTCTCCTCGCTCTGCACTCTGGAATTACTCCCGGCATGCTCGGGTGACCATACAAAATGCCGGGGACTGAACTTCGACCGGGCGTGTGCGAGAACGTTATGTAGTTACTTTAAATTTTATATTTTTGCTTTTTGGGTCACACCCAGCGATGCACAGAGGTCACTCCTGGCTCTGTACTCAGGAATTACTCCTGGCGGTGCTCGGGGGACCAAATGGGATGCTGGGAATCGAACCTGGGTCAGCCGCGTGCAAGGCAAATGCCCTCCCCGCTGTGCTATTGCTCCAGCCCCTCCCTGAGTTACCTTCAGGGGCCTGTGAGATGCTCAGAGCTGCGTGTGAGTCCCATCCCTGGCACATCAAGACCCCCTGAGCACAGCTGGGAGTGGCCCGGGAGAAGCCCAGCATTGGTTGACCTGACCCGCAAGCATTGCTTGGGACTCCCTAATGTTTGAAAAACTATCTTGAGGGCCGGGAACGGGACTCATGGCAGAGCACAGGCCTTCCGTGTGTGAAGCCCTGAGTTTGATCCCTGTTCCTGGGAGGAAGGAGAAGAACAGAAATCCTTGCCAAGGCTGTGTTTGGGAAAAAAAAAAAAAAGAAATGAAGACTTAACAAGCTGGATGGCCTCTGGGGTTGTACTTTTTCATCCCAGTAATCTTGTGAGGCCGAGATTAAGTCCCTGCTAGTGAGAAAGAAATTAGTACCATTTTGCGTCGACTCTCAGGGAATGGAATTTTCTGGGCCGGAGGGTCAGGGCTACCACCTGTAGGATTCTCTGCGTCTGTCTCTAGGGGCAGGGCGAGCGGTCAGGATGGACTGGAGAGTGAGAGCAGCCAGCAGACGTCCACCTGGGGGGCCACACTGCCTGCCTGGGCTCAGGGAGATACCCGGATGCCAGGGACAGCCCCTAGAATATTCTCTCTCTTGCTCTGGTTCTGGTTTGTGTGGGGGCCACATGGGGTGGTGCTCAGGGATGACTCCTGGCAGGCACAGGGACGGGGGCCTGGGGTGGGGACACCCATGTGTAAGGCGCCTGGGCACCCCACCCCGTGCTCTTCTGGCCCCTAGAGTCCCGTCAGGCCGAACCACAGACTCAGCACTTGGAGAGGTGCACATTCGATTCCCGTCTCCAGTCCCGCCTGCGGGGTCAGTGTGGGACCCGAAGGACACTGGGTGACCCGGGCCTCCCCACCTCCGCCCCCTCTCGTGGACTCTTCTCCCGCCAGGCGGCGAGCTCCTCTCCCAGTGTTCCAACCCCTGCACGCCGCTCTCTACCCTCTGGCTCCCACTATCAGGGCCTTTTCTTGGCTTACTCCCTTCAGGTGGGGGTCAGCATCTCCCTAGCCCTCTCCCACCTGAGCCCCCACCCCTGCCCTGTCCACCTCCTCCCCCCCTCCACCTCCTCCCCCTTCCCGCGTTTTCCATTCCCTGCATGTCCCCTGTAGACGGGCACTTCCTCTCTGTATTCAACATAATCCATCACACCCAGCCAACCCTCCGCTCAACGAGGAAGGGTTACGATGTCTTGAATCATTCAGAAAAGCAGCTGACCGGGGCTGGAGCAATAATACAGCGGGTAGGGCGTTTGCCTTGCAGGCGAACGACTCGGGTTCGATTCCCAGAATTCCATAAGGTCTCCCAGCGCCGCCAGGAGTGATTCCTGGGTGCAGAGCCAGGAGGAACCCCTGTGCATTGCTGGGTGTGACCCAAAAAGCAAAATAATAATAATAATAATAAAATAAAATTAAAAACAGAGAGAGAAAGAAAAAAATATAGATTGAATAAATGCTACAGTGTTGAGAAAAAGTGAGTGGTCTGTCTGGCCGTGAGCGTCTGCTCTGACGGCTCTAGCAGGTTGCAAGCTAAGAGGAGAACCACGGGATGAAGGTTTTCTCTGGGTTTCTGGGAGCTGCGGGCTCGCCCTGTTGGTTGCTGGACTCTAGGGTGAACTGGCCCTAACTGTCTGGGAAGTCATCCCAGTCCTTGGCACTGTCCCTGTCCCCAGTGTTTACCTGGCAAGGGCTGTTGCGCCCACCCCCATAACCAAGCTCTCCCTCCTGAACACAGAACGTCCAGAAAGAAGCGCCTTGGGCCTCCTGATGCAGTGGCTCAGCCCTCGTTCCCTGAGGCGGGGGGGGGGGGTGGTCTTTCCAAGCCAGGGCCACTGCAGGGATCGGCACTGTGCCCACAGGCCCAAGACGGTGCCGTCCTGTTCCCAGCATGCCCAGAGCGTGCCCTGCACGCGTGGATGGAGCCAGTGAACATGCATGCGAGTGCTGAGACACCCTCGCCCCCCACGTTGGCTGCCCCTACCCCAGCCCGCTGGCCAGGACCTGGGGACACTCCCAAGGGCTCTGCCGTGACTCATTTCTGCAAGTGAAGCACAGCTCTGGGGAGAATCTGACCCGAAAGTGCCTTGACAGCACACACCAGGGGGCCCATTAGAGCCCTAATAAGCGCTGCTTTGTCAGAGGAGCAGATGCGGTTGGTGAGGGCAGCGGGGACCAGGAGGTGCCCATGGGGCCAGTGCGACAGGCGGGGCTAAATGGCCCCTTTGTCCACCCTATGTCACTTTCCTGGCTTCCACCCGGCCCTTCCCCTGCCCTCCCCTCCCCTCCCCTCCCCCCACCGGCTCCTGTCCCTGGCAGCTGGAAGGTGCGTGGTTCTGTGTCCACCCAGAAGGGCGCTCTCAGCTCCACAAAAGGCTCTGCCTGTCCCTGGGCCCACGCGGGGCTGTTGCCCGGCCTCTGACGGAACGCAAATGTCTGTTCACAGAATTCCAGAGGCTTTATTCCGAGGCTCTCGGTCCACCGCAAACAGACCAGTAGCAGGACAAGGCATCAGGCTTCTTAGGGGAAAGGAGAGAAAGGGGGTGTGCCCCAAGGCGGGGTCACCCTAGCCCAGCTCCGGCTGTGGGATTTCCCTTCTTTATAGTGTGCTCTCCCCCCCCTCTCTCTCTCTCTCTCCCCTCCCTCCCTCTCTCTCTCCCTCTCTCTCCTCTATCTCTGTCACTCTCTCTCTCCCTCTCTGCTCTCTTTTTCTCTCTCACACATATTTCCTAAATAGAATTCTCTTATTTCACTAAGTAAATAAAGAGAATACCTTTCCCTGAAAGGTGGGAGAATTTATACTCCAACTAGTATTTCCAATCTTGGAATTCTAAAGCAACATTAAAATCCTGACTAGGGAAAAATGCTCTTTTTAAAGAATTAATTTCTTCATCTATAATGCCAATCCATCAATCAGCTTGTGTGTGCTCAATCGAGATAGTTTAAAATTCAGTAAAATAAGAAAAATAAAAAGAGAGGCAGGAAAGAAAGCTTTAAAATGTATTAAAGCAGTTACTGTATATAGCTACTCAGGGTTAGGGAATTGGGAATTTCAAATGGATACAACTCAATAGTTTAAAGCCTAGATTTGCACATTTTTTTTATTAAACCTGTGTTTAAAGTTAAGATTTCCATTTTAAAATTTTTTACCTTGAGGGAAAGATTTTGTGTGTGGAAAGTATTATTTGCAGATTTGTAATTGAAGCCATGCATTCTAAGCAGTAGCATTTTAATTAAGGTATTAAATGCAGTCTAGGAATAATATTCTAAATTCAGTGAATATTTTCAGTAACATTTAAGGGCCATCTTTTTTTTTTTTGCTATGAGTAGGATCATTTATATTGTAGTATAGTTCTGTGTGTCCATCCTATACTGCTAACATGTATATCTACTACATGGTAAACCCACCAAAAGTCTAGTTTCCAGTAAGGACCATAAATTAGTGCTTGATCTAACTAGATAAACTCCTTTGAACACCTTCCTCGCTGCAGATTTAGAATATTCACTTTAAAACAACAACAAATACAATAAAATATTCATTTTATTTTCTTTGGACACTATAATCACCGGCTTTAATAAACGACATTTTGGAATCAAATATACATGAATCTAACGCAGTAACATATACCAGCACAATGGACTCTAAGATCATTCAAACTCTTCGACTAAGTCTAATCAACTTGCTGACATTTCAGTGGAAAAGCCACGCCCCTGCCATTGTGTGTTACGTGTTTAAAATCTTAACTACAGAACTAATCTGTCAACTCACATCGGCCAAATTCCAAACACGGGGAGTAGCAAAATACTGAGTCTGTGTGATTCCCTCGTATACCTAAATTGGTAGTGAAACGTCCGTGTAGCTCTTGGGGCCAAAAGGCACGTCGGCTGCAGGAAGCGATTCTGCAGATGTTCCGTGTGGATCACACCCCCATAACTCACACTGTCTTTCACCACGGCGCAGGCTGAGTGGACTTTAGCTTCCCTCTGTCTCTGAGGAGCACAGAGATGGGGCATACAGGGCCCCTCACAGCCTCCAACAGAGCACTGGTCCCCAACCAAGGAGCCTCTGAGACAGAGACGTTAGGTTTGGGTCACTTTATTATTATTAATTATTATTATTATTTTCTGCTTTTTGGGTCATACCCAGCGATGCACGGGGGTTACTCCTGGCTCTGCACTCAGGAATCACTCCTGGCGGTGCTTGGGGAACCATATGGGATGCTGGGAATCGAATCCGGGTGGGCTGTGTGCAAGGCAAATGCCCTACCCACTGTGCTATCGCTCCAGCCCCTGGGTCACTTTAGTTCAAGTCCTGCTAGAAACTCCTAACACCCACTCCTGGACAACTTCATTCGGTTGGGTTGTCTGTTTCTTTGCCTTTCGGAGCTGCCTAACCGTCTTTTTCTTTTGTCAACCTCTTACCTTTATACCCTCGGGAAGCGTCAGAACCATCTTTTAGAGAGGTGAGCATCAAATGTTCTACCATGTTCTGTAGATGCATTTGGGTGATTGTCTCAACCATTCCCAGTTCATCGACACCTTCCCAATCGCTTCTCAGAAGGTAGCACTGTAGCACTGTCATCCCGTTGTTCATTGACTTGCTCGAGCGGGCACCAGTTATGTCTTCATTCATCCCAACCCTGAGACTTTTGCAACCCCTCCTCTCGTCCTTCCCAACTCTGGAGGCTCTGTCAGGGTCAGGGGAATGAGACCCATTATTGTTGCTGTTTTTGGCATATCAAATGCACCATGGGGAGCTTGCCTCCTCTTGGAAGAGAGCCCTAGGAAATACATATAGAGGCTCAGAACAATGGACCACAGGAATTTCTTTGGGGGACGGGGGGTTGTTTTGGGCAGAAAATAACCCAAATGTCCAGCAGAGTTTTTCTGGTTATATAAAAATTCCCTGAAGCCCGGGGCCAAGATTCATCTCCCATTTGTCTGTCCGTCCATTGGTGTGGCAATAGGGGTGGTCAGCAGATGGCCAGAGGACTGAATTCCTCTCTCTGTACCACGGGCTCCCTACTACGTTTGACTTGGGAGGACTTTATATTCCAGAACTTCCTCTCAGGCTCGTCAGGAAAATGAGTGATGTTTTCTAGGTTCTGAGTCAAGCGTTCTGCCAACTCACAGCTGAAATGTTCTCCTTATAATAACAGGGCACAACTCCTCGGCCCCTCCTTAGGTAAAACTCTCCACTGGCCACTTCTCCGTTGGAGGAAAGGCCAGAGAACTCCCGACACCTTGGTTCCATTTGTCCTCAAACAGAGGTACAGGGTGGGGGAGAGGAAGGCGGTTCCCCAAACAGTCAAGAGATGCCTCAGCTCTTACCAAATATAGTGACCCTTAGCCAAATATTTGCCTTGACAAAATCGTTGCAGTCAACATGTATTCCTTGTAATGAAATAAAACGGGCTTCAAACCCAGGCTTTAGCAGTTCTGCGATCTGCACTCCACCGTTTCCACCCGCCAGCTTGAACTCTGTTCTTCATTCTGTGGTGTGCGGACCAGCGCCAGCCCACAAAAACCCCACCCCCACCCGACGGCAGCAGATGTCGCCCTAGCTAGAAATTGTGATGTGGTGGCATTGGATTTAAACAATAAAATCCTATCTGCATTGGTTGCTCCTTCTGTCTCAGCGGCCAGCCGGCGCAGAAAACTCTCCCTTCTTTGTTTTCTGGGCCCTCCGTGTGTTCAGGTTGGGAAACACGGATGTTGAGCTTCTTGTCAATGGTGGGGATGGAATTGATCACCACAGATCTCACAGACGGGGATTCCGCTGGGGGAATTTGTCGCTGAATTTGAACAAAGGAAGAGCTCGTAAAAGTATCCCTTTGGCCATACGGAGCTCTAGGCCTTTTTATTTACTTATATAATTAATTTATTTTTAAATTTTTAATTTTTTGTTTTTGGGGTCAAACCTGGCAATGCACAGGGGTTTCTCCTGACTTTGCACTCAGGAATTACTCCTGGTGTTGCTTGGGGGACCATATGGGATGCCTCGGATCGAACCAGGTGGGCCACGTGCAAGGCAAATGCCCTACCCTCTGTGCTATCGCTCCAGCCCTGTCTGGGCCTTTTTGTTATTGTGTTTCTGGGCCACAGCCAGCGGAGCGCAGGGCTTACTCCTGGCTCAGCACTCACGAGTCTCTCCGGGTGGAGGGGGAGCTCGGGGGGGTCATAGGTAGTGGCAAGTATCAAGCCTGGGTCGCATGCTTGCAAGGCAAGTGTCTTAAGTCCCGTACTCTCTCTCTGTGGCCTGAGTCTTCTTCTTCTTCTTCTTCTTCTTCTTCTTCTTCTTCTTCTTCTTCTTCTTCTTCTTCTTCTTCTTCTTCTTCTTCTTCTTCTTCTTCTTCTTCGTCTCCTCCTCCTCCTCCTCCTCCTCCTCCTTCTCCTCCTCCTCTTTTTGGGGTCACACCCAGCAATGCTCAGGGGTTACTCCTGGCTCTGCACTCAGGAATTACTCCTGGTAGTGCTTGGGGGACCCAATGGAATGCATGCCGGGAATCGAACCTGGTTCGGCTGCATGCAAGGCAAACACCCTCTCAGCTGCCCTATCACTCCGGCCCCCCGGGGTCTTCTTCTTGATAGGAAACTGCTCGCTGGCTTGCCTATTCAAGGTTTCTCCAAGTCTTTCGGCAAAGAACTAGGTAGCTCTGTTTTCCCAAGTGGGGCAAATAGAAAGCAAGCTAACAGTCGTGCTCTGGGTAAGTGGCCCCAGACCGTGTGGCCACTCACCCCGAGTAAAGCCTTAGAACTGACTTAGAACCCAAAGGTCCGAGAACTGCGGCAGCAGAGAACCAATGGGGGGGCGCCCCAGGGATGGATGGGCGTCTACCAGCCTCTGGGTGGGGGTGCTGGGGGCTGTGGTCCCAGAAGTCGAGTTAAGAAAACGGGGTTCAGGGCCAGAGAAACAGTCCGGGGAGGGAGGGGGCGGATAAGGCATTGCCTGGTGTGCAGTCTTGGTTCGCTCCCCGGTACCACATATGGGCTTTGGAGCGCTGCTGGATGTGGTCCAAAGACGAACAGAAAAAGAGAGGGAGATGGCGACCAAGAGCTTCCAAGAGCGAGGCCTACCTATGCGGGTTCAGGACTAAATCTCCAGGCCACACAGAGGTGCTGGGCTATTCCTCCGTGTTCTCTGCCCGCTCATAGGCCTGGCTGTCACACCCACAATGTGCCACACCCTGATATACCTTAATGCACCAAGAGCCCTGGTTCAGAGACACCCAGTGGAATCCCAAAATGGATTAGTGCCCTACAGAAATGTGTCTGGAACCCAACCGTTTACAATTTAAGGTTTCAGAAGCACGTGGGACCCAAGAGATTCAAAATGAGCCATGGATAATAAATGATCTAGCATCTGCCCCTGACAGGCAGGCTGGAATAGTGGTGGGAAAATTCGAGCAGAACATAACGCCCAAGGGCTGGGGCAATAGCACAGCGGGTAGGGCATTTGCCTTGCACGCGACCGACCCGGGTTCAATTCCCAGCATCCCATATGTCTCCCTGAGTACGGCCAGGAGTAATTCCTGAGTGCAGAGCCAGGAGTAACCCCTGTGCATCGCTGGGTGTGGTGCAAAACAACAACAAAACAAAAATATAATGCCCAAAGGTAGAGAGAAAGTATTGGGGAAATTGCCTGCCATGGAGGCAGGGTGAGGACTGGGATTGTAAAGGGGGGTATATACTGGGGACATTGGTGGTGAAAAGAGTGCACTGGTGGACGGATGGTGTTTGATCATTGTACAGTGAATCTCGAACGTGAAAGCTTTGTAACTATCTCATGGTTATTCAATATAAAAAATAAAAAAAATAAAATGGGTGATTGTCACCCATTATCTCTTTTGCAAACCACAACACCCAAAAGGAGAGAGAGAACAAAAGGGAATGCCCTGCCACAGAGGCAGGGTGGGATGGGGGGGGATGGGGGGTGGGAGGGATACTGGGATTCGTGGTGGTGAGAAATGGGCACTGGTGGAGGGATGGGTATTTGATCATTGTATAATTGAAACCGAAAAATAAATTAAAAAAATAAAATAAAAATAAAAAATAATGTGGAGTTCATGCCCAATTCAATCAGTTTAATCAATGGCTGAATAAAAAGCAGTACTCTTGGGGCTAGAGCGATAACACAGCAGGTAGGGTGTTTGCCTTGCACGCAGCCAATATGGCCGACACGGGTTCAATTCCCAGCATCCCATATGGTCCCCGAGCACCGCCAGGAGTAATTCCTGAGTGCATGAGCCAGGAGTAACCCCTGAGCATCGCTGGGTGTGACCCAAAAAGAAAGAAAAAGCAGTACTCTTGCATGAGAGAGAGAGAGAGAGAGAGAGAGAGAAGAGACTCAGGGGTCCCATGTTCCTCGGAGGCTCTGCTGGGGAGGGACTTTGGGTCTCTGCTTAGCCAAGTTGTGTGACGGGTCCCGTTGGCTTTACCAGGTATCTCAGCCCACAGAAAGGACAGCGTAAAGGGTTCGTGGACATGGGAGGGTCTTCTAGTCGGAGAGAGGCATGATGGGGGTCCGAGCAAAGCACAGAAGGACGGCTGGAGGCAGAGCCCTCTCCCCCCTGAGCTGGGCTGGCCAGGCGCCCCAGGCTGGTTGGTGGAATGACCACGGTGTGCAGACGCCCGGCTGGGGCCACAGCGGTGACGCGCGGGGTCCACATGACGCTGACTTCTTCCATTTGGGGGCCTGTGCTTTCTCCCCCTTTCTCTCCGGAGCAGATTAAAAAGCTTCTTCCTCAACCAAGCTTCCAGCCACACCATCCCTCTGCAGTATGTGAGCTCCCAGCTCACACTGGCCTTAGAATCACAAGCTCAAGGCCTTCCTGGGCCCTCTGATGCACTGACCCGCGTGGAGTGCTGCTGTTAGCATCGGTGGCCGTGGAATCTTGGGGGAGGCTTGGCCAGGAAAAATGCTCCTTCCGTAGTCCCTCGTATTGGCCATTCTCTCTCTTTCTCTCTCTTTCTCACTCTCTCCCTTTCTCCATCTCCCTCTCTCTCCCTCTCTCTCTGTCTCCCTCTGTCTCTCTCTCTCACTCTCTTTCTCACTCTCTCTTGCTGTCTCTCACTCTTTCTCCCTCTCCCTCTTTCTCTCACTCTCTCTCTCCCTCTCGATCTCTCTCCCCCCTCTCTCTCAGTCTCTCTGTCTCTCTCTCCCTCTCTTACTCTTTCTCCCTCTCTCCCTCTTCCTGTCTCTCTCTTTCCCTCTCTTTCTCACTCTCTCTTGCTCTCTCTCCCTGTCTCTCTCCCTCTCGCTCTCCCCCCTCTCTCAGTCTCTCTGTCTCTCTCTTTCTCACTCTCTCCCACTCTCTGTCTCCTTCTCTCTCTCTCCCTCTCTTTCTCTCTCTCTTTCTCCCTCTTTCTGTCTCCCTCTCTTTCCCTCTCACTCTCTCTCTTGCTCTCTCCCTGCCTCTCTGCCTTTCAGTCTCTCTCCCTCTGGGTCTTTCTCTCTCTCTCTCTCTCTCTCTCTCTCTCTCTCTCTCTCTCTCTCTCTCTCTCTTGCTCTCTTTTCCTATAATAAGCCTGCAAGTAAGATCATCTTGCAAGCATTTTACAGTTACTTTTAAAAATCATTTCACAAAGGAAGCCTGTAAGCCTCCCCGAGATTAGATAACCACCGTCGGGTTTAGATTCTGAATCTAAAGTTTCCACCACACCCACCTTCCTTGCAGGTAGGTTAATGATTGACTCTCTCGGGCTTTTTAATGTGTGAGCGTGTTGATGTGTGTGCTCCCTCCTCCATAAACTATTCCTGGCAGCGCCTTGACTTGAACAAAGGACTTTGCGTTCCCCACAGCATGGGTCCATGTCATCTTCAGGGCTCGCTTACAGTCCTCTAAACAAAGCTCAGAGCGCCCCATGCCCAGCAGCTGTTCTTAGTTGCTTTCAGCACCAAGCCGGGAAGAGTGTGTTGATACTCGGTGGTAGGCCGGCAGAGTTCGTGAGGGGGGAAAGCCCCACATCACTGCTAGCCTGAGAAGGTGGACCCGAGCTCCTACCCCGCATCTGTTGCTTGTTTACCCGCCAAGGGCTTGAATGATCACGTTTCTGTGGTGAGGTGGGCTAGTGCAGGGCAAACTCACACTCTGGCTTCTTAAAGGTTTTATTTATTTATTTATTTTAAATAATAATTTGAAAGCTGGAGTGATAGCACAGCGGTAGGGCGTTTGTCTTGCATGCGGCCGGCGTGACTGACCCAGGTTCGATTCCTCCGCCCCTCTCGGAGAACCCGGCAAGCTACTGAGAGTATCTCGGCCACACGGCAAAGCCTGGCAAGCTCTCTGTGGCGTATTCGATACGCCAGACACAGTAACAAGAAGTCTCACAATGGAGACATTACTGAGCCCGCTGGATCAAATCATTGAACAATGGGAGGACGTTGGTACAGTGCTAATTTGAAAGCTGATATTTATTATCTCATTCTTACTTTGGACAACCTGGCAGGCTACCGAATGTAACCTGCCCACACGGCAGAGTCTGGCAAACTCCCCGTGGCGTACCCAATATGCCAAATGCCAGTAACAAGGATGGGTCTCATTCTCCTAACCCTGAAAGAGCCTTGAATATGGCACTTTTTAAAATCTCGGGGCTAGGACGAAGGGGACATTACTGGGGCCTGCTCGAGGCAATCGATGAACAACAGGATGATCTTGATGTTTACTTATAGTCTCTGTGGCACTGTAGCAACTGTCCTCCAGTTGTTCATAGATTTGCTGGAGCAGGCCCAGTAACATTGTGAGACTTGTTACTTTGTTTGACACATTGAATATGTCACAGTTACCTTGCCAGGCTTTGCGGTGAGGGCGTAGCTAGCTGGTCTCTCAGAGAGGGGCGGAGGAATCGAACTCCGGGTCGGTCATGTGCAAGGCAAACAGTTATAGTCAAACACATCTAAAGAGGGAATGACAAACCATGGGCCTTTTTTTTTTTGTCACCCTGGTTTTAAAAATAGCTTACCTGTGTGTTACTTGTTTAGGCATCCAGATATTACTAAATATATTCTCCCGCTCAAATGCTCACTGCCAGGACTCGGCCCAGAGGCATATTTTTATTTTTATTTCAGGGAGTCACATATCCCTGAAAAACGAAGGGAGGACAAGCAGTGTCCTGCAACATCCACACACATGCAGTTTCCACTACCCGGTGCCCAGGGCGGGGAGGGCGGGGGCGGGGGGGGGCAGGGGTGGTGGTGCTGTGTTCCTCAGCCGAGAGGCGCTCATAAAAGTCTCACAGGAAAGGAAAACATCTTTTTAAAAACACGAAGCATCAAGCCATCCAGTCTGAGCAGAAGGGAAAACACAGGCTAAAAATACAGCCGGTGCTTCTTCCCGTCATAGTCCCCGAGTGCCTGCATCGAGACACCCCTATATTTTATTCATGCCTGGACCATAAATATTTATTCCCTGTTAGTAGCAGCCGACCCAGAGGTTCCCGACAGACGCTGGCTCTGCTTGCGGCCGTGTGGGGATTTGGTCCCGGTGGACTTGGTTCTCGTCCTGGTGACGGTGGCCCTCACCTCAGCGGGGGTGCAGGAGGCATTGCATCATCAGACGAACAGCAAACGCTAGTGCTTGCCACAGGCGAGACGCTGCACTCTGACCCGGTCCAAACTGGGAAGCATCGGGTGTAAAAATAGAAAAGCGTGCATGCAAAAGGACACAGTTCTCTGTATAAATGGCATTCTGGCCGTGAGTGGACACGGGTGTCAACAAAGAACTCGCTCCAGACCAGGGCCGCAGGGCTGGAGGCTGTGGGAGGTGTGTTTTGCACCACGGTGGTGGCCGGCCGGCCGCGGGTGTTTTAAGATGCTCGGCTTTAAAATGTGAGCTTCTGGCTGGCTGCACTGATTCGTCACTGACACCAGCACTTCCCAAAGTGCTTTGGAGTTTGAGAGCAAGAAAATGAAAGAGGATCTGTGAGAGCCTTCCAAGGGGGAATGGAACTCCAAACATGTTCACCGATGTTTTCTATTCGCTTTGCCTTGACTGACACCGAGGGCGCCTGTTTATGTCCGTTTTTTTGTCTTCGAGGGGCCAGCAACTGCCAAAAGGACTGCTTTGCAGGGGTCGGAGCAATAGCACAGCGGGTCGGGGGCTTGTCTTGCACACTGCCGACCCGGGGTCAACCCCCGGCATCCCATGTGGTCCCCTGAGTACCGCCAGGAAGTGATTCCTGAGTGCGGAGCCTGGAGGCACCCCTGAGTGTCAGGGTTGTCCTTCAAAACGAAACAAACAAACAACAGGAGCAAAATGAATCACTTTTCTTTTTTTTTGTTTTTGGGTCACACCTGGCGATGCACAGGGGTTACTCCTGGCTCTGCACTCAGGAGTCACTCCCTGAGGTGCTCAGGGGACCATATGGGATGCTGGGAATCGAACCCGGGACGGCCGTGTGCAAGGCAAACACCTTACCTGCTGTGCTATCTCTCCAGCCCCATAAAAAAAAGTTATTACTTTTTTATTGAAGCACCATGAGCTACAATTACAAAGCTCTCATGCTGGAGTTTCAGTCACACAATGATCAAACTCCCATCCCTCCACCAGTGCACATTCCCCATCACCAGTGTCCCCAGTATTCCCCCTCCCTTTCCAACCCTCCCCCGGCCTCCATGGCAGCCAGTTTCCCCATACTCTCTCTCTACTTCGGGGCATTATGGTTTGCAATGCAGATACCGAGAGGCCATCACGTTTGGTCCTTTATCTACTTTCAGCACCCATCTCCCATCCCGAGAGATTCCCTGCAACCATCATTGATTTAGTGATCCCTTCCCGATTCCAGCTGCTGCCTTCTTCCCCTGCCCATGAGGCAGGCTGCCAACTATCGGGCAATATTCCTGGCCCTTGTCTCTACTGTCCTTGGGTGTCCGTCTCATACTATGTTATTTTATAAGAATCAATGTTCAGTTGTGCTTTTTTTTTTTTCTGTTAGCCAAAGCAGTTCAAATGGTTTGGAGTCCTTGGAAAGACCACCGTGTGTCGGAGACACATCCTGGGATTCCGCGTCCTCCTGGGATTTTTGTTCGAGAGAGGCTTAACCCAAGCAAGGCCATGTCAGTGCCTTGGATGGAAGATGGAACAATTTCTCCGAGTGGAAGCTCATGGCTAGGTCACATCATCTTTCCGTACCAGCCACCACATGCTGTTTACCTGGGCAGAGCCAAAATGAACACTCTTGACAAAATCATTATGTGATTGTGTGTTCACGGGTATTTTTTATTTTTATTTATTTATTTATTTTTTGCTTTTTGGGTCACACCCGGCGATGCACAGGGGTTACTCCTGGCTCTGCACTCAGGAGTTACTCCTGGCAGTGGTCAGGGGATTATATGGGATGCTGGGAATTGAACCCGGGTCGGTCGCATGCAAGGCAAATGCCCTACCCGCTGTGCTATCTCTCCAGCCCCTCACGGATACTTTTAAACATAACTGGCAGAACACCGTGATAAGCACTAGCCAAACATGGGAAAGAAAAGCTCACTGCCCACCTAAGGCACTTTGAAGGACTGGGCATGTGGGAATTGGGGTGCTGGCGTGAGGAGAAGCAGCCCCGAGCACACTCCTAACTCAACATTAACGAACAAGTCTCAAGGGATTCAGGACAGGACGGGTCACTCATCTCCCCAACCCTTCGGGGGTCCTGGCAGTCGTGCCCACGAACTGCCTCTGGGGGCTATTTAAACCCATTAGTGGCCGCGATCCAGAGACTCACAAATGAATCTCGGAACCCATCACTCGCTGCAGTGATGTCTCTGGACCCCAATCATTTAAAATTTTAGAATTCCTGGACAGCTCATGCTAGTCATAACGAGCAGGACAAAATAAATTGCCTGTGGAGCAAGCTTGAGTGATGGTGAGAAAATTTGAAATAATAGTGGTAGAAAAGGTGTAATGGTGGTGGGGTTGGTGTTGAGATATTGAATGTAATCAATTATTGTGAAAAACTTTATGAAAAATAAATTTGTAAAAAAATAAATAAAAAAAATCTTAGTTCTCAAAAACAAAACAAAAGTCTCAGCCAGCAGCATCAACCATCATATTCATGTTGTAGATTCAGTTCAGTCTCAGATCAATTTGGCCCCGACTTGTATATTGACTTTTTTTTTTGTCATGGAGGGCCATATAACTGGAGTTTTTCCTAGTCTTATATTTGTACATACTTTGAAATCACGATCATCCTGTTGTTCGTCGATTGCCTCGAGCAGGTACCAGTAAGGTCTCCTTCGTCCTAGCCCTGAGATTTTAAAAAGTGTCATATTCAAGGCTCTTTATTTATAATACTGTAATAATACTGTAATAATTGAAATTGGCTGAGAATGTAGCTCAGTGGCAGAGCACAGGTATCCCCTGTGTGAGGCCCCAGGTTCTATACTAGCACTGAAATAATAATAACAGTCATAAAAATAGTAATAACAAGTCAACACAGTCTTGCAGATCCCACCTCCCCCTTACCTCAACTCTGAAAACCCTTGATAGGTGAGTAGAACCTTAAGTGAAAAAGAAATGGCTTCAAGCTGAGCGTTCAGTCTCTCTGACCCTCAGTTGTCTCCCAGACGAAACTGGAATCATATTAAAACCATCCTTTCCCCAGAGCTGTTGGTTGAAAGTACCTCACTCAAAATGTGACATATGATAGGAGTTTGGGAAATAGTATTTGAGGTGCAAATTCCATTTCCTACTGGAATATTTAAAAAGTTGAGTTGTGCAGCAAAGGTGACTGACCACCCCAATAACCAAAGAATGACTTTGCTGGTACATACCCTATGGTTCCACTTATAAATCCGTAAGAGTAGACTCATGTAGGCTGATCATGCATCTCACCACCTTCACAGTCTTGCCCAGCGTTAGTTTGCGCTTGTTTTTCATTATTTGTTTTTTTGGCTTGATTTGGGGGCCCATCCCTGCCTGTGCTCAGGGGCTATTCCCTACTCTGTGCTCTGGGGTTGCAGCTATCTGTGCTCAGGGGACCGTGCTACACTTGTGAGTCCAACTGGGCCTTCCATATGCAAAGCCTGAGCTCTCGCCCTTTGAGCTCAACCCCCCGCTCCGGGCCCCTGGTTTTGTTTTGGGGGCCACGTTCAGTGGTACTCAGAGGCATCTTACAGCTTAGTGCTCTAGTGCTCTGGGGTCACTCTTGGTGGCACCAGGGACGAGCCCCAGTCTTCCGTACCCACACCAACCCTCCACGCTCTCTCATCGGCTCTACAGACAATATTTGGCTGGGCCCAAGTTGTGTCCCCACCTCTGGGGTCACTCTTGGTGGCACCAGGGACAAGCCCCAGTCTTCTGTACCTATACCAGCCCTCCACGCTCTCTCCTCGGCTCTACAGACAATATTCGGCTGGGCCCAAGTTGTGTCCCCACCGTCAGATCAGTTTCCAGGACTTAAATGTATATCTAGACTGGCTTATCTTTACACTCATGATTACAACTTGTAACTTTATAATTAAGAATAGGCATTTTTCAGAGCTTGACATTAATTATGCAGCACAGTAAGCGATTGTATTGTTTTAGAGTTTTCATTTGTATGTGGGGGGAGATAACCCTTTTCTCGTGGTGCAGAGAAGAACATCACTTACTCTTTTTTGTTCCAATTTTAAGATTCTTTTTATTTACTTTTAAATAGCATTTGTTCATAACATTATACTGACTTCAGGTTGACAGACATAAATCTAAATCTGCATATACTACAGTATACTCACTTTAAAAAGTGGGGATGCATATATCTCTTTAAATGAGTGTTTTAGTACCTTTCAGATAAGCATGAGAAGTGAGTTAGCAAGAGCATTAAATATTTCTATTCTTAAATTTTTATGAAAATAACCGTAGTGTTTTCCATAATGACGGTACCGATTTACATTTCCATAAATCCTGTATAAGAGTTCTCTTTTCTCCACATCCTGTCCAACATCTGACTCTTGAATTTTTTTATAATAGTCACTATCACCATTCTCACAGTGAAGTTGTGTTTCATTTATTGTATTTACATTTTTCTTATCACAGAAAGGTTGAATATCTTTTCGCGGGCTGTAGACCATCTGTATGTCTTCTTTAGAAAAGCTTCTACTCGAATCTTTTGTCCATTTTTTAACAAGATTGTTAATTTTCTTTTTGATTTTTATCATCTATTTATGCATTTTACATTTTAACTCTTTAATCACTTAATCACTTAACTTCCCGTTAGTCGTCGATTTGCTCGAGCGGGCGCCAGTAACGTCTCCATTTGTCCCTGTCGCGTGCTAGTGTAGCCCAATGGCATCTCTTCGCTCCGGGAACATGGAGGGCCTCAAACCGATCGTTCATGATCTTGACAAAGAAGTCTGACCATCTGGTAGGTGGGCGGCCACGCGGTCTCTTGACATCCCGTGGAATCCAATCAGTAACAGCTCTAGTCCAACGGTCGTCTTTAAATCTCATTACGTGACCAGCCCATCTGATTTTCGACACCTTGGCATATGAGACAGCGTCCCTGATCCTTGATCGTCGACGGATGTCAGAACTCCGGATTCGTTCTCTCATTTGAGTGAAACGTGTTATTCCAAGCATAGCTCTTTCTATTCTTCTTTGGGAGACCTGAATGGCGTTCTCATCTTGTTTGCGTAGGGCCCAGGTCTCTGAGGCATATGTTAATGCAGGAAGAACAGTGGAATCAAAGAGATGTGCCCGGAGCCAGAGGTTCTTCGTCCTCTTAGCTATTTCTTCGACGTTCTTGACGGCGTTCCAAGCCGCTCTCTACCTCCTGCGCAGCTCGGGTGCCAGGTCATTTCTCATGTTGACCTCTCGACCTAGGTACACATAGCTGTTGCATTCGGAGATGGTCGTTCCATTGAGAGCGAATGGGGCGTCAGGAACAAGGCTGTTTCTCATAAACATTGTCTTCGTAAGATTCAGCTGTAGTCCTACCTTTCCACACTCACGGTCAAAGTCGGCCAGCATTTGTGCCGCTTGGCCAATGTTTGGTGTTATTAAAACAATGTCATCAGCAAAGCGGAGGTGGTGTAGTTGCCGACCATCTATCTTCACTCCCATTCCTTCCCATTCCAGTCGTCGCATGATGTTCTCGAGGGTGGCACTGAAGAGTTTCGGTGAAATGGTATCACCCTGCCGCACCCCTCTCTTGACATCAACGATCACTTCTTTGTAGAATGGTGAGATCCTGGTAGTGAATCCGCAATACAGCTCACGGAGGATCCTGATGTATTGGGCTTGAATGCCCTGATTGGCTAGGGCTTCAATGACCGCTTCCGTCTCAACAGAATCAAAGGCCTTCTTTAAATCAATGAATGTTAAGCAGAGCGGCATCTTGAACTCCCGAGAAACCTCAATGAGCTTGGTTACCGTGTGGATATGGTCGATGGTGCTGAATCCTTTGCGGAACCCTGCTTGCTCGCATGGTTGTCCTTCATCTAGTGTTCTGCCAATCCTATTCAGGATGACTCGAGTGAACAGCTTGTAGATGACAGACAATAGGCAGATGGGGCGATAGTTGCCAATGTCATGGATGTCTCCCTTCTTGAACAGTAGTACGGTCCTGCTGGTTTTCCATTGGGACGGAACCTTGCATTCAGACAGGTAGCGAGTGAAGAGCCGAGCCAGTGTATTGATGAGTACTGACGGCAGGTTCTTCAGGTGTTCAGGTCTGACCTTGTCTGGGCCGGGTGCTGTTTGCTTAACTCTTTATTTGATAAAAATTTCAAATATCCTCTCTCATTTATTATGTTTTTTTGTCTTCATGAAAGACCATTTTGAGATAATATTTGTGTATGTTATGAAAGTGGCGTATTTTAATAATTTTCCCAATATCATTTATTAAAGAGACTTTCTTCACTTCATTTTTCATACTTAGCTTCTCTGTCATAAATTAAAAATCAACATTAGTCTGGTTTCTATCAGATCAACAGATATTGATCAATCAGTTCACGAATCAGTCAACACCCCAAATGTCATGGTCCATTAAATCTAATCATAACAGAATGGGGAAAAGTTCAAAGTTTATAACATTTCCTTGGTGTGGAAAGGAAGCAAGGCAGGAGTCGGTTTCAAATGTGAAGTTAAACTTCTCGTCTCTGTGAGTTGATAATCCTCTACCCTTTCACTTTTATAGATACTCCTTTTCTTTAAGTGACTATTTTCTATTTATTTTCTACAATACATTACAAGTCTATTAGCTTAAAGAAGACCTGACGAGTTTTTCTTTGTAATGTATAAGGATTCTTAAATTTACTGTTAAATCAATGCTAAATTTCCCAACATGAACTTTTACCTTCAGTAACTCATGCTCCCGGGAGAGAACAAGGCAGAGTCTCCTACCCTGTACCTGACTGTCTCCATCAGGGCCCAACAGCTGAAGACCTCCGGGGCCCAGCAAAGGCCATGCTGGGACCACTCTCCACACACTTGGATGAGCCTCACGCATAAAAGAACTGGCAGAGGAACCCAGGTGTGTGGGACCCGGGGCTGAGATCTCCAAGCCTGCACGATTTGGGACTGGACCTGCCAGTAACTAGACAGTTACACCCACCAACTGCCGTGTAACTCCAACAACGGCCAGGATCCAGAGATTATCACACTCAGCTCCCGGAAGCGTGTGACATCTTATTATCTCATTCTTGCTTTGGACAAACTGACAGGCTACCAAATGTAACCTGCCCACACGGCAGAGTCTGGCAAACTCCCCGTGGTATACCCAATATGCCAAATACCAGTAACAATGATGGGTCTCATTCTCCTAACCCTGAAAAAAGCCTTGAATATGGCACTTTCAAAAAAAAAATCTCAGGGCCAGGATGAAGAAGACGTTACTGGCACCTGCTCGAGGCAATCGACGAACAACAGGGTGGTCGTGGTCGTGATCGTGAACTCATGCATAACGAATGCCAGTGAAGATGCCCTTTCTTTCTTTCTTTCTTTCTTTCTTTCTTTCTTTCTTTCTTTCTTTCTTTCTTAAGGGTAATATGTTAGTATTTTTTCTACAATTGAAGTGGTTGGTCTGGCTCCCTCCTCAAAGGTCCAGGCCTTTTCTTTTACCCACATAGTATGTCCTACACTCTGTTACTCAATCTGTTACTCCCTTGTATGGCTTCCAGGCCTGTTCTGTCCACCATCCTCTGTTACTCACTGGCTGTATCACTTCCACATCCCGTCCCTTCTTGCATCCCGCATACGGTGGCCTGGTCTTGTCCCTAAACTGTTCTCTATACAATGCGGGTTTTCCTAATCTGAAATCTTGTCACCAGGCCTCTCTAACATCACTTACTTATTTCACGTGCGAGGCAGAAAACATTTTTTCAGTGGCATGTTTTCGGGAGGAAAGTTGGTACCTGAGATTCATAGTTGGCATTCACTTAGATAGGTGGCCAGCTCCCCTAGTCATTACAATGGGCTATCTTTGTTTATATTTTCTTTTTTTAATGGTTAGTCAACCTTAATTTTTTTTATTATGAACCAATGTTAATAATACTCAGGAACTCTTTAAAAATATGGAAAATGAATACTAAGATATAGCCAATGTCTGTGTGTACCTCTTTTTTTAAATTTTTTTTTATTAGTGAAACACCATGAGGTACAGTTATAGACTTACAAATTTTTGTGCTTGGGTTTAAGTTATACAAAGATCAAGTACCCATCCCTCCACCAGCGCCCATCCTCCACCACCACAGGTCCCAGCATCCCTCCCACCCCCCATCCCCTCCCATCCCACCCTGCCTCTGTGGCAGGGCATTCCCCCTTGTTCTCTCTCTCTTCTTTTGGGTCCTGTGTTTTTCAAGAGAGGCATTGAGTGGCAATCATGTTTGGTCTATAGTCTACTTTCAGCATGCTTCTCCTACCCTGGGAGGATCTTCCCAACACCCTTTATTTGGTGCTCCCTTCTCTATCTGAGCTTCCTTTTCCCCTAGCACATGTGGCTGGCCTCCAAGTCATGGAGCAAAATTCCTGATACTAATCTCAGCCATTCCTGGGTGTTAGTCTCCCATTTTGTTGCTTTATGTTCCCCAGATGAATGCAATCTTTCTGCTTCTATCCCGCTCTTTCTGACTCATTTCACTTAACATGATACTTTCCATGTAGTACCACTTGTATGTAAATGTCATGTGTGTACCTCTTTTTTAATGTTCTTCTTCTTCTTACAACATCCAAAGAAAAGATATTGTCAGCACATGTGAAATATAGTTGCCATCTTCCCAGAACACAAATCACCATAACAGCCACACCAAGAGGGTAGGAGCTTGAGAGCAAACTATTTCTATACAGTTATTTCTATTTGACTCTTTCTCCTTCTTCTTTTTCTTTTTGATTTTTAAAAAAATTTTTATTAGTGAAACACCATGAGGTACAGTTGTAGACTTACAAATTTTTGTGCTTGGGTTTCAGTTATGCAATGATCCAGTATCCATCCCTCCATCAGTGCCTATTCTCCATCATTTACATTTTTAAAAAAATTTTTTGGACTTAATTTTTTTTTGTTTTGCTGATGACAATCGTTTTTTTTTTAAATTTTTTAATTTTTATTAGTGAGACTATTGACCAAACATGATTGCCACTCAATGCCTCTTTTTTTGATTTTTAACTTTTTTAGAGCATTACAAAGCCATTCATGATTGAATTTCAGTCATACAGTATCCCAACACCCATCCCTCCACCAGTGTACATTTCCCAGCACCAGTGTCCCCAGGTTCCCTCCCATCACCCCCCCAGCCCCCACCCCTTGCCTGCCTCTTTGGCAGGTGCTTCTCTCTCTCCCTCTCCCTCTTTCTCTCTCTATCACTGTCTCTGTCTCTCTCTCTTTCTCTCTCTCTCCCCCCCTCCTTTTGGGCATTGTGGTTTGAAATATTGATACTGAAAGGTTATCAAGAATATCCCTTACCTACTTTTTTTGGGGGGGAGGGTAACGCCCAGTGATGCTCAGAGGTACGAGCATCTCACTGACTCTGCTCTCAGGAATTACTCCTGGTGGTGCCTGGGAGACCATATGGGATGCTGGGGATTGAATCCAGGTCGGCTGCATGCAAGGCAAATGCCCTCCCTGCAGTACTATCGCTCTGACTCCCCTTACCTACTTTTAACCTCAGATCTTGTCCAGCGTGACCATTCCGAGCCATTATTGTCACATCAATCTCTTCTCTATCTTACCTACCTTCAGCCCCACACATGCTTGTAGTTGTTTATGTTTTCTGTGCCTCAGACTCAGACTTCTGAGGACGTGTGTTATGAAAAGGTTGACGGTTTTGGAGTTTTGGACCTGAGTACGACGAGGTTCTGAGCACATCACCTTTCTGCAAGACGATCTCCGTGCACTCTGTCTTCATCGTGAGTGTCCTTGGAGCTTCTGTTTGGAGATCTGTGTTTTTTTTCCCCACTTTACTTAAACACTGTGGTTTACAAAGTTATTCATGATCATCTGTACCCCACCGTCACTATGACCTTCCTTCTACCATTGTCTCCATTTTCCCAGCTGCCTCTCAAGCCTGCCCCGGTACCAGACCCATGGTAATTTATTTTATGTTGCTTGTTACCACCAAATGGGTCACAGAATGATCAAAAAACATTTCCATAGAAGAAAGTTTGTGAAAACTGTTGTCTCCCCAGGGGGACATTAAGTCCTGATCTGCAGGGTTACAAGCTGCTGTTTCGAGTTAAGTTTTGTTAAGTTAATGTTTCTGTTAGTTGACATGGGTTGGCTTCTATGTTACATTCCCATCCTATCTGGCGTGCTAGTTCTGGGATGTCAGTGTCGCAGAGTTTGGAGATGTCGCTTCCAGAAATTCCAGAAAATGTAGCGGGGCAGTTTGGCCGGAGGCATGGTGGTGGCTTTGGGCTGTGGGAGTGGCTGCCAGGGCTTTGCTAGGGCCAAGCGGGCCCGTCCCACTCTGAGATGGCCCCAAGGTCTCAGCCAGGAATGGGCGTCTGAGAAATTTTTGCGGCTGGTTCACCTCTTCCGAGATTTATTTATGAGTCTCTGGAACAAGACCGGTAGTTTAGCTTCCATGGAGGGACTGAAATGTGGCTGAAGAGTTTCTGTCCTCCTAGGATTTTGTCGATGGTATTGAATTCCTCCAATTGATAAAAGATAGATAAAACTTCACCAGATAAAATCCCAAGTGGAGATCTGTTAAAAAGAGGTCTAAATGAGGGCCAGAGGGATAGTCCAGTGGGTAGCGCACTTGCTTGCATGCGGTTGACCCAGGTTTGATCTCCGTCATCCCAGATGGTCCCCTGAGCACCACCAAGAGTGATCCCTGGGGTCAGAGCCAGGCAAAAGCCCTGAGCACCACCAGGTGTGACCCCAAAACCAAGAAGAGGGTGGGGGTGGGAGAAAGGGCCTAAAAGAAATTAAATCACTGAAAACCCATACTGCTATAAAATATTTCTTTTCTTTACAATTATAAGTGAGATAGCACAGTGGGTAGCCGACCAGGCCGACCCGAGTTCGATTCCTCCGCCCGTCTCAGAGAGCCCAGCAAGCTACCGAGAGTATCTCACCCACACGGCAAAGCCCGGCAAGATACCCGTGCTGTGTTCGATATGCCAAACACAGTAACAACAAGTCTCGCAATGTTAGTGGGCCTGCTTGAGCAAATCGATGAACCACGGGAGGAGAGTGACAGTGACAAGTCTGTTTATAAAATGACTCCCTGCAGATGAGCATGATGGTATTAGTAACAGTCATCTCACTTTTTCTTTCTAAAATGATCAGTGGCGTTTTCTTATGTTGGTTTGTGGAGCTTTGGTTTGTGGGTTTTGTTTTTTTTTTAAGTTTCAAACAGAAACTTCCGTTGATTAGTCAAGTCGGCAGGTTTTTTTTTTCCCCTTAAACTTTTATTAGTGAAACACCATGAAGTACAGTTGTAGACTTACACATTTTTGTGCTTGGGTTTCAGTTAGACAGTGATCGAGTCCCCATCCCTCCACCAGTGCCCATTTGGTTTGTGGGTTTTTCACTCTCCCCCTTCACGATTGCTGCAGTGGTCACATGGGCGACCCCCACATTCAGCTCCATGCCCTCTGCTCTCCACTCTCGAAGGTCAGTCCCAGCCCTGACATCTCTCTCTGCCCCTTTAATCTCCTGGAGGGTCTGTCCTGGCCCCGCCATGACCCACTGCTCCCCCGCCCCCCCCCCCCCCGCCTCCCGCTCTCACCTGGGTCCCTTTCACAGACTCTCCCTCTGCCTGTTGAATGTGGGGCTCTTTGGGGGCGTCTCTGGGAGAGACACTGCCCGTTACCTCCTTCTCCCTTTCAGAGCTCACTTGCTCTGCACTGGGCCCTTGATTGATTGATTGATTGATTGATTGATTGGCAAATGATCCTACCAGTGATGTTTCTGGTTGTGTCTTCTCTCCAAAGCGAGGGCTGGGTTTCTGGAGGCGCATACCCTGACCCCAACAATGTCAGCTCTTCACCACAGCACAGGGGCTTCTGCCCCTGAGAGCTCCTCCCTGTCCCCACCCGCTTGCAGCCGCTGGGGATGGGGGGCACACAGGTCCACCCTGCCTTGCCGAAGGAGCTCCCAAGGGGCCACATGGCCCCGTTGAATCTGACCCGCTGCTTTCCAGAGCTGGAATCCCAGGCACATTGCTCCGCTTTCCTCAGTTTCCCCCATCTGCATTCAAGTTCCTGGCCCAACCTGAGGTGTTGAGCTGTTCAAATGGGAATGTGTGGACACCGCGCCCTGCATGTACCCAACATTCACTGGCCCCGCCAGCCACAGGAGCCTGTGGGTACTGCGGCCTGCGTGTACCCAACAGCCACAGGACTATGTGGGCAGAGTGCCCTGTGTGTACCCAACATCCACTGAACCCACCAACCACAGGAGTATGTGGTCATAGGGCCCTGTGTATACCCAACATCCACTGGCCCCGCCTGCCACAGGATGGTGAGGGCACCGTGCCTGTGTGAGCCTGACAGCCACCTCTGAGCTATTTCCTGGTTTCAGTTTTGCTCCCGGCGTGTCTCCCGTGGCCCAGGGCCCACTCTCTCGTGGCCACCCACCCGGGTTTCCCCACGCACCTCTCCTTGCTCAGACTGTTACAGCATTTCAAGGAAAATGTTTTCTGTCCTGCACTACCTCTCAGGGTCCTGTTGGCAGCATCGGGCCTCACGTGCAGGTGGGTCTGGCCTGGCCTCTCTCTCAGGTCCCCCTTGTCACCTGCCCCAGGGCTGCAGGCTGTGACTGGGGGTGCTAGTCCTCATGGTGCTCCCCGTACAGGTGGGCCCAGGTGGTCTGGTCAGGGCCCAAGAGGAAAAGCCAGAGGACTCTCTCTCTCTCTCTCTCTCTCTCTCTCTCTCTCTCTCTCTCTCTCTCTCTCTCTCCTTCCTCCCTCTCTCTCTCTATATATATATCTCTATCTCTCCCTCCCACTCTCCCTCCTCTCCTCTCTCTCTCTTTCTCTCTGTCTCTCTCCCATCCTCCCTCCTCTCCCCTCTCTCCCTCCCTCCCTCCCTCCTTCCCTCCCTCCCTTCTTCCCTCCTCTCCTCTACTCCCTCCCTCCTTTTTCTTTAAAAGTTCTGAACTCCTGTCTCTTTGGAGATGGGCACATGTCCATTAAGCCATATCCACCATTACTCAGTCATCCCTGAAGAATATGAAATTACAGCAGGGGGCCCACCTTGTATGTGGGGTTGTGTGTGAATCCCTTAAGGTGTTAATTTTTATGACCTCTTTACAACCACTTGTGCCTGCTCAGGATAGGTCTGGATTCTGATGTTGCCTGGCTGAATTATTTGTAGTATTATTTTAAGTGTCAGCAAGTTCCCTAAAGGAGAAGGGAATTGGCATGAACATACTAGTAATTCTTTATCTTCAATCGGATAAGGAATCTTTCAGTATTAAAAGAGGTTTTCCTTCCTGCCTCGCCTCCAGCAGAAACCACCATAAAGATCCTTATTAGCAACAGACCACACCCAAATCGCATTTTCCATGGTATTCTAAATCCTCCAGACATTTTGGCCATCAAACTGTAGGTTCATCCTAAAAAAAGGAAAGAACAGGACACTGATTACAAAGATCGGGAAAGAAGCAACTACGTTATCAGAGGCATGGCTGTAGGAAGCAGGGAATATTTTGATGCAAACATTGTGCTCCCGGGACTTGTTGAAAACATTTGAAAATCTTGGGGCCAATTATGTGAACTCCGGGGACCGGGGCTGGCTGGCGTGGCAAGTGGGCGCAGGAAAGAATACGTCTTTTCTTTACCCAAGCTTCCAGAACTCACTCTCACAGATGCCTGGAATGCTTGGGGTGGTGTTTTCTGCAGGCACATCAGGAGGGAGTTTCTTCTCTTGCCCTAAGAGAAACCATTGTCCTCTTAAGCGATTCGGTCGCAGTAGGCTTCACATCAGCAGATGCCGTTAGCTGCTCAGATAACCCCACGGATTCTTTCTGAGTGCTTCAATGTAGCCTCCTGAATCCAACCTTTTTGGATTTAAAATGTCTTTACTCAAAGGGGTGGGAATGAGAAGGCTTGCTGTCTCGTGCTCATCTTGGTGGGTCTTGTCAAAGGAAAGACCCCCCCTACCATCCCAGCAGGTGTGGGGCAGAAAAGGAAAAAAAACCATCCTTCCTTCCTTCCTTCCTTCCTTCCTTCCTTCCTTCCTTCCTTCCTTCCTTTGTCACACCCGGCGATGCACAGGTCTTACTCCTGGCTCTGCACTCAGTACTTACTCCTGGAGGTGCTCAGGGGACCATATGGGTTGCTGGGAATCGAACCCGGGTCGGCCGCGTGCAAGGCAAACGCCCTACCAGCTGTGCTATCTCTCCAGCCCCAAACCTCTCTTTCTTTCCTGGGAGACTTTGAGGGCTGGGGCGGCCTGTGCTTTCGGCCTCTGCGGGCTGACAGACAGGGAAACTGAGGCTCTGAAGAGCCCCAGACTGCCTGAGCTTTTAGGATGGGCCCCAGCGCAGCCCACATGTTGCATGGGGGCTGCCCAGCTGGTACTGCAGTGGACGGAGACCGTGTTGGCGGGGTGAGTGCCCTCACCACCCCTCCCTGCACAGCCTTCAGGAGTTCAGAAGTAGATGTGGTCTGGATGGCCGCAGTGGTGCCCACATACCCAGAGCCCGCCCATTGGAACCTTCTAGAAGTCCTACTTAGGTTTGGTGCAAACTAGGGAGGCAGAGCCAGGGTTCAGCCATGGCTGGCCTGGGTTCAATCCCCCACACCCCATATGATTCTAGACCCCCCACTGAGAGTGATCTCCAAGCACGGAGCCAGGAGTAATCCTGGAGCACCACCAGATGTGCCTTGGAAATCAACTTGGAAACTTCCTCACTTTTTTCCAGGAAACTGAGGGAGGGGTCCCAGGTAGTACTTAGGAGATCCACAGTTTCCTCCCCCGTCCCCTCTCCAACTAATCTCAGTCTGCGAGCCCGGGAGTTCAGTGTGAGGGCCCGGGAATGCAGTGCTGAGGGCTCCCGGGCCCCTTGGGGTGCTCCGAGGGCCAACAGAGTTCTACCTGGCGTCTCTCGGGAGACCTGAGAGCCAGGGATGCTGCTCCCATCGGCCTCATCACAGCAGGCGCCTACATCCTTGCTTGCTCTCTCTGGCTGCCGCCTCACTCTGACAGGAAATCCTGCCAAAGGCCACACCCGGCTTGTGGCCACAGGACCATGGGAAATAAACCCGACTGTCAGACTCTGGGGTGGGGCCGCTCCCTGACGGACTCGGGGAGTCACCCTTCAGCACGCACCGAATGCAAGGGACGGATGAGCGATCCCCCGGGGACACGGCCCTCACGGCTCACAGCTGGAGGGAGACAGCTCAGCTTTGCATTTGGGGGCCCGACCAGGGGTGGACATGGGGTCCCCATGGCAGGGCCGCAGGTTCTGGGGCTGGAATTCAATTCTCCTCTGGGGTGAGAGGACTCCGTGGCCAATGGATGCATTTCCTGCCAGGAAATTCCTGAGGCTGTGGTCTGTGGAGGTGGCCCTGGGCGCCTGACCCGTGTGCACGCTGGCTAGACCACGACGAAACAGGAGGGTGGGTCAGGGAGAGACTTCTGAAGGGGCTTGCTCTCCGGGTGCCCTTTCGTTGTCATGGTTCAGCTTAGCCGATGATGACAAGCTGAGCTGGGCCTATCAGGAAATGGGGACACCACGAGGGGAAGTTTTGATGCCCGGTGGGGGAGGCACAAACCAGTTCCCATAGCAGCAGCCCAGTTCTCCCCTGCAGAGCCGTCTTCGGGGGAAGCCTCGTCCTACGAGCCCCTGAAAATGCCCAGCTACTGGGCAAGAGCTGGAGCTGCTCTCCAACAGTGACGAGAATGTCTGAAAAATGGACCCTTTGACCCCGGTCAAGCCTTCTGAGTCAGCAGAGCTGACGGCCACGCTGTGCCGGACCCCAGGCTGAACGACCAGCTGGATTACTGCCCCTCGGAAGCCAGGAGCTGACCGTGTTTGCTGTTGGGGGTCGGGGCAGGTGGCATGGAGCTGGCGAGTCCTGGAGAGATGTCTCCTGGAGGAGAGACCTGGGTGTCCCCGACATCCCGTCCTCTGCAGGAGACCAGGATGATAGCAGATTTGCTTCTTTTACTCTGTGGCCAAAGGGATGTCTCCAGTCTGAGCAGTCGCCTGGGAGAAGCACCACGAATATGGCAAAAGGAGGAAGACTGCGTGTTACCCAGTTTCACGTAGGAGCTCGCTGGCGAAGGTCAATTCTAGGGGGAAGGAAGAGATTTTCCTGCAGTGAGGAGGAAGGAATGGCAGTGGAAGGAGGGGTTGATCCAAGGGCTGGAAGGGAATTTGTGTGGGTGTTGGAGATCCGTCTTGCTGGCTTAGTTTGGGATGTGCTTAACAAGAGACCCACAGTTCAAAACATTACTTCTTTTTCTATTATAATGACCGCATATCTAACTTGATTAATACCAAGGAGGAGAGAGGGAAAACCGAACTCATCCTTTTCAACATATGACTCTGTACGTTCTGACACATGCATATGGCTCTGTCTGCCCTGCTCGGATCTGGCTTTCTAAGTATCACCCTCCTTCGATCAGTACAACTAGAGCCCCTTGGTGGCGGGGTCAGGGTGGTGGGGGCTGAAAGAGGGAGAGTAAAGTTGATTCCAAAGCTGGATTGCCAGAGGGAGCTGGACTATCTCCCTGACCAGAGAGATAGGATTGACCCAAAGAATGGAAGAATGATGGGCCGCATCCAAAGACCCTGAGATGCTGTGAGGCTTCTCCACTGACCAGATATCTGTTCTCATACCAAAACAATGACAGCAGGGATCGTAGCCTAGCGAGTAAAACCCATGAGACCATATGGTGCGCACACACACACATGAATTCCCACGCACACATGCCCATATATGTATACATAGACGCACATATGCAGAAATGACTCTGGTGGTAGAGAGCCAAATAGTTAAATATAGAATGAAAAAAGGAGTTTGTAAATTTTGATGGGTCCTAAACCCTATAATGACATGATATGTCCACGGTCTCACAGCAGAGAGAGGTAGAGAGGTAAGTGATCAGGGTCAGTATCATCAGTGTCCGATGCCTCTTAATGGGAACCAGATGAAGGACGTAGCACTAATGCTGTAGATCTTCTGCATGCATAAGCGCAAGGTGGCCTCAGACCTCTGGAGATGGAGGGACAGTCTGCAAAGTAGCTGTCTTCAGAAACAACCAGGTCCCAGAGAACAGAGAGAGTATGCAGGATGATCGGATTTCTGGGAAAAAAGAGTCTCAGACAATATGTGGGGCTCCGTGGGGCAGGATTGCAGGGGAGCACCAAGAAGGTATTTTATGGAGCCATTACAATGTTTGATATGCACTGTGGATTTTAGAAAAAAATGCTATCGTATCCTTGCACAGTGGATACAAATCCAAAACAGATTTCCCAGTTTTGAGGAAATCCAGCCCACAGTAGCACTGCACTGTTCTCCCATTGTTCATCGATTTGCTCGAGTGGGCACCAGTAACATCACACAACAAATTGTGAGACTTGTTGTTACTGTGTTTGGCATATCAGATACGTCATGGGTAGCTTGTCAGGCTTTGCTGTGTGGGCGGGATACTCTCGGTAGCTTGCTGGGCTCTCCAAGGGGGGGCAGAGGAATTGAACCAGGGTCAGCCGCACGCAAGGCAAACACCCTACCTGCTATGCTATCACTCCAGCCCTATCCACATTAATAAATCTAAAATTAATAAATCTAAAATTTATTAATACAGCCCACAGTATTGAGGAGCAAAGAACCGTGTTGTTTCCAATTCCCTGGGACGTCTCAGGATGACCACTGGGACCCTATTAGAATGAGGAAGGGAGTACAGCATCAGGGACAGCCTCGGTGGGTCTGGGTTAAAGGCATTTTGGAGACCCGTGTATTGTTGAACTTTTGAAAGTTTAAAATTCAACCAAAATAAGGAATTAGAAGACTGGGAATGTAGCTGAGTTGGCCGAGCACTCTCCGTGTATGTGTAAGGCCCTGGGTTCCATCCCTGGCACTGCAGAATCATTTGATCATGTATTAGAGTTACTGCATCCTTCAGCAGCTTTCAGTGAGCAAGCGAAGGTGCAACCTGAGATTCGAGGACTGACGGGAACAGTAGCCAGGGTGCTCATGGAAACTTGGGCTGCTTCTCAAATCTGGAGTCTTCACTCAGCACGTGTGGAATCCTGCATAGATGCGTATCCTGAGGAGGCTCTTCTTCAGCTGGGGATATTCCGGGTTACTGCTGTATTTATTTCTGCATAACTTCCCATAGCCTCTGCGCTTCCAAAAACAACTTTACAAGATGATTTATTGGTTTAGTGTATATACTCTCCGCACTCCTGAGCCCTCTACTGTTTCTGCATTTTGCCAGATGTTGTCAGAGGGAAATGAGGCCAGACGAAGTGTGCAAATCATGCCCGACCAGCAGAAGGGGGTGTGAGCATCAGTGCTGGATGGACCCGTATCCTTAAACCCCGGCTGACGGGGCCCAGGCTCACAGGCCCCGCACTGGACTCCCCACCCCCCAACAAATGCCCACACCTTTGTATTCTGAGAACTTAAGGAAACACCAGTGACCCGGATACATTAAAATGAGTGCACACAATAAATGACTGGCATGTGTGATAGGAATAAAGCCAGACTTAGTGTCAGAAGACTCAGATTCCAGTTGGGTGAACCACCCCATCCCAGTGTTTCCCTTTCTCCATCCCAAGAAGCACGTCAGCTTCATGCCTCGTAGAGCACTTAGACAAGCAGAGAAATAGTCAACATAAAGGACAGTGTGGACATGGCGAACTACAGTAAGACGCTGTTCCTCAGAAGACTCTGGAGAGCGTTAGGTTAAGAGAAGTCAGTCGGGGGCAGGGGGCGAGGAGGGGGTTACAGACTCCAAATGATCTCTCTCACTTGTGGAATCTGAAGAGACTTGTCGGGGAATATCCCATGCCCAATGGCAGTGGAAATGAAGAGCAGGAGGACTCGTGAGGGGGAAGCGTCACACCAGGGCAGGGATGGGGGGTACGCTAGGGAACACTGGGACACAGAGGAGAGGAAAGTGCCCACCAGAGGCAGGCTGGAGGTGAAGAGGGCAACTGGGGACATCGGTGGAGGGCAATAGGCACTGACAGTGGGAAGGGTTTAGTGTTGGGACAAAGCACACCTGAAACTCAATCATAAACATATTTTTTAATTTTGTGATTCATGGTGTGGGTTGGAGCGATAGCACAGTGGGTAGGGCGTTTGCCTTGCATGAGGCCAACCTGACTGACCCAGGTTCGAATTCTCCAGTCCTCTTGGAGAGCCCAGTAAGCTACCAAGAGTATCTTGCCCGCACGGAAAAGCCTGGCAAGCTACCCGTGACATATTCGATATGCCAAACACAGTAACAAGTGTCACAATGGAGACGTTACTGGGCCTATTCGAGCAAATTGATGAACAACGGGAGGACAGTGACGCTGATAGTGACAAATCATGGTGATTCCGTTTTTTTTAAAAAAGAAAAACCTTGAAGAAAATTAAGTCATGAGCCAGAAAAAAATATAATGAAATTTATGCAATATAATGAAATCGCAAGGGACCTACTCAGAATACATAAAGAACTTACAGGCATCAGTCATAAAAAGGTAGCTAGCCCAATACAAAACAAAAGGGTTTCCACAGACTCACCACAGGGAGAGATCCAAGTCGCCATAGGCCCTTGAGAAGGTGCTCCAAACGGTGGTAACCACGGACCCGCCAGAAAGAGCATTAAAGTCTACAGAGTCTATGCGAGGGTGTGGTAGGACAATTCATATGCTGTGGATGGCATGTAAATGGATGGAACCCAGGGGGGGAAAAGGAGAAAAAAAAAGACCGCTTCGTCAGCGGTCTGATTGGCTTTTGAAGCTACAGCAGATTCATCACTTAAAGTTCAAACTTGGCCCATTTTTCACTTCATCACTTACAGTTGGTGCTAATTCTATCTAAGTGAACTCTTGGGCTTTATGGCATTTTGGCTTCTGGGGGAAAAAAAAAACCAAAAAAACAACCAAACCCCTATTCGCATTAGCTGAAGTCTGGAAACAATTGAAAAGTTTCATCAATAGTTAGTGGGGAGTCTTTCCAGGAAAACGCTGCACGGCCATGAAAATCAGTGAACTGCAGCTGGGAATCACATCAGTAACTCTCCGAAGTTTGAGCGTGAAAGAAGGTAAGCAGGAGCCAGAATACAAAAAAGAGCAAGCTCGTAGAGAAATGAAAATAACAGTGCTGAGGGGGGCAGAGGTGGAGCGAAGGCTGGAAATGACCACAAAAGGGGGCCTGAGCGGGTGAGTTGGGGTGGGAGCGTATGGGGCAGGAGGAATTTTGGCTCTACCTACAGTTCCTGACTTGGAGGTGGTCACACCACAATGGTCCTAATGCTTTGGGCTTTGCACATGGCGTGTGCTTTATTGTGGGGGCTTTATATTTCCTATAAAGAGGATACATTTTGCTCTCAAGGACCCGGTTCTATCAGCCTCATCTCCATTGAATGTGAGGAGTTTCGGAAGAAAGGGGAGGGCGTTAGACGTTAGAATATCTCACAGTGCCAGACGTTCAGACCCCTGCTCTATCTCTGAATAACGGCGCGCCATGCAAGTAGGACCAGTCTGACAATGACACCCAGAGCATCTCACCCGCCAGCTCCTGGCCACATTCTCAGAGGATGGTGACTGCGCTCGGAAAGCACTGACGCTATTCTCTCGTCTCTCTGGACCAGCGCAGCCTCAAGAGTGAAAACAGATGACTTCGCTCTTTCCCTCTCCTTTCTGAAAATGTATCTCGTAATACTGATAGGACTTCGAGGCTGAGTGTGCAAAGACGAAGTCAGAAAATTCAAGGCACTAATGGAAAAGTGAGGAGGAATAAGTGTCACGAGAGAGTGGGGAAGCCACGATAGGGGATTCTGCTTCTTCGAGCTCGTTCATTTTCAACAACTGCTGCTGGTCCACAATAAGGTGAATGATGACAGATGGCAATTTTAGATGCTGAATTCAGGAGGGTGTGTCACTGACTAGCGTGGGTTTGGTGAATGCGAAGAATCCTTGCTTCCATTCTCTTGGCCCTCACATGTAGAAGCCATTACCTACTATTGATAATACATTATTAATAAATGACTTTTATGATACCACTCTCCCTCGTGATTTATTGATGCACACAGAGAGGATTGTGTGTGTGCGTGTGCATGTGTGGTGCGTGTGAGAGTGTGTGTGCGTGTGTTAGTATGTGTGTATGTGTGTTGGGGAGGGATGCCAGGGATAGAACCCAGACTCTCACAAAGCATGTGCTCTGTCACGGGGCTACATCCCTAGCCCAGCCAAGATTGTTACGGAGGAAACCGCTTGGGTCTCCTTAGAGTTTTATACACAAAACCCAGGAATAAGCCTCACTGTCTCTCTCATCCATCACTTGGTCCTTCTGATTGTCTTTTCGTTTTGTCTTTTGAGACCCTTTAGATCCTGCATTTTCTTCCTTCTCACTGGAATGTTCACTGGTTCTTTCTGAGAGCTATTATGGTGTTCCCATCCGTCTCTGCACGCATTCATCCCCTCCTGCTGTGCTACTCGGGTGCTCCAGGCCCTCACCCCAAACCCATCATTGCTCGTTGCTCAGGCCCCAGTCTTGCACCCAACATGGGCCCGGAGGGTCCTTAAGTACCAGTTTCCCCCAGTTCTGTGGCTTTCTCTCACCCTCTCCGTCTCTGCCTTGCCAGACTTCCAGGGCCCAAGGTCTTCATGCCTCTCCCCATCTCCCGCCAGCCACCACCCCGCAGACAGACAGACAGACAGACAGACAGACAGACAAACAGATACACACACACACAGAGCAGGTCTCCTGGAAGCATCCTGAGGTGGGGGTTGCTCTGTGGAGATGCACTGGCTTCCCCAGGCATATCCTGGCATTCTGCCGTGAGCTCCCCAACGACTCTGTCCCTCCCATCCTGATACGCTTAGTAAACTTTTAGAATTTCTTTTTATGGGGGTAATAGCAATTTTTTTTTTGCTTTTTGGGTCACACCTGGTGATGCACAGGGGTTCCTCCTGGCTCTGCACTCAGGAATTACTCCTGGGGACCATAAGGGATGCTGGGAATCGAACCTGGGTTGACTGCATGCAAGGCAAACCCCTTACCCACTGTGCTATCGCTCCAGCCTCCATGGGGGGGTGGGTAATAGCGATTTACAGTAGCGTAAAAATGTCTGCTTAGGGCTGCACACACCCTACAAAGGTTTGGCGTTCCTCCATCAGCCCCTCTGTCCAAGACCCACCCCCCACCACAACCGTCCATCGCTGTCCCCTGCCAGCACTGCCTCACTCTCAGGCCTCCCTCTCTGTGTGTGAACCAGTAGGGTCAACACTCAACGAAACACAACTCTGCTCTTTGCATCTTCCTAATCTTTTTTTTGGGGGGAGTGCTTTTTGGGTCACACCCAGCGATGCTCAGGGGTTACTCCTGCCTCTGTCCTCAGGAATCACTCCTGGCCATGCTCGGGGGACCCTATGGGATGTCGGGAATTGAACTCGGGTTGGCGCGTGGAAGACAAACGCCCTCCCTGCTGTGCTATCACTCCAGTCCCAATATCTTCCTAATCTTTACCTCCGAGATGAGCCCTAGCAGGTGAGTGAAGAGACCAGGTTGAGGGGCTTAAGCCGAAAGAAGTGGCAGTCCGACTGGTGTCTGCCGAGGGCCACACCTTCCCCGTAGGGTAGCTCTGGGCCACAGTGGGGACTCAAGGCACCCCATCTTCTTCACGGCTCTCTCTGCCTGGCAGAGATCTCACCAGCTTCCCCCCTTCCGGCCTTCCGAGGAGATGCCTGGAGCAGCCATGGATAATCTTTTCCCATCCCTCCAAGCCCTTCAAATAGCTCCTTTCATCAGACGCTCCCACTTAAGCATTTCTCGGCTTCTCTGTCACTTGACCTGAGGTTTTCAAAGTATCCCCTGAAGAATCCGATTTGGAAAGAGATCTTTTAGTAGGGAGGATATGAAATTGATCTCGGTCACAAGGGCCCCTGGCTCAGACAGAGACTGACCACCGGCCTCTTAAGTTGGCGCCATGACGGTTGAGAGCTGCCGTGTGACCCCCACACACTCCAGCCCCCCGTGGAACAGAATTTATAGGCCTGGTAGAAAGCAGCTCCAGGCCTTCAAGTAGGCATCTGCCCTTCACCCTCAGCTCTTAACAGGGGCCCGATGGGAGGTGACACCCAGCTCTGCCTTTTATTTAAGAAGGTGATTTTCTTCCTTTCTCCTGTACCCCACATCCACACACTCCTGGCCCTCACAGAAGGACTGTAAGGGATTCTTTTGTGTTCATTATTAAACATGCACCCATTAAATTCTCATCCTCCAGATGAGGTAGGGAGATGAAAGTGAGATGTTCTGGTTAATTATATTCCGACGTATGTCATTCCTAGATAATCGGCTTTCCAAGACTTAACTTTGACCAGATTCACACGGCGGTGCAAATCTGTTGGCATAATTTAGCCTAGCCTTGGGCGGAATGAGTTATCAGCTCATTCCAGCTATTTCCCCACAAGATTTGAAAGTCTCATCATTTTGGCACATTTCCGAATCTTGAACCCAGCCGGGTTTGATTTCAATTAACAAGTTCTGCGTGAGAAAAAAGGCTTCTGTCATGGCCCTGCCATTCCCACCCGAGGACCATTCTGTGTCAAATTGGTTTTCTACTGGAAATATTCTTAGCAAAAATTAGCATCAGATGCTTTTCCCCCTGGAATCAAGCTGAAAACGGGCGGTCAGATAACAGGAGCTTTAGCGAATGAGAAGTGGTGACGCAGTGTAGATCGTGTGGTTCCTGATGAGGGGGGTGGGGACCAGAGGGAGCGAGAGAGGCCGCAGTACTCAGAGGAGAGGGTATTGTTTAGGCTGGTTTTGTTTGCTTTAAATTGACTTTTTAATTGAGGTAACACTGCTGTACAAGAACACGAGCGTGGGGCTGGAGCGATACCACAGTGGGTAGGGCGTTTGCCTTGCACACCATCAACCCAGGTTCAATTCCCAGCATCCCATATGGTCCCCCCGAGCACCGCCAGGAGTAATTCCCGAGTGCAGAGCCAGAAGGAAGCCCCAAGCGTCGCCGGGTGTGACTCAAAAAGCAAAACAAAACAAAAGAATACAAGCATTTGTATGTTTTAGGGGTACAGTGTCACCTCATCTGCCCCCCCATACCTAAAGTCCCCCACCACGCCCACTGTGTGCCCTCCCATCTCGGACCCTCTCTGTCCCCTCAGGGGACTTCAGTTCTGTCGCCAGACCCTGGGCTGGGTGTCCTTGGACTTTGTCGTTCCCCTGGCTTCTCTGAGTCCCACACATGAAGGCTGCCGGCCAGCCAGCGTTTCCTTCTCCTGACTTACCCCACACAGCGTGACGAGCTCCAATTCCATCTGCCTTGTCACACAGGTTTAAGCTTCTGTCCTCCTCATCGTCGAGGGATATGCCAAGGTGGATGGATACCTCCGCTTCCTCACACATCCATTGGTCATTGGATGTCGGTCTGTTTCCAGATCTTGACTTTGGTGAGTATTGCTGCCCCGAACAGAGCCATGCAAATCTTCTTTGGGTTAGTTGAGCGTGGGGGAAGGTGTTTTAGTTTTGGGGGGGCCACACCCAGTAGTGTCAGGGCGTGCCCCTGGCTCTGTGCTCAGTGCTCTCTCCTGGAGGTGCTCTCCAGGGAGCCAGCCATCACCGGTGCCTTGGTGCAACCTGCGGTTGGCTCTGTCCAGGGTGCTGTTGCCCCAGTGCTGTGTCTCTGACCCTTGCTCTAACGCTTTTGTCTTCCTGGGACGGAGGTCCCGGTGGGGATTCGCCAGGCCAGGCGGTGGTTCTGGTTGAAGTCTTGAGCCCTTTATACTGTTCCTTCAGAGAGGCTGCCCAAGTTCCCTTCCCTGTGCCGAGTAAAGATTCTCTCCTCTTTCTATCTCCACCAGCACTTGTCGTTTCTGGTCCTTTTGGGGGGCTACAGGGTGGGGGGTGGTCCTCACCCAACTGTGCTCAGGGATCACTCCTGGAAGTGCCCAGGGGCCTCTAGGTGGTGCCAGGGATACAACCCGAGTTGGCTGCATGCATGCGGGCGAATGTCCTCCCTGCCAGCCCGTCTCCATGCAGGGCGAATGCCCTCCCTGTCTCTCGGCCCATCTCGGGCACCGGCTGTCTGAGGCATGGGGCTACCCCGTTGCTGACGAGCGGGAGAGCACCCAGTTCTGCTGCATGGGGGCTCTTCCCTGTGTTCCTCTCAGCAGGCATCTCTTCAGATCTCCTCAGGTTCGGAGGAGGTTGTTCGTCTTTTCTTGCTTGGGCTTTGGAGGCTCCCCTCGGTTCACTCACTGTATCACTGTCATCCTGTTGTTCATCGACTTCCTCGAGCAGGCACCAGTAACGTCTCCTTTGTCCTAGCCCTGAGATTTTAGAAAATGCCACATTCGAGGCTCTTTCAGGGTCAGGAGAATGAGACCCATCCTTGTTACTGGTTTTTGGCATATTGAATATGCCACGGGGAGTTTGCCAGACTCTGCCGGGTGGCCAGGATACTTTTGGTAGCCTGCCGGGTTCTCCAGAGTAGCACGGTAGCACGGTGCTCCCGTTGTTCCTCGATTTGCTCGAGCAGGCCCAGTAACATCTTCATCGTGAGACTCGTTGTTACTGTGTTTGGCATATTGGATACGTCACGGGGAGCTTGCCAGGCTTTGCCTTGCGGGCGAGATACTCTCGGTAGTTTGCCGGGCTCTCCGAGAGGGGCGGAGGAATCGAACCTGGCTCGGATGGGCTGGCTATGCACAAGGCAAACGCCCTACCGCTGTGCTATTGCTCCAGCCCCTATCCAGAGTAAGAACTAGATAATAAGATGTTGTGTGGTGGCAAATGCGGCCGCGCGCTTCCAGGAGCTGGGTTTTATAGTCTCTGGGTTAGGAACAGAAAATATTCCTTGAGTCGGGCCTAGAGGGCTCAGGCAGGCCTCCAGTGTGCAGGACACTGTGTTGTCCATGGCCTCGGGCCTTCGCTCTGAGCGTTGGCTTCTCCCGTGCCACGTTCCCGCTCAGCCACTTTCTCTTCCCGTTTAGACAGGTCAGAGCATCGCTGACAGCGTCTTGGCGTGGTCCCCACACCTCCCAGAACCTCCCCCGTTGGTGTGAATCATGAAAACATATGAAGCAGGTGCCCCTTCCCAAGTGCTGTCTGAGAGAACGTGACAGACGGGACGAAATTTAGTCAGGATTTCCCTCTCTGGTAGATGGTGCCCTTTGGGCATCCAGCTCTGAGAGGAGGGTGAAGATCCAATGAAACTGGATTTCTCTTAGGACAGGAAAATCAAGGAAGTTGGTGGCTATCAGGCAACCAGAGTCTACAAGGGATGAAGGACTCCCGGTTCCCTGCAGAGGAAAAGAGAATAAGTAAAATAGAAGCCCCCCCCCTCCCCTAATCACATAACTCACGTGCTTCAAATCGGCCTGGAGCTCAGCTTAGGGTTCAAACTAAAATTTCATGACTACCCATTATCACTGTCCACCAGACACATGAACACTCACCAGTGGAGGCTTTTCTCTCTGCCAAGCGGCTCTTAACACAAGCGCTGCTAGTAGAATCACTGATCGTACCAGCTACGGAGTGCAGCTTCCTCTTCTCCTATGCTGCTTAAATGTTTACGAGCCGAGTTTGCAGACAAAAACGCAACACGTGTCCTGTGACTTGCTGAAGCACATTTGGCACGCGCGTAGGTGCCTGGTGTTGTGTGATCTCTCGCTTGAGCTGGAATTACATATTTGGTGTGGAAACGTGCTGTCGTCGGTTGCTTTGTCTAGCATCTTCGTGTTCTTTTTTTTTTCAAATGTTATGTATTCGAATAGAACCAGTTAGTCATCTCTGTGTTTTACGGCAGTCATTGGGGAAACTCCTAAGAGTAGCAGATTTGGCAAAACAGATAGAGGGCTTGTGTGCCAATAGATGTTTTATTCAGAGGCCTGAAAGATTTGATCTTCCGACGGACAACCATCAAACTCAACCTAATGAGAAAACCAAATGCATAAACTCATCTCGTTCTAAGTGGCAGAATGGCCTGACCCATCACTCAATGGGTGTTTTTCCCCCCTCCACAAGGAGGAAGCTATTGCGACGTCTCCAGCCCTGACAGATCCCATTGCCTTATCTCCATAGATGGTAAAAACTCACTGTGCCCGAACCCATGATGTCACCCGCCATTCCACCTTGGCAGGTGGTAATCTCCTTGTCACAGGTGGGAAACCACAGTCTCGCGGACGCGTGTCTGCTCAGCTGCTTAGCACATATTTCAAATCTGTGTGTCACAAAGCACAAGAATGGGACCGTCCAGACACCGGAGGCCAAGGCCAGAGAGATGGCTGAGAGGTGAAATGCTCTGAGGCATGCAGGAGCCCCAAGTTCCATCCCTAGCACCACAGGACCTAAGCAGCCCCCAACAGTGTTGGTGTGCCTCTCCCCAGAAGTAGGATCTTGGCAGCAGGAGACATTTTTTATCCTTAGCTCACGTCTGCAGCTACTGATGACGGAGGTGTGTATTCAGCATTTGCCGGACTCCTTTGTCCCAGGAGAAGTCAGGAGGACAAAATTGCTCATTTTGTCTGTAAGCCTTTCCAAGTGAAGTCTCCTCTGTGCTGCTCTGGGGGCAAGTGCAAAGGAAGACTCTGAGGTCTGCAGACCAGAAAAAAAGGAGTTTTGAAACCATTCTCAGCTGGAAACTCGTTCAAATGGCAAATTCTCTTTATGAGCCAAGGTCTCAAGAGTCGCCCCACCTGGAAGCCAGGGAAGGCTCTGGGAGCTCACCACAGGGCAGGGACGTGCCTTCTCCAGAGCTCATTCCCCTGAGTCCCGTTTGCTGAAATAAAAGCCATGCCCGGACCCAGGTGAAGGCATGTGAGGGTGTGGCCCTCGGAGCCAACGTGAGCAGGGAAGGATGGACCAGCAGTCTGCCGTGTGGGATAAAGCTCCGAGTACCAACGGGGCCCGGGAGGCCTTTCGCAGTGGGGCTTGGAGTGTCCCTGTGCAGTGCCCATGCCCCAGCATTGGAGGGGTTGTGGACCCCCACATTCATCACGTCTGTCTGCCTCCCCCAGCCTTATTTGATAGGAAACATTTTCCAGTTGTCCAGAACTGTGCTCTGGGCCCCTCCGTCGACAGCTCTGGTTTTGTTTTGTTTTGTTTTGCTTTTTGGGTCACACCCAGTGATGCTCAGGGGTTACTCCTGACTCTGGACTCGGGAATTACTCCTGGCCATGCTGAGGGGACCATATGGGATGCTGGGGATCGAACCTGGGTTGACCACATGCAAGGCAAAGGCCCTCCCCGCTGTGCTATTGCTCTGGCCCCACCCACAGCTGTGTTTGATCCTGTCTCCTCTCCCCTGTGAGCTTCTACGAGCACCAGCTCAACCCCCTGCCAGGCCCTCCTCCCATCACCCGTCATCCCCCACACTGAGGGGACCCAATCGCCCACTCTAGGGCCGTGGCTTCAGCTGAAGAGTCACTGGATTCAGGTCAGTGGAAGCCCTCTTCGAGGTGTGGCATTTTATTACCATTCCCAGAATTTCCTTCCTCCCCTTCTCCCCTCGGCCTTCCAGAGACAGCGGCTGCCTGACCTTTGCCACCAGTCATGTCTTGCCTGTCCCAGAACTAGACTGGAGCTCCACCCCAACCCCTCTCCCGGACGCTCCTCTGGAGTGGGGTCGAGTGCCGGGGCCAGTTCAGCCCCAGTTCTGTTCTGGAGTATTCCCGTGTGTGGCCGGGTGTCTGAGACCTGCTGCCACCTTCTCTCCTCGGTGACGCCCAGTGCATGACCGTGGAGCTAGTACAAATGTTCCCATTGAGTCTCTCTTGGGACGTAGGTTCTGGGTTCTCTTGGGTAAATATTCCTGGAGTTGCTGGGTCACAAGGGGAGGTGTGGACTTCACTTGGGAGTGACAGCCAAATCTCTTTCCAAACTCTCCCCAGCAATGGGTGAGTTCCGGTGGCTCCCTGGGCCGGCCTACAGGCTCTGGGTGGTGCTCCTCTTTCTAATTTTAGCGGGGCTGGTGGGTGTGTGGGTGCATCTTATTGTGGTTTCATTTGCATTTCCATAGTGACAGGATGTTGGGCCTTTCCTGAGTGCCTATTGTATTGGGTCACCGAGTTGGTCTTTTTAGTATTGGCTTGTGGAAGCTCTTTCTTTATCCTGGCTACCAGTTTTGTTTGTTTGTTTGTTGTTTTGTCAGCTACAGAATCTATTTTTAAACAATCTTTTTTGTCATCTTGCTTTCCTAATTTCTTTTCTTAATGCAGACTTCTGATAAGCCGAAGTTTTCACATCATGGAATCTACGTTTTCCTCACCTGAAACTTTTGTCTATTTCCATGCCACAAGGATCCTTTCCTCAGCAGACAGTCGATGTTCATGTTTCTGTCTGAAATCGCAAAAATTGCCAGCGTGCAGAATAGGTTGAAATGAAAACTTTTATTTTTTTCCATGTTGACAGTCATTTCAGAATCATGTGTAAAAAAACAGAATTACTTTTCTCCCTGGGATTGCTTGGGTGTTCTGCAAGATAAAAAAAAAAAAGCTCTCCAGGGGTGGGTTTATTTTGAGGTTCCCCATTCTCTTCTCTTGTATCGGTTGCTCATCTTGTCTTGGTGCAGGGGATGAACCCAGGACCCTGCACCCGTAGGATAGGGTCGGTAGGGTCACTGCTCCTGTTAATCTGGGTCTGTTCTGTTGCCCTGTTGTCACGAATTCTAGTGCATGATTCATTGGTCATTGCTAATGTGTAGAAAGAGATTTTTGCAAAATGCTTGTTTTCCCCATTGTTGGTGGTGCTGTGGTCATAGTCGTGGTGGGGAGGGTCATACCTGTGGTGGTGCACCAGGGAAAACACGTTCATCACGGCCCCCCCCAAGGTGGTGCTGCTGGGGTCACACTAGGCCCTGGGCAGGGGGGGATGCCAGCCACACAGGGAGGGGAGACACTGGACTGCTGAGCACAGCCCTGCTCTGCTGCTGCTGATGCTAGTTGGTTTGTTTTTGCTTTCCATTCTAGATCCTTTTTATTTTCCCCATAAATTTTAAGAACCATTTTGTTGATTTTACAGAAAATCCTCTGGGTTTAGTTTTGGCTTTTTATTTGTTTGGTTGGGTTTTTATGAGTTTAGTTTATGATTTGAGTGGCACTGGTCAATTTAGTGTTCATGTCTTTTTTAAAAAAATACTTTAAAAGAACACTGTGGGGGCTGCAGAGATAGCACAGTGGGTAGGGCGTTTGCCTTGCACGCGGCCGACCCGGGTTCGATTCCCAGCATCCCATATGGTCCCCTGAGCACTGCCAGGAGTAACTCCTGAGTGCAGAGCCAGGAGTAACCCCTGTGCATCACCAGGTGTGACCCAAAAAGAAAAAAAAACACTGGGACCACATCCGGTAGCACTCAGGGGTTACTCCTGACTCTGTAATCTTGGCAGGCTCAGGGGATCATATGGGGTGCCAGGAATTGAACTCAGGTTGGCCACATGCAAGGCAAACCCCCTTCCTACCGTACTATCATGCCGGACTCATGGTTTCCATGTCTTTTTTTTTTTTTCTCTATGCTCTTTCATATTCTTTACCTAGAAATACCCCTTTCTATATTCACGCAAAGGTAAATCCCATTTATTTTCAAGACTGTTGATTTTTGGTGGGGAAGGCCACACCCAGCTGTGCTCGGGACTTACTCCTGGCTTTGTGCTCAGGGATCCTCAGGGATCACATGAGGCTCAGGAGATCACATGAGGGTCTGCCCAGACTCAGTCCCCAGCAAGCACCTTACCAGCTGGCCCTTGGGACTCAGTGTAAATGGCCCTTTCTCACCCTCTCCCTCTGCAGATATAATTAAAGCTCATTTGGGAGGCAGTGCCAGGCATTGAACCCGGGGCTCGTCCATGCAAGGCTCGTGCTGTGCCAGGGGGCTCCATCCCTGGCCCTAACTCTCATCTTTCTTCTGCTCACTTCTGTTCATTGAACAGAATTCTGGAGAATGTTCCATACTCTTTGTCTTGATGACTTGGTCCTTCCCCAACTGGACCCAAGGTCAGGCACAGAGACAGGATCTCATCAGTCTCATGACCTAGTTTAGCCACTGGCCCATGGCAAGTTATCCTCCCACCCACTGTCTCCCCGAGATCACATCTTTGACTGCAGATCCAGAAAAGCAGATTGATGAGAGTTCTCGCCTACAGTGCTGAGACTATGACGCTGACACGAGGGCTCTGGGTAAGCGGGTGACCCTTTACTGCAGCTGGGCGGAGAGGACGCTGGGCCTCTGGGCCCCTGAGCTGAGACATCCCCGATGAAAATGGAACGTCTGAGCTGAGAGAGAGACAAGTGGGCTGGGGCGGAGGCTCTGCACGCAGGACCCCAGTTCACTCCTTGGCAACCCCTTGTCCCTGAGCACTGGCAGGAGGAATCCCTGAGCACCGAGCTGGGAGTAGTCCTTGACACTGCTGGGTCCTGGCTATGGTCTCCCAAAACTATGAAAAGAAAAGAAAGATGGAGGATCCGTCAAAATATGGGGTCAGGGGGTTGAGGTGGGAGGCAGAGCTCTGAGGCAGACCAGGAAGGAACTCAGGTGGGGGGCTGGGGTGGGCGCAGCACACAAGGGGGGTCTGGAAAAGGCCACAGAGGGAGGCGGGAGAGAACGAGTCGGTGTCCACCTGTGTGTGTCAGGAACATTCTGGCAGAGGTAGCGAGAGATGAGGAAGGCCAGTGTGCAGGCAGGAGAGGGCTCGGAGAGGAATTCCAGAGGCAACACCTGTAGGTCCGTATGGCACAGAGGGAAGTCGGAGTTTATCCTCATTTACAAAGGAAAGTTCCTGAAGCCAGGAGACCTTTGGGGAAGGAGGAATTTTTTTTTTAATTTTTATTAGTGAAGCACCGTGAGGTACAGTCGTAGTCTTATAAATTTTTGTGCTTGGGTTTCAACTATACAATGATCAAATGCCCATCCCTCCACCAGTGCCCATTTCCCACCACCACGAGTCCCAGTATCCCTCCCACCCTCCCCATTCCCCTCATCCCACCCTGCCTCTGTGGCAGGGCATTCCCTTTTATTCTCTCTCTCTCTCTCTCTCTCTCTCTCTCTCTCTCTCTCTCTCTCTCTCTCTCTCCTTTTGGATCCTGTGGTTTGCAAGAGAGGCATTGAGTGGCAATCATGTTTGGTCTCTAGTCTACTTTCAGCGGCCATCTCCCATCCTGGGAGGATCCTCCAACACCCTTTATTTGGTGCTCCCTTCTCTATCTGAGCTCCCTTTTCCCCTAGCATGTGTGGCTGGCCTCCAAGCCATGGAGTGAACCTCCTGGTTACTAATCTTGGCTACTCTTGGGTGTTAGTCTCCTATTTTGTGAAGATGTCTGTGACATAGGCCCAGGTGGAGGGGCAAGGCGGTGATGTAGGCAGGCAAATAGGGAAGACCCCTTCCCAAGGAAATGGCGGTAAATCCCCTGGGAAATAATAGCCCCTGACCTCATGAAGAACTGGTGCCTGTCCCTAACAGACCCTGAGGAGGCCAGACCAACCCCCTCCAACAGAAGCTCCTGCAGAAACAAAAGTCAGGGAAGGAATTTCAAAGAAGACCCTCCCCACTCCCAACCCACTGGTAACCTCCTTAGCAACGACTCTGACCCAGGCAGAAGCCCACGTGGGGGCAGGTTGGAGAAACCCTATCAAGGCCGCCTTGAGCAAAGGAAGCGTGAAGATGCTGCCTGAGCACATGTGTCGCCCACATCTCCCCTCTTGAGATGGGGACTTTCATGCTTTCCTGTCTAATGCTGGGGTGTGTGTCGGGGCTCTCTCTGCCCTTGGAGAAGCCCGGGTTCTCTCTTGAGCACATTACTCTCCACTCTCTCCCACTTCTCTCCCTCCTTCCCTTCAAAACCGCCAAATAAAAACTGTGTCATTTCACTGCTCATCTACTCCTGACATTCCTTTCTGCGAGGAGAGACAAGAACCCAGTAACCCTGGGTCCTGGGTGGCAGAGGCGGGTGGGGAGACAGTAATCGTCTCTCTCCTCCCTGCTTCAAATGAGCCACCCGTGCCTCCCCCCCCCGACATCAATGGGAAGGCCAGTTGGAGGAGGGAGAGGCTTGTGCTGAGTCCTTGGGTGGGAGGGACAGCCCCTGGGGTGCTGCTGGCTGTGCCCTGGGCCACACCTCTGAGCAGAAGTGCCCTGTGAGGGGAATTCTGCACCGCTTGTTTCAGCCTCCATGTGTGATGAAGGCGTTTTCTGAGACAAAGGAGAAGAGTGTACCAAGGCCCAAGGAGTGAGCTATGCAGGGAACCCGGAGCCCACTCGGGAAAAGGCTCCATTTGAGGTACTGATGGGACAACCAAGTAGGAATCCTGAGTAGTGGCGGAATGAGTCTGAACTCGGAGAAAAGGTCAGGAAGAGCGTCCCTGGGAGCTCCTGAATGTCTCAGGCATCCGAGACGTGAGTGTGTGTGAGGGCAGTGCTAGGGGCAGAGGGGCCAGGGAACCCCACGGACAAGGAAGGAGGAACTGTTACTCTCGGAGGAAGCCGGGAGCTCTGATGGCAGGAAGCGGAGGAGGAAGCAGCCTGCCCAGGCGGGTCACAGCCCAGGGGGTGAAATCCCTTCGTGATTTCAGCTGTGTTCCTTTCAGAGTGGCCCAAACCAGCCCCAGTGGCCTAGGAGTGACCCTACGGGAGAGGAGAGAGGTGCTGTGAGCAGCGTCCAGGCCTGGCCTGAAGACGAGTAAGGAGGGCTGGAGGAAGTGCAGCAGAACCCAAGCTGGGAGATTAGTTTCATTCATTCATTCATTCAATACCAAGATGTGTTTGTCTGCAGCAGGAAGGAGATGGTGATGGATGTAACATGGAAGTAACACGGGAAGCGATCCTAGCCACAGTCTCACCCAAAAGAACTGCACTGTCGCACTGTCCTCCCATTGGTCGTCAGTTTGCTCGAGCGGGCACCAGTAACGTCTCCATTGTGAGACTGGTTGTTACTGTGTTCGGCATATCGAATACGCCACAGAGAGCTTGCCAGGCTCTGCCATGCAGGCGGGATACACTCAGTAGCTTGCCAGGCTCTCCAAGAGGGGCGGAGGACTCAAACCCGGTTCGACTGCATGCGAGGCAGATGCCCTACCCGCTGTGCTGTCACTTCAGTCCACCCGAAGAAACACAAATCAAAACTGTCTGCATTACGTAGCGGTGGGTACGGTGAGTAAGTGGATAGTGGAAACCCTGACACAGTGGGCACGTTTATTAAAATTTCCAAGTCACAAGGGGCTGGAGTGAGAGTGCCACAGGTGAGGCAGTTGCCTCTCATGTAGAACTCCCCCCCCCGCCCCCACCACCCAGCACCCCATCATTCCCATAAAGTGATCCCTGAGCACAGAACCTGGAGTCAGCCCTGAGCACCAAAATAAAACAAAACAATCAAATGTCCTACCCTGTCTACTTCAAATGCCATGCGGTTTTGTCCATCACAGCCCACTGAAGGGAAGACAACTGTTGACATTTAAGAACTATTCCGTGTTTTACCTGAAATCTCTTTGGGAAAATTAACCAGAAACTAAAAGGAAGGGGGACCCATCTCAGGGTCTCCCCAAAATGCAACATGCTGAATTTTTCCAGCTTCACTTTCTCAAGCATCACACTCAGGACCCACACGGCATAACTGGTGTTTGAAAAGGTGCCACTTCTGACGAGTAGACCCTTCACAGTGGCCTCCGTCTTCTATCCACTTCCCCCTGGGCACCGACAGAAAAGCCGAAACATTGGTATTTATTGGGATGATTGGAGGGGAATGGAAAGTGTCCCTTGTGAGGCTGGAGCAATAGCACAGCGGGGAGGGCGTTTGCCTTGCACACGGCCAACCCAGGTTCGATTCCCAGCATCCCTTATGGACCCCTGAGCACCGCCAGGAGAATTCCTGAGTGCATGAGCCAGGAGTAATTCCTGTGCATCACCGAGTGTGAACCCTACCCCCCCCAAAAAAAAAAGAAAAAGAAAAGTGCCCCTTGTGTATGCCCCAGGACAGGGAGAAGTGACGGCCTGAGAAAGGCAGGTGGAGCCAGAACTCGGCATGGGCTGCTGCTGTTCACTGTGACTCAGATATGACGGATGGTTGCAAGGAATATTGACTGTGGATGGATGAGGCTGTGCACAGGGAAAGCCTTGCCGTGAGGGGCACCTTCTCTCCCAAGAGGAGCCGGTCCTGGACACGGATACAAGGGAGGGCACGTGCACCATCCTGCAGGAAGGGTCTTGTCTGGAGAGTGGGAAGGAAGCCCTGGATGAGCCCCAGGGAGCAACAGCCGAGGGATGAATACTCAGAGTGTTGGGATTAGAGCGGGCGGGGAAGGGGCCGCTTCATTTATCCAGCCACTCACAACACAGATGCCTTCCTTTCCCCATGGAGCTCTCACTCACATTTCATCAGCGTTCTGGAAGATTCCGACTTGAGGCCACATTCCCAGCGATGTGGGTCTGGGGTCCCGGAAGCATCAAGGCCACTTGTTGTCCCTGAGCTGCGTTCTGTAAAGGCAGCTAGGGAGACTCCGGTTTCCTTCCTGCAGTAACATTTCACAGTGACCGGGTCTGGCCATTTGGAGTCAGTCCGGATCTTGGTCCATAATCCTAGGGCAGGCATGGTTCCTTCTAGTCTTTTGGAAGGATTTTCTCCCCGGCCTCCTCTCCTCAACTTTTACCCAGACATCTGAGGTGGAGGAGATGGTTCTTGGGGCAGGAAACTGAACGTGGAGATTCAGAAGCTGAAGGGCTGGATCGAAGACTCCAACTGGAGCATGTTACCCTGATTTCAGATCAGCTTCCCCATAGACAGATTGAATGGCCTGGGCCTCAGTTTCCTCCTCCGTAAAACAGGAATCACACATGTGTGCACGCGCGCGCACACACACACACACACACACACATACACACCCTCAGATTTATGCGTGTGCTGAAGACTGAGCCAATCCCGTAGCTTATGCCAATATTCCTGTCTTGGTTTTGGTCTTGTGTGAGAGCTGTGTAACGTGTTCAGCATCGGCACGGTGGGGGTGGGGGCAGGGCAATGCATGTGGGACTCCTCGCTACAGCCCTTTGCCACTTTCCATGAAATTGGTACTGATTTATAATGATCTCAAGATAAAAGGTTATCAATATGTGCACGGCGATAACATCTGCCACCCAGGGTTGGAAGAGAATGAAATCATTGGCCTCGTTGGTGTCGAGCGGTGCTGGGTAAGATAAGCATTAGGTAGCCGCTCGCCAGCCCAGGAGTGGCCTTGTACTCTCTATAGCCGATGTCTGGGCTCTGCAGGAAGTGCTCCCTCGGCAATTTTCACATGTCGTTCCACTACCTAAAGAGAACTTGAGAAACAACTTAGGGGACACTGAGTATTCCCTGCACCTTCTATCTGTCTCTGTCTCTGTCTCTGTCTCTGTCTCTGTCTCTGTCTCTCTCTCTCTCTCTCTCTCTCTCTCTGCTTCTCACACTCCTGGAAAGTGAGAAACCTCTTCCAAAACCCTTTTGTGGCTTTGTTTTCTATCGCAGAGACCAGTGTGACAAATTGCTCTGTGCGGAGAGGCGTGAGTTGGGCAAGGAAGCGCCTCCCGCTCTCGGTGGTCTGATGCTGTCCAGTGCCAGAATACATGCCACACACTCTCCTTACATCTCTAAATGTTTATCCCGGGGCTCTTGCAGAGGCTTTCCCGGACATCAGATGTTCTACACAGTCCCACGCCGGCAGGTCGTTTTCTGGAAAGAAATATAGATGCAGTGAAGAGATCCTTTGTATCATCAAAGAGTTGTTCAGAAATAAGCCACAAACCTGAGCTGGAAGAGGAACAAATCCATATATTTCGACCCTATGTGTTTGATGAATTTGTCATTGTACTGCTCTTTAAAACTCTAGCAGCATAAAATGCCTCTGTCACGCTAGTCGTTAGCACAGACACTTCGCCGTTGATTCCTCTACTCTTGGGCATAAGGGAAGTCATTCTCTCAGGTTGTTTACTTCAGGAGACAGAAAATACCAGACAGCATGGAGAGAAAACACAGCAGCGTGGAGAGAGTTTATTTCTCTTGTATGCAAAAGTCTGTGAGCTGAGAGTAATCAAAACTGTGTGGTATTGGGGTAAAACTAGACTCTCAGAGCAGTGGGACCAATCTGAGAAGCCAGAGACAAACCCTCAGATTTGTGGATTGTTAAATCTGTGACAGAGGACCTGGGCACATGAGGTGAAAGAAGAAAGCATTTTCAACAAATTTTTGGTGATGGAAAAACTGAATAGGAAAGGATAGAATGGAGGGATGGAGGGAAGGAAGGAAGAAATAAGAGGGAGGGAGGGAGGGAGGGAGGGAGGGAGGGAGGGAGGGAGGGAGGGAGGGAGGGAGGGAACAATCTCATGCCATTCACAAAAGTTAATTCACAGTGGATTAAAGACCTTGACTTTACACCGGAGTCCATTAAATACATGGAAATACATGGAAGACAGGCGGAACTCTCCAGGATATCGATTCAGAGTGACTTCAATATTTGATTCCATTGGGATGTAGTACAGAAACCAAAATTAACAAATGGGACTCCATCAGATTCAAACGTTTTTGCCTGGCAAAAGAAACTCAGGCTAAAACAAAAAGACCTCCTGCCAAATGAGAGAAAACAAGTTCACACAATACAGCAGATAAAGAGGGCTACTATCCAAGATCTGTGAAGCACTCACAAAGTTCAATGAGAAAAACCCAGTGACCCCATAAAAATCGTAGGGGAAACTTATGAAAAGACATTTCTCTGAAGAAGATGGCCAACAGATGTATGAAAAATTGCTCATTGCTGCTTAATATCAGGGAAATGGACATTCTTCTCAGGGAAATACACATCAGGCCATCAAAAACTCTGGTGAAGGGATGAGTGCTCAATCACTGTATGCCTGAAACTCTGTCTGAATAATTGTAATTCATGGAGATTCAATAAAGGAAACACAAGAACAAGGAGCTACAATTTCACGTGAGAGGCATATATGAAAAAGGAGAAAACACCACTGTTGGCAGGGATGCATCAAAAAAGAAACACTCTTTCACTGTTGGTGGAAATGTCATCTAGTCTGGCCTCTATGGAAAACAGTAAAGAGATTTCTCCAAAGGTAAGATTAGAGCTTCCATAGGACCTGCTTTTTGGCATCTATCCCCAAACGTACACCAAAAAAATTTTTTTAAAGATGTATACAAGATACCTGTGACATATTCAATATGCCAAACACAGTAACAACAAGTCTCAAAATGGAGACATTATTGGGCCCGCTCAAGCAAATCAATGAACAACGGAAGGACAGGAACAGTGACAGTGATATACAGAATCAGAGAGAAGGTACAGTGAGTAGGGTGTTCGTCTGCACATGGCCAATCCTGGTTTGATACCTGGTATTCCATATGATTCTCTGAGCCCACCGGGAGTCATCCCTGAGTGCAGAGCTAAAAGTGAGTAATCCCTGAGCACTGTGAAGGGATGCCCCCATGGCACCAGCAACCAGAGGAACAAAACATACACACGCCTATGCTCATTCAGACAATATTCTTCCAGGAAATAGAAAAATCAATAATAAAAAAAATCAATAATAAAGTTTTTATGGAGTCAAAATAGACTCAAATATCCACAACCATACTGAACAATAAGAAATTGGGAGGTATTTCATTACCTTCTGAACCTCAAAAGAAACAGTGACCAATATGCAAAGACAGCCCACAGAATAGGAAAAATCATTTACCCAATACCATTCTGATCTGTCACTGTCACTGTCCTCCCGTTGTTCATCGATTTGCTCGAGTGGGCCCAGTAACGTCTCCATTGGAGACCTTGTTGTTACTGTGTTTGGCATATCGAATACATCATGGGTAGCTTGCCAGGCTCTGCCGTGCAAGCGAGATCCTCTCGGTAGCTTGCCGGGCTCTCCGAGAGGGGTGGAGGAATCGAACTCGGGTGGGCCATGTTGTCTGCGTGCAAGGCAAACACCCTGCCGCTGGGCTATCGCTCCAGCCCATTCTGATAAGAAATTAATATCAAAGGTATATAAGGCACTGGTAGAACTTTACAAGAAAAAGACATACAACCCCATCAAAAAGGGGGAGAAGAAATTAACAGAAACTTCCTCAAAGAAGAAATTCAAATAGCCAAAAGGCACATAAAAATGTTCTACATCACTAATCATCAAGGAGATGCAAATCAAAACGACAATGAAATATTGTCTCTCCCCACAGAGATTGGCACACATCCAACATAAGAGCAACCAGTCCTGGCACAGATGTGGGGTGAAAGGGAATCTCATTCACTGTTAGTGGGAATATTGAATGGTCCAGCCTTTTTGGAAAACAATATGGATATTCCTCAGAAAACTAGAAGTTGAGCTCCATTTGACCTAGCAATACCACTTCTGGGAATATACCCGGGGGCCCAAAAACACACAAGCAGAAATACCATCTGCACTCTTATGTGTTTTTTTTTTCAGCACTATTCACAATAGCTTAAATCTGGAAACAACCTGAATGCCTAAGAATGGACAAATGGATAAAAAAACTATGATATACATATTACACAAGGGAATACTATGCAGCTGTTAGAAAAAAATAAAGTCATGAAATTTGCCTATAAACAGATGGACGTAGTATCATGCTGAGTGAGAAGAGTCAGAAGGAGAGGGACAGACATAAAATGATATCACTTAATCACTTAATCACTTAACTTCCTGTTAGTCGTCGATTTGCTCGAGCGGGCGCCAGTAACGTCTCCATTTGTCCCTGTCGCGTGCTAGTGTAGCCCAATGGCATCTGTTCACTCCGGGAACATGAAGAGCCTCAAACCGATCGTTCATGATCTTGATGAAGAAGTCTGACCATCTGGAAGGTGGGTGGCCACGCGGTCTTTTGACATCCCGTGGAATCCAGTCGGTAACAGCTCTAGTCCAGCGGTCGTCTTTAAATCTCATTACGTGACCAGCCCATCTGATTTTCGACACCTTGGCAAATGAGACAGCGTCCCTGATTCTTGATCGTCGACGGATATCAGAACTCCAGATTCTTTCTCTCATTTGAGTGAAACGTGATATTCAAATAGTGAAATGTGATATTCCAAGCATAGCTCTTTCTATTCTTCTTTGGGAGACCTGAATAGCGTTCTCATCTTGAAAATGACATATTTGTGGGATATAAAAAAAACAGTATGAGACTAATATCTAAGGCTACGAAAAACAGGGGCCAGGAGGACTGGTCAATGGTTGGAAGCTTGCCACAAGTGTGTGGGGAGCAGAGGGCAGTTAGGATAGAGAAGGGACCAGAATGACAATAATAGTTAGAAATGGTCACTCTGAACAAGAACTGAGAGTTGAAAGTGGGTAAAGGTTGTACATGATAACCTTTCAGTATGTTTTGCAAACTATAATGCCCAGAAGGAGAAAGTGTGTGTGTGTGTGTGTGTGTGTGTGTGTGTGTGTGACACAGAGAGAGAGAGAGAGAGAGAGAGAGAGAGAGAGAGAGAGAGAGAGTCTGCCACTGAGGAAGGTGGGTAGGGGATGCTGGAAGGAAACTGGGGTCATGGTGGTGGGAAATGCACACTGGTGAAGGGACGGGTATTGGAACACTGTATAACTGAAACCCTATCGTGAACCATCGTGTAACTGTGTACCTCACTCTGATTCGATAAAAAAAATGTTTAAAGATAAAAATGCTGTCAGTAAATGACAGGAACACAAATGAAAGAGAATAAAAGGAACTATCAGCAAATTTGTAAATCATGGCCCCTTCATAAAAAAAATCCTTTTAAAGAGGGTTTTATTGGCAGTGATGCTACTTAAGTTGGCGAGAATTGCTACCAGCACAGCTTCAAGGAGAAGGAGTCTGAGTCTGGTTTTATGGCTGTCAGAGGGTCAGTGACATTTTTCACATTGGTATAAAAACTTTTATTACAATTTTTTTTTCTCGATAATTTTTCACATTGAAGACATGGCACTTGTGACTCTTTGGGTTTTATTGGACCCAATATATCATTCATGTTATTTGTATTTCCTTTTAGATGTTTTTTCTATATCTGGCCGCTGGACTTAAAGTTGCTCCTGTGACCCACATGTGCCAATGGCTTCCGGTGTCTACCCGAAACTTGTGTAGAGAAGAGAAGGATTGTACTGCAGTGACCTGTTGTTGAGAGCATCCTTTGGGGAAGGTTCTCTCTCAGACAGAGTTGGCAGACATGGTGGACAAAGGGCCCTGCATCCCTCTGGGGTCTCCCTCAGTGCCTCTGTAGAGTGTGGTCCTCAGGGACTGCTCCCTGGTGACTTGTCTGGTCACTCAACCCTCGGCTTGTCCTTCTCCTCTCTAGCCCAGAGTCCTTGCTTCTGGCTGGACAGGGGCTTAGTCGAGATTTCTTTTTAAAAGTTCTCCAAGTCAGATAATCTCGTCACCAGCCACCATCCAGATCGCATGTCCTTCTCTCTGGGAAGGGAGCATAACATGACACTCGCCACAACCATATGACCATAAGACCCAGCACCAGGTTATCTCATTTGGGGTGCCCCAGAGGGTGAGACCCCTCCCTGCCCCAAGGGACCCAGCCCCGGCAGCCGAAAACCCCCAGAACTCAACCGCCGCCCTGCTCATAACCACTCCCCACACGCTCGGCCGAGCCTCACCCACAAGTGAACCTATTCCTGGACCACACAGCTACATACACAGCCATGCCGTACTTCATACTACATACCACCCATACCACAAGAGTACTGCACCACATTAGATGGAGTTCAAAGTATGAGGCCACCGATATTAGATGGGAATTTTTTAACATACATATGTATGATGTATATATATATAAGAGCACACAAGCTCAATCTCTAACAACATATTAGTGATCTCTTATAGAAGGGCTTAATGGTCCCTGGATGATATACAACAATATTCACCCCCTTTCCTCTAAGGATACTTTTTTGGTAGCACTTTCAGTGGTTTTTCATAACAAACAATACAAAATATATTATTTCAGTTCTGCTTTGCGGCAGGGATTGGGGTTTGGGATGGAAACACCCGAAAGAAACACGGTGGTAGGAAGGTGTCTTGGTGGTGGGATTGGTGTTTGAATATTAAATGTAGTGAAATACTGTGAACTACTTTGTAAAATAAAAAATTATAAAAATAAAAATTTCCTCCAAGTTATCGACGCCCACAAGGAGAAATACTTTTGGGTTCCACACAGTTAAAGCCGCTGGTCCCCATAGCTTCCTCGATCTACCTGGGGTTGATTCCAGGAAACTGAGGCTTCCAATGCACTAACTGACGCAATCACTTGTACTGAGTCTTTGACTGCCTCTGAGCGTTCACTCTGTCTCAGGCCCAGGTGAGCCCAGGTGAGCCCAGGTGAGCCCAGGTGAGCTCTGGTTTCCCTCTGAGCCCCAGGTTCCCTTCAGCACTGACTGATCTACACATCCCCACCCAAAGTTCAGTCTTTTTTATGTGTGAAAAGGAGAGCTGGACTGGAGCTCTACGTTTTGGGGTGCATTAATAATTTGTCATGGATTGGCCTCAAGGAGCCTGTCTCTTCCTTGTTCTTCTTACCCGAATCCAGGATATATGTGTTATGACATAAATATAGGTGTACCCGAACATGGACATAAATATAGATGTACTCAAACATGCGTGTTACCTTATTCTGAATGTGACCCCTGTCCACAGTCTGAGAGCCATTTTGACATCATTATAGCATTTTCTTCAGCTTCACCTTGTTCTAGATTTCAGATATTCAATTTGTCCTTTCTATCCTATAGAAATCTTTCACTAACTTGGTGGTTTCAGCACTGTGGCTGTTTATCCGAACTCTGCACATCACACTAATCAGCAATCAAATGAAGTAGACGTCAGTAGGAGCTCAGAGCAGTCTTGGGCATCAGAGGGAGCCCTGAGTACCTGTGAGTTGGGAGGAGACGGTTGCTGCCCCTTTGGGATGGACTTGTTTGGGAAAAGTCAGTCCAGTGGCTTTTCAGAACAGAGGTTCAGCATTCATGGGATCTAGTTATTCGGTTGCTCCCCAGATCTTCTCGTTTTCTGTGTGTGTTGGGGGGCTGATTCACACCTAGTGATGCTCAGGGGACACTCCTGCCTCTGCACTCAGGAATCACTCCTGGTGGTGCTCGGGGGACCCTATGGGATGTGGGGGATTGAACCCGCTCAGCTGTGTGGAGGGCATGCTCCCTTCCCACTGTACGAGCACTGCAGTGAAATTTGGTTCTCCTGAAGGCAAAGGCGAAAGAGGCAGCTCACCGTGTGTGGGGCTGGAGAGCTTTGTTTGTCCCTGATGCATAGACGGGAGCAGGTGTGTGGGAAGACAGTGTTCATGAGTGCTGCCGGGTCACTTACGTGTGTGCACGTGTGTGTGTATCTGGCTTCATGAGCGTTAGAGGCAAAAATATATTGCATGCTTTCTTTTAAAGTGTCTTTTCCATTTATTAATTGGGATTCTTTTCTAAAGACCATCTGTCCCTTCTCCATTTAATGTGTCTGTTTAGGTGTGTCTTTGTAAGGGTGGACACTTTGGTAGCTCTTGTGTTTGGTGAACTTTACTGCCTTTTTTGGGGGCGGGTCACACCAGGCTATGCACAGGGGTCACTCCTGGCTCATGCACTCAGGAATCACTCCTGGCGGTGCTCAGGGGACCATATGGGATGCTTTGAATCGAACCCGGGTTGGCTGCGTGCAAGGCAAACGCCCTACCCGCTGTGCTATCACTCCAGCCCCAGAACTTTAATCTTTTTTGGGGGGGAGGGGTCATACCAGGCAATGCACAGGAGTTACTCCTGGCTCATGCACTCAGGCATTACTCCTGGCAGTGCTCGGGAGACCATATGGGATGCCGGGAATCAAACCTGGGTCGGCTGCATGCAAGGCAAATGCCCTCCCCGCTGTGCTATTGCCCCAGCCCCAGAACTTTAATCTTTTACTGTTGTTAACTATTTTGTTGTTCAGAACCATTTAAGTTTTGGGCTGAAGTGATAGTACAACAGGTAGGGCGTTTGCCTAACATGCGGCCAACCCAGGTTTGATCTCTGCCATCCCATAGGGTCCCCCAAACACCCACCTGGAATGATTCCTGAGTGCAGAGCCAGGAGGAACCCCTGAGCACCACCTGTGTGGCCCAAAAACAAACCCCAAAATTGTTCTAACTTTGACCACTGGGATTTCTTTTTTTAAGTTTTAACCATTATTCAGCATACCTCACTTCCCCCCACAAAAAAGCAGCTTGTAAAACACAGTGTCCATTGGGAGCACAGTTTGATTCATGCCACAAAGTAATCCTGTGCTCTGTAACATACGTTGAACAGAGTTCGACCAAACTCAAGACTTTTCTGGCTAGGGTATTTGTACAACCCGGTGTCATTCTGTGCCATATAGGTGTGGAGGTACAAAGATGGCAAAGATAGACCAGAAAAATGAAATTATTGTTGAAATAAAGATAGAGGATTTATGGGGTTAGAGCAATAGCAGAGCAGGGAGGGCACTTGCCTTGCACGCGGCCGACCCGGGTTCGATTCCCAGCATTCCATATGGTCCCCTGAGCACCGCCAGGGGTGATTCCTGAGTGCAGAACCAGGAATAACCCCTGTGCATCACGAGGTATGACCCAAAAAGCAAAAAAAAAAAAAAGAGGATTTATGTTCCATGACATGCCTACTATTTTTTATATTGGTCAACAGGATTTACAGCCCTGTCAGTGATCGGGTTTCCTACATAAACATTTCAACACCACACCCCCACCAAACTGTTTCCCTCCACCATTGCCTTACGCCCCTCCCCCTCAAACCCCCCACCCCCCACCCCCAGTCCCACCCCACTCACATCTCTCCTTCACCACGGTAAGCTCAGTTCTGTACATCAGTTCAGATTCTGTTGTTTGGGGTCATTTGTTGTTCCCTTACGATGCGTCTTGATTTCCCACACCACAGAGATCATTGCTTATCTGTCTCTCTCCGAGACTATTTCACTCAGTAATTCTCTCCAGGACACTGCACGTAGCAGCAGACTGCATGATCTCATCTTTTCTGAGGCACGGCAGTATTCCCTTGTCTAGATGCACCGTCGTTTCTTTCTCTGTTCATCTGTTCTGGGGCACTGGGACTGTTTCTAGATTTTTGCTACTGTGAATAATAATGCAGTGAACATAGGCATAAGTTCTTCTTGGATTAGAGTTTTAGGGCCCTGGGGGGTAGATGCCCAGAAGTGCCATTGCTGGGTCCTGTGGAAGCGTAGTCCCATTCCTAGGATGAACTCGGTCTCGCCAAGGTTTGGGTTAGCCCTTAGCAATAGATGAACTTTCTGGACTGGACTGGAGACATAACACTTGCCCTGCATGCAGCTGACCTGGGTTCGATCCTTGGCATCTCATATGGTTCCCTGAGCAAAGCCAGAGGTGATTACTGGTCCAGAGCCAGGAGATTGTCCTGAGCATCGCCAGGTGTGGGCACCCTCCCCTCCCCTCACCCCGCCCCAAACAAAAACCAACCACTACAATGGCTGTGCTCTCTTGGTATTACCTGGCCCCTTGTCTTTGGGAAGGAAGCTGGCCGTCCCATAGCTTCTGTTCATGCAACCCTGGTCAAAGAGGTTCCGCATGGCCACTTCTCTTCTCTTTTCTCTTCTAAGAAGTTGTTTTGCTGTGGTTCTGTGACTTACGGCAGTATTCCCATTCTTGTTTAAGACTTGCTTGGCTCTTACTGCCACTACCCAGAATGTCAGGATCCTTCCAGCATTGTTCCAAGGACCCTTTCCCGCTTCTCACCTGACTCTTCAGCCTCAGTCTTGGGCTCCTGGCAGGGGGGAGAGGGGGTCCTACTGGGGGTTTCCTTGTTGTTCCCTTGCTTTATTTCTTTTTCTTAGGAATGGTCACATCTGGCGATGCTCAGGGATTACTTCTGGCTCTGAGCTCAGGAATTTCTCCTGGCAATGCTTGGGGGAACAGTATGGGATGGTGGGGATTGAACCTGGGTCGGCTGCATGCAAGACAAGCACGTTACCTGCTTTACTATCGCTCCAGTTTTGTCGCTTTGTTTCTATAGACCCCACCAAGGCACAACTCCCCCTCCAGTTCAGTTACGGCGTTGAGCAGTTGCTCAAGGGAATCTGAGTTGTGTTTGTGTGACTCTCAAGTTACTTTGGACAGAGAATCACACGGAGAGGACTGAGGACCCTTGCCAAGATCTAGCACCAACTTGCTCTCTCTTGGGGAGCTGTGCTAGTGAGTCTTTAAGGAAGCAAATCTTCCAGCCCCAGTGAGTCCTGGGAAAGCTTAAGAGGGTCCTGATTTCAAGCCAGCCGCCATACCACCTCCACAGTCCAACCCCTCAAACATTAGGGCTCTTCAATGTTTGCTGCTGTTGCAAGCGATTGGTTTCGTCATTTTCTGTTACCCAAGCAGGTCTGCAATCCACCTAACAGCTGGCGACTCCTTCAGCCTTGCAGGAATGTTGTGAAGGAGAAAGGGAAGAATGAGAAGCCAAATCCGATGATACAGTGCTTCTCGAGATAGTCAATCAGTGACGGAGTGGGCAACCGCTGATAAGTTTAATCATCATACCTTTGGTCTGTTTGACATGCTTACCTGGGTGACTCACGACACCAGTCACCGTCCTGGAAGCCCACGTCTCAGTCCAGGAGGAGGAGACCAAAGCAAACCACTTGGATTCCATTTTGTGAAAAGAATAGTGTGTGTTTAGATAGAATTCTATATCAATGAGACATATTAAATCTCAGTCGTTATTATTCAGGTAAAAATAAATACTAGTTGGAGACATTTAAACACTTGTTTCACTGGTTACTTATAAGGGTAAGAGACCTTCTCTCAATCACTGAAATAATTGAGGACTTCCGTGATCATTCAAAGAGAACTCCAATCATGGAATTTCTAATTTTCTTCACTATGGAACATAGGGCTGGAGCGATAGCACAGCGATAGGGCGTTTGCCTTGCACGTAACCAACATGGCAGACTCGAGTTCGATTCCTCCGCCACTCTCGAAGAGCCCAGCAAGCTACCGAGAGTATCTTACCCGCACGGCAGAGCCTGGCAAGCTACCCGTGACATATTCAATATGCCAAACACAGTAACAACAAGTCTCAAAATGGAGACGTTACTGGGCCCGCTCGAGCAAATCAATGAACAACAGGAGGACAGTGACAGTGACATTGGAACATTAGGGTTTGAGTTTGATGTACAATAACATACTGATACGAGACTTGTGTTGGTATATTTTTGCGGGGCCGGGATGGAACCCAGGACCTCACCCACGTAAGCTGCCTCTCAGCTTCACGTTTTCACTTCTGCATCTGGCATGTATTTTTCATATTTGCATTTCTGTATTACGGGTCCCTTCGAAGGGGCTGCATGGTGCTGGGGATGGAGCTTGGGGTCATGCATGGTGTCACACCCGTTCCGCTTCATAAACCATCTGCCACACATGTGTTCTAAGCTCAGTGGGTGTCATTATGTTTTTACTCCTTTCTCTCTTCTTTGCATCTAGTTTTCTAGGTTTGATCCTTTTGGAGAGGATATGGGGGCTCTCCTGGGAATACGTGGCCAGTCGTCGGGATGGCTGAATGCAGTGACCCAGGGAGAAGGGCTGCTTGGGCTCTAACTGCCGCGGACCAGCAGGACCACTGCAACGATGCCCGAGTCCACAAGGGTCATACCCAGTGGTGATCTGGGACCGACCGGCTGCACCTGGCCATGCTGATGCAAGCACGTGGCTCCGGGGATTGAACCAGGATCCAGCGCTCCTGTTCTGTCCCTCCCCCCCAGTGGCTGGTTTTGATCACGAGTCCATACGTTCTTGGACATAGACTCGGCTTTTCATTCCTGTGAGAACTCAGCAAGGGACTCGTCTTGGAACATGGAGCGCTGAGCACCCACAGATTCACGAGGTGTGTGGCACTAGCACCCACTGTGTTGTGACCTTACCCACCTCTCTGCACCCCATTTCCTCATCTGTCAGGTGAGTGCCCGCAACAAGCACATCCCCCAGCAGAATTGGGAAAGTCACTGAGCGCTGAGTCTGCAGTGATAGATACAACTTGTACACTGGACAGTAAAACCTCGTGTGTGTGTGTGTGTGTGTGTGAGAGAGAGAGAGAGAGAGAGTTGAGTGTGTGAGCGTGTGTGTGAGTGTGTGTATATTTGTGTGTGTTTGAATTGAGTGTGTGAGCGTGTGTGTGAGTGAGTGTCTTGTGAGTGTGTGTGAATGTGTGTGAGTATCTATGTGAGAGTGTGTGAGTATATGTGTGTGAGTGTGAGTTGAGTGTGTGGGCGTGTATGTGCATGTGTTTGTGTGAGTGAGTGTGTGTATTTGTGAGTGTGAATGTGTGAGCATGTGTGTATTTGTGAGTGTGTGTGAGCCTGTGTGCATAAGTGTGTGTGAGAGTGTGTGAGTGTGTGTGAATTGAGTGTGTGTATTTGTGAGTGTGTGTGTTTGTACACGCGTGCAAGCATGCAGTCTCACTCGTGCCCCTGGCACCTGGGGGTGTGTCCCATACCGTGATGTCTCTGTTGGAAAGATTCGGACGAGAAAACATTCTCAGGAAAGTGGACTGAATGTTAAAATGCTGCTCAGAGCAAGCACAAAGAAGCCAAGAGTGAGTCATAATTATTAAAACAATGGCACCTTTTATTTAAAAACGAGATTATTTTTTAAGAATTTATGACCTGAATTACAAGTGTGTAATAAATGGGAGCATATGCATGTATATTCCAATAAGTTAATGTCTCTTCCTCATGTTCTCCCTCTATCTTTGTGTAATGAAACACTTCTCTAATACTGCCTTTTCCTATGTCTGTATTACAATGAAAATACTTCTGGGGCTGGAACAAGAGCACAGCGGGTAGGGCGTTTGCCTTGCACGCGGCCGGCCCGGGTTCAATTCCCAGCATCCTGTATGGTTCCCCTAGCACCACCAGCAGTAATTCCTGAGTGCAGAGCCAGGAGTAACCCCTGTGCATGGCCGGTATGACCTAAAAAGAAAAACTAAAAAGAAGAAAGAAAAAAAGAAAGAAAGAAAGAAAGAAAGAAAGAAAGAAAGAGAAATATTGATCATTTTAGGGGGGGCAGAGAGCCCCCTAAAACTGTGCTGGATGCCAAAAGGACTCCCCTGCCCTCCTTGGTCAACTAGACCTGGGGGTCTCCGTGTGGGCCCAGGAGAGCTTAGACCCCTGCAGGGCCACACGCAGCAGTGCTGGAATCAGACTCGGAGCTCAGGGCCTGAGGAACGCAAGACCCCTGAGTTATCTCCCGGGCCCCTACTGTAGAAATATTCCTATTGGGAGCTAATGCAAGCTCTTTGTACTTGTATGTGGCTGAGCTCCGCTCATCCCAGCATCCCACAGTCCGCAAGAACCACCAGGGGTCAAGTGCTGAGCACAGAGCCAGGACTAACCCCTGAGCGCCAGCCCGCCAGAAGAAGTATTTCCCCATTGAGGATCCACATTGGGCACATTTGGGTGTGGAAGTGAGACCATTGAGGAGAGATAAATGGCTCTCTTGGGAGATGATGTTCCGTGCCGGGTTTCAGATTGTTTGAAAATAAACTATTGGCTTGGCGAAAAAAAGAAAAAAAAGAAAAACGAGTTTCTAAAAGAATTTCCCTCTAAACATTCAGCCTCAAGGGAGATGCGCATATTTCTAACTCATTTTGCCTAGCCTGGGAGCGTTTGGTGGAAACTGATTGACGTCCGAAGTTCCTGCAGGTCTTTGCACTGAGGGGATGTGGGAGCGTGGGGAGCTGCCCCCCGAAAAAGGAATTGAACGAGCTGTTTTCTCAAAACAGCCTCAGAGCTCGGCCTGAAAACTGCCCCAATATTTTTTCCCTCCTTTGTATAACTGGGTATGGGGTGTGGGGAGAGTAATATCCCTAAATATCCTTTTCTTCCAATTATGAACAAAAAAGACAGTGATTTGCATTCCAGAAAGTTACTGGCCACAGGAAAGAAAGCAACCGTGCTCTTGTTTTTTTTCTTTTTGGGTCACACCCGGCAATGCACAGGGGTGACTCCTGACTCTGCACTCAGGAATTACTCCTGGCGGTGCTCGGGGGACCATATGGGATGCTGGGGATCGAACCTGGGTCGGCCGCATGCAAGGCAAAGGCCCTCCCCGCTGTGCTATGGCTCCAACCCCGCAACCATGCTCTTAAATCTAGGTGTAAGGGGGCCAAGGGAAGGAGACACGAGGACAGGCAGAGGGAGAACAGACGAGCCCTGGAGGAATGAAGGTGTCAGCTTGTGAAGCAAAGAACGTGTGTTTGCCAGCACCCCCCCCCCCAGGGGGCCATAGGGACCCCCACCTGCTGCACCCCTGGCTGGCCCAGAGCCGCCAGATATCCTCAGGCATGGCCCAGGTTTCTCCATGCAAGTTCCTAAATCTCCGAGTGACCCGAGAGGCCACCTGGCGCAGAACCATACCTGAGCCCAGCCCACGGCGCCGTCCACTCAGCTCACCGTCCTCCCCAGAACTTCCGGGAAGCACCTGCTTCTAGTCAGCTGCACGAGGATGAGACCCAGTGCCTGCCTCAGCCCCGTGACCTGCCGCAGGGCTCGCCAGATCCTGGTGATCAGACTGTCACGGCCCAGTTCTGTGTTGGTGTCACGAGCAGGAGCTGGGCCCGAGAGAGATGGCCCCAGAGGGTTGGACCATATGCTCCGTGCACAGGAGCCCCGGCCAAGCCCCCGGCCTCACCTGTCCCCCTGAGCACTGATGGATTCTGGGGGCCCCTCCCCAAATGGACAAAACTCACGTTCAACAGCTGTGAGACAGGGACTGTGGCAGGACTCTGAGGAAGCTGGAACAGCTCCCTGAAAATCTTCTTCCTGTAAAGGTGATCCCCAGCTGCATGTGTGAGGCCCTGGGTTCAACCCCCGGCACCACTAAGGCCCTCCCGTTGATCATCGATTTGCTCAAGCGGGCCCAGTAACGTCTCCATTGGAGACTTTGTTGTTACTGTGTCTGGCATATCGAATACTCTCGGTAGCTTGCCGGACTCTCCGAGAGGGGCAGAGGAATCGAACTCGGGTCGGCCATGTTGGCTGCGTGCAAGGCAAACGCCCTACCCGCTGTGCTATCGCTCCAGCCCTAAGATCAATGACAATAACGTCTGTCAGCGTCTCCCCTTAACAATACGTCTAAGCCATTTTCCTTTTAGGAAGAGGGAGTTCTTTTCATCTTATTGTTGTTAGTTCAACCATTACAGTCCCGGTCACATATTAATAATAGTGCTAGCATTTATCGTTTGGATATGTCTGGTTACCTCGCCACCCCCGAAGTTCCCAACACCTTCCCTGCTACGTTCCCTTAGTACCCTCCCCCTCCCCCCATCATCATGGCCGGCCTGCCTGCCTGCCTGCCTTCCTTCCTTCCTTCCTTCCTTCCTACTCTCCTCCACCCCTCCCTCCCTCCCTCCTTCCTTCCTTCCTTCCTTCCTTCCCTCCCTCCTTCCCTCCCTCCCTCCCTCCCTCCTTCCTTCCTTCCTTCCTTCCCTCCCTCCCTCCCTCCCTCCCTCCTTCCTTCCTTCCTTCCTTCCCTCCCTCCCTCCCTCCCTCCTTCCTTCCCTCCTTCCCTCCTTCCCTCCCTTCCTCCCTCCCTCCTTCCTTCCTTCCTTCCTTCCTTCCCTCCGTGCCTCTTTCCCTCCCTCCTTCCTTCCTTCCTTCCTTCCTTCCTTCCTTCCTTCCTTCCCTTCCTTCCTTCCTTCCCTCCCTCCTTCCTTTCCTCCCTCCTTCCCTCCCTCCCTCCCTCCCTCCCTCCCTCCTTCCTTCCTTCCTTCCTTCCTTCCTTCCTTCCTTCCTTCCCTCCTTCCCTCCCTCCCTCCCTCCCTTCCTTCCTTCCTTCTTTCCCTCCCTCCCTCCTTCCTTTCTTCCCTCTCTCCCTCCCTCCCTCCCTCCCTCCCTCCTTCCTTCTTTCCCTCCCTCCTCCCTCCTTCCCTCCCTCCCTCCCTCCCTCCTTCCTTCCTTCTCTCCTCCACCCCTCCCTCCTTCCTTCCTTCCTTCCTTCCTTCCTTCCCTCCCTCCCTCCTTCCTTCCCTCCTTCCTTCTTTCCCTCCCTCCCTCAATCCCTCCATCCCTCCCTCCCACCCTTCCTTCCTTCCCTCCCTTGCCTGCCTTCCTTCCTTCCTTCCTTCCTTCCTTCCTTCCTTCCTTCCTTCCTTCCTTCCTTCCGCCATGCCCTGCCCTGCTCTGCCCTGCAGCCTGACGGAGCCCAGTACCTTTGGGGGTTCTCCTGCATCCCAATCCCAGCAGTCTGATTCCTTCACCGGACAAGCTCGAGCGTGCCCTGAGCCCCCGGGAGAAGCCCACGTGCTCCCTGAAGCCTGTTTCCGTCTCACCTCTCTCACGTTTCCTAAATAAAACATCTCTGCATCACTTCTGTCTTCTCCAGAACAGAAATATTCTCTGCAAAAGGAGATGAGGCGAAAGGGAGACCTAGGCTAGGAGAGGGGCACTGTCTGCGCTGGGCAGGAGCCCCGCCAGCCCTGGCCACCTCGTGGGCATGGTTGCGGGGGGCAGCGGGGAGTTGCTCCCCATCTCTGGTGCTTACCCTCGTCCGGGCTTCCCACGCGGCCACTAGCAGTAGCACGGAGCGAAAGCCTGTCTGCACGCCAGCCTGCCTTAACAGGTCCCTTCCCACCTGCCTGTCGTCGGCTTCCAAACACAAGTCTGGTGACTCGGGCTGGAGCGGTAGTACAGCGGGAAGGTCACTCCCCTTGCACAGCGCCGGCCAGGGCTCGATCCCCCGTACCCCAGAAGGTCCCCAGAGCCCACCAGAACTGATCCTTGATCAGAGAGCACCGCCAGGCGTGAACCCCACCCCACCCCAATAGTAAAATCTATTAAGTCATTCTAGAGAACTTCTCTTTGACTCGGTGTCAAATCTGTTCTCCTCGACCATCACACGGGCAGGCCCTGAGGACCGAGGGAGTCGGCCGGAGGATGCCCGGTAGCCAGGCTGCCGATGGGACCTGCCTGGTTTCTGGAAACTGCCAGGGATTCTTTCAGGGAATGATCTCCCCTCCAGGAAGGAAGCAGCGGGGCCAGGGATGCTTCCAGAGCCGCTCGCCGTGTCCTGGCGTGGCGGGTGGGGTCCGGGCCACTTCCCCTTAGCGACGAAGAGTCGGGCTCAGCGGCCTTGAGACTGTGAGGCCATTGCTCACGGCCCTCGGCTCAGACACCCAACACTTCGCTTTATTCTTTTAGGACCGAAAATGATCTGCCGAGGTAGGGCATATGCCTTGCACATGGGTGACCTGGGTTCCATCCCCAGCATGCCATATGTACATCGCCTGGACACTTCCAGGAGTGATTCCTGAGTGCAGAACCAGGAGTAAACCCAGAGCATTGCTGGCTGTGACCCACCCCACCCCACAAACACCACCCCACCCCCGCCCGTCCCAAAAGAAAATAATCTGCCGAAAAGAAAGTGAACTGCTCATTGGAACATCCGATCACAAGTTCACATGGGGGAGTTTGGAGTACAAGTGCTCATCTCAGAGAGGGGCTGATTCTAAAGCTCCTGGTGCGGGTGGGCGTGATGCTCAGGAGCCCTCTGGACCCTCTGCAGTGACAGAGCTTAATTGGCAGAGAACAGGCAACGAGAACATTGTGTGATTGGAGAGAGAGAGAGAGAACGCCATTTGGACGAGCAATGTTTTCAGGACGGGCAAAGCAGAGTAGTGCGTGAAGTTTGGGGAAAATGTGTGTATCTCTGTGAACACCAGGCAAACCTCACTTACAGAGACCTGCGGAATATAAATGGAGGCTGATGGGGGTCATACATTATGCATTATTTCGAGAAGCTGTGCTACAAAGCCTAGCTCCTGGGGAGCGAAACATTTCATATGGAAACTACGTGTTTCCTTTCTTAACTCAAGGGGGCTTAAACCGGTGGATGGATTGTACGCGGAAATCCAGCTGTCTAAAGAATTCATTCTTAATGGAATTTTCTGGGGCCACGTCTTTATTGTCAATGCTTTGGACAGGAACCGTCCCCTAATTGGGTTTGGTACCGTTTCGGTGTTACATCTGCACCAGAACCATCCCTAACCTCCTTCTTTCTGTTCTCACAAGAAATGTCGAAGGAAATGATTTCGTGTGTTGCTCTGCACACACCGAAGTGATCATGCAGGAAAAGCGAAAAAATCATCTTCTTTAGGGAGCGAAAGCATTTTTTATTTGGTAAGTGATTTGAAAGTGAAATGAGATTCTTACATAAACATTTTACATTTTTTATGGACTTATCTTTTATTGGTATTCTTTCCAGGAAAGAGTCATTAACGAGGGAAAAAGGCACATGGATGTGTCAAAATATCTGCCACAAAACACAGCTATGGGTGGTTTGTGCTAGGGAAATCCAGAAATCTTGCAAAGTGCGAGAAAGAATCGAGCCGTTAATAGACTAAGAAGGGAGTATGAAAGACAGAAGCAGCTACAAGATTTGGTCTTCTGTGAGCATAAACCTACCACCTAGAAATACAACCCAGAAACCATGGAGAGAGAGAGAGAGAGAGAGAGAGAGAGAGAGAGAGAGAGAGAGAGACAGAGAGAGAGAGAGACAGAGAGAGAGAGAGACAGAGAGAGAGAGAGAGAGAGAGATGCTTTTTGTAAATAGTTTTTTTGGATGTCATCTCTGTCTTCCTCTGGCCGGCCTGTTGAGCTGGGCTAGAAATGCAGGAACTAAAATATAAACTTAGTTGCACATTTCTGCTCCACCCCTCAAATTCTTCTCCACTACATCTAAAACGTCCCTTGGCAGTGTGTGCAGTGTTACTGTAGCGTGCAAGGGACCCCAGCCTATGTGAAATCTTACAGAACCGTTTCTGACATAGTCCTCCTTGGAGGAATGAGCAGGACTCACCCAGGATCTGTACCTCTGGGTATCCTCCCCGACACCCGGAGAAAAGATGCAGAGAGTCAGGGAAGATGCTTCTGCCTTAGGGGCTCCGCATGGAGGGGGATCCTTGGCCCCGGGGGTATCTGTGGCCTCCGGGATAGTCTCACAGAGATGCCGCAGCCTGGCTGGACTCGGTTCTGTTAGGCTGCAGAGTGGTGAGCGTGAGTTGACGTCCAGGAGACAGGCCACAAGGCTGTCCAGAGCCGCGCAGAGCTGGTGCTTGTGTCTCAGGGTGGCCGCTGCTCCCAGCATGGTGGGGACTCCCCCTACCCCCCAGTAGAAAGAAAAGGCGAGAGTCTGTTAGAGTTCAGACCAGAGGGAATTCTTTCTTCTTCTTTTTTTTATTTTTTTATAGTTTCTTTCCTTCTCCTCCTCCTCCTCCTCCTCCTCCTCCTCCTCCTCCTCCTCCTCCTCCTCCTCCTCCTCCTCCTCCTCCTCCTCCTCCTCCTCTTCTTCTTCTTCTTCTTCTTCTTCTTCTTCTTCTTCTTCTTCTTCTTCTTCTTCTCCTTCTTCTTCTTCTCCTTCTCCTTCTCCTTCTCCTTCTCCTTCTTCTTCTTCTTCTTCTTCTTCTTCTTCTTCTTCTTCTTCTTCTTCTTCTTCTTCTTCTTCTTCTTCTTCCCCTTCTCCGTCTCCTTCTCCTTCTTCTTCTACTTTTTCTTCTCCTCCTTCTTCTCCTCCTCCTCCCCCTCCCCTTCCCCCTTCCCTTCCTCCTCCTCCTCCTCCTTCTCCTTTTTCTCCTTCTTCTTCTTCCTATTGAATCATCGTGAGAAAGAGTTACAAGGCTTTCATGTTTGAGTTTCAGTCCATATAGTGATGGAACACCCATCCCTCCACCAGTAAACACAAGGGCCAGGAAGATTGCTCAATGGTTGAAGTCGGCCTCATGAGCTGGGGGAGAAGGCAGCTGGGATAGAGAAGGGATCACTAAGTCGATGATGGTTGGAGGGATCATTCGGGATGGAAGATGTGTGCTGAAAGTAGATCAAGGACCAAACACGATGGCCTCTCAGTATCTGTATTGCAAACCATAATGCCCAAAAGGAGAGAGAGAGAGAGAGAGAGAGAGAGAGAGAGAGAGAGAGAGAGAGAGTGTAGGGGAATTATTTCTTGCAGAGAGACTCCAAAACAAGTTTTCACAGAGAGAGTATGTATCCTGGTGAGTGTCTGCGGATAAAGTGAGTCCTCCCCGACCCCCACCCCGTATAGAGCAGGAGGCTCGTAATTTTCCATTTTCTTTTTTAAAAAAAATTTATTTTTAATTGTGGCAGTGCTGGTTTATGTAGCCATGGATATTTTAGGGGTATGACTTCATAACTCTTCAAAACACTTGTCTCTAACCCAAAACTCAAGGACCCGTGTCCCTCCGTCACCGCCCAGGTCAGAGTTGGAGGCCGTGTTTTCCCTAGGCTCTGTCTGTCCCTTTGCTTTGCTGCTTTCAGTAGCTCACCTGTGCATGGGGTCACCTGGTGTTCCTTTTCCTCCTTCTGGCCGATTCCTACTCCTCTGCAGTTCCATCCACACAAGAGGCAGGAAGGCGCCTTTTCTCCTCGCTGAGTCTCTTGTGTCCCTGGACAGAGAGTGCAGCTGCCCTGACCGCTCGTCAATCACCGGTACTTGGGCTGTGTCCAGAACTTGGCTCTGGTAAGTAATGCTACGGTGAACACACGTAAGTCTCTGTCGGGTGGACTTAGTGCTGGCGCGTGCTTGGGGGAGGCTGGGAATTGCTGGGTCATATCATGGTTCAGGTTTTGAATTTGAAGCAGTGTCCATACTGGCTTCCCCAGGGGGTGAGTCCATTTCCTGGTGCCAGTAGTGAGGGAAGAAGCTTCCTTTATCTCCAACACTGGTGGTTTCTGCCTGGTGTATTTGTTTTTGAGACGTGCCTTCCTGGCATCAGGTGATAACTCGTTGTGATCCCGATGAGCGTTTCCCTGATAATAAATGCTGTTGGAGGACACTGTGGTAGGGGGTGTGGTGTTGAACACTGGGGTCTTGGAACCCTCTCTTTAACAGTATTTGAATCACAGGGCTTCCCTCCCCCACAAAAAAATTCTGAGAGGATCTTCTCATGGGCCCATTGACCATGTACCTGTCTCCTCTGGTCAAATGCCAGTTCAACTTTTCTCCTAATTTATTTATTCATTTATTTATTTGGTTTGGGGGCTGCACTCCCTGGTGCTCAGGGCTTACTCCTGGCTCTGTGCTCGGGGATCAGTCCCGGAGGGTCTTGGAGGATCATTTGTGGTGTGGGGGGATCAAACCCAGGTTGACTGAATGCCAGGCAAGCACCATCCCCGCTGTGCTATTGCTCTACCTTCCTCCCCAGTTTTTGTGACAATGTTATTTTTCTTTTTAATTTTTATTAGTTAGGGCTGGAGCGATAGCACAGCGGGTAGGGCGTCTGCCTTGCACGCAGCCAACATGGCCGACCCGAGTTCGATTCCTCCGCCCCTCTCGGAGAGCCCGGCAAGCTACCGAGAGTATTCGATATGCCAGACACAGTAACAACAAAGTCTCCAATGGAGACGTTACTGGGCCTGCTTGAGCAAATCGACGATCAACGGGAGGGCCTTTACCTTTACCTTTTACCTTTTATTAGTGAGACATCATGAGGTACCGTTGTAGACTTACAGATTTTTGTGCTTGGGTTTCAATTATACAATGTTCAAATACCCATCCCTCCACCAGTGCCCATTTCCCACCACCACGGATCCCAGTATCCCTCCCACCCCCCATCACTCCCATCCCACCCTGCCTCTGTGGCAGGGCTTTCCCTTTTGTTCTCTCTCTCTTCTTGGGTGTCGTTGTTTGCAAAAGAGGCAATGGGTGACGATCATGTTATTTTATTGTTAAACATTCCTGGATTTCTCATATATCTTGGCATTATCTCTTTCTCACATGTATGGCGGGTGAATATCTTCTTCCCCCCGCCAAAAGGGTCTTTCATATTTTGTGTTATATTGTGGTGCTGAGGAGCACCCCAGGGCTCCAGCAGTAGAGACCAAACTGTAGGACTGAGACGGTTCCCCACTTCCTTGACTGGGTGGCTTGGAAACTGCTTTTGAAGTGTTGTGCTGTTGGGGATGTTTCTTTCCTTTTCCTTTCTTTCTTTTTTTTTTTTTTTAGTTTTATTATAATTTTATAAAGTAGTTCACAGTATTTGATCACAATATTTGATTACATTTAATATTCAAACCCCAATCCCACCACCGTGACACCTTCCCACCACCAGATTTGGATATTTCCATCCAGAGCCCCAACCTCTTCCCCAAAGCAGAACCAAAAGAATGTATTTTGTGTTGTTTGTTATGAATAAACCACTGAAAAAATTCCAAAAAAAAAAAAAACTTTCCTTAGAGGTGAGTGTGTGAAGATTGTTGTATTTCACCCAGGGGCCATTAAGTCCTTCTATAGGAGATTACTAATATGTTGTTAAGGGTTGAGCCTTGTGTGTTTATATAAATATGTGTGTGTATGTGTGTGTGTGTGTGTGTATCACTGTCACTGTCACTGTCCTCCTGTTGTTCATCTATTTGCTCGAGCAGGCCCAGTAACGTCTCCATTGTGAGACTTGTTGTTACTGTGTTTGCATCTCGAATATGTCACAGGGAGCTTGCCAGGCTTTTCCATGCGGGTGAGATACTCTCGACAGCTTGCCGGGCTCTCCGAGATGGGCCGAGGAATCGAACCCGGGTCGGCCAGGTTGACCGCGTGCAAGGCAAACGCCCTACCCACTGTGCTATCACTCCAGCCCATGTGTATATATATAGGTAAAGGTAAAGGTAAAGGCCCTCCCGTTGATCGTCGATTTGCTCGAGCGGGCCCAGTAACGTCTCCATTGGAGACTTTGTTGTTACTGTGTCTGGCATATCGAATACTCTCGGTAGCTTGCCGGGCTCTCCGAGAGGGGCGGAGGAATCGAACTCGGGTCGGCCATGTTGGCCGCTTGTAAGGCAGACGCCCTACCGCTGTGCTATCGCTCCAGCCCTATGTATGTATATATCTGTAAAGATATATTTCCCCTAAGATTCTACTTTAAACCTTCTACTTTAAACGCTATTGAATGCGGTGGGCTACTCTTGGAGTATGAGTGGTGTGAGGTATGGGACGTCCAGGGATAAGTTTACTCGTGGGTAGGCCGGGCCTGAACGTGTGGAGAGTGGCCGGTGAGCAGGGCTGCAGTCGAGTTCTGGAGGTTTTTGGCTTCCAGAGCTGGGTCCCTAAGGGTGGGGAGGGACCTCACCTGCCAAGCTCCGGGGGCACCCTGAATCATCAGGGACATTTCTTTCTTTTTACTTTTTCTTTTTTTTTTTTGGCTGTTTGCTTTGAGTGTTTTTTTTTTTAAAGTTTTATTAGTGAAATACCATGAGGTACAGTTGTAGACTTACAAATTTTTGTGCTTGGGTTTCAGTTATACAATGATCGAGTACCCATCCCTCCACCAGTGCCCATTCTCCACCACCAATGATCCCAGTATCCCTCCAACACCCCCATCCCCCCATCCCATCCCATCTCTGTGGCAGGGCATTGACTTTTTTTCTCTCTCTCCTTTTGGGTGCTGTGGTTGCAAAAGAGGCATTGAGTGGCAATCATGTTCGGTCTACAGTCTACTTTCAGCATGCATCTCCCAACCTGGGAGTATCCTCCCAACACTCTTTACTTGGTGTTCCCTTCTCTATCTCAGCTGCCTTTTCCCCTAGCATGTGCGGCTGGCCTCCAAGTCATGGAGTAAACCTCCTGGTACTTATCTCGGCTATTCTTGGGTGTTAGTCTCCTATTTTGTTACTTTATGTTGTTCCCCAGATGAATGCAATCTTTCTATGTCTGTCTCTCTCTTTCTGACTCATTTCGCTTAACATGATACTTTCCATGTATATAAATTTCATGACTTCATCTTTTCTAACAGCTGCATAGTACTCCATCGTGTAGATGTACCAAAGTTTCTTTAACCAGTCATCTATTCTTGGGCACTCAGGTTTTTTCCAGATTCTGGCTATTGTAAAGAGTGCTGCAATGAACAAACAAGTGCAGATGTCACTATACTTTTTTGCCTCTCTGGGAGATATTCCCGGGAGTGGTATTGCTGAGTCAAATGGGAGCTCCGTTTCTAATTTTTTGATAATCTTCCATACTGTTTTCCAAAAGGGCTGAACCAGTCGGCATTCATCAGGAGCATTTCTCAGGCTATGGTGGAAATACAAGCAGGCAGCAGGTGGTCCCTTTGAAAGGTCTCCACTTCTCTGGAAAGTGCGGGCAACTTCAGCTGGGTCTGTACCGCCGCCCCCAGGAGCCAGCTGTCCCCAGGCTCCAGGCCAGGGCTCTCTTGGATGAGGAAACAGAATTCCACTCAGTGGACAGACCAGTCAGAGTCAGGAGGTGCCTGGAAGAACCAATTACGTGCTTCCAAGAAAGTACCAGAAGGGGAGCTCAGTGGAGACAGTGTGGGTGGAGAAGTCGCTGTGGTCTGGAGCTTATTCTGCAGGGAACCACACTGCTGACACTCGGGACTCCTGAGCAGGGGAAGGACATCAGCCATGCAGAGAGTATGAAGAGGACGTGGGGCAGGAAAGTCACAGTGGGGCAGGGCCCTGGGCAGGCAGGCTCAGACAGGGACCCAGGGCTCTTGCCTGGTGAGAAGGGGACCCCCCTTCCAAGAACATTCTCCAGTGCCCCTACTAATGCCCTCCTTCGGCCCGCACTCCTTTCCACCTGCGTGCTCCTGGACCTGCATCTAGCTGTGAGCCTGGGGTCCAGCACAGCACTCATCGCCTCTCCTCCCAATGCTGCATGTCCTGGGCAGAGCTGTCCCTGCGCCTGTCAGGTCCGCATTCTTTTAACATGGCATTTGCTCTTCCAGTGCTCTTGACAACGCTTGGGTTTGCAAGGAAAGACTAAGACTTCACCTCTGGCCGTTAGCTGGAACGAGGTCGACTCCTGTTGGACCCCTGGACACCCCCAGGCATTGCAGACAGCAGTCTGGAATCCTACACCCAGTTGCAAGGGCTTCTACGCACCCGCTCTAGGAATATTTAGAAAAGGTGGGCACAAACTGATCAATCATGGCATCAACACTTCGCTTTTCTCTCTCTTTCTTTCTTTCTTTCTTTCTTTCTTTCTTTCTTTCTTTCTTTCTTTTTGACTTTTTGGGTCACAGGGATTTCTCCTGGCTCTGCACTCAGGAATTACTCCTGGCAGTGCTCGGGGGACCATATGGGATGCTGGGAATCGAACCCAGGTCAGCCATGAGCAAGGCAAACGCCCTCCCCACTGTGCTATCGCTCGGGCCCCTCTTCTTCTTCTTCTTCTTTATTCTGCAGGATTGCTGATATTTTATTGGGGAAAGAGCCGAGCCAGTGGTTCTCAGCGGTTTTCCCTCTGAAGCTGAGATAATGGAGATCACTGCATTCATCCTCGACACCCCGGGGACCAGCTGTGACTCCCACTCCGAGACATCAGAGAATCCTCAACCCACGTGAGGAGTATGAGCAGGGATGAGCCCGAGAAGGAATTCAATTCTGTAAAGCGAATTCAAGTCCGAACAGCCTGAATATTGATGACGGACAGCCTCATGCTGAAATGCAGCCCTGCCTGGCCCGGTGGGCCAGGACGATACTACCATAGCCAGGGCTGTGCGGCTCTAGGAACACGCAGCACACACGTGCACACACACGCGCATCACACACATGTGCATCACGCCTGAAGCAGACTCACGTCTATTCATGAAGGCCTCTGCTTTCTCAGGCTCTGTCAAGCCGCCCTCCGCCACATGGAACGTGCTCTTGGACTTCCGTGTACAGAAAACTACGTTTAGTGGCGACGAGTTTTCATTGCGAAAATTCAACCGGTAATTGAGAATTTATTATGTTCTTTGTTTTTCCAGAACCGACTTCAGGCTCATTGGTATTCTTTTGCTTTGCTTTGGGTTTTATTTTTGTGTTTGGATTATACTCAGCAGTGCTCACTGCTCTCAGCTTGGTGCTCAGAAGTTGTTCCTGGCAGTGCTGGGAGACCAGGTGGTGCCAAGACAGAACCCGGGTCTGCTGCATGTGAAGCCTACACTGCAGACTGGAGCAAAGCCTGTGCCCCTCCAATCTCTCCCCCTCTCCCTCTCTCCCCTGTCCCTTTCTCCCTCTCTCCCTCTTCCTCTCTCCCTCTCTCTCCTTCTCTCCCTCTGTCCCTCCCTCCTTTCTCTCTCCCTCTCTCTCCCTCCCTCCCTCCCTCCCTCCCTCTCTCCCTCTCCCTCTCCCTCCCTCCCTCTCTCCCTCTCCCTCTCTCTCTCTCTGCCTCTCTCCCTCTCCCTCTCTCCCTCTTTTCCTCTTTCTCTCTCCCTCTCCCTCCCTCTGTCTCTCTCTCCCTCTCTCTCCCTCTCCCTCTCTTCCTATCTCTGTCTGTCTGTGTGTGTGTGTTTGTCTGTCTCTCTCTCTGTCTCTATCTCTCTGCGTGTTTGTCTGTCTGTCTGTCTCTGTCTCTGTCTCTCTGTCTCTGTCTCTCTCCCCCTAGTAGGTAAGATGAGTCTTAAAGAGAAAACATGAAATCTAGGGCCTCCCGGGGATTGCCACAGGCTATTTCTTCACCCCGAATGGCTGGAAAGAGGGGACACAGGAAACCTGGCCCAGAGGCACCTCAGCCCAGCACTTTGCCTGGTCTGTACTGTGAAAGGGAATATGGGGGGGTGTTACATAAAAAAAAAAAAAAACTAAACACATCATCAGAGGTCCTGGAGTGCTTCACCCGTATGAAGTCACAAGGCGCGTTTTCATTTTGCTCACAGTGATTACTCACCCGCAGAACCCACCGGGCTAGCCTTGTCCTCCTGTTGCAGTGCCAGGCATCAAACCCGGGGCTCACACGTGCGAGGCCGACCCGCATCCCTGCCCTCATCATTACTGTGAAAAGGCGGCGCAGCCTGTATCTCCTGCAAGGCCCAGAGATAGAATTAAGGACGACGTCTCCTCTCCACCAGCTTGGTGACTCATGAGTTTCAGAGTGATTCTCGGGACGTGCATATTTATTATAATTTGGAATCATTTTTTTAAATATAGATCCATTTCTTATTCATTCTAATATATGTTGGAGTGCATCTGTTTGTTTTTTTTTAATGGTGTATGGTGTGTGTGTGTGTGTGTGTGTGTGTGTGTGTGTGTGTTTCTTTGGGCCAAGCTGAGCTTACTCCTGTGCTCAGTGCTCGTTCCCGGCTGTTAGGTCTGTCTGTGCGTGTGGTGGGAGAAGGGGACCCAGTTGTGGCGCTGGGGACCGCACCCCAGCGTCTGCCGTGCAGGAGAGGGAGTGCCTCTCCTCCTGCGCTTGTCCTGAGCACTGTAAGGGAGGGTCTGCTCTCAGGGCCCCGCCCCCTGATGTCTGAGTGTCTGTGCCAGGGTTCCAGAGACAGCAGCTTGGCAGCGAACATGACAGACCCAATCCCAGCTCTCGGGGGGGGAGAAACGAGAGAAGCAGATTGTGCGGCAGATGGGGAGAGGGAGTGTGGAGACGCTTTGCAGAGAGCGGACCGGAGCTGGGCACAGCTGCCGTCTGCCAGGCGGCCAGACCCTACTCGGGGGCGACCTTGCACCCAGACCCCGGGGGGCCTGGGAGGGGGTCAGCAGCCAGTAGGACCGGTGAGAATAAAGCCCCGAGCCGTGCGTCTGCGGGTGCCCAGGAAAGCCCAGGCACCCACAAAGGAACCACAGAAAACGGGAAAAGACCCTGAGATTAGGAAGCTCCAGGCACTCAGGGGTCACCGTCTGGGAGGTTCTAAACAAGAGGGCCACTGGGCTTTACGGTGGCCTTAGGAGCGTGGCGGGAATCCCCACCCAAAGCCAGTGAAAACCCGAGCCGCAGGCACGGAAAAGCAGGAGGACGCTTTTTAATTCCGCTGGTGAACCCCGCTCTCTGGGTCCTGGTTCCGAACCGGGCCCGAACCAAGGCGAAAGCTCCGCTTGATAGAATACCTGATGGGGGATAGGGCCTTGGCGGGCAGCTGGCCGGGGAGGACAGAAGCAGAAGTTCCCTTGGCAAGGGGTCTGGAGTTCCTCAAGGACACAGACACCTTTGGGGTCCGCTCCCAGGTGGCCTGGCTTCCACGGCGAGACTGGACGGCAGGAGGGAGGACGGCCAAGGGCAAGAAAGGTGGGGGGCCAGTGGAGGGGCCCAGATAAGCTCTGCCCCTGATCGGGACAAAGATCTGCTCATAGAAGTTTCTCCGTGCCCGTCACTGTGTGTCAGCCACACAGGAAGGAGGAGTGGGGACCTCTGGGCTGTCCCTGGAGTCAGGGAGGCAGCAGCTGCTCTAGGACGACGCCCTCTGAGTGTACTACGAAGTTTATGCTTCAGTGTCCATACTTCCCAGAGGCCCGGAAGAGGCCCTGGCCACGGTCAGTGCCCACCCGAAAGTCCTTCAGTGAATGAGTTCCTCGAGCGAGTACTGAGCGGTTCACTCGCCCGTCCGGTGGAATAACCTGGGTGTTGCAATAACCCGGGAAGAAATGGAAACAGGCCTTTCCGTGTTGGCGCGGGCATTAGGGAAGAGTCACTTTGTGCAGACATGAGGATGATCTGTGGAAGGACATCAGCAGAGAGGGAAGTCACAGTGGGGCTGTTGGTGGCCCCTTGGCTGCTCACAGACCCTGGGCAGGAGAGGCCCTGCTGCTGACAGGGCACTTGCCTTGCACGTGGACGACCTGGGTTCGATCCCCAGCACCACAGAGAATCCCTTGAGGTCTGCCAAGAGTCATCCCTGAGCACAGAGTCAGGAGTCAGCCCCGAGCACTACAGGCTGTGGCCCCAAAACAAACACACAAATGCAAACGGAGAAGAAATCACCGCTCTGGGAGGGCAAGCCAAGTCCTCTCGAATCTTTCTGCATCAGCATCCCTGATCTTACCTCGCCGGTACTTAATTTTTTTGCGGGGGTGGGGTGGAGGAGTTCGGCCCCCACACTTGGCAGTGCTCAGGGTCTAGTCCTGGCTCTGTGCTCAGGAAGCCGTAAACGGCGCCAGAGATTGAACCGAGTATAAGGCAGGGAGTGGCTTAACCTCCATACTGGCTCCTCCGGCCCCCAAAAATCTTTGAAAAACGTTTTCAGAGAATTATTGGTCGAAAGACATCAGCAGAGAGGGAAGCCATCAGGCCTAGGGTTGACTCCTGACTCTGTGCTCAGGGATCACTCTTGGCAGAGCTCAGGGGATTCTCTGTGGTGCTGGGGATCGAACCCAGGTCGGCTACGTGCCCCGTCAGCAGTGGGCCGCTCTGCCCAGGCAGACTCTTCTGCCAGGGTCGGTGAGCAGCCAGGGGCCATCTCAGCTCTTGCATCTTAGTTTTCACCGATATGGGAGGACAAAGAATTGTCCAGCGATGGGTGAATTGAGGAGTCACCTGACTTGTTCCTCAGCCGAAGATGTCAGGATGCCAGTGAGTGGTCGGGGCGGGAGGAGGGTGGGGAAGGACGAGCGTGGGGAACGGCTGGATCCTCAGGGGACCTTCAGGCCAGGCAGATGTGCCCAGGGAGCACCTCCTGGGGAGCACCTCCTGGAGATCAGGCGGAAACGTTTTTCAAAGACTTCTTGGGGGCGGGGAGTCAGGATGGAGGTTAAGGCGCTACTTGCCTTATACTCGGTTCAACCCTGGCACCGTTTATGACTTCCTGAGCACAGAGCCAGGACGAAACAAACCCTGAGTACTGCCAAGGGGGCCTGCACCCCCATCCCCACCCCCCAGAAGAAAAGACTTATTTTTACAATCCGAGAAAACAGGGAGGCTTTAAACGAAGGATGGTTGCATGCGGTGGATGGAAGCGAATGGCAGGATGACAGGTCTTTGCCGGAGCCAAGAAAGTGAGCCCGGAATGCGGAGACTCAGACTGGATCGGACTCCTGAGATCAGTCCCCAGCGGCTGATAAACACTTAGTGGGCGCTCCAGGTGGTTGGGACCCCGTGATCCCTGGAAGTTCTTTTCCCGAAGCAAACAGGAGAAACCCCAATCCCCCTGCCCCCCGCGTCTCAGTGGCCCCTGGGGCGAGTCTCTTTGGGAAACACGGGTCTAAGGAAGAAAGGCAGAGCCCGGGGGAGGGCATGTGGGGGGGCCCTGGGGGACTAACCCCACACCTGGAGCAGGAGGGGGCAGTGCCCGAGCTGGAGGGACCCTGCAGGAAACCCCGGGGGCCCAGGCTCATGAGGATACTGGGGGGGGCGGGCGGGGCAGGCACTGGAAACTGCCCCTGAAGGACTTCAAGGAGTCTGGCTTCTGGTCCACGGCCCCTCCTGGCTGCTCCGGGAGCCAGAGCAGACGCTCGCCAGCACGGGGCGTCCCGGGGACAGGAGGCAGAGACAGCCAGGGAGGGCTGAGTCTGCCTGCGAAGGCGGCCCCACACAGAGCCGGGCCTGGAACCACACGAGGCTGTGCTCTGGCCGGGCGCCCCTAACTGCACGGAGCAAGGGGGAGATGAGCACGGGGTGCATCCTGGCCTGTCCACGGGGCTGCAGCGGCATCAAGCCTCTCTGGAACATGGCGCTGGGAATACGGCACGGGAGCACCGCACGGGAGCACGGCACGGGAGCACAGCACCGAAACATATAGCATGGGAGCACGGCATCAGAGCACAATGCAGGTGCACAGCGCGGGAGCACAGCCCGGGAGCACTGCGCAGGAGCACTGCACGGAGCACAGCATGGGGTCAGGGCATGGGAGTACCGCATGGGAACATGTCACGGCAGCACAGCACTGAGCAGAGCGCAGGAGCACAGCACAGGAGCAGAGCACGGGGGGCACAGCACGGGAGCACGGCATGGGAGCACCGCAGGGAGCACAGCATGGTGGGAACATGACACGGGAGCACAGCACGGGAGCACCGCATGGGAGCACAGCATGGTGGGAACATGACACGGGAGCACAGCACGGGAGCACCACATGGGGGCACAGCATGGTGGGAACATGACACGGGAGCACAGCACGGGAGCACCGCATGGGAGCACAGCATGGTGGGAACTTGACACAGGAGCACATCACGGGAGCACCACATGGGAGCACAGCACAGGAGTACCGCATGGGAGCACAGAAGGGAATGCAGCAGGGCATCTGATTGCTTGCAGGTGGTTGAAAGACTTGCAGTGGAGGAGGGAAGGGGGCATGCAAGGGGCTCACACACCTCGGGTTCCGTTCTTGCCTTTAGGCCCCGAGATCTCACTCGGGGACACAGGCCTGACCTCAGAGAGCTGAGAGGCGCAGGCCAGCCGGGGAGGCCTCGGCCCCGGGCTGTCCCAGAGAGAGTGGCAGGAAGAAGTGGCACCAGGAGCGAAGAGCCCCTCATTTGGCGGCTGGGGGCCGAGGCCAGTCATGGCAGGGCCACGCCCACGCAGCTGCGACCCAGCCAGAGCAAGCGACTTGACCCCATGGGAGAGGAAGTGTGAAGAGGGGGAGGTCTGGTGTGGCTGAAACCCGCGGTCTCACCCCCTTGGCCTGGGGTCCGTCAGGGACTCAGCCTGGAGCCCTGCGTGATTCCGCAGGCCACGGAAGGCGCGCCCGTGTGACCGTGGGCGGCCGCTCACCCATGTCTGTTGGTAGAAGGCGCGTGCCCGGACCATGAGCTGGGAGGAGGAAGATGGACTCAGAGGCTGTTCCAAAAAAGAGAAGGGGCTGGTCTGGGGCAGCACTCGGGAGGGACGTCGAGAGGAGCTGGAGCCAGAGGGGGCTGTGTTTGCAGAGGGGGCAGAAATGGAGGGGCTGGAGCGATAGCACAGCCGGTAGGGCGTTTGTTTTGCACGCGGCCAACCTGGGTTCAATTCCCAGCATTCCATATGGTCCCCTGAGCACCACCAGGAGTAATTCCTGAGTGCATGAGCCAGGAGTAACCCCTGTGCATCGCTGGGTGTGACCAAAAAGCAAAACAAACAAACAAGAAATGGAGTTTTCTGGGCCGGAGAGATAGTACCACAGGGAAGGCACCTGATGTGGACCCAAGTTCCATCTCCCGCACCCCAGAGGGCTCCCTGAGCCCCACCAGCAGTGATTCCTGAGTGCGGAGCCAGGAGGAAGCCCTGACCCCCTCAAAACAAAACTGTTAAGTTTTCAAACAGAACATTAGGGAGGACCATGAAGGCCCTGGCCGGCTGGGGCCTGGAGGGGGGTGGGTGCCTTGCAGCTGTGGTGGCCCGCTCTGTGGGCAGTGGCCTGGGTGGTCGGCCAGGACAGAGCCCTCTGTGGTGAGGGCTGGGGGCTGAGAGAAAGCAGAGGTGGCAGGAGATAAAGTCCGTGGTGGGCCGGGCCCAGAGGAGGCAGGTGCTGGGCGCAGAACAGCGCTAGCTTCCGGCCCAGGAAAACAGGGTCCCCGAGGTGGGCTCATAGGGAGCGCCCCCAAGCACTACCTGGCATAGCTCTTGCCCTGCCCCGTGTCCCGAAGAAGTCCGGGTGCCCAAGGTCATGTCCTTAGGGGCCTTTCTTAGTGGAGAAGCACAATATTGGCATCAAAATCCGCTTGGGCTGTGGGAATGTGTTGGGTTTTGTTTTGGGGTCACACTCGGTGTTTCGGGTTTTGTTTTGGGGTCCCACTTGGTGTCTGGAACCCAGGTCTGCAGCGTTCCAGGCGAGCGCCCAACCTGTCAGCCACCTCACTGGAGACTCCAGCAAGCAGGAGCTGAGACACAGATGCCCATGCCAGGGGCAAGGGGCGACGCCTGTGCCCACCCGTGTCTCTCGGGAAGGGGGCGTGCCTGGGTCGTCCCCTGGTGCCTGGGGCTGGATCCCCAGACCTGGGGTTGGTACCTGGAGCTGGCCGGAGGCCAGTCTGGTTCTCCGACACTTCTTCCCTCTCGTGGTTTCCTTTAAGGCCGTTTCCTGGAAACACACCCAGATCCACAATGCTCGGAGGGTCCTGCCCCTTCTGTGACCTCAGCAGGGCCTGCTGCACGCCTGGCCCTTCCCGCAGAAAAGGAGGCATTTCCGGCAAGAGCGTTCCCGTGCCCTGGGCCTGACACAGGACTGGCTGTGTGTGCAGGTAGTGGACAGAGCCCGCAGGGCCGGCATCACATCCCCACATGGAGGCAGTTATTCCCTCTCCGTCCCCGGTCCCAGGTCTGTATCTGCATGCCTGGCCCTGGAGACAGCAAAGGAAGGGGACCCAGGGAGGTGCCACTGGACTTGAGGCAGAGTCACCCTGGGAAAGACCCGCAGGAGAACAGCTGCCCCGAGGGAGAGGAATTGGCAGATCCGGTCTCCAGACAGCAGGCTGCGGGCCTGAGCACCTCGGGGTGTGGCCCAAGAAACAAAAATAAAAAGACTCAGGGAGCTGGAGCGATAGCACAGCGGGGAGAGGGCGTTTGCCTTGCACGCGGCCAACCCGGGTTCGACTCCCAGCATCCCATAGGGTCCCCCGAGCACCGCCAGGAGTGATTCCTGAATGCAGAGCCAGGAGGAACCCCTGTGCATCAGTCAGGTGTGACCCAAGAAGCAAAAAAATAAAAATAAAAAATAAAAGACTGAGCTTGGATCTCAGCAAAGCATACCCATGCCTCCACCCCCCATGCTTTCTGTACGTACACACACACACACACACACACATACACACACACACATACACACACACACACGTGCATTCCCCTCCCCTGCCCGCATCTTCATTTTCAGAGGTTTTCAGGTGGTTCAGGAAACACTCTAGACACAACTCTCCAGCATGGAGTCGGGAGGGACCTGCTGACTTCCGGGCCACCCCCAGGACCGGCGGGGACACGGGACGGGCGTCAGGGCACAGCGTCAGGAGAGAAGCCGAGGGGCAGGGCTGTCCCGGCCCACGCGGGACTCAGCACCTCCTCGGTGCCCTCTCCGGCCTCTCCCGCCTCTGCCGGGTCCTTTCAAGATTCCCGCGACAGAGCAACCGGGAGAACCAACTGTACTAGAAGCTGTCGGGAGAACAAAAGCTTATCGTGTACTTGAAGTGGCACAGATAAATCTGTGATTTAGACGTCGGAATATCTTCAGAGTAACATGCAAAATGAGTGCCTATTCACCGATTGAACAAAAAAGGCTTTGTGCCGTGGAGCATGGAGCAGGGGCTCGGGGCAGATTCCTCTGGAAGGTGAGGGACAGAAGGATCGGGGTGTAAGGCAGTTAACCGGAGCAAGGGCGTTTCACCCCACCCAATCACTATTCCCCAGTATTTGCTGAGGGCCCATGTGCAGCTGGACTGGGTGGGCGCGGCCAGCCCCGGGGCCACACTCCCTGAAACTCCCTGAACCCACCTTCATTCCCTGGACAGAGACAGTCCAGGGCCTCAGAGGTGTGGGAACTGCATTATAGGGCGTGAAGAAGAGAGTCCTGTGGGCTCCAGGGAAGAAGCAGTGCAGTTCCTCATTCCCTGAGCAACGGATCATTCCCTGCCTGGGATCTTTGGGGCACAGCCAGGGCTGGCCCCCAACCCCGAAGGAGAAGAGGGGAGTCCAGCAGGGCGAGGGTGTGTCTGAGGTATGTCAGGAGCCAGTGGGATGAGGGTGTCCACACCCTGGGCGGCGGCCGGCCCCTGGGCCCAACCTGCACCTTGCCACCTGCCTTCTCAGGTAAAGCCGGGAAGCCTGGCGCCGCTCTTGGGAAGACGGGCAAGATGTCTCCTAGCGGCGGGGAGGGCGGTGGTCGTTCTCCTCTGTCCTCTCCCACCAGGAGGGGGAACCGAACTGTCAGAGTAGGAGATGAATGGATGTGTTCAGCTTTTGTGCCGTGATCTAGAGCAGTGTTTGTCAAACCTTTGGATCCTTGTCAGACTGACCACATAGGGTGGGCCCCTAGACCCACCCCTGTAAGGTGGGCCCCAGTCTCACCCCTGTAAGGTGGTCCCTAGTCTCACTCCTGTAAGGTGGGCTCCTAGACCTACCCCCATAAAGTGGGCCCCTAGACTCACCCCTGTAAGGTGGGCCCCTAGATCCACCCCTATAGGATGGGCCCCTAGACTCAGCCCCATAGGGTGGGCTCTGGCCTCATACCCCCCCCTTCCAGTCTTCACCTATATCCTCCTTGGACATCCAGGGGGGCGCTCCAGATGGACAGAATCTAAGTGGAGAGGCCTGGATGCTCAAACTCCAAAACAACTGACCTGTCCAGACTATTCGTCCACTGCTGTGATGGCCCTTTTGTTTTTTTTTGGGGGGGGGGGTTAGCCCACTGCGGGGATCTCCTCTAACGAACCCGAGGGGGACACTGACACCCCTGCAGTCCTTCCCGGAGCGGGGAGCGCGGCCCAGGCTGTCCTCGGTGCCCCTCCTTCCTCCGCTGCTCACCCCGGGAGGTCCCGCACGACCCCTCCCACCTTTGCCAAGTGTCGGCGTTACTGGGTGGACGCGAACGTGTCCCGGGGCAGGCCGGCCCGCAATGCATGAGTTGGGGGAGGGGGTGGGCTCTCCGTGGGGACCTCCCGTCCCCCCCTCTCCCCCGGGCTGCCCCCGCCGGGATCCCACCCTGCGCCAGAGCTGCGGGACAGCCCGGGGGCGCCGCCGCCCGGGTCCCGCAGGAGCCGACGGGCGGGCGATCCCCGCCCCGCCGCGGTCCTCGGGGCCGCCCTGAGCGCCCCGCCCCGGACGCCCCGAAGCCCCGCCCCGCCCCGAAGCCCCGCCCCGCCTCAAAGCCCCGCCCCGGCCGCCCCGAAGCCCCGCCCCGGCCGCCCCGAAGCCCCTCCCCACTCCGACGCCCCGCCCCGCCCGGCAAGCTCGGTCGCTCCGCACGCCCCGCCCCGGCGGCCGGAACGCCCCGCCCCTCCCGCCCCGCCCCGCCCCGCAGCCCCGCCCCGCGCCCGCCGTGCGGAGGCTGCGGCGCGCCGAGCGCATCGATCGGGCCTGGCGGCCGCGGCGCGCGGGCTCGCTGCGCTCGGCGCTCGATTCCCCTCGGCGCGGCGGCGGCGGCGGAGGCGGCGGCTCGGGCCGGACTCGCGGCCCCCGCCATTTCGGAGCGGGCGGCGGCGGGGCCAGAGGCGCGGCGGCTCCGGAGCGGGGCCCAGGTAGGCGCGGGCCGGGCCGGGCCGGGCCGGGCGGGGCGGGCGGGGCGGGGGCGGCGGGCGGGGGCCGGCGGCGGCGGCGGCGGCGCGCGCGCGGGGTCGCGGCCGGCCGGGCTCGGGTCGGGGTCGGGGGCCGCCGGGCGCGGGGCCGGACTCGGGGCCGGACTCGGGGCCGGGGTCGGGGCCGGGGTCGCCGCCGCTGCCCGGTCGGGCGACCCTTCCTGCCGCCTCCTCGCGCCGGGCGGGCCGAGGGCGCGGGGGGCCGGGGCGGCGGCCGAGCGGGCGGCGGCGTCTCCACCCTCCCCCCCCCCCACAGGCCCTCCGACCCCTGACCCCGACCCCCGACCCCGAGCCCGCCCCGGCCCGCCGCGGCGTCCCCTCGGCCCCCGCCCGGCCGGCGGTGACATTGGCGGCCACAAAGGCGGAGCCGGCGGCGGTGTCCGCGCAGGTGTCCACGCCCTGCGGCGGCCCCGGCCGGGGGAAAGTTGACCCGGGCCGCGCGGGGCTGGCTGGGTGCGGGGCCCGCGGCTCCTGCACCCCCGGGGTCGCCTCCCGCCCCGCACCCCCGGGACCCGGCGCCTCCCGCACCCCGAGCCCGGGCCTCCTGCGCCCGGGGCCAGCGGCGGCCCCCGCATCCCCGGGGTCAGCGCTTCCTGCACCCCGGCCCGGCCGCGTCTCCTGCACCCCCGGGGTCAGCGCTCCCCGCACCGCACCCCGGACCCAGCGGCTCCCGCACCCCCAGGCCAGCGCATCCGCACCCCGGGCCAGGGCGCGCATCCCTCGGGCTGGGCCCGGGAGCTCCAGAGCCCCCCCCCCCCCCCATAGCCCCCCGCAGGGCCCTGGGCCGCGCTAGGGGGCGGGGAGCCCGTGCCCCACCCCAGCAGAGGGGGCTTTCTCCCGTTTTGACCCCCGGTGCAGGTGGTCTCTACAGTGGACGCCTGAGGGCGGCCCAGGCAGTGGAGACTCCAGCATGTGGGCCCCCCCCAGGGCCCGGGGCTGACCCTGCCCAGCCTCTCTGGGGGGCCAGCGGCTCCGAAGATGGACCGTGATGGCCCCGTGGTGCCTTGAGGCGGCCCCTCACTGCCTAGTTTTGGTACCTTCTTGGCGCTGATGGATGAGGTTCAGTTTTACCAAAAATTTAAATGGAAAAAAAAATAAATGTTTCCCCCTTGAAATCAGAGGATGGGGGCCGTTTGGGCGGCCCCCGCCGGCTTGAGGTGTGGTTGGGGTGCACCCTCGGGGTCCCCTGTGGCCTGCCGGCTTCGGTGTTGTCGGGTTTTGCCATTTCTCCCCGGAGTTTTCCCAGCAGGCAGGTGCAGGCAGGTGTCTGCGGCCCTCTGGGCTCCGGCTGTGCTCCCGGGCTCACCGCGCAGGTGCCACTCTCCCTCCATCGTGGGGGAAAGGAGGCCAGAAACTTGTGCCTTTTCAAACAACGTTAGCAACGCTAACGCAGCCGAGGGGACCTGAAGGCGGCCCCGGTGCGCTGAGAATTTTTAAAATTCTCGCCGCAAGCGGTTCTTTTGAACTTGATCGACTGTACATCCTGTGTAAAGTGCTGTTTCTTTTGCACGAAAAGACCCAGCGGAGTATGCCGAATAGCTTCGGGCTCTCTTGAGGGGTCACACCACCCTTCCCTGTCACCAGATAGTGGCCCTGGCCTGCAGGAACGGCCTCGGAGGGTGCCTCTATCAGCGTTTGCATCTGCCCCCCCAGGGCACGGCCTGAGCTGTCAGCTGCTCCTCCCTACTCCCCCCAGTCCTGTCCGAGATCTGGGCAGGTGCCGGCCCACAGGAGGGGGCGGCCCTCACCTGGGTGGCCCTGGCCCAGTCTGAGCTCGCCAGCGGGAGCTGGCACAGCCTTGGCCCAGGAGGAAAGAGCTTGGGTTGTGCGTGGGCTGCAGTGGCGAGTTCGGAAGCCACGGGCAGCCCGTGGTTTTATTCTGCGCCTGTAGTGGACTCGAGTATCGGCCATGGAGCCCGCAGGGAACTGGGGGCTTACTTTCCAGGTCAGACGGCCCGTCGAGGGTCGGTCACGGTGCCCTGCCTCAGGGGCTCTAACTCAGTCGCCTCTCTGTTTTCTCGCAAGGCCTGCTGAAAATGACCGAGTATAAACTGGTGGTAGTTGGAGCTGGTGGCGTGGGCAAGAGTGCCTTGACGATACAGCTGATCCAGAACCACTTTGTGGATGAGTATGACCCCACGATAGAGGTAAATGCTTTCACTGCCGCACAGACAGCCCAGAAGTGCAGGACGGCCGTGCTGGAGGGGTCGGCCGAGCGGGGTGTGACCTCAGAAAGGGGGCGTCTGGTGGTCGCCCCGCCGTCTGGTGGTCGCCCTGTGTGCGTTTTCGTCAGAAGCCTGTTGCCAGGCTTCGGGGAGGGGGACTATTACTCTGTCTTGTACAGGTACCGCACGGATGGTTTTCAGTCTGAGAATGTGGATATTGTTACGGATTTCTTGGTATTGCAACGTGATGCTGGAAGTTGGTTGGAGTATGCTCAGTAATCGTTTGAAAAAATGAACAATCTTCACGTAGAAGAAACTACGCTATCTAATGTTGGGGGCACTGGGCCACACCCTGTGCGACTCAGGATCATTCCTGGAGGGTCCTGAGGGACCCAGTGAGGTGCCGGGGATTCAAGCCAAGCCCTGTATGTGCCATGCAGGTGTCCTACCTGCTGAACGGTCGCTCCCAAACTGATTTTCTTTTTTTTTAAGAATTCATCTCTGGCTTTTCTATCAGGTGACATGTAAGGTACCGTTACTAACTCCGTCTTTGTTGCCCTTTTCAATGTCTGGAAAAGGAACGTTTCCTCTTGTTTCATGAAGATTTCCAGCACAGGCTGGAAAGCTGGGGGCAAGTGTGGGCCGAGAGTGGGGGTCAGACGCCGTCTCCCGACAGACGAGGTGTGCAGAGGGGCTGTCCCGAGCCCGTGCCCCTCGCCTTTTCCAGAATGTCATTCGTAGCAGTTTCATGCCTAATCGCAATTTCCAGGGCCTGTTTAACATTCATGGAAATGGAAGTAGGCGATTCACCTCGTCTTAGAGATGGGTCTGGGGTGTTGAGTGTCTCTCGGTCTTCCCCCCCCCCCCCCCCGCCCCCCGGGGCTGAGCAGCCCTGCCTCTTTGTCCCAAGTGTGAGTCCGTCTTCAGAGGCCAGCTGTGAAGACGGGGTGTGGCTCCAGTGGCAGTGCTCCTGTGCTGGTGTGGGGGCCAAGGGTTGGGTCCCCAGTACCGCTGGCAATAACCCCCAGGAGAGTAAGAACAAGATGCTCTGAACAGGTTCCGGAACTCTCTTTGAGTTCCGAGAGACACTTGCATGCCTTGCTCAGAGACAGACCCTGCTGGGGGTCCAGTGACCTTGTTCAGAAGCTTTAGCGCTTCGCAGGTTGATTAAATTATGGCTTGTAAGGAAATGTCAACTGTTTGGTTCTGCTGATTTGCAAAGGCCTGGTTCAACCTGGGAGCACTTTTATTTGGCCTCCACCCTTCAGATTTGCATTCCTTAGGGGTGGGACACCCCTGCCATCGCACGCTTTCTCTTTGCTCAGTGCCTGCTGGAGGATGGTTCTGTCTCTTTCTTCTCGAGGAGACTTAAATAGCTGCTCCGTTTCAGAGCCATTTCTGGCTCTCCCAAGGTTCACTTCGAGTTCAGTACAGTCGTGGTTCCTTGCCCTACTCGACCATTCGTGTCAGATACAAAAGGAAGTTTTTAGACACTCGGGTGGAGCTTGGAAGTTTCCCTGGGCAGACATCTGGCAGGTGAGGGCGCAGAGGTGCCTCCGCTGTGACAGCCGAGGCCGGGAAACGCTCTGTGAGAGCAGGAGAGGGTCAGTTAGGAAATCTGGCTTAAAATATTACGGTGCAGCATCGCCTTAAAGCTCACGCTCCGTCCTGTGTTTGGGGGGCAGGTAGAAAAAGGTGCGTTTCCCCCAGACCTGAAACGGAGTTCTGCCCCCATGGAGGACTTGGGTCTGCAGCATTGATTACTGGTGACCTTTGACACGGCTCCTCCCTCCTGGGTCAGCCGGTGGGGGGAAAGTCCCAGGGAGCGACTGTTATCATCTCTGTCATCTGGGCTCCTCGGGGAAGAAAGGCGAGGAGGATTCAGTCTGCGTTGTCATGGACGTTAGTGAAAAGAGCCGGGGACTTGGGAGTTCCCTGTGGCTCGGAGGTGCTCGCGTCTGGGGAGTGACGCCCAGGGCCGCTGGACTGTCCCATGTGGGACTCACAGCCGCTCTGCTGCCCTGAAGCAAATCAAATTCAGGAAGCAGGTCAGAATTTTAAGTGACTTGAGGTTTGTGGGGGTTTGCGCTGGGCCAGGTAGGAAGGTGGGCGTCCTCTTGCCGTTTTCCCAGCCAGAGGCGACAGATGGCTGCCTTAGCCTCAGTCACCGGCTGGTGAGGGGTATTCTGATGGGTAGGGCCTGAGACCAGTTCTGTGTGTCCAGTTTTACAGTTTCTTAAAAGCAGAAAATAGTTGGAGTCTAGGAAGTGCAGTAGTGGAGGTGGCCGTGGTTCCGTGGCCCCCAAGTCTGGGTGTTGAGTCCTCCCTGCCGTGCCCGGACGAGTTTCCCTGCGCCTTCTCGCAATCCGCCAGAGCTCTGGAGCTAACGAGAGAGCCTGTTAGCAAGAGTCTTCAGACACTTAACCCACTTCACAAGCACGGTACCAGGCCAGAAATGATGTTTTTCCCCCGTGTTTGTGGCAGGGCGACAGCCCGGCAGTGCTGGGTGCCCGGGGGTCGCTCGCAGCGTGGACCAGGGTTCCGAGCTCAGGCTGGCGAGGTCCTGAGCGCGGTGTCCGTGGCCGTCTCGTCCTGGGGCCTCTCACATGCAAGACAAGTGTCTGGGCGCAGCCCCGACTCCAGATGTTTTTTAGTTTTGACATGACTTGTTGCCATAGCATGTTTCCCGAGATGTGTTTTCTCTAAATTTTGGTGAAAGGGCAATTTCGTCTTTCAGAAATAAAAGTCGCGATACCGAGAGCACGAGCTCAATTCCAGTCAGCAGACACCTCCGGGCTGGGCCCCGGGAGCCGAACCAGGTCTCGGGAAGTTCCCCGTCTCGGATTCCTGGCGGCGGGCTGGGCCGTACCTGTCCGGCACTGTGGGGAGGAACTGACTCAGAATGGACCGAGTCGTTCTGTCTCTCATTCCCCGAGTCTCCATGGTGTGTCAGCCTCTTGATTTTGTTTTTTGTTTTTTTTCCCCGTATTCTACTTTTCCACATGCGAAATTGATCTTGCTTGCAGAGTGCAGTTTGCAAGAACCTCTGTTGTGTCCGGCGGTGTTGGAGAGTGAGGGAGCGTGCTCGGCCTGGGGAGAGACGGGCAGGGGTGGGCCTGTCGCTGCTCTCGGAGGGGGCTGCTCCGCTCTGCTGTGGGGGGGGGGGCGGCACGCAGCGGGCTCGGCGGGGGCTGAGGTGGGCATCCGAGGACGTGAGCCGTCCCTCCCTCCCTCCCTCGTCCTGAGTGAGGCTAAGTAGGTTCCAGCTCTGCCTTTTCTCACCGCCCAGTGGGAAACTTCCCGGCGCCTTCCGCGTAAAGGGGAGCTCGCCCGCTGTACCGGTAGCCAGGTGCCAGGTGCCCGGATACCGGTGCCGGTGCCCTTCGGGCTGGGACCTGCTGGGCCCCCTCCTCCCTCCCTCCCTCCCTCCCTCCCTCCCAGCGCGCGCGCGCCCCCTGCCGGCCGGCCGGCTCCGCCTGGCGTCGAGGTGCGCTCGCACCTTTCATTTCCCCTCTGAGCTGCGCGCACCGTCAGCCTGTAGGTACACAGTTTATTCAGAAGTTAGAACTTGTATGATTTTTCCAAAACTCGGAGGCGGCACTTCTCCCCGTGTGGGTGTTCACAGATTGTATGACTGAGTTGGGCCTGACAGAAAGGGCAAGTGAAACGGGGGGGAAAAAGAGCGGTTCTCTGCGTTGCGGGGGGTGGGGGGTGGGGTGGGGGGCTGCTGCTCCTGCGTCTGTGTGCGCTGCAGGGGCACACAGCCGGGCCCGGGGCTTTGTGGCCTGGGGCCTCGAGAGAAGAAGGTCAGGAAGTCAGGGGCCTGGACTTCAAACATCACTGGACATGTTTTATTCTAACGAGGGATTCTGTCCGCGCAAAGCGTTCGGAAGAGGCCGATGAGAGCTGGTCATGGAGATCATTGGAAAGGAAGAAGGTGTTTGCCCCCCCCAGGACAGGCTCACCGTGGAGACGGGGCGTTAATTCCATCAGCCCCCCACCCAGCACTCGCTCTGTGCCGGCTTCCACCCGTGTAGCCAGTCCGGGGCCGGGCCTCGCCCCTACGGAGCACAAAGGGCGCGTCACGCTCTCGAGTGCTCCTGGTCTCCTCGGACTTCCAGTTATGGAACGTGTCTGTGGCCCTGACCTAAACAGAGTGAGATTAGGGGAAATGGACAGTGAAAAATAAAATATTTGACAGGGTTCAGGAGAGATCAACGCCTACCTGAAGTAAGTTTTATTTTCCCTCAGTTACTTTCCCCACTTTTTGCTTTGAAAATTAAGAAACCTCTGGACAAGTCTCGAAGTGTCAACAGCAACCGTTCAAATTAGACTTAGGAGTACGCTGCAGTATTGGCTAGCCCTAGTGTGTGTGTGTATGTGCGTGTGCGCGCAGGATACAGTGTATCCGTGGATCCACACTGGAATGCATATTTATTTGGGGCTTGGGGGGCTGCTTCTGGCTCTGCTCAGGGGGCCAGGTGGTGTCAGGTGGGAGCGGGCTTCGGCCTCTCCTGCATTGCAGTGCCGGCATCGTGGGCTGGTGCTGCTTTGGGCCGCGGGGAGCGGCGCCCTCTGGGGCAGTGCTGATGCCCGACGCGGGCCTAGCTGCCCTCCAGCCGGCGCGCCCTAGTCTGGCTGCCGTGACTGAGGGTCCGGCACTTCAGTGCCCAGGCCAGGTTCCGGCGGGAATGTTCCCGTTCAGCGTCAGCGGCTGTCCACACCCACTCTGGGGTCTGGCATGCTTTCCCTGGTCCTCGGTCTTCCCGAGGCAGCTCGACTGTCCCCTCGGAGGCTGTGGGAACCGGCACTGTTGGCTTATGGGGCTGTGTCGGGTTTCTCTGGCTGGAGGCGGCCAGTTCCTTGGTGATTGGTAAGGGTGAGGTGGCCACTGCCTGTTCGTCATGGTGTGCTCAGAGGGATGCGGCATGCGCTGCTCCTTGTCCTCCGAATCCGTTCCTGTTGCGTTGTTGCAGAGACGGGCACCTTCTCACGCCGCCGTGCGCGTCAGGAGAGATCCGTGCAGATAAGTAGACGCTGCCTTCCCTCTTCGTGCACGTGCCTGGGCTCGCTTTCGAAAGGCCTTGTGTCCGGTCTGTTTGCGTGGTGGCCTGCACCCTCTGGACGGGCCGCGCAGGGTCCCTCTCGGCACAAGGGGCTCTGGGCTCCACCCCCCCTTTCCTGTTCCCAGCTGGGACCCTGCCACTGGCCAGAAAGCCTGAGTCCCTTTGTGGGACTGACAGAAGGAGGACGGCTCCGATGCTTTCTGGCATCGGGGATGGCACTGCTTCTAGAACCTTCCTGGGATGGCCCTGCTTCTAGAACCTTCCTGCAGGCAGAGCTCAGAACTGTTTTTCATGGAAACGTCTTGAGTTCTTTCTCACCTTCCTCCACATCTTTTTCTCTCTTGAACCCTGGACTTCTTTTGCGTAGATTTTAATGTTCCGTGTTAGACAGCTGTTAACATAAAACAATAATTATGTCAGTCTGAGTACTATCTGATTCACAGAAGGTTGAGCAACAAAATAGTAATTTGTGGAATTGGCATTGAATTTTTTTCCCCGTAGAGAAGCAAAGATCCGTTTTGTTTGCAAAATATTCTTAAAATCAGCATTTAGGGAAGCATATTTAAAATTGGAGCTATTTGGTCCTATAAGAATTTAGACTCCTTCAACAGAGGCAAGTGAAAGGAAAGCCCAGGAAAACTCTTTTCTCCTTGGTCAGGAAGCTCCTTGGTGTAAATTAGAAAGAAATGAAGATCCAAATTGGAAAAATTGGGAGTTTGCGAAGGTGGGGGGAGTAAAAGACATTAATATCTAGTCTATGTATTAGAAGAAAAATAAAATAATTTGTGTTTAAATATATAAAAGATGACACCAGCGTTTCCCCACTCTGGAGGTGTCCTGGGTGCGAGAGGGCCGGCACGTCATCAGAGAGAGCAGAAGAAAATGCCCCGGAGCAGTCCGTTGGCCTCAGGCTGTCCTGGGTGTGCTGGCCCGCCCCCTGCGCCCGGCTCTGTCCGATGGACTCTGTGTCATGTGGCGCCACGGTCTGCGCTGCTCCTTGGTCTCCAGGTTTGTGCGCGCAGGTGTTTCCAGCTGGCCTTGTGTCTGGGAGCAGCTGGAAATGGAATTGCTGGTCACGTCCGTCCACCATCCCCTCCCCCACTCCGCCGGGCTGGAGCTGGCCCCGCCCCGGCCGTATTTGGCCCTTGGGTGCTGGGGGACCAGGGCCCCCTGCAGCAGGGGTGCTGCTCCGCCCCTCGGAGCTCTCTCCCGTGCCTTGGGTTGAACTTTCTCGTTTTTGGTTTTGGGGCCACACCCTGCGGTGCTCAGGGCCTAACTTCCGTCTCTGTGCTCAGGAATTACCCCTGGCGGGCTTAGAGCACCGTGTGCGGGCTGGGGATTGAACCAGTGTCGGCCGTGTGCAAGGCAGGCGCCCTCCCTCCGCACCTTCTCCCCGTCCCTGCGTTTATCTCGGTTTGAGGCGCTGTCGGGCTTTTCTCCTCAGCACCTGCACCGCTTGCAGCCGCCCCAGCCGTGGAGACCAGTTCCGCCAACTCCCCACCGCTTCTCACACAGTTTAACCCTCTTCGCCTGTCTCTTGGTTTGAGCACTCATTCCCTGAGCTCATCTCTTAGTCACCTCCCAGCCTCTGGTCTGGTGCCTTTCTGATTTGTCACCCTTGGGAGCCTGGTAAATTCGACCTGCCCTTCCCACTTGGCACAGAGCAGTGACGTCACACAGGGTGACGCTGCGGGCCCCTCCGTGTGCTCATGCTGGAGATCCTCATTGCAGGAGCCTCCTCTGAGCATCGCGGTGCCCGCGTTCCTGGGTTCCAGCCTGCCCTCTCCTGGTGGCCGTCACTCCTGCACGCGGACTTGGGCTCCTGGGCCCACTCACTGAGTCAGAGTTGCGCGTTGGCATTCAGCGAGCCTCGGGAGGACCGAGGCCGTGATACCTGGCCGAGTCTCTGATGATGCCTGCCGAGTCTCGCAGGAGGTGCGCAGGTCTGAGGGTTCCGGAGAGACTGGGCTGGAAGAGGGGGCGCGTACCCCCCAGGCCTCGTCCCTTCCCTGCTGCGTGTGGGACGGGCTCAGCCGTGCTGCCGGCTTCCTGTGTCCTCCGAGCACTGGCTGCACCCGTCGCCTGGAAGCGGATATTCTGTGAGTGGCTTGGCCGTGCAGGGGCAACAAGACGTGAGCCCCGGGGCGTGGTGGGCATCTCACTCCAGCCACGGGCCTGCTCCGGCTGCGCGTGGAGACCCCTCAGATTAGCACGGGGCGCGCGCCTTGCCGACGTCTCGGAAGCGAATCCTCAGACGTGCTGAGCTGACATTTCCAGCAGCCCTGTTCATATTTACAGGAGCATCGAGCGGAATCGCAGCAGGAGCTGGAGATTAGGCGGGCTTAGGCTGAGATGTGCTTATCAGAGGTCTGGCAGGGACGGGGGCACGGGGCCGCCTGTGGACAGGGAGGCGGTTGCTGCCTGACCTCTCGGTTGGCTTCCCTGGTTCGCCGCCTGCGCTGGGGACGCAGAAAGCGCGTGGAAGGCGAGGCCGCTCGGCGGTGCCAGGTCGCTGCTGACCATCACAGGACGGACTGCCACAGGGATGAGCGAGCGAGTGTCTGGGGAGGTTTGGTCTCCGCTTTCAGATTCCTCGTGCAGCGTTCTTCAGCCTTTCCACGCTGCGTCTGGGGTCCGTGGACTAGCGGGCAGTTGGAACAGGGCGGGAGAAAGGAAGAAAGCAAGAGGCCTCTCGGCCCGGAGACCGAGTGCTGCTCTCGGGAGCCTGCAGGTGTCTGGAAACAACAGGAAGTGTCAAGGTGGGACGCACTTTCTGGGTGTTCCTGCAGAAGAATGTCGGAAGGACGTGGGTTCTTGAAACGTAGGAGACCCGTTGGTCCTCCAGGAAATGGATATTAGAAAAGGACTTTGGACCCTAGTACGCTGTTGGAAACCTGGGGAAAACTAGAACTGAAATTCCTGTTCGCACTGATGAAGGGACCTGGGGTGTGGGAGACGGGCGGTGAGGAGCCCCACGGTACAGCGCCGGGCCGGGCGCCCCTGAGCAGCGCTGCGGTCAGTGCTGACCTGGGCCTGGGTCTGCCTGAGCAGGGCCACGGTCACTGCGGGTCCTGGTCCTTTGGAGGCTGGATTCAGTGTCCCTGGCATGTCTCTCTCCAGAGTCTGGAAATTTTTTTTCAGTTTCTCACATGGAGCTCTGTTGATTTGTTTCGTCCAATAGTCATGTGAGTTTAGCCTCTATGAGAACACGCGGCGTGGAAGGTGAGGTCCCCTTGGCTCCCGTCCCCTGCTGTGACAGAGGTGGGAGTCTGCACGTGGTGGGCGCGCTCGTCTGTGCTGAGCCTGAAGCCACACCCTTGCCCGTGGGCCGGGGGACCTCGCGGGGGTGCCGGGCTCGGAGCTCGCAGCCTCGGGCCTGCTGCAGGCGCTCACACTGAGCCGCTCGGGCCCGTCGGCGTTATTCCAGCCCGCTGCTGCCCCGCTTCCTCGCCTGAGACCGTGTCCTGTGCCTTGGCATCCACACGGGGCGGTTCCTTCAGCGGACAGTGGCCGCCTGCGCGTGGCCGCCCGGTGCGGAGAGCGTCAGCGGCCGTTTCCTGGTCAGAGGCATTGTTGGGACAGCAGTTCGCGCGCGGAAGGAAGCACGGAGATCCTGAGGAAGGAGGGGAATTCTCTGCATTTCCGTTTGGGAGAGGACGAGTGCTGTGGGAGGCTCGGCTGCATCTAGAGGGCCAGAGCTGCCCAGTGTGAGTGCCTGCCGCAGGGAAGGGCCGGGGAGGATGTGCCCGTGATGCTGGGATGGCACGAGCTGTGGGTCGGCATTAAGATGCGGTTGATGGTCGGAGGGTTAAGACCCTTGCATTGCACTGTGGCCCGGCCTGGTTCCATCCCGGACGCTGGGTGCAGTCGTGGTCCCAAGCACCACCAGGATAGCCTTCCAAAGATGCCACATGAGATATGTTTCTATTTTTTTAGGATGCCATGTAAAATGTGTGTGTGGTTTTCTTTCTTTCTTTTTTTTTTTTTTTTGGTAACAGTGTTTCTTAAATACAAACTAGATTTCCATGGCATTTATTTGTTTACTAGAAGTGGCATTATGATGTCAAAGGCTGCGAACATTTGCGTGCTGCTCTCGATGAATAACATTGCCGTTTCGCAAAGGATTGTACCTGTTTGTTGTATCACGTGCAGCAGTTGTATTTGTACTCCTGTGAGCTTTTGCTGCCGTAGTGCATATTTCACACAGAAAAGCTCTTGACTTTGTTAGTTAAAATAATCCTTGAGCTGAGTGTGAGGAGAAATGTGTGGAATAACTTTCTTTCTTGTAGTTTTACTCTTGAGTTGGCTGAAGTCACCCTGTTTCATCCTTATTTCTCGAGGCCTCTGACATGCTACAACCGCGGCTCTGGACGTTCATTTGGGACGCAGTTAGACGCTTATTGGTGACAGATCATGATTTTATTTTACATTTCGTTTCGCGCTTCTGTAAGGTGTCATGATTTCTGGTTCAAGGAAGGAGGGGCTGAAAGAGAGCGTTGATACTTTGAAAAATTGAAAGTCAAAGAAATACTTGAACATCACACCTGGTAGAAAAGGGGTGAAATTATGTCTTAAGTCTCTCCCTTCAAGACGGAGCCTCGGCCAGCACTTTTGAGGTAACTGTCACCAGCGTTTAAGTGTCTGAGAGCGGGGCTAGAGCGAAGGAACCGCCCGTAAGGTGCTTGCCTTGCACCTGGTACGTCCCCTCAGACACTGTCAGGAGCGAGCCCTGAGCACTGAACCAGGAGTCAGCCCTGACCGCCGTCGGGCGTGGCCACAAACCAAAGCCCGAGGCTCTCCTGCAGATGGCCACGTCGACTTCAGTGCCAGGCAAGTGTCTCCCTTACATTCTCCAGCACTTCCCAGCCACCTGCCCGAGAGTGCGCCTGCGCCGGCCCGTTGCTGCAGTGGGGTAGGAGGTGTCGCGGCTCTCTGGGACTTCGGGGCCCGAGGCACTTCCTTGACACCTGCCCCAGGCCTGACCGCTCACCTGTCACCTTGCCTGCTGAAGCTGCTTTGAGAAAGAGAGAGAGAGAGAGAGAGAGTGTGTGTGCGCATGCGCGCACACCTGTTTGTGTTCATGCATGTGTATATGTGCGTGTCTGTGTGTGTGCGTGCCTTCGTGTAGGCATGAGTGTTCCTTGAAAGCCAGGTGCTCCATCCCAGGTTCTGTAGTGAAGCCCCCGTCTGTGTGCCGAGTCAGCGCCTGACTCCTGTTCTTCCTCTCCCTCCCTCCTCTCCTGGAATCTGCAGAATCCGCATGCGCTTTGGGGTTGTTCAGCATCCACCTGGCGGTTAGGGAGTGTTCCCTGGACTCCAGCCATGGGTTAGGGCCATAAATTCCCAGCATGGACCATTCTCTTCAGTGGTCCCTCGACTGTAAGTAAAACAGAGGCATGGCAATTACTTGTAAGAACACCAGTCTTTTCCCCCCTTGGATCTAAATCATGAAAGTAATGGAGTTGGCATGATTCGACAAATGCAAATCAAAACGACAGTGCGATACTATCTCACACCCATGAGAAAATGTATCAGAAAATCTGGCCTGGGCCAGCGTGGGCGGGGCGGTGTGGGAAAGGAGCCTTGCTCCTGTGGGCGGGAGTGCCGTCTGGGGAAAGCAGTCTAGAGGTTTCTCCAGAAAGTAGGGTCTGGCGTATGACCCAGCAATACCCCCTTGGCATCTGTCCCCCAAACACAAAGAACATTAATTCGAAAGGATCTGTGCACACCTGCGTTCATCACCAAACCTAGTGTCGCGGTCCAGGTAGAAAAACACGCCTGATGCCCATCTGCAGGTCAGTGGGTCAAGAGGTCGTGCGTGTACACAGGGGAATGGTATGCGGCTCTGATCTGACAAAGAGCAAGACTAGGCTGGTTGCGGCTACATGGTAGAGCTAGAGGAGGCCGTGCGGCGCCCCCATGAAAGGGACAGACACAGAACGATACCCCCCGCCCGCCCTTCTCGTGTGGGACGGGGAGACACAGTGAGACAACATCAGGGACCCAGGGCACTTCACGGGGAACTGGAGGGAGGGGAACCCTGCAGATGGGTGTACGGCGTGGTGGCCGAGTGACATCCGTGAGAAACCATTAATAATGTTTTGTAAGACAAAATGACATTTAAAAAAGAAAATAATAAAGGGCTTGGTGAAATTTGCCTCTGTCTTTTGTAGAGAATTTGTGTCTTTATTCTGAGTATGTCCACTGGCTTTGCTCTCTGTGTAACACCTTTTTGTCATAAGCTGGCTAGCAATAACTCATTTCTGTTAAGCAATTAAATTCATGAATTTACCAATTAATCTTAAATCGGTATGGTGGCATGAAACTAACCAGTTTTTAATGTACATTAAGCAGAGTGTACATTGGGTAAGTCATATTAAGTAAATTCACAGTATCATGCAACCGTTGGTGAGATCATCTTCCAGCACCTCATCCCAGATGGAAACTGCCCACGCCCCACTGAGTCCAGCCCCAGGACGCCTTCATTCTCCTTCTCGTCTCTGTGGCTTGACCTCTTCTAGGCAGCTCCTTGATAGGGAATCAGAGACTGTTTGTCTCTCTGGGTCTAGTTGTTTTGAGCTGGTATAATGTTTTCAAAGTTCATCGATGTTGTATCACTGCGTTGCTTTCTGTGGCTGAATAGCGTTCGCTGAGTGCAAGTGCCGCCTTTGGTTTACCCGTCAGGTGTGTCATAAACAGTCCCCTTCGGTTGGTTTTGGCTGTTGTAAATAATGCCACTTCGCATGCTGCGAGACAGCATGCTGTTTCCTCCCCACTTCATCTCCCCAGGACCAGAGTGGTCAGGCCTCGTGGTCATTCTGTGTGCTGCTTTCAAGGCGCCGCTCATGCCCGTCCCGGCGTGCAGAGCTGCCGACTTCTCGGGCCTCCTGAACACGGTTGTTTTCCGTTACTCTCCAGAATGGGTGTGAGGAGTAACGCTCAGCCGAGTTTCCCTAATGCTGTTGAACGTCCCTTCCGATGCTTATTGGTCATTTGTTCATCTGCTTTGAAGCAGCTCCGGGTTATCTGTCTTACATTGCTATGTCTGACGCCGTTTTCAGAGCCAAGGGCGCACCCTAATAATGCGACTGTCTCCTTTCCCAGGACTCCTACAGAAAACAAGTAGTCATTGATGGAGAAACCTGTCTCTTGGACATTCTCGACACGGCGGGTCAAGAGGAGTACAGTGCAATGAGGGACCAGTACATGCGGACTGGGGAGGGCTTTCTCTGTGTGTTTGCCATAAATAATACTAAGTCATTTGAAGATATTCACCATTATAGGTGGGTTTCAAGTGGAGAGAGTAAGTTGCCATTCAAGAGTCCTTTATCTTGCGTTGTTGACTGTTTGCTGAGCACCGCACCCTGAGGAGCGCATTTCTACTGTAAACCAGCCCCTTGTGCAGACCCAGGTCTCGGCTCTGGGCGGTGAGCTCCTCACTACAGGAGCGGCGCCCGCTGGGGTCAGGACACCCATCGAGGGAGGGAAACACCTCAGCAGTCCTGGGCAGGGGTTTGAGGTGCTCACCCCTGAAAGGGCCTTCAAAAGAACCAGGCATACGTAATTAGGATTTCTTGGAATCAGATCAACAGATCATCTTTGGAGATGTAGGGGGGAAAATGCAACTCTGGAGGGGAACAGAATCGAGACATTGTGCTTTTCAAGAATCTGACAGACTTGCATAAGTGTAACTTACTAACAGAAACTTTCAAAAATCATTCTTCAAGAATGGCTCCGAGTTTATGTCTTTAAGGGGTTAGCGTTTCCGTGAGCAAGGTTCCGTGCACATGTGCCGCTCTCTGGTCATGGCAGATGACAGGGAATTGCCCTCGGAAAAGCTCCGGCATTGTATGTGCACGTCCTGCGGCAGGTTTTCCTGTAACCTAGTAATGGAGAAGAAGAAACCCGGCAGCGCTATTTTTGCCGAGCAGTGAATCGGTACGAAGGTGCTGACTCATCCAGCCCCTCTCAGCGAACGAGGAGAGAGACCGGGACTGGGAGCTGGGCCTGACTCCTGTCCACTGTTCCTTCTCCCACGCTGTGTCTTCAGTTATTAGAAGTATGAAGGAAGAGTTATACTTACATTTTACACGAAAAAATCTGAACCTGCAGAAGGCCTTTTACAGGCTACTGTATGCGTATTATAGACAGAGAAAGTAGGTGTCCGTCAGCTGGCACTCCTGTTGGAGAAAGGCAGGTGAAAACTAAAAACACTTGTAATTCTATGCGTTTGCATCTGACCACACGTACAGCATGTGTTTGTGAGACGATGGCCTTGAAGAGCACGCCCCATTTTCAAGGCTTTGATCGTTGTTACCGGCCCTTGAACCCATCAGATGGCAGTTTCTAGTGGGTTGAACTCTTGAGACCTAGAACTTCCTTCCCCCTTGAAAGAGGGCGGCAGCAGCGCCCCTGGCAGGAAGAGCGGGGACAGCCGGTCTGGTGGGTGGTCATCCCAAGACAGCTGCGGGGGTCTGGGGGGAAATCTTCCTGTTACTGAAGCCTCCGTTTTGCTTTCTTTTCTTCCTCAGAGAACAAATAAAAAGAGTCAAAGACTCTGAAGATGTCCCCATGGTCCTAGTAGGAAATAAATGTGATTTGCCTTCTAGAACAGTAGATACGAAGCAGGCGCAGGACTTAGCAAGAAGTTACGGGATCCCTTTCATCGAGACATCAGCCAAGACAAGACAGGTAAGTGGGGCTGCAGTGAACCCGGGCCCGTGCTCTGCTCACCGTCTCCAGTGATTTCGATCAGCCTTGACCTACTAATACTCTCGTGGCATCACTTCAGGGGCAGGAGGGTCAGAGCAGTGGTTAAATCCTCGAATGGCGTTTGTCTGTTTTTCTCCTCCGTACACTCAGCTCGGAAATAAAGCAGTGTTCGTGTGTTAAATGCTCTGTTAAGGAGATGCTCGGACAGTGCTTCTCAATTCTGTATTCGTGGTGTGATTTGGGGCTTTGATTTCTTTCCACGTTCAACAGTTCAATTCTGCTCAGCACGTCTTCCATTCAGGACTCAAGAAACTGGGAGGTCTCGGAGGTTTCTTCTCTGTTCGATCCACAAACCAAGGGCCAGGAACTCTTGAGTTCCCTGTTTCCGAAGCGCACGTCAGAGTCTTATGTCCTTCCTGTACTTTCAAATTAAATTTTGTATTTGAAGAATTTTACTTTTTAAAGGATATATTTTCTTTAGAAGAAAATATATTTTTGAAGGAAATTAGAGCAAGAAAATAGAAGGGAAATAGCAATTCTCAGTTATTTGCTTCCTCTGTCCTGACAGATAAATGCTAGTTTGGCGCTGACTATGATTTCATCAAACATCTTCTGTTAACTGATTGCTGGAGGGATTGGAGGTCCCAGGGCCCAACCCCAGTGCCTCTCACCCAGAATCGTCTTCATTTCATAGGACTTTCTCTCTTTCTCTGAGCAGAACGTTGCAGTTGATGTGATGTAGCCTTGTTGCTTGCCGGAGCCGAAGCCCTGATAACAGTCAGGTGTATTGCACCAAACTAGGAATGGTCCGTGTCTGCTCCGTGTAAGACCAACTCTGTTCTGGCTTCATCCGCTTCTGTGTTCTGAGCCCAAGAAGCCCGTTTTGTGCAATGTTGACCTCTCTAAGTGTAGGAGTCAAGAAAATGGGTGAAGAGCTCATCCAGGGCTGTGTAGTTAATTTCCTGAAAACAGAAAACCTGCTGCCTCATTTCTCAGACTTTTTAGAAGAGGCTTTGTAGACTAGTCAGTGTTTGAGTCTGCATTGTACAGAGGAAAGAGAAAACCCGAGCCTTGGCGCAATGTTTCAGAGGGTTGTAGCCAGCGCAGCGGGCCAACAAGGTGTAGGCACGGCCAGGGCGGCAGGCTCAGGGCAGTGGGCCATTCCCGCTGCACTTGTGAGTCCACCTTGTGACGCACCCACTCAGGGCAGTGGGCAGGGGTCGCAGGCTGTTCCGACACCTTCTGACACACACTCACTGCCGTGTCAGGCCCACACGTCACACATGGAGATGCGGGGCCGGCAGCGACAGGAGAAGGAATTTGCGTTCCTGCCCCGTTGTCCTCCCCGTCTTCTGCCGTAGATCTGGTCATACTGTGTCTGTGGTGTGGTCTTGGTGTTTGACCTCGACGCTCTGAAGACACCACTGCATGCATAATTCATCAAAACTAATAGCTTCATAAAGCTTGGTGGGAAGGCGAAATGTCGCATGAATGATCTGAAAATGGATTGATTAGAATTTGATTTGTAGAAATTGTGTGGATCATCTGAAATACAGGGCGACATAATTGAAAGAAGCCCTTTCTTTCTTAACCGAGCTCTCAGGTTCCCTAATACTTAGAGCTTGAGTTACTGGTATCTGTATGGAATCTTGCTAAGCTCTAATTTAGATGTTTTAATTTCTGGCCTTTGGTTTCTCTTTATTGCATGAACTTTGATTAGCCTCTTGCAAGTTTATTCATCTTCTGTTGAACTGAAATTTGACATTTGGATGCTCCTGGAAGACTTCAAAGGGCATTCCAAGTAAAGATGATCAAACACAGTTTGCAAAATTGAATGCGTTTTACAGCTCCCGGTTTTGCGGCCCTATTTTCTGCAGAGTATTATGTTGCTCATCTGCTGTAATTGGTATTTGGATGAAGTGACTACGCGTGTTCTTACAGCTTTCAGTGAAAGCACTTGGTTCATGTCTTAGCTTTTGGTCTTGACTATGAACTTAAAATTTTTTTATTCTGTCCATGTGAGCAGCATCTTAAGGAGCTTTTTTTTTTTAATATAAATTAGAAATAGAGCGTTTAGCATTTTCTGAGCCCTGCTGTACACCCGGTGTAGTGGGGTTCAGAAGAGGCTTCCCAGGTGTGTGGGTGGGACGTGGGCATCAGTCTGCCGCTCCTTCCACCTCCTGGGAGAACCCCGATTTGGGGGTGGGGTGCCCATCACGAGAGCTTCTTCCTCACACCTGTGTGCAGCACAGAGCAGCCTCCAGCCTCTGCCTTGCAGCCCCTGGTGCCTCAGTGCAGGGCAGTGGTGGGCCCGTCTCTCCTTTTCCCCCTGTCTGTGCGCGTTCTTCGGATGCACAGAGTTGGACTTGCCCTTCAGCTAAGTCTGATGTTGATTCAGTGACTAGCCAGCTGAAAGAACGAACCTGGAAGGCTGAAGGAAGAGTTCCCTCCCCACAGTGACCTTCCACGAATAGGTTGGCCGCACCCTAGTGCCACAGAGCAAAGTCTCGTTCCTCCCGTTTCTCTCCCCACGGAGCACGGGGTTGCATCTGTCTCCTCTTGGATACTTAGAAGTGGTGTTTCCTGCGGGAATTTGCAAGAGGACAGCAGATAATAAATAACTCGCCCAGGACTAAATATTTGTTCAAAATTAAATCTTAGTGAAAGCATTATGGGCCCCAGGGTGGAGAATAAAGCTGTTTGCTGGCAGCTCTCTCTGGGCCGGAGGGCTCTGTTTCCTCAGGCCCACGGTGTCTTCTCTGAGAGCTGGCTGAAACATTTGCAGATCTCTTCTTTTAAAAAGTTGGACTTACATTAGCATTTGTGCTTCTGTCTCTACACAAATGTTTTCAGTTCTTTCGGTTTAATAAGGGACCTTTGCAAATACATGTAGGTGACAACAAAGCATCTTCTCCAGAAAAAGTCCCTTGAGTACCAGAGCCAAGTGGGTATTAAACACTTGTTCTGGCTCTACTTTGTCTTTTAAAATGACCCACAAACTTCGGGGTGTAAGACCGGCTCCGTGCACGTGTGCTTTAAGATGCACGCAAGGGTAAATGATGTCTGTGCGACTTCACGGCATTACTGAGAGAAAGGAGTGACTGGAACAGAGACGCTGTGGTGACCTCCTGTGAGCGTTCTGTTAGTGGAAATCAGCAGGGAAGAAGCCGCGGTTCTCGGTTGTCGACGTCAGCCGTCGAGGCTCTCCTACTAAATTCTCGGTGGTGGGCAGTGATCTCCTGGCAATGACTGGCTTCCGCTTCTCTCTGCATCGCGGGAACGAGAATCACGTTCTGGCACTGGTGACGGGGTCGTGCACTTTCAGCAGCGGTGCGGGACGCTGATTCTGGAACCCAGGGCCAATCCACGCGCTGCCGGGCAGAGGCCGCTCCGATTGCCCGCACGGCTGGCCGGGACTCCCACCTGGCCACTTTTTTTTTTTTTAAACAGGAGTAGAAATTTGTATTCCTAAAAGATCTGAGCTTTTACCTGGTTTGTTTTATTTACATATATTTTAATTTTCTTTTTCAAATTGAAAGATCATCATTGTGAAAGGGTCAGCTCATAATTGACATTTTACTAAGATAGTCATGTTTTTTTTTTTATTGTTAGTGGAATAGAAATATTTTATACCTGGTGGTGAAATAACTAGAGATGAACAGTCCACTACATAGTCGACGCAGTCAGTGTTCATTCCTTAACTGGAGCTTGATCCCATAAATCTTGGTTGAAAGTTTATTTTCAGGCTAGGTTACAGAAATCTGCTGAGGCAGTTCTTAGTATATGTTGGGAGATTTATTACAATTAACGTATCCTGTAGAATGGGGGTGCTTGTTCTCCCCTGAACTACTGCAGGAGAGTCGGCCAGTTCTGTCCCTGACAGAGTCTTGAACAGCAGCTCAGACTTGCCACCTGCGCACGGGGCGTCTACTCACAGTTTGGGCCCGAGAGAGATGCTGCGGAAAGTGAGTGACCTTGGCAGTGCTCAGAGGGAGAGTAAGTCTCGATCGAGGTGAAGACCGCAGGGGAAGCTCAGTAGCATATCAGCAGTAAGAGAGACCAACTTTCCCCCTTCTAAACATTGAATTCTTTCCAGATGAACAAACCCATATCTCTTTTTATACCCATATCTTTTAACTTGCACAGTCTAAAGATTCGTATTTGTAGACATTTATTTTCAGCTGTTTCTCCTTTGGCTGTAGGTTTCTTCCCCCGTAGGTTTTAGTTTTCTCTTCGTTTTCCCCCCCCCCCCCCTTGGTGTTCCTTTTTTCTTGTTTTTTTTTTGGGGGGGCGGGGGTGGCACATTTGGCTGTGCTCAGGGCTCACCCTGGGCAGTGCTGGGATAGAGCCTGGGACTGTCCGCTCTCAGCTCACGCTGGCACTCCAGGTAACTACACACTTTGTCCCCAGTGGCACCTCCTAATTTTCTGGCCTGGAAAAGACATTAAAACCTGTGATATTTGTGTGGCCATGCACAATGGTGTTAGCAGGCAAACAAGCACAGAAGCCAGTATCAGTGAATACAGTTCTGAAAATGTATTTCAAGATCTGTGGTGAAAATACAAAGAACTCAAAATGCATTGCTGCTCTTCCCATCTCTATATCAAACAGTTCAAAATGGCTTTTTTTCTTTTTGTAGTACAATAATCAGTTTCTCCATTAGCAATTTTACTTTAATAATATTACTCATTTTCTAAAGCACTGTTCTCTGCAGACCCTAGGGCTGACTGTGCTGTAATCAGAGAAAATTCAAGATTCTGCTCTCTTGATCCAACTTTATTCAAGTGGTTCTGTGCCTTTTTTTTTTTTTAACCAAGGTTGAACATCACCTTGCACTGTTTTTCCTCCTCACTCCTCAGGCAGGCGGTGTTAGAGGAAAGCAGGGAGGAGTGTAGGATTCAGCGAAACAGTTGTTTTCTCTAAGTTCAAGAAGTAATTCAAGTTTCAGTTTAGGCTTGATTATTCCGTAACTAGCCAAGTACAATTCTTGTGTTAGTTTGGTAAAAATACTTGTATTTAGGTTATCATAATCTCCCCTAATTTCACATTCAATTTTTAAAAATTCTCATTCCATTACAAAGCAAAGTGATTTTAAAGATCAAACCAGGATACAAGCCTGCATCCCCAGTTTTACTAAGACAATCTGATTCCTGTTTAAAAAAAAAAAAACTCTCAAGTAAAGCTCATCATTTTCAACTTCTGCACATGGCTTTCCCAATCAATCACGATTACCAATAAAACAGACTTTAAAGAAGTTGTGTTTTACAATGCAGAGAGTGGAGGATGCTTTTTATACATTGGTGAGAGAGATCCGACAATACAGATTGAAAAAAATCTGCAAAGAAGAAAAGACTCCTGGCTGTGTGAAAATTAAAAAATGCATTGTAATGTAATCTGGTAAGTTTGGCATATTCATTTTGGCAGAAAACACAGAGAACCAAAGGTACCAAAGTAGCAGCCGCTGTATAACTCCCCAGGTGTGGGTTCTACTCAAGCACTAAAGAAAAGGAACCTGAGGCTTGCTTCCGTCCTTGGTGTGTTTCTTTTTAATCCAACGTGCACTAACTTCTGGTTGAGGTTTCGACTAGGCTGCATCATCCGGTCTGGGGAGCAGAGGTAAGAGAGCGCCAGCAGGCTGGCTCTCCGCCTGCGTTTTCCAGCACCTTCTTTCAGCACTCTCCGGGTGGACCTTAATTTCAAGGGTATTCCACTCCCACTCTCACACCACATCCTCAGCTCAGGGCCTCGGATCTCATGCCGGGGAGAGAGAGCGTGTTTGGTTTGACGGTACTTCCTGGTGCCGCCAGATGAGGCTTGTGGAAAAGAAATGACCTTCACTGCTCTCGAAGTCCAGGTCGCGGGCTTTCTGTGGCCCGTGGGATTGTCTCCGGTGATGTAAGCGTAGCTCATACAGCCTTTGGCCGTGCCACTGACGGCTCCTGGTCTCACGTGACTGTCCTCAGAGACATAAATGCCTCGTACGTCCCCTCCCCGGCTGTGGCTGCTGCGAGCTCATCCCCGCTGCTGGCCGGACACCCTTTCCGGGAGCGCCTTCTCCAGCTGAGCCGGCCTTCCTGCCCCCTGCCTGCCTCGCACCCTACTACAAGAACCGCTTTTCTCTTTGACTCAGCATCAGGACAGGAGAAGCTGTGTCTCTACATTGATTTTGCGGTGCTAGGGATGGAACCCAGGCCCACACACACGGCGAGGCATGTGCCCCCCCCACCAAGCCACATCCCTGGCTCCCCGAACTCTGTGCGTTTGCTTGTTTGGAGGCTCCACCCAGCAGTGCTCCGGGGCTGTGCCTGGCTCTGTGCTCAGGAGTGACCCCCAGTGGTGCCGAAGGGACCGTATGTGGTGCCCTGGATCCAGCCTCCAACAGCTCGTGTGTGTCGTAGGGACCCACCCACCCAGCCTGAAAGACGGCACCTCACAGAGGCACCAGTTCCTGCTGAGTTCTGTGACGTTCCTGAGTGTCACCCTTAGCAGTTTCTTCATTTAGAAGTCGTGGTCAGATCGTGATCAAACATTGCAGTGCAGCTTGAGAGATGAAACTTAAAACCGCAGTAGCAGTGACCAGATTTAAGTGACGATTTTTTACCTTCAGCTTCTGTTTTCTCATTATTTTAAAGTAGAATTATTTAGGGTACAATCAGTTTCAATTTAAAACAAGGGTGGAAGCATCTACTGTAAATTTTTAATTTGTGTAAACTACTCTGATTATATGGTATGAAATTTAATTGTTGAGCATGATGAATTCTACTTAGTGGATGTGAAGCGCATTTATAATTTTAAAAACATACCTGGAGTAGTAAATAGTCTTCAGAATAACATTTTTCCAAATTTGATAGAGGCAGATTATCTGCAGATGAGTTTTCCTTAGTTCTAGAATGAATGAGCTCGGCCAGTCTTCACTGGAACGCTGCTCTCGCCTTTTACATGTCTAAGTGTGGCTCATTCACATTTACACATCTATACGGTTGGACCATTTTCCTAACCATTGGAATTAATTTTGATAAGACAGAAATCAGAGACGGGTGCGGTGTGAACATGCTGTTAAAGATTCGTCTCCTGGGTCCCGTTTCACCTGACAGTGGGGCCGCCGCCGCCTCCCAGAGCCAGTGCTGCCGTGTCGTTGCTGGAGGCGAGCACGTACAGATGTGTGTTGAAAGGAGATCGGCGCAGGGCAGGGCGGTGGGGGATGCGGGACCCAGACCAGACCAGACCAGACCAGGGCTCCCGCCTTTCCGAAGCCTTCAGATTCCAATCTGTCTGGAAGGATTAGGACTCGGTCAAGGAGCGCCTTGGTTGTTTCTTTTACCACTCAGGAGACGAATCTTTAACATCATGTTCACACTGCACTCATCTCTGACTTCTATATTTTATAAAAGATAAAATGATTTCAGTGTTTCAGGAAAACGTTTCAGGAAAATGTTTCAGGAAAACAATTCAATCAAAACACAGCAGAAAGTTCCTTTTTTTCTTTTTTTGGTTTCTTTACAAGGTTATTAAAAGTCTTGTATTGCTATAAACGATGTTTCTTCACATTGCCCCTCTCTCTTGGGTGAAGCAAAGGCATATGTTTCTGTTGCCTCAGTAATGACATCAGAAGGTGGCGAGCGAGCTTTCCAGCACAAACGGGGGCCGGAGGGAATTCACGAAGTTCAATGAGTGATCCCAGAATCCCACTGATTCTTTTCATTTGAACAAGCCTCTCATTTCTCCTTTGTTCTTTAAAAGGTTGCCAAAAATCAACCAAAGGTCACTCAAATGAAATGTCCTGAATTTCACTATTATTTGAAATACTAGTTGTAGAAGATGGGTGTGATGCAGTAAAGCAGATCATATTATTGTAAACTTCAAATTTTTTTCAAGACAGTAAGATTCATGGATGTGTTTGTGTGACTGTTGAGCAGAGGTGATTAGAAGGCGGGGGAAGAAGAAACCTTGTTCATTGTTCTTCAAGTGGCTTGATTTAAACAGCTCCATTCCCGGGTTATTGTTCGCAAGACTCCCTCTAGTGTCCAAGTCTGAAAGCATCATTAGGTCCTAGTCACTGCTCAGCTGGACGGATCATAAAATATATCGAAGAATAGGAACTGCAGCTGTAAAATGAACACGTCGGTGCTACTGCAGACTGATAGCTCAGTTAAAAACAAATCTGCCATGAACTACAAAAATTACAAGTCATATAAATGAAAAGTAATGAAATATGAAGGATATGTTAGGATTTTATTTTGCTTGAAATTTGCTTTTAATGGGACACGCAGTGATTGACTTCGGTATGGGTCTTTTATAACTGTATTGCAGGGTTAAAATCTAGAGTCCCACTCTAATTTTCAAGGGCCGTTTGTCATGTTATGCATGATTAAAGAGCAAAGTATTCTGCTGTGGAATCCCCCTGCAGCCATACCTACCTGATGTCAATATTCGCACTGTCACGGTAGATGGGAGCTCAGGGACCAAGTGGGAATTTCTTTCAACGGAACTGGTTCAAAGTTTTCTGAACCATACTTTGGTTTTGTGTCATTCTGAATGTTTAATACATTGAACCGGAACCAGGAACTGGTACAAAGATGTGGTTAGGGCACATGCCTGGCACATGCTGTCCCACGTTCCGTTCCCAGCACCACCTGGTCCCTCGAGCAGCACCTGGTGCAGCCCTGGAGGCCCTGGCACTGCAGGCGCTGCCAGCTGACCCTGGGCGCCACAGAGTGACCAGCTGACTCCCAGCATCGCATCCTCTGTATGCCCACGTACTGAAGCACCATCCTGGTGGAGCCAGAATTAACTGTGGGGCCCTGGGCCCCCATACCTCCAAAAAAAAATCCAAACAGTAATAAATAAAAGAGCCTTCTCCAAACTGGCAAACTATACCACATTTTACTCATTTCTCCTCATAACAGAGGGATCATATTTTCAAAGAGTGTTTTGTTCGGAGGCAATGCAAATTTATAAGTGAATTAAACTAATGCCTTAATCTGTAATATTGGAAAACGAAAAGTGTATACAGATAATGTTTACATACTGGTAATGATGGAAAGCTGAACACGCTAGTGTTTAACAGGAGCTCCAATATCGTGTCTTTAAAAGGTGGCAGAATCTTTTTTTTTGTTTTTGTCTTTGGACCACATTTGGCAGTGGTCAGAGCTTACTCCTGGCTCTGGGCTCAGGACTCACTCCCCGCAGGTCTCAGGGACCATGTGGGATGCCAGAGATTGAACCCGGGTTGGCAGCGTGCAAGGCAAGCGTTCTCTCCATTGATTGCTCCAGCCCCCACGATTGGTATAATCTTCAATGACATCTTACGTATTCTTAATAACCTTTTGTTTGCTCTAATCGTAAATGATCTTTGAATTTTTAAGTAATCCTTTTCCTTAATTTTATAATCTTAAAGCTTCTAATGTCTGGAAACTCGGGTTATTAAGTGTAGGTGACATAAACATTGAGTTTTGGTGGCTAAGGTATGTCAAAATGGAAAAATTTGCGAAGTAATATTGAAAAATTTGTTACATAAAAGATTCCTTGTTATCAATTTTCATTACTTTTTGTTGTGAATATCCATGTTCTTATTTACAAGATTGAGAAAAATGCCCACAAAGAAGACATTTAAGAATCCTAAAAGTCTAATATATATTCTTTGCCTGAAGAGAATGTAAAGTGTCTCATTTTAGTCAGTTACTGATTTTCTGTCTGATTATTTGTGCATCCCTCATCATGCTATATTCACATTTTAATACTTGTTATGTGTTTCAGGGTGTTGATGATGCCTTCTATACATTAGTTCGAGAAATTCGAAAACATAAAGAAAAGATGAGCAAAGATGGTAAAAAGAAGAAAAAGAAGTCAAAGACAAAGTGTATAATTATGTAAATACAATTTGTACTTTTTTCTTAAGGCATACTTAAGTAAAAGTGGTAATTTTTGTACATTACACTAAATTATTAGCATTTGTTTAGCATTACCTAATTTTCTTTCTGCTCCATCCAAACTGTTAGCTTTTATCTTGAATGCTTATTTTAAAATGACAGTGGAAACTTTTTCCTCTAAGTGCCAGTATTCCCTGAGTTTTGGTTTTTGAACTAGCAATGCCTGTGAAGAGGAAACTGAATACCTGAGATTTTGTCTTGGGGTTTTTGGTGCATGCAGTTGATTATTTCCTATTATTCTTACCAATTGTGAACTTTGGTGTGAAACAAATTAATGAAGCTTTCAGTCATACCTACTCTGTCTTTTCTGTAGTCACTTAAACGATTGATAACCAACTATCATTTTGAGTTGCGATTTCCTGCTACGCCGAGGGAACGTGAATTTATAGGCTCCCTGTAGGTCTGCTTGTAGACACCATCCGTGTGATTTCACTCACCCTAATGATTGTCAGGTTATGTTGTTCACAAAGGTTTCACCCTAATGATTGTCAGGTTACATTGTTCACAAACCTTTGCTCCCTCTTTCCACTGCTGTTTGTCATGGCCATGCTCCTAAAATATATTTTTTCTATAAAAAGGGTGGAAAAAAATGGAAAAAAATACAAGAAATGCTAAGGGCCATTTCCTTTCCACACCAGAGAGACTGCTGTGAGCGCCTGGCAGCTTAGCCTGTTAGGGTGGACCCCACAGGAATGAGGCTCACAGCAGCCACTGGGGGCTATATTTGCCTGCTACGAAATTTTTGTAATTATTGAGAAAACACAGATGAAAAAAAAATCTTGTAGTGATTACATAGAGTCTCCCTGTGTCAGGTTACTCTGTTGGAGCCCAACTTTGAAATCTTCTCTTGAACTTGTCTTTGGAAATAGTCTGGGTGCTGGCAGTGATGTGGAAAGGAGGTTTAGGCCTGTCAGCTCGTAAGGATCGGGCCACGACGTGGCAGGCCATGCTCCTGGGACCGTCAGAGCGTGTCTGAGCACTGGCGCAGGGCCTGAGCCCTTGTCTCCCCACATGGTCTTGAGTCGGTGGGTGAGACGTGGGGACCCGGAGAACCTGTAGTGCAGTGAGACATTCTCACCGGTTGTCCTACGAACAGATGAGGAGGAGGAATACCTCTTTTGCTTCAGGCAAGCCACCTTCAAAATAATTTTTTAAATAAATGGTGGGTGCCGAGATTTAAAGAATACTTTCAACAACGAAGCAAGAACACTTCCAGGTTTCTAATATTGGCTATTTCCTTAACACTGGCTTAAGTCACAATTCATAAATACTTTATAAGTCCGAACCATTTTTGAAGGTGGATGCTTAAGAAATAGACAATAAAGGTTCCTTCGATGTGACTGAACGTTACTGACTCTGAAATCTGTGGCATGAGATGGTCCATCGAGGGGCCGCATCGCCGGGCCGGAAGGAAGGTGGCCTGGATTCCAGTCCTGCATCTCCCAGCTCCGGTTCCGGACAGACCCTTCCCATTCATTGCTTCGTGGCCCAGGAAGTCATCTCAAAGGCTGAATAGCTTTACACTCTGATTTGCATTCAGTTTACATAAAGATAGACCTATTCGTCAGTCTCGGCACAATCTCTAACTTTTTACCTGTCTTCTCACCTGCAGCGCTAGTACTGAGCAAAATTGTAGTTTGATTAAATGTCCGTTCCCGGTGTCGCCTGGCCTGTCTGCCCGCTCTGCCCGTGTCTTGTTGCTTTTTCTCTGAATACTCGTTTCCCTAACCTCAAGATCTATTGCTGCTTCGGGTGTCTCCGCGAAGGCTTCCTGTCAGGCTGCATCAGGCGCAATTGCCCCACGCTCTCCTCAGGCGCAACCGAATCAGACACCCCGATGTGGGACTGGCCCGGGCAGCTCCTTTGCAGGGGCTGGCTGTAGCAATAGCGTCTTCATCCTTGGTACATCATCTCTTTGCTGGATCGTCCTTTGGTGACTAGGAATTTTCAGAACTGCTCTGAGTAGACGGCACCCTGTCCAACGGAAGGAGGACTGAGTAGCGGCAGCGCTGAGATGATGTGGAGTGTGCAGTGAGGTTAGCCTTGGCGAGAGTGATACATTCCACTGCTTATTAACTCAGATCTTACAATGAAAAGGAGTTTGAAATTTGAGCCTCAAGATTTTTGGCAGAATTCATTTATTCAACCGAAATCTGAGTGCCTACTGGTTGCTGGCACTGCACTCGGCAGTGGGGATTTCTAGGGACCCCCAAACAAGGGGACGTGGTTCCTTGATCGGGAGCGTCTTAGTGAAGCATTTGGCACGTGACCCAGAGATACCACCATGCTTAATTTAGGCTCTCAAGCAGGGATTTGGTCTCTTGTTTCTTCTAGTTCTAAAGTAATTGTCTTCCTGATTCCAATGTAATTGTTTAATCAAACTACTTTATATAAATTACTTTATTGTTTAAAAGGAATAAACTTGATTATATTGTTTTTCATTTGGCATAACTGTGATTTTATTGGGGCAGTTACAAAGTTGTATTAATATTAAAATTCCCAGATGTGAAATACTCTAATTGGTCTCTTTGTCTAAGTAATTAGACTTTTAAATGTTGAATTTTAAAATAGTTTTATCTGGGTATGACTACACAAGGTGCCTGAACTAATTCATAGAAGGCTTGTTTCATCTCAGTCAGATTTCTGAAATGAGATACTAAACCACAGCTTGAGGGAACGTTCTCGAGGGCAGGGTGTGAAGACTATAGTTATACAGTACCTCCTCTTGTTTCTACACGAGAGAAAGATACGCCATACTTCAGGAATTGCAGTGCATAGTTGGGGTGGGGGGGTTTTTAGGACTCTTGAATTTTTGATGTAGCTGGGTATTTTCTTTTTTTAAGTAGTAATCCTTAATTATGTGAATCCTGAATGGTCTGACAAAAGGTTTGTTTATATAGAGATTTTTGAATGGGAGAGATAATCCTAGAAGTAACATGTTACCTAATTATTACCGCCTTAAAGATAAAAATCCTATTGAAGTTTTAAAAAAAATGACTAAATTCCATAGTGTTTGACATTAATATGTTTATGGAAGAATGGAGCAGGCATGTGTCGTCTGAGTGTTCCCAGTTAGGAATTCCAGACTCGGTTAACTGAGTCACACTGCACAGGAGTTGAGAACTGAGCTTTCCTAGGCCATCACACCTTGGCCATCTTTGCACAATTTTGTTCCAATACACAGGACTGTTGTGAGGCATGTTAAGTTGCAGTTTTCATAAGTTCATCTCATTTGTATGTATTTCCTGTTTTTTTTCCCCCTCTCTAACCATTTCCCGCAAGTAATACAGGTTAATTTGTTGTTGGCAACTGACACTGTCATTTCCATTTGTCAAATGCAGTCATTTATTATATAGTGAATTTTAAAAGAATCCGTAAGTCACATTAAAGCCAAATTCCTATTAAGTTCCTTAATACTGGTAGCATGAAACCTGCATCAAGAAACTGAGCAGCACACAGTCGGCAGCTGTAAATTCCTTCAGAAAATGAAAATTCTTTCTTAAAGGTCTATTCATACCAATTCCGAAGAAGTCATAAACCAGATGAACAGTTTTTAGTTTCCTATTTTCCAGTGCCAGTTTGGGTGATTGGCAATTCAAATGAATTTAGAGGAATTTATTACCTGCCCAAATGTCAGTTAAGGGAGGGTTCCCCTGTCAAGCTAAATGGGTTATGTAATGTTTTATCCAAAAGTTTCCAATTCCACTGTCTTGTGTTTTCATGTTGAAAATACTTTTGCATTTTTCCTTTGAGTGCCAATTTCTTACTAGTACTCTTTCTTACTGTCACATGTTTACCTGGAATGTATTTTAACTATTTTTGTACAGTGTGAACTGAAACATGCACATTTTGTACATTGTGCTCCTTTGTGGGACATATGCAGTGTGATCCAGTTGTTTCCCATCTTTGGTTGCGCTGACCTAGGAATGTTGGTCACATCAAACATTAAATTTCAAAATGACCACTCTTTTAATTCAAATTAACTTTTAAATGTTTATAGGAGTATGTGCTGTGAAGTGATCTGAAATCTGTAATATTTTTGTCATGAACTGTACTGCTCCTAATTACTGTAATGTAATAAAACAGTTCCGATGACTGTGGAGTGTGTGTTTCCTGCTGGGAATGTGGACTCTGCCCCGTGGCTGGTGCAGAATGGTTTTCTAGCCAGGCACACGAGCAGCCTCAGGAAATCTCGTGAAACTTGTTCTAAATCTGAAGTTAGAAATATGCTTTGTGAGAGGTGTCAGGAGTATCTGAAAAGGTGTGTCAGCTTGGACTTACTGCCTTGAACTCATTTCAAAGTAGATGTGAAAAAGATCTGACTTCATGACAACAGAGAACATCATTTACTTTTTATTGTGGGAGGTAATTCACAGCAGGTCCTTTGTTTCAAGGCCCAAAGGGAGCCAGCAGCAGAAGTGGCCGTGGAATAAACACGTCTGTGATGTCAGTCGCTGTCGGGTTAGTTCAGGATGAGAAAAGTGCTTGATATGTATTGTTTTCATGACTCTGCTTTAATCGTTACAGGTGTTACTTGCTTTGCAGGGAAACATGGCTATGTCCTAATGTGCCAAAGGGGGTTCAAAAAATAAAAAAAAAACTTGGGGGAGTGGGTACCCTTCAAAAACTCAAAGGGATCAATTTCCAAGAAGTCCTATGTTCAATGTGCACGAGCAGATTAGAGAAGTGGGCTGAGTCTCACTGGCATAAGCTTATTAAGTTTAAAGGCTTCTTCAAGGACACTCTATGTTCCTGCACAATTGGGTGCTCATTAATTGGCGATTGCTGACTGGCAGCAACGTAGTGCGTGGCAGTTTGCCCATGTCAAGAGGGAGACTCCAGGGCAGCTGAGCGCTCAGAGAGGGGTAAGCCCTGTCGGAAGTAAGGCAGCTCGGGTGGGTTGGGCACATCACAGAGCTCTTGCCATTTTACATTAGAACTATTTCATAACTGTTGGTTTACATGAACAGCCACACCGATTTTCAAGTGGTAGAACCAGTGATTAGTTACTTTTGTTATCATCTGAATAATAGCGTTGTTTCATAGCTCTGTATTTCCTAAGGAAGTATAAGGCTTCTAGCTCTTTCATTACAAATTCACCCCGTCGGATAAGTTCTTTGATCTTCTCTGGGTCCTTCACATCTTTGTTTTTAAGAAAAACGTTCTTCAGACGCCTTTTGAAATAGTCTGCACCTTTGGGATAGTCTCGTCCAAGATACAGCAGCTTAAAAAGAATGATGAAATATTGCTATGCAATCCTTGCTTAGAATAACACTGATACAATGGGTAACGTAATTACTTACATTTTTATAAAGGTTCAGAACTTCTCCTCTTAAAGAATTGGCCATTCTCACATATCATTGAAAGTATCCCCTTTCATATATTGCATACCTGAAGGAAAGGAAAAGAATTTGCAAGTAACTGCACTGTCTTCAAAGGAGAAATGACTTTACATGTGGGACAACAGTAACTTCTTGTTCTATTTTGGGAATTCTTCTGTGCTGTAGACACTGGGTTATGAAGGTGTCTCAGGTAAGAGACCTGCTTGCACAGAACCGAGATCTGTCATAAAACACAAACAAGGTGTTAACGAATTGCGCAGGTCCTGCAAAGAAAGTGGGACAGAAGAGGAAAATGGGCCTTTGTGTCATGAAGACAGACGTGTAGGGGTACATCCCTTCACATTGGCGTGCAGGAGAGCACGAGGACAGCTGAACCCCAACTACATCATGGACAGATTGACCCTTGAGAACCTGTTTCCCCCCGTGGAAGAGCAGACGTGGGGAGGAAGGTGAGCAGCCTGTGTGCTGAGAAACGCAAAGCGGGGGGGGGGGGGGGGGGCGCACAGTGAGACGCGCAGGGTGGAGGCCGAGGGGCGTCAGACAACAGCCAACATGCCACTTAAGAGCAGCCCATTAGACTCAATTTCCAATTTCTCAATGACCTCAAGGTTTTATTTTGGGTGTGTTGGATTTCAGGGGCACACCTGGCAGTGCTCTCATACTACTCAGGGCGGGGGGCGGGGGTGCTCCATCCTGGCTGTGCTAAGGGACCAAGTGGGGTGTAGGATAGAACTGGGCAACTTCAGTGTATCCCACAGCCAGAAAATCATATTTTGCTCCTCAATTTTAAGTGAAATTATTTCCTTCCTACAGAAAAGCTGTTAAACCATTTCTTATTATCTAGTTCTTACTCTGGAGAACCTGGCAGGCTACCGAAAGTATTCTGCCCGCACGGCAGAGTCTGGCAAACTCCCCATGGCGTATTCAATATGCCAAAAACCAGTAACAATGATGGGTCTCATTCTCCTGACCTTGAAAGAGCCTCGAATGTGGCACTTTCTAAAATCTCAGGGCAAGGACGAAGGAGACGTCGCTGGTGCCTGCTCAAGGAAATTGATGAACAACAGGATGACGGTAATACCATTTTTTATGAACTTTCATGAATATGAATGCATCGCTTCTTACTTTGTATCCAAAACACCAGTCTCTCACGGCAACTAAAGTGTGAGTGGCCCAGGGGTCCAGTGTGGTGACCGCCATGCCAGACACTGCAGCTCCTCACCCCTCCCTACCCTTCCCATTCAGCCACTCGGTCTGGAGATGTCCAGAGACCCAACCCAGGTCATAGTGCTTAGTATCCAGGTCCTTAGACCACCCTGAACCACACTCTTCAGGATTCCTGTGGTTTTCAGGAACTGGACACATGGCCGAGATTGCAAGCCAGTTATTTTGTAGGCACCTCGTTTTGCAAATCTGGACTGCTGGCGGCATTCGGGGTGTTATTTGGAGAGCAGTTTCCTTGCAGCCCATCCTGGGGTGCTCACAGCGTGGATGCTCACTCAGTGACTACAGGTCTGCCCGCTCTGCTGTTAACATCTCTCCTTTATTGGGGGCAGCACTTTGAGATACTCCGGAAAAACCTTCCATCTTGCAGAAACATTACAAAAGAGCACTAAACATTAAAAATGTTTTACGGAGAAGGTGGATTTGGGCCAGACCCCTGCACTACGTCATTGTAACCTGGAGAGCTTATCTGGATCTCTGATTGCTTTTAGCATGGCCGCAGACCACCCGAACTACTGACAACGTGTAGAAGAGTGGTCCAGGGGTGGAAATTGAGAGCTAGAGAGGGAAGGCATGGAGAGGCAGGAGGGATCTTCGGGGTGCTGGTTAGTTTATGATGGGAGTAGTGGTTCCGCGTGTATGCGTGTCAAACCCCTCAAACTAAACATGTGTCCTATGTAGGAATATGCCTAGAACTGACTCTGAAAATCAATGTACCCGGGGTGATAGCTTGCTAAGAGACACTGAGGCATATGGGGCAACAGAGAACCTACCACAGGCTGCCACTGATCACGAGGGGCAAGGTACCAGCTGCACCAGTAAGGAACTGGTTGTTTTAAGGTCTGCCCCTTTGGAGAGGGGGCCTGGGTGTCCTTACTTTAAAATAAGGGACACTTGAAAGGTCTGTGGTCACCTTTCCTTTTTGGCTGTGTCCTCTGCTACTACAGTTCCTCTTAAGGGGAAAAAAAAATCAGAACAGTCACCATTAAACCTGTGAAAAACAGTTACTAGTAGTTTGTGAGCAAATTCCTGTAATGAGCAGAACATTTTTTTCTCTTGAATTAGTATCAGGTCTCTGGAACTTGTTTCCCTCCAAATTGTTTTTCTGCATCTGCCAAGTCTGCTCTGAGCTTTCTGCTATCCACCCACCCAAAGGGCAGCAGTGCGTCTTAGGAGCTCTGGAACGGGGCAGGCCAGCCCCCTGGAGAAGATCAGGAGTCAGGTCACTTGAGTCCTCTGGCCCCGAACAACTTCAACCTGAGGACTGGCCTGTTGGCAGCATCCGAGGAAGAGGGATGGGGGGGGGGGGGGGGGTTGCAGTCAGCATCAGACTCAAAGACTGCTTCCAGGGTGCTTGTGCGTCCGAAACTGGAGGCCGCGCCGTCCACAGTCCTGTCCATCTTGTCCAGCAACGAACCCACTGGGCGCAGCCCCTTTCTGTCACTCTGCTTTCACTTGCTGCCGTCTGCACCTGACAACAGCGCCCCACTGCCCTGCTCTTGGGCCCTTTGTGCTTTAGAAACTGGCTTTGCTGCTGTGTGAAGTCACATCGCTGAACCTCTTGGCAGCTTCCAAGGTTTTGTTGTTGACATTTCTCCGCTTCCGACCTATCTTTATGTCCCTTTACCAAAGACACTGTGAAGTCTGGGATGGAATTGGCAAGTTGATTTAACCCAGTATATTAATAACTAATTTCCTTTTTCAGAACGGGAGGGGGAGACAGCCTGAATCTCTCTTCAGTGTGGACTTTCAAAGACCATGTCGGTTTTTCTTTTCGGTTTGGGGGTCACTCCTGTTGGGGTTCAGCACCCAAGGACTGAACCCAGGCCTCCTGCATGTGACGTAGCTCTCTCGAGCCCAAGAACTATGTGCTTTTAAACTAGAAATCCACATAGGTATGATTTCAAAACGCCCATTACAGCCTGCTTAACTCCCGAGAGAATGCAGAGCTTTGTTTATTCACAACCTAGAAAGCTTTTAGGGCTATGGCATAATTTTTTTTTTTTTAGCTGTTGCCCCTTTACCAAATATTGATAAGGAATCTGCCTAACAACAAAAGGAAGCTGTGTGGCGGGGATTTCTCCTTCTTTGCCATGGCAATTTATACAAAGCATGGCATTTCTCTTCCCTGTGCTGGCTCCTCCGTTGCGTTTGCCAGCGGTGGGCTTTCCGTGCAGCAGCCAGGAGGCTCCTTGGCCTGGGCCCGAGCCCGGGGGAGGGCAGGCAGGCACCTGCCTTGCAGGAAGGGCCCCACGGACAGGAACAGGCTTCCCGGCCTCGGGGAGCGGGGAGCCAGGGGTGGGTGTCGGTGGGGCGTGAGAAACGGGCTGAGAATAAAAATCCCTACAGGCGGGGGCTGGAGCAATAGCACAGCGGGTAGGGCGTTTGCCTTGCACGCGCCCGACCCGGGTTCGGTTCCCAGCATCCCATAGGGTCCCCTGAGCACCGCCAGGAGTGATTCCTGAGTGCAGAGCCAGGAGTACCCCTGAGCATCGCCGGGTGTGACCCCAAAAGCAAAAAAAAAAAAAAAAAACCCTACAGGCTCCGGGTTAGCTGATGTGTCCACTGGCTGCGGGTCGTGGTGCCCAGGGCCGTCCAGCACCCGTGACCTTCAGAGGGCACCAAGGATGCGGCAAAGAAGGGCGGTGCAGTTGTCACTGCCCGGGTCAGGGCTGAAACCATCCTGCAGGAGCCTCCGGGGCCGGGTTCGAGGAGGTGGGGGCGGGGAGAGGCGGCTCTGGCCGTTCCCCGGGGGGCGCGGGCGCCCGAAACGCCCCTTTGGCCCAGACTTCGGGGAGCCCCCCTGGGGGGGGTGCTGGGCCTCCTGCAAGGCCAGGACCTGAACCCCGCTCCTCGCTCCTGCCAGACACTCACCGGCTTAACCAGGGGGTGGCCGCGCCCCCCGCGAGCACGGCCGGGCAGGGGGTCTGCCCTGCGAACGGTCCGTGCCCCGGGGCTGGGGAGACGGTCCAGTGGGCACGCGCCCTGCCCGCGCCCTGCCCCTCGCCCCGCGTCGTGACCTCCGGGCACAGGGTCAAGGGGGGCGCCCCGAAAGGACGGAGCGCAAATCCGCCCCCCAAGTCCCGCCGCGAGGGCGCGCGGGGCCACAGGGGTCTGCGCCGCCCCCCGCCCCGCGGGGCCCGACCCCGCCCGCAGCCCCCCGCATACTTCACCGCCTGCCGACCCCGCGATCCGGAAGCCGACGCAGCGCCCCCGCCGGCCGCCGCGACCTCGCGCCGCGCTTTCCGGCAACTTCCGGCCGTAAAAGCCCGCGACGTCGCGACTCCGCAGGGCGTAAAGCCTCCGAGCGGGGGGGAGAGGGGCGGAGCGACGCGGAGCGACGGCCGGAAGTGCCCAGTGCGACTGCGCGGGCCCGAGCCTTTCCGGACTTGCGCACTCGGTCCCGCGGCGCGTAGGTGGTGGGCGGGACCTGCTGCGTGGTGGGCGGGGCCTGTTGCCCTGACAACGCGGACGCGTTCTCCCTGGGGGCGTCTGGGCTCGGAGGGTGCGGGGCCGCTCGCAGGAGGCTCGGACTCGGCATGGTGAGCGGGACTGGGGCTGGCGGGGGCGCGGGTGCAGGAGCTGAGCCCCGACGTGTCCTCAGAGCCTGCCCGGGTTCCCGGGGCTCTGCTGGTCACCCCCGCGTGGCCAGCGCGGCCCCAGGTCCCCCTGCTCCTGCACTCTGCTCGGCTCCCGGATCAGCCGCAGTCCGGGAACTCGAGCACCTGCCCATTGGGTTGCTTTTTTTTAAAAAAAAAAAAAAAAAGCAAAAAAAAAAAACTGGGCTGGAGAGATAGCACAACGTGTAGGGCGTTTGCCTTGCATGCTGCTGACTCTGGTTCGATTCCCAGCATCCCATATGGTCCCCGGAGCTCCGCCAGGAGTAACCCCTGAGCATGGCTGGGTGTGACCCAAAAAGCAAAAAAAAAAAAAAAAGCAAAAAGACTGCATCTTGTCTGGAGGTAGTGTGTTGGCGCCTCGTTTGCAGTTAATTAGTAGCTGTTGCGTTTTACAACTGCTTTGTAGAGTTCAGTCTTTGAACTTTACGCTTCTGAGCTTTAGAACTTTGTAAAGTTCTCCTACTCGATGATCTCTTTGCCAGAACTGAAATTGTGATTCAGGGGCCTTTGCCCTGACTTTGTTAGGGATGAATGCTCTTCCTGTTTGCTTCTCTGCACTCCTCAGGCCCTCTCTTTCCATTGTCTCTCCTGCCCTTTTCTTAAAAGTGGTTCCCATCTTCTCTGATTAAAACTCGAGAAAGGGTTCAGGTAGGTACTAAAAGCGCTTGCATTGCGCGCAGCCAACCGCGGTTTAATCCTGGGCACCAAAATATGATCCTGGGAGCCCTACCTTGAGTAATCCCTGAACACATCCAGGTGTAGCCCCCAAAACAAAGTTTATAAATATACACACACACACACACAAACAAAGTTTATAAATACACACACACACACACACACACACATTTTAAAACTGTTCTTCCAATGCCAGTCCATCTTCTGTCCCAGGAAAAATGGCACAAAAAGTGTGAACATAGGGCCAGAGAAATAGTACGGTGTGTAAGGCACCCGCCTTGCTTTTGACCAGATGTGGCAGGTGTTTCCCCCAGGCCTGTAGGAGTGATCCCTGAGCACCTCCGGTATTCCCTCACCCCAATGCTTCCCCCAGAAAAAAAAAAGTAAGTCAGAAATGTGCTTAATTATTCAACTTATTAAGGGAGTATATGAAGTGCATTCTCTGTGTTTGGCTTGGGGTTCGAAGCCAGGTGTAAAGAGGTGAGGGGCCATCCTGGCTAAGAGGGCAGCCGGGGGACATTCAGCAGGGACATCATTAGAGCAGCTCCGACTGAAGTATCTCCAGTGGAGAAACAGGGCCTTGGAAACGATTAAGTTGGGGTCCCCCACCCCCTGCTTGGGAGAGGAAGAAGCTTTCAGGGTGTGTTTTAAAGTATGACTATTACTTTGCTAGAAGTAGTGGGAAGGAAGGAATGGGGTGTTGTAGAGAGCACCTGGGGCGGGGAAGAGAAAGTGAACTGGCTTTAAACTGCTTTCAGGACCACTAAGCAGCTATTTATTCTTTCTTAATGGGCACAGAAGGCTCTACTTGGATGTCTCACAAAGATTCTCACAGGTGCTCCCTAGGACATTTGCTTCTGGCCAGGAATATGCAGATTCCGGGCACAAGCAGATTCCAAATCTGCCGTGTTCCTACCGAGTGCCTTAATACTAGTCCCTGAACATGGGGATTTATTTTAAAATGAACGGGTGGGGGGCCGGAGCAATAGCACAGTGGGTAGGGCATTTGCCTTGCACATGGCTGACCTGGGTTCGATCCCCAGCATCCCATACGGTCCCCTGAGCACCGCCAGGAGTAATTCCTGAGTGCAGAGCCAGTAATAACCCCTGAGCATCACTGGGTGTGACCCAAAAAGGCAAAAAAAAAAAAAAAAAAGAATGGGTGGCTTATTGCCAGTAAATGATCGATTTGTGCACCTAGTCTACACACCTGCAAACCCAGATCTGTATAGAAATTTCCGGTGCTCAGGGAGTCACCTGTGGGAACAGCTCTGCTGTCAATGGGAGTCTTTGGATCATGGTTCTAGATCCAGCTGCCGGGGACTCTGCTCTGTAGCCCCTAGGGAGAGAAATATTCCCATCCCACTGTCAACCCCCACCCCCTGACTCCTTGGTGTCTCAGTTTATGACAGCGTACCTGCCTCCCCTCCGGGAGATCTGCCCGGGCCGATCTTGTCCACTCTGTGTCCCGTGTCATGTGGACACTATTCTGGGACTAGAGGCCAACTCCCTTCCAACGTGCCCCTGAGTTTACTTGGCTCTGACGGCAGCAACAAGCTCACTCCCAAATAAAGACCAATGTTCCTATCCTAAGGGCTGTGGCAAAGGGCAGAGTTTCAAGGGGGCCTGAGTTAGCCCCACATGTACCTCATTAGGGTGGGGAGGGAGACGCGATTCCCCTTTCAGCCCAGGAAAGGGCATTTTTACAAGCATTACCAGAGATTCCTTTTTTCTGTTGTATTTTTGTTTGGTTTTGAACCATACCGAGCTGTGCTCAGGGATCACTCCTAGATCCACACTCAGGGCTCACCTGACAGTGCTCAGGGGGCCCTATGGGGTGCCAGGGTTTGAACCCCGCTCAGCCATAGGCAAGGCCAGCACCAGGCCTACTGTACTCACTCTCCGGCCCCCCGTCAGGGTCTTTTACCCCCTGAACCTGTGAACTGTTGTCCAGATAGTTCTCAGGACTGGCAGGTTGGCAAGGAGGGCACCCAGCCCACTCCAGGTTAGAAGTCCTCATGAAGAAGGACAACTCGCCCTTGTTTCAAACATCACTCTCAGAAGGAGAAGCGGTGCCATTCACACGTTCTGCTCACAGCACTTCAGGACAGAAGAGTACCAACTATTCATCGATAGCAAATCAAATCACAATGTAGAATTCAGGCATTGAAACTAGGCTAGTCTTTCTAGGCCCTTTCAGACGGCCTCCAGCATCTCTTAGTGCCTGGTGTAAAAATATTAATACATCAGCCCTGAATAAATTAGTGAGTTCTGTCTCTCTCCGAGGTCTCACCTACTCTGCGTTGACTTTAGCATGACTCTTTCAGACATAGCATGTGGCCCCCACCAGAACTTTTCCTGGGAGCTTCAGATGTGGGAAGTGGACGATGTAGTTATTTGAGTTGCTGCGAGTTTCTTACCAGAAATATAATGGGTATGTGAGAAAAACATGCACAGTGTTCTTGAAAAGTGTTTGTAATAGTGAAGATTTATTGAAAATACTGTCCTTATCAAAATAATTTCTAACAGGAGATATGTTTTAAGAGACATTGGGGAGAAGAATCTTTTTTTTTTTTTAACCAAAGCTTTGTCTACTTTAACTAGTTGTCTTTCTCTGATGCCAATAGTCTAATTTGATAGGATGTTTTGGGGAGGGTTGGAGGGTGGGTTGGGGCTATACCTGGCGATGCTCAGGGATCACGCCTGGCAGGGTTTGGGGCATTGTAAGCAGTTAGGGGATGAGACCTAGGTGGTCCGTGAGCAAGGTCAGTACCTCCCCTCACAAGTTCCTATTGTGGTGCTTGCCTCTGTGATATCTCCTGGCTAGAAAGATCTTTCTAAGGCGACTCTCTGCACACCTTCAAACTTGCCAGTAGAGCTAATCACAGATCAATGACTTATTGCTCTTTGGAACCCTGTAAATTAGTACCTTCCTCAGTGGTCCTCTACTCTGTGCTTGGGCATTTCACTAAGCTTAATTGCCTAAGAAATCGTGTAAAATTGATTCCAAAGATGTTTCAGGGGCTGAACTCCCTGGTTTCTCCATGAGTCGCTTGCAGTTATATCTGAGCTCTGTACCGTGTGTGTGTGTGTGTGTGTGTGTGTTTGTGTGTGTGTTCCCTCCCTCCACCCTCTTCTTGTTGTTACTGCAGTGACCAGGGCTCAGGGCTCACACGCTTGCCAGGTGGTGCTCACACATCTCAGCAGTGGTGCTCCCTGAGGCTCGCTGATGATTGCTCTCCTTTCATCATGGCACATTCTAGGGGTCGTGGTCTCGGTTCAGGCACACAAGGTCTGGTTGTGGTGCTTGCCAGAGAGTGCCTCGGTGTCCCTGTGTGCTCACAAGTCTTTTCAGTGCTCAGACAGACACACACACACCTGGCAGCAGTGTGGCTGGACAGTACCTGCAGCACTGGAAACTGCAGAGGGACAGCAGAGCTGCCGGGCTCCTGTGAGGTGCATGTGGGACACCAGGGGTTCGAACTTGTAACTAATCACTTACAAGCCTGTACGGCCTCCACATACTCTGCTTCCTAGATTCTTTTTAAAATGATTAGTTCTTGGGACTGGAGTGATAGTACAGCAGGTAGGGCGTTTGCCTTGCATGTGGCCGACCTGGGTTTAATCCTCAGCATCCCATATGGTCCCCCAAGCACCGCCAGGAGTAATTCCTGAGTGCAAAGCCACGTGTAACCCCTGAACATTGCTGGGTGTGATTCAAAAAGAAAAAAAATAAATAATGTTTCTCTGAATTTCTAAAAAATAAAAATAAAAAAGACTAGCTCTTTGGGGGGCCATAGAGACCATACAGTGTGGGTAAGGCACTTGCCTTGCATGTGGCTTACCCAGGCTCTGTCCCCGTTACCTCATATGGTCCCCCAAGCCCATCCAGGAGTGATCCCTGGGTACAGAGCCAGGAGGAAGCCCCAAACATGGTCAGGTGGGCCCAGAAACCACACAGCAAACAAATAGTTATTTTGAGGTAAGTTTTGGCTGAAAAGTTGCAAGGATGATCCAGTGAGCTCCTTTATTCAGTTTCTTCTTATTTCCTTGTTTTAGCACCTGACACTGTCATGCTTTTGTTAAAAAAAAAAAATTTGAATTATTTTTCAGATTTACTTTTTGTTTTCCCAACTTTTAGGGTCCCAAGGCAAAAAAGGTAAGTAGGCATTATTTTCTCAAAATAATTTTTATAAGCACTGATAATGTAGACAGAAATTCTAAACAGTTTTTGAGATCGTAACAATTTATGGAGTTCACTCAGCTTACTTTTCAGACATGAATACTCTTTAAATCATGGGGCTAATCCTTTATTATAACAGGACAGATTTTAAATTTGACGGGATATTTTCAGTTTCATGCGTGCACACACGCAGCCTTTAAATATACCCTTTACTTTTCACTTGTGTCTAGACTTGAAGCCTTTAAATTACTGGTTCTCTGGAAAGTGTTGGATTAGAAGACTTTCATCTACTTTTGTATGTTATACACAAAAGTTTAAGATAATATGATAAAATAATACCATAAGATAATATGCCCTTAAGTGGTTAGTGTGGTAAGATAATTCATTCTTTATGTTTTTTTGGTACCAATTTTTAGACATTCAAGTTCCATAATGGATGTCTAGAGAGCCTTTTCTCTCTCCTCATGTTGTAGGTTTATAGTGTAAAACAGATCGTCCTCTTGGTGATTAACCAGATCTTTCTCACGGACATACTTTGTCAGATCCTGAACGTTTTTTCAGACTGAACACTTCCAAACATGTTCATATCAGAACTCGATTCCCTTCTTGCCTGGATAATCATGGGTCCTTGACCCCCTGGGGATGTCATGTCCAGGGCATCTGTGGGCCATTCTCAGTAGCAACTGCCATGGGCAACCCACACTGTCCTCAGTTTACCTCTCCCAGCCCTGATGGGCCCCACTCCATCTCTGCCTTCCCTGAGGGCTGCAGGGGCAGAAGGCGGCCAGAGGTGTCCATCCCCGCCATGCTCACAGCTTCCTTCCTCACTAGTGGAATCGCCTAGCCTGGCCTGTCATAACCTGAGAACATCTTGTATGAACTTACTTCTCACATGGGCCCTGTGAGGTCAGGAGCTTGTAATCTTTACACACAGAGAACCTAAAATTGCTCAGGTGCTCGCTCCGGGGGACCCAGGGTGCGGCTGGTCAGCCCAGAGGTCTGAGGAGCCTGAGGTGTCCGGTATGGCCGGAAGGGCTGACCGGGAGGTGCAGAGGACCAGGAAGAGAGGAGTGGCAGGCCCAGAGGAGGGCGGACCTGGCCAGGGCCAGCGGGGATGTCCCTGTCACCTGCGCGGTGTGCCCGGGAGATGTGTCAGGGTCCTGAGTGTCTGGGATAGAGCTGTGAGGACCTCACAGTAGTTGTGGGGAGCTGACCGTGTGGGTAGCTGCTCTGACAGCCATAGGCTGTCTCGCCCAGCCTTGCAGAGGATACCAGGGCAGTGGGGACACCCGGGGGCAGTGGTGGGTGAGCTGGGCTGGGGGGCAGTGGGAGATGCCCACACGGGTTGAAGGTTCTGTGGAGCTTCCTGCAGCATCAGGAGCTGGCCCAGCCCTGTGATGCCTTGTCCAGGCGCTGTGTCCTCGGCGGGCCAGAGAGAGAAGGTGCTGGTGGTTCCCACACACCGAGATTCACTTGGTGCATCTGTAGCAGCGTGGACCCAACAGCTGTGGCCGCATCGCCAGCCTTCTGTGGGCTCCTGCGTGCCCTGTTCAGTGCCCGCTGTCTATGTGTCTGTCTGTCCCTCTTGTACGGGATGCCGTGGGTTTCCTCATCCCCCTCTTTCTTACATGGGCGTCGTCTGAAGGAGCCCTGTCAGTTCCCCCTCCATCCTGCCAGTGCACAGGAGAGGCCAAGGAGGGGGTGCCTTCCTGGGCATTCCACCCTGCAGGTCTTGTTCAGTGTCCAGGAGGTGCCCCTGAACTTGGCCCACCAGCGTCCCCCCTGAGCCCCTGCCTGGTGCTAGCACTTCCCGCTCTAGGGAGGGCCTGCCTGTGGCTGAAATCTTGAGCATATGCTGTTGTGTCACCAAGTCTGTAACCCTGTGAACATCTGCTGGGAGGGGCGCCCCCTGCCGTGGCTGACAGAATCCTGCCCCTCCCATCCGCTCATTGTAACACCTTGAATTTCTAGAGCAAGGTTGCAGTTTGGGCAGATAGTTTCTTTTCGCCTGGACAGCTGAGAAAAAAGTTTGGCTTAGCATCCCTTTGAAGACGTAGCGTTGCTGATGGGAACGTCCTGAGCTGGACTTGCGTGTGTCTTTTTCCCCCCCAACTCGCCTCTGTGCCCACCACCAGCCGGCATGCGCAGGGGGCCCGGGCTCTGCCCACAGTAGGGGGCTTGATGGAATGCGTGGAGGAGGTTTCCCGGAAGCAAGCAGGGTCGGTCCTGATGACCGTTTGAGGGAGCTGAGTCGGTGAGCTCCTCCGGAGCATGTGCTCACTGCTCTTTGTACCTTACGAGGCCCCCAAGAAGGCTGATGGGAAGAAGAAGATCTCCAAAGCGCAGCGGCTGAAGATGCTGCAGGAGGAGGAGGAGAGACGGCTGAAAGAAGAAGGTAGAGAGCAGAGCGGGAGTGTGTGTGTGTGTGTGTGTGTGTGTGTGTGTGTGTGTGTGTGTGTGTTGGGAGGTAACAGGACAAGGTGGGAGTGAGGGGAGTTATAGGACAAGGCCAGCAGTGGCCCATTTCCTGCACAGATGAGCCCAGGAGAGGGCTTCCAGTAATCAGAGAAGGATCCAAGAAGAGGAGGGAGATACCAATCCGTGAGCCTGTGTCCAAGACTCATTTCCTTTTTCGAAAACCTCTGACACTTTTCCCGATTCCGCCTCCCGGAATAAAGGCTGTGGCATGTATGTCGGAAAGCTCCCACCTGCCCCTCGCCTCACTTTGGAATTCTCAGAAGCAGTTCTGAGGGCTTAAGAGTCGAGCGGTTCAGTCCCAGAGAAATGGTTTTCTGTTCTTTAGAGGAGGAACGTTTGAGGAAAGAAAGAGAAGAGGTGGAAAGGCTCGAGAAGAAACGCCTTGAGCAAGAGAAATGGGAAAAACTTGAAGACAAAGTAAGTAAACTTCCAAGATGTGCTGACGGGAGGCGCGTTCCGTGGACGTCCCCTCTGTGAGGCCCTTCACTGTCCCTCAGCCTTGGCCGGAGCCAGTGGGCTCCATGCAGTCCGTCCTGGCCGTGGCAGTATAACCCTGACGGTTGGCACTTGTGGCTCTGACGAGGAAACTGAGGCACAGAGAAGCAACTCTGTGTGGACATCGAGGTGCAGACCAACTCTCAGCCACTCTCACCCCAACCAGTTTTGCAGAGAATTTAACAGGATCCCCGAAATTCAGATTCTTCCCTTCTTTTTGAACTCTTTTTTTCCTCCAGGATGTTCTAGAACCCTAGTTCTGACACCTTTTGACACTGTTTGCAAGGCACCAATACAATGTTGGCAATTGAAGTGCAGGGTTCTCCCCAGGCGCTCTGCTTATATGGGCTGCAGCCAGTGCCAACCCCAGTGGCAGTGGAAACCAGTGCAAACGCTCAGTACATGTGTAGACTTCATTATTGTCAAAAGGAAATGCAGTTGCTCATTTTAAAGGGGAAAAAAAAAGACAAGTTTCTGTGTGTGTTTCGTTGGGGGGGGGGGGGAATGAGTAGAATTGTCTGATTTTAAACGTCTCTGTGATGCCTGACCTAACTGAAGGAACTGGAGTCGTAGCCCGCCAGGGCCATGTGTTGTTCTCGCTGAATATTTGGAGAAAAGCAGATTCGTAGTGGGAAGACTGTCTTCAGATAATTGTGTCTTTTCGTTTGGGGGTCGTAAGGGACCACACTAGGGCTCCCGCTTAATACACCAGCCCTCTGGGCTATCTCCTCTGGGCTCTGCTCTCAGTGAACTGTGGATATTGTGGGTCATCTTCTTGGAGAGACACACCCCACAGTGCTCTGGGGTTAGTCCTAGCTGTGTGCTCAAGAGTGGCCATTGGTGGGGTGTGGGGGGGGGGATAAAGACAGAGCTAGGGACTGAGCCGGGGTTAGCAGGATGCTGGGCAGGTGCCCAGCTGCTGCACTGTCTCTCCGGCCCAGCCTCCTTTCATGCCTACCCCAAACTGTGGAATCTGAAAGCAACCGGAAGTTCCCACACCATGGCCCAGAAAGCTTGGTCTGCTCCATGCAGTGAACTGGCCTTGCACCCATGCATGGTTTTGCAGTGTCCGGCTGCGGTGGTGGTTTAGGAATGTGTGCTCCTCAAATTATCCTCCAGGGGCCGGAGTGATAGTACAGCGGGTAGGCATTTGCCTTGCACGTGGCCAACCTGGGTTCAATCCCCGGCATCCCATAGGGTCCCCCAAGCACCACCAGGAGTAATTCCTGAGTGCAGAGCCAGGAGTAACCCCTGTGCAACACTGAGTGTGACCCAGAGCAAAAAAAAAAAAATTATCCCCTAAAACCCCTGCCCCACCACCACCAAGGTTGAGGCTATGTTATTACAGTTAAAATTAAAAAAGTCACCTCTACTGGTATCTCCAGTCAATTCCTAGAAGAGTTTAAGGGCTGGGGGGACTGTCTGGTTCACAGGTGGATGCCAGTTTTCTAAACTTTGAATTTTGATTAGAAAGCTTGAATTTTATTGCTGGAAGCAGATGGCTTGCATTGTCCCCTGGAAAGGATATAGCCAGTTCACTTCTTTGTGAGAGCACGTCAGCTGGAATAGTCAAATGTTTGCTCCAGTGTTTATTTCCCTGCCCTTGACATTGAGACAAAAGGCCTTCGCACACTCCCCATTTCCTACACAGACCATGAAAGACCTGTTCTCTGGTCTCTATTTAGTACTAGCTCTGCGGGGGGTGGGGAGTTTAGCGGGTTTCGGGGTGATGGAGGCCAACAGGGAAAGTCAGTCTTAAGGAAGTCCATCACACCTGATTCCATAAGTGTCGGAGCATCCCCCCCTCCCCCCACTGGCCAAACCACCATTTCAAAGGAAACTTGGGGGCATTGTTACTCTCAAAATAAGTTCATTGTCAGTTTCAAAACAAGATATTCTGTCATCTAAGTTTTATTTATTTATTTTTGTATTTTTGTGTCATACCCGGCAATGCGCAGGGGTTCCTCCTGGCTGTGCACTCAGGAATTACTCCTGGCGGTGCTCAGGGAACCACATGGGATGCTGGGAATCGAACTCGGGTTGGCTGCGTGCAAGGCAAATGCCCTCCCTGCTATACTATCTACCCCCATGTTGGGTAAATTTTAGATGCTACTTAGGGGAACGGTCCCATGTTCAGGGACAGATGCAATGCCTTTTGTCTCACACCTTAGGACCTTGACAGGAAAAACGAGGAGGCCGCAGAACTTTCCTTGCTGGAGATGTGCTTTACCGAGGCAGAGCAAATGAAACGAGAAGTTCAACTGCTTTCTCAGGTGAGACGAATTAATTAGATCTCATGGTTTTGGTGTGTTTGGGGCCTTGTCCAGGGGCGTTCAGGGCTTATTTCTTGTTGTGTGCTCAAGGTTCATTCCTGAAAGAACACATCCGTGGAGCTGAGGGTCGAATCCAGTTTGGCTGCCTTAACTGCTGTGCTGTTTCTCCAGGCCCCAGACTAATTGCATTTTTATTTACTTTTAGTGAATACCTTTGTACCACAAGCAGAAGTTGGAGTTTAATATTCTCAATTCCAGGAAACTTTAAATTTGCTCATTCGAAATCTCTTAACAAATCTTTCCCTCCTGTGGCCAATATCAAAGTGAATTGAGGTAGCTTTGGAAAGTCATTTGTGCGTAATAAGATCTTTGAAACATTTCTGTCCTTTGACATGATTTGGGGACATTGATGCTGAAGAAATTATCTTGAAACAGAAAAGCTCTGAGCTTGTGGAAACCCAGTATTGCTCAAAATACCCTAACTTTGGAAACAGAATAGGTGGTTATAAGAGAAAATAAGGAATACTGATATTAGAGTAAAATATGATTAGTCAACAATTTTAAGCAAAAAAAAAAACGGTGATATAATTACTAGGGGAGTGTTTGCACAGATGACAGAAGTAATTCATACTAAAATGATCCTTAACAGCTATTAACCACTTGAATAGTAGAAATGACCCCAAGTGCCAACCCTTGTCAGTAAATACAGAAACCATGTAATTAAGAAGGAGGGGCTGGAGTGATGGCACAGTGGGCAGGGCGTTTGCCTTGCACGTGACCGAACCAGATTCAATTCCCAACATCCCATATGGTCCCCTGAGCACCGCCAGGAGTGATTCCTGAGTGCATAAGGCAGGCGTAACCTCTGTGCATCGCCGGGTGTGACCCAAAAAGCAAAAAAAAGAAAAAAGAAGAAGAGCAAGGGCCAGAGAGATAGAGCAGATGATATTAGGGCGCTGGCCTTGCATGAGGCTGACCCACGTTCCATCCCTGGCACCTCAGATGGTTCTCTAAGCACTACCAGGAATGATCACTGAGTGCAGAGCCAGGAATAAGCCCTGAGCTCCTCTGGTATGACCCAAAGTTCTCTGCCCCAGAATTTTTTTAAAAGGGAAAATGGGGTTCAGGAAGATAGTGCAAGGGGTAAGGCACTTGCCTTGCATGTGCCCCATCTAGATTAGATTCTGCATGCTATATGGACCCCCAAGCACTGCCAGGAGTAACCCCTGAGCACCACTGGGTGTTCCCCCCTCAAAGGAAAGCAAAACCAGACCAATTCGATAGCAATTTTAAAAATAAGTATTTGGCAATAAGTAGAAATTTTTATCTGAATTAGTAAAGCTTAAATTTTATCCGAATTAGTAAAGCTTGATAATAAGGAATTTCGTTGTTTTACAAAGAGGATCAAGTAGCTAAAGTCATCATTTTTTTCTTTGTTTTTATTAAGACACTGTGATTTACAAAGCTGTTCATAATAGAGTTGTTTCAGGCATATAATGTTTCAACACCAACCCAAGCACCAGTGACTCCTCCCTCCACCAAGGTACCCAGAGTCCCTCCCATCCCCAGCCCACCCACTTGGCAGGCATGTAACAAATTTACTTCTTATTACTTGCTCCAATAAAACTTCAAGAAATGGCAGGTGGAATATCAGACATAAATCAATAAAAATCAACTTGTGGTGATTGATGTGTGTTTGGCTAAATCCATCAAGTTGTGTAAACCTGAAGCACAAAGGGCCAATTCCTTTTTCATCTCTTTAGAAAGAGTTTTTCCCACTATGAAAAATGACGGGCTGGAGCAATGGCACAGCGGTAGGGTGTCTGCCTTGCACACAGCCAACCCGGGGTTGATCCGGGTTCGATTCCTCCGCCCCTCTTGGAGAGCCCGGCAAACTCCCCGTGACGTATTCGATATGCCAAACACAGTAACAAGAAGTCTCACAATGGAGACGTTACTGGGCCCGTTCGAGCAACTCGACGAACAACGGGAGGACAGTGCAGATTGTTAAGTGATGTTGGCCAATGTAAGATGTTAATTTGTTATTAAAAAGGTATAAAATCCCTTAGCAAGCTAATAGTGAGCAGGCCTTTCTTAATCTAGTAGAGGATAGCCATATGCCTACTCAGTGCCACGTTTTGGGAAGTTTGTCCTCCCCTTTAGAGAAGGTCTTTTAGTGCTCCTTGCAAAACTGATTTCAAGACTCTGAATTCCCTAATCTGTAGCCTGTCCATGAAGTGCTGTATTGGTCCTTCAAATCAGACAGATAATACAGCTGAAGAGAGTATTTGTGTGTGTGTGTGTGGGGGGGGGGGGGGTGTTAGGTCACACTTGGCAGTATTCAGGGCTTACTCCTGACTCCGCACTCAGGGATTACTCCTGGCATGTTCAGAGGAGCATCTGGGGGTTCCAGGGACTAAATCTGGGTATGCCACATGCAAGGCAAACACCCACCCACTGTACCATCGCTCTAGCCCCTGCATAGAGTATCCTCAAAGTGTTCGTTTCATCAAGTTTTTATAACTTATCTCTCTGTACTCCTTGGGATCACAGAGCTTAATCTAATGGACATCGTCCATGCGGGCTTTCCTTTGCAATGAAGTTCCTTTTTTGACCTCGCTGCTTTCAGGATTCTGTCTCTCTCTTTGGATTTTGTCATTCTGAGGACAGAGTGTCTCAGAGTTTTCCTAATTGGGTCTGTCTTCTACTAGGATCCTTTCGACCTCTTGCATCTCGGTGCCTGGGATCCTTAACTCTGGGAAGTTCTTTTTGAGATTTCTTTAACTAATCACATCACATCTGCCTTCCTGTTTTTCAGAGACTCCAGTGATTCTTATATTGTTCCTCTTGAGCTGGTAGTTCTCTGGCATGCTGTTCATTTCTTTCCAGAGTCTTTTCCACCTTTTATCTTGAAGCTCCTTGATCTTTTGCTTAGCTGCTGTTATTCTGCTGTTCGGAGCTTCTGTTGATATGTGTGTGTGTGTGTGTGTGTGTGTGTGTGTGTGCTCTTTCTCGATTCCGTGGGTGGTGGTGCATGGCCGTTCTTAGTTGGTGGAGCGATTTGTCTGGTTAATTCCGATAACGAACGAGACTCTGGCATGCTAACTAGTTACGTGACCCCCGAGAGGTCGGTGTCCCCCAACTTCTTAGAGGGACAAGTGGCGTTCAGCCACCCGAGATTGAGCAATAACAGGTCTGTGATGCCCTTAGATGTCCCGGGCTGCACGCGCGCTACACTGACTGGCTCAGCGTGTGCCTACCCTACGCCGGCAGGCGCGGGTAACCCGTTGAACCCCATTCGTGATGGGGATCGGGGATTGCAATTATTCCCCATGAACGAGGAATTCCCAGTAAGTGCGGGTCATATATATATATATATATATATATATATATATATATATATATCCTACCACGTTCTTAATTTCTGGCATTTCTGACTGTAGTCGATTTTTTTCATGTCATTTCTTACACTTTGCTGTGCTTTGCTGGCTACTCGTGCTCTTGTTTCTTTGAACTCATTGAATATCCTCATCACAGCGTTGCTAAAGACAGTCTGAGGATTTCCTGATGTTGTTTAGGCCTCGGTGATATTCTTTGCACTCATTGAACTTGGTGGGCTTCTACATGTTTCCCCCATGGGTTTTCTAGTCTTCTTGCTGTGCTGGGGCTGACTTTTTGTAGCGTGACCCCCTTGGAAGATGCTGAGGGGGAAAACCCGGGCTACTCTCTGTCCTCCCCAAATGACGGGAAGAATAATTGTGGGCAGCGTGTAATTTGCTGAGTCAGTCTGTCGCACAGCCGTTGTGAGACGCCAAGGCCCAAACTCTTGGCCTCATGCTTGCAAGGACGGTGCTCCAGCCCCGAGCTCCCCCTGGGACCTGGAGAATCACAGCTGGTTTCTCGGGTGTTTTGTTTTGCCTACCTTGAAGACTGGGCTGGGAGAATCCAGGCCTGTCAAAGGGGCCTTTCACGGTGGGCCCCTCTGTCTCCTTCTCCCCCCCCCCAGTGGAAACACTATCTTCAGTGTGACGGGCACCCCGACCCCACAGTTGCCCAGGAAATCAACACGTACATCAGCTTGTGGAGAGAGGAGACCAACGAGACCTTTGAGCAGGTGATCCAGAAGAGTGACCAAGTGCTGAGTGTGAGTACTTCCGCTTCCCGCCACAGCTGCTCTCCTTCCGACGCCAGAGAGGCCAACCAGGACCACGTTCGCAGTTAAAAACACAGCTTCAGGGCTGGAGCGATAGCACAGCGGGGAGGGCATTTGCCTTGCATGAGGCCGACCCGGGTTCGATTCCCAGAATATGGTCCCCCAAGCACCGCCAGGAGTGATTCCTGAGTGCAGAGCCAGGAGTAACCCCTGTGCATCACCGGGTGTGACCCAGAAAGCAAAAATAATTAAAAAAAAAAAACCTACAGCTGCTGCTTGAGCTATGGAGAAAAATGTTTGCCCATTTTTTGAAAAAACATAGATAAAGTGAGTATAACATAAATGTTCACTCATTATGTGTGCCTCCAGTTATGATCAGAAGATCATTGAATTTCTTCTTCATGTAAGGGCTTGGGGCTGGGGGGTGGGGGGTGGGGATGGAAAGAGAGTGCTTTTATCTGTAGTTGGAATCAGGCACGATTCAGGGGTTCAGCACACACATGTTTTAAGGTACATTACGGCGTGAAGTGATAGCACAGTGGGTAGGGCGTTTGCCTTGCATGTGGCCGACTTGTGTTCGATTCCTCCATCCCTCTCTGAAAGCCCGGCAAGCTACCGAGAGTATCCCGCCCACATGGCAGAGCCTGGCAAGCTCCCCGAGACATATTCGATATGCCAAACACAGTAACAACAAGTCTCACCATGGAGACGTTACTGGTGCCCGCTCGAGCAAATCAATGAACAACGGGAGGACAGTGCTACGGAGCTATGTGCCCTGGGCCACAGAAAGTGCAAAGATGAAGGCGAATATTCTTTCCTTCATTTGTTGAGCAGGAGAGAGCTGCTAGCCCGAGGAGCTGCCCTTCCTCAATACACTTAGAAATGCTGGTAAAAAACGATCACACAAGGGCAGTTACATCCATTGGCTCAAAAGCCGGAGGCGGGGGGGTGTCCTGGGGTAGGGAATCAGAAAGAGTGAAAGTGCTCAGGCCTTGAGGTCTGCAGCTCCCACCGGCCCTGAGCCCGGCTGGTCAGCACGGTGTCTGCAGGACACGGGCCCCTGGACCAGAGACTTGTGATGGCTGGGGGTCCCCGAATGGGCTCTGCAGAGAGAGTGTAGGACTCGCTCACATCCTTGTTGCTTAGTGAAGGGCAGGCAGATGGCCTCCGCTGTGCATCTCTCACCACAGACAGGCCAGAGGTCGGGTGGGAAAACTGACCTGAGCACAGAGCAGAGAGGAGGAGGAGGAGGAGGAGGAGGGGAGGGGGAGGGGGAGGGGAGAGGGGGAGGAGGGAGGGGGGAGGAGGGAAGGTGCCACAGAGCACCAGGGGCAAAAAATACACGAGCAGGAGGCCCAGGGGAGAGAGGGGGCTGGCGGAGAGATGCCGTGCTAAGGGTGTGGGTCCTTGGGTCTGGGACACCCACACATCCCACTGGGACCCAGAGCACATCTTGGCCACGGGCCGACACCCTGCCCTGCTCTCGGAGTCTGCTGTTAGATGGGGGAGTGTAGTCAGAAGGAGGAGGCTGCAGTCGTGTGTGGGCCCTTGGGGGATTGTAGTCAGAAGGAGGAGGCTCTAGTCGTGTGGGGGCCCAGTCAAACGGGGGCTATAGCCAGGTGAAGGAGGCTGCAGTTTGGAGGTGGTGGGCTTGTGTGCGGTCAGCTGGGCCCTGCCTCGGCTTGGGACAGTGCTTCCCTGTGCCCAACCCCTGCCTGTCCGGGAGCTCCTGGTTTCCTGTCTGCACCTGCACAGCTCTGATGGGGTGACTGGGGGCGTCTAAGCTCCATAGGGCGCCACCAGTCGTGCCTCAGTTTCCCCTTCTGTGCGCTGGAAACAGTGCTGCATCTCCTCTTCCTCCTCATGTCTCTCCCTGTCTGGTTTTCTCACTGAGCCCGGCTCACCGCCTCGGGTAAGACCAGCCGAGCTTCTTCAGAGGCTCCAGTGCTCATCACTGAGAGTTCTGAGGCTTGGGAGAAAACTTGATTTTTAAATTTTAGAATAAATGCAAAGATGGCTTTTAACATGCTTTGCTAGGGCAAGGTGTGCTCCCTAGTTTAAGAATGATGGACTGTCCCCCTTTTCATAGTTTCTGCTGACAATTTGTTCCGAGGACTGAGGTGAATATTCTTTCGCGTTCCAGCTAATCGATAAATTGACACTAATCTTACTCGAGACGCCACCATTTGATTTGCAAAACAAAAGTATAATGCAGTACAAAGGATCGATTCTTGAGCTGCAAGACCTCCTTTTCCTGAAGTTTAATCGAGCCACGGAAATACTTCTCAGAGTAAGTGTGAGATTCCGCGTTTGTTCTTAACTTTCGCAGGAGTTAAAAAGCTATTCTATAGGGGCTGGAGCAATAGCACAGAGGGTAGGGCATTTGCCTTGCACGCGGCAGACCCGGGTTCGATTCCCAGCATCCCATATGGTCCCCTGAGCACTGCCAGGGGTAATTCCTGAGTGCAGAGCCAGGAGGTAACCCCTGTCCATTGCCGGGTGTGACCCAAAAAGAAAAAAAATAAAAATAAACAACAACAACAACAAGTAATCCCGTACCAAAGTCGCCTGCTTTATGGGGGGGTGGTCCTGAACCCCTGTATTTGGGCCACAATGAAAATAAATACCCAAAGCACCCTGGGTTGGAGAGTCACACTAGATAAAGTAACAGACACAATAATGATTATATTCAAATGACTTCAAAGACATTATTACACCCAAGGAAACAATAGTTTCATAATATATTCCACCCCATCTATACTCAACTTTTCCCTAATATTATATCCTTTTTTGTCTAGCTTTGGGCTATACCTGGCTGTGCTCAGGGCCGAACCCTGGCTCTGTGCTCAGGGCTGACCCCTGGCTCTGTGCTCAGGGCTCATTCCTGGCTCTGTGCTCAGGGCTCATTCCTGGTCCAGCTCAGGGGCCCAAGATAAGCCAGGATCAACTGTGTGCAAGGCATGGACCTTACCCACTGTACTCTCTCTCTGGCACCACCATAACAGTTTAATTTATAGGGTTTTTTTTTCTGGCTTTTAATTGGAAAATAAAGCTTGGGACCTCTCATACCTTTTGATTTTTTTGCCTCTTGTTTTTGTTGTTGTTTGTTTGTGTTTGCTGATTTGGTTCAAGAAAATTCTGGGGGAGAAAATACAATAAAAGCTTGAGTGAAGGTTTGAATGTCACTAAGTTTGTCGTTAGTGGTAATTTCCACACAATAATCCTTCGGGTTCTTAGATTTTTGTAAGAATAGGCAAGTCAGGAAATGTATTATAACTATTTTTTTATAATTTATTTCTTTATTGAATCACTGTGGGAAAAGTTACAGAGCTTTCGGGTTTAGGTCTCAGTCATGTAAGTATCAAACACATTTCCCTTTACCAACACTTATTTTTAACCGCGAACCCCAATAAGACCCCCACCTCCCACCCCTCCCAATTCCTGTGAGGCAGATGAGTTCTAGTTAATACTCTATCTACTTTGACTAGATAGATTGTTTCGATAGAAGATGTACAATTATTGTTTAGAGTTTACGACCCACCCCCCACAATCAGATATGCTGAAACAGCATTGTGAAATGATTTGCTTTCTACAGCTGGGTTTAAGAATAAAATGATGTTTTGGATTTCTGCTATTTTACTTATTAACGCTGGAAGTATTTCTATTAAGAGTTAGATAGTTAAGAGATTGGTTTCTGTGCTCTGGAGTCGTGGCCGTGCCGGAGAGCCGCTCGTGGGGGGCAGCTGGTGACCTCGGTCGGGCGTGAAGGACGGCCCAGAACGCCCCCCTTCCCATGAGGCTCCTGCCGCCCCCAACCCCGGCTCAAACCTGCTGTCCACAAGGCTCCCGTGCGGCCATCATCTTTCTTTCCAGAGACTGTATTATAACTATTAACAAAGACTTCTGGGGGGAAATAATGCTACATTTTACATAAAGAAGGAAGATTGGGAATGCAGTGATGTTGACTGGCAGTGGAACTGGAAGCAGACTTAAAAAAAATTTTTTTTAATTTTTATTGAATCACCGTGAGATACAGTTACAAACTTTCATGGTTACATTTCAGCCATACAATGATTGAGCACCCATCCCTCCACCAGTGTGCATTTTGCATCTCCTGGGTATATATTCAGAAGTGGTATTGAGCACCCATCCCTCCACCACCAATGTACCATGTCCCTCCCACCACCCCCACCCCATCCCAGCCCCTGCCTCTGTGGCAGGCACCTTCCTTCTTACTCCCTCTCTACTTTGGGGCATCATGGTTTGCAATATAGATACTGAGAGGGTATCGTGTTTGGTCCTTAGTCTACTTTCAGCACGCATCTCCCATCCCAAGCGATCCCTCCAACCATCATTGACTTGGTGATCCCTTCTCCATCCCTCCCCTTTTTTTTGGGCATCTCCTGGATATATTCCCAGAAGTGGTATTGCTGTGTCATATGGGAGCTCAGTTTCTAGTTTTTGGAGGAATGTCCTCATTGTTTTCCAAAATGGCTGGACCAGCTGGCATTCCCACTAACAATGAATAAGAGCACCTTTCTCCCCACATCCTCGCTTGGTTTTACCGAGGAAGAATCGACCAGGAACAAGTGAGACAAACGTGTGCTTGGAGCGCAGGGCAGGGAAAGTGACCGCAGTGCAGAGGGGAGGGAGACTGTTTTGCACCTTTTAATTTTTAAAAGTCTTTTTTTTTAAGTTTTGCCTTTCAATTCTGTTTCTGTCTTTGCCTCTTTCATTCTCATCCATGGTGCTCTGGAAGATATTCGGCTTATTTTTATTACCCAGGTGCTGTCTCTTCACTTTCTTCCTTTGTCTACTTCCCTCAGTTTTATACAGGCAATTAAAAATTCATAATAGGGGCCGGAGAGAGAGTACAGCGGGTAGGGCGTTTGCCTTGCACGCGGCCAACCCGGGTTCAATCCCCGGCATCCCATATGGCCCCCCAAGCACCACCAGGAGTAATTCCTGAGTGCAGAACCAGGAAAAACCCCTGAGCATTGCTGGGTGTGGCCCAAAAAGAAAAAAAATTCATAATAAAACGGTTTGACTGCATATCTACATTTTAGGGGGGACATACCCAGAGGCTCTCGGGGCTCACTCCTAGCTCAGTGCTCAGGGATCACTCCTGGCAGGGCTCAGGGATCCTTATGGGGTGCTAGGGCCAGCTCCCTCCCCTCTGTACTGTTTCCTGTCCTTGCATAACCTACATTTACTGAGCTACAGAGAACAAAGCATGTTTGAAAACGAAAAACATGACAATAGCATTGCCATCGAGAGGGTTCGAGAAGAGCGATCCCAAGTGCTCCCTAAGATCCTGAGAACTTTGGCCCCGAGACATCTCGGGGGACCCGGAGAGGAAGAGGAGAAGCAGAAGGTCTTTGCAATGAAGAGAATATCCCCCAAATCAATTCTGCTTGGATTGTCGTTTTGACGGACCCGATTTCTCACCCCGCTGACTCAGGCAGGGAGTGAGCACTGAGCTCTGAGAGGCCTTTCCTTCCCCGACAGCAAGCCAGCACCTTAGCAGACCCGGACAGTGGAAACATGGAAAAAGTCATCCAAGCGGAAAGCATCACTGTCTACGTCTGGGCGAACCTCAAGAAGAACCCAAGGTAGGCCCTGGGCGACGGGGTGCGGGCGGGGGCGGGCAGGTGTGGACACGGCAGGCACGGATGGAGATGATCCTGGGCACAGGACTGCCTGTCCTCAGCAGAAGCGTGAGCTCATTGGCTCGTGGGTTGGGTGCAGGTGACGGCATGCTGAGTGTCCAGCTCAGAAACGCATGGACAGGTAACAGGTCCTTTTCTCATCCACTTTACCTCCTCCACCCCGTTAATACCCTGGTCCAGGTGCTGCAACTCGTCATTGAGCCACATCCAGCTGTTCAAACTCGGGTGTTTCCTACATTCTCGGGAGATGTTAGTGCTCCTTCCTTCCCCAGTGCTCTCGTCACCGAGACATCTTTCTGAGAGCAGCGGCAGCGTGAGCCGTGAATTCTCCATCACTAGTGTTGCCTGGTCTTCAGTGTTTCAGATTCAGTGAAGCAGGGCCGTGGCGAGCTTGGGGGTGGGAGGAGCCGAGATTCTGGTCTTAGCTCTGAGAAGACGGGTGGTGGGACAGCGCGGGAAACTAGGCTTTAATTTGGCTGTTTAGTAAAAAGAAATGAACAGCGGAGTCAGAGGAGGGGAGGGCTCTTGCCTTGTATGTGGACAGCCCCTTGTTTGATCCCCAGCACCCCGTGGGGTCCCCTGAACTCCACCAGCAGTGATCCCTGAGCACAGAGCTAGGAGTAAGCCCTGAGCACTGCCAGGTGTGACCCCCAAACAAAAACAAACAAATGAAAGAGAGAGAGAGAGAGAGAGAGAGGAGAGGGAAGAAAGGAGGGAAGGAGGGAGAGAGAGATGGAGGGAGAGAGAGGGAGGGAAGGAGGAAAAGAGAAAGAGAGAGGGAGGGAGAAAGAGAGAGGGAGAGAGAGAAGGAGGGAAAGAGAGAGAGAGGAAAAGGGAGGGAAGGAGGGAAAGAGAAAGAGAGGGCAGGAGAGAGAGGGAGGGAGAAAGAAAGAGAGGGAGAGGGAGAAAGGGAGGGACGAGGGGGAGATAAAGGAACAGCATATTTTCCAAGCTTCATTCATTAATTAAAAAAATATCCTGTGGTTTAAGTCTCATCAGAGACAGCATGCTAATATGAGCGTGATTCACTGTAAAATATGTCACGTACAGAGAAGAGTCCAGGGAACCAGGCTGTGCTGCTTCCAAAGCACAGAGTGACAGCAAGGGGTTCTGTGCTAACCCCGGATGGAAGAGCAGACGCGGGGGTCTCTGAGTCAGAGGCGCTTGCTTTGGCTCTGATGAGGGTGGAGAGTGGGTTGGTAGGATGGCTCTTCAGGGTGGGACTCAGGTTCCTCTGAGAGAGCCTCGCCGCCCAGGGCACGGAGGAAACTGAGCTCTGAGGCTTACCTGGGGGTCACCTGGGTAGATCAGTGGTTCTAAGCTGTGAGGGGACCGCAGGTTCTTGGGACGTGAAACTACACCCAGAGCCCAGTCAGGGCCGCTTCTACACCCTCCCCTGCTCAGGAGACATGGTCCTTACCACAGACAGTGTCAGGCGTGTCCTGAGAAGTGGACTCAAGCTGATTCTGTCAAGTGGCCTCTTGTGCGTCTAATCACAGCACCCTCCACGTGGCCTGTGTGGTGCGTCTGTTGGGCCCACAGATGGATATGCGGTATCCCCAAGCGTCGTTTTGTCCCCGTGGCCAGAATGGAGGCCACAGAAATGACAATGTCCAGGCAGAGCAAGCGGGGACAAGAGTCTGAGTGCCGTGGAGGGAGGGTGGGTGGGAAGCAGGTCCCAGATATGAGGCAGGAAGGAGCCACCAGAGATGGGAGAGGGACCTTGGTGGCGGGGGAGGGGTGGAGTGAGACTCACAAGAGCATAAGAGTGATGGGGAGGTACCACTGGCCACCAGTCCAGGGGACTACGGAGAGCACCGAGCATGACCACATGCACCAAGTCGCCAGCTGGCCACTGGCCACGGGACCAAGGCTTCCCGGAGCCTCAGGTGGGTGTTTGTCTCACAGGCAGCGCAGCATCCGGTTCTGTGGCACAGAGATCGGCTTCGAGATCCCCAGGGTGTTAGCCACCAGCGACATCGCCCTCCGGCTCCTGCACACCCACTTCGACCATGTGTCCCCGCTGCCCACTGTGGCCGCCGCCTCCGACCGCGCCCCGGAGCCCAGCAAAGAGGACACAGGGGTGAAGGCGGCGGGCAGCGTGGTGGCCGAGCTGGCGGGCAGCCCCAAGCCAGAGGCCGCGGGCAGCCCCGAGTCGGAGGCGCCGGGCAGCCCCGAACCCGAGGTCGCGGGCAGCTCAGAGCCCGAGGCCTGGGACAGCCTGGTGGAGAGCCCCGCCGAGGACCTGCTGTCGGCCCAGGATGAGGACGCCGAGGTGCCGCTGGAGGTGCAGGAGATGCCCAGGCCCGAGAGCAGCCTGCAAGTGGTAGGTCCCCGACAGCGCGGGGAACGGAGGGCAGTGGTCCAGCCTGGCCCTTCCCGGCGTCCCCGGGAGCATCTGGGGAGGGATGCGGGGTGATGCTCTCACCAGTTGGCCCCAGAGAAGCTTTCCCCAGGCTTTCTCCCTGCACGGTGGCAACACAGCTCTCAATGGAGCTGTGCAAAGCACCAACCAGTGTTCCCGGTCTCCAGGGACCACAGACTCCGGCCGGCTGGCCGCTGGTCCCTCTCCTCCATTTCCATCCCATCCGCCCCTGGGCCAGAGGAAACGGCCTCTGGGGCATTGGGATAGGCTTTCTCAGGATTCAGCAATGGTGGGCCGGGTCTGGGCTTTCCGTGGCCTTTAAAATTCTTTTTGGTTTTGCCTCTATTTGTTGATTTTTAGCCACAGAGAATTTGCATTTTTAGGAAGAACCAAAAATAGTTTTTCGTACAGGTGCTTAAGATATCATGGTTTATTGCTTTATCTTTTTTTTCCCCAAAATATTTATTTGGGGGCTGGAGTGATAGCCCAGCGGGTAGGGCGTTTGCCTTGCATGCGACAGACCTGGGTTCGATTCCCAGCATCCCATATGGTCCCCTGAGCACTGCCAGGAGTAAGTACTGAGTGCAGAGCCAGGAGTAACCTCTATGCCTCGCCGGGTGTGACCCAAAAACCAAAAAAAAACAATGATTTGGGGGTTGGGGGACTCACAACTACTGTGCTCCGGGATTATGCCTGGCTCTATGCTCAGGGATCATTCCTGGCAGTGCTGGAACACCAAAGGTGGTGCCAGGGATCGAACCTGGGTTGGCAGTATGCAAGGCTTGCGTCTTACCCGCTGTGCTATCTCTCTGGCCCCCAAACTGGTGGCAAAAGGTCACCTACAGGTCTTCTTTGTATTTTGTTTGATTTTTTTTTTGGGGGGGGGGAGGAGAGTTTAAGCTACTTCAGGCCTTACTTCTGGCTCCATGCTCCAGGATTGCACCTTGCAGTGTTTCAGGAACCAGATGTGGCACCTGGGATCGAACCCTGGTTAGCTGTGTGGAAGGCAAGTGCCCTAACTAGCTCTCCAGTCCTTGCTTTTTATCATCTTTAAACACAGTTAGGGTTAAGAGTTGGATAGAATATAAATTTGATATCAGGATAGAAATTGCTAGATACTCTAAGAACATAATTGTTAGTTTCCAATTTTCTCCCAATACAGCAGTTTCCTTAGACTTCAAATTAAAGTCCTATCGACTTCCTTTTGGCTTCCAATACCACACAGCCCACACACTCCCTGGTGCCACGCCCCTCCAAGTGCTGACAGCTCCCCACACCTGCCACCAAGCTTCCTTGTCACTGTCACTGTTACTGCCCTCCTGTTGTTCATCGATTTGCTCAAGCGGGCCCAGTAACGTCTCCATTGTGAGACTTGTTGTTACTGTGTTTGGCATATCGAATACGTCACGGGGAGCTTGCCAGACTTCGCCATGCGGGCGAGATTCTCTCGGTAGCTTGCCAGGCTCTCCAAGAGGGGCGGAGGAATCAAACCTGTGTTGACCAGGTGGGCCGCGTGCAAGGCAAACACCCTACCCACTGTACTATCACTCCAGCCAAATTGTGCCTTTTGTGACAACATGGCTGGAGCATGAGATGAGGATGCCACGTGAAGCCTAGAGGTGAAAGACAGCAGATGGTTTCTTTCTTGCTCGAAATACAAGTAGCCAAAGCAAACCCACTAACTGCTCAGAAGGAACTCGGGCTCTGAACCCTAGGATGGGAAGCAGAGGGGAGGGGAAATTCCCGCATAAAATACTATAGCAGCATGTGATATTAGATCATATAGCATGATGGTCCGTGTGAAGGATGGTATTTAGAGCATGACGGTCCGTGTGAGGGATGGTACTTAGAGAATGGTGGTCCGTATGGCAGATCGTGTTTGGAGCATGATGGTCTGTATGAAGAATGGTATTTAGAGCATGGCGGTCCCTATGAGGGATAATATTTAGAGTATGCAGATCCACGTGAAGGATGGTATTTAGAGCATGACTGTCCTGTGAAGGACGGTATGTAGAGTACTGGCACCATGATGTAAAACTCTAAGGGGCTTACCGGGAGCGAAATCCTGGATCAAACTGGTATTTAGAGTGATGGGGATTATGTGATTTGTGTCACGTGGGCCGGGATCCTATACAAGGAGGGGCAGAGATGTGGCCTGAGCCCACCCCTGTGTTCCCAGCACCCTACGGTCCCCTGAGCATCCCCACATACAGCTCCAGAGGCCCCTGTACCACTGGGGGGGCCCTTGGAACCGCCAGCTCCCACTTTCTGGGGCCTGTGCAGTCAGCCACTGGCCTGGGTGTCCGAGGGTCACAGGAAGTGGCCTCTGGGCCCCCTGAGCACTGCTAGAGAAATGCCTTCCCCCAGAATAGCTTAAAAATTCCTGAAGGTGCGGGGATGTGGCTTGGAATAGCACATGCTTCGTGGTAAGTCCTGGGTTCCATCCCCTGCACCTCCCCCCAACACACACACACACACACACACGGAATATTTTTGGAGTAAAATGATTGTATTAAAATAAATTGGGGAGCACTGGAGCAATAGCACAGAGGGTAGGGTGTTTACCTTGCATGCAGCCGACCCGGGTTCGATTCCCAGCATCCCATATGGTCCCCTGAGCACCGCCAGGAGTAACTCCTGAGTGCAGAGCCAGGAGTAACCCCTGTGCATTGCCAGGTGTGACCCAAAAAGAAAAAAAATACAACAAATAAAATAAATTGGGATTTTGCTTCTTAGGTCTCATATCAGCTTTCTGGAAGGGCTCAGTATGTTGGATTCTCCTCCTTCTCCGCACCCTGGAGGTGCTCAGCCTCCGAGCCCTGTCCGTTGTTAGGTGTCCCTTTACCTCTATGAGGGGTGGGGGCAGGGGTTGAGTTAATGACCTTGGTCTTAACATGGTTTAAATGGGCAGTTGAGAAGAAAGCTGAGGGACCAGAGTGACGGGATAGCCGGGAGGGCGCTTGCCTTGGGCATGGCCGACCCGGGTTCGATCCCCGGCATCCCATATGCTCCCCCGAGCACCACCAGGAATAATTCCTGAGTGCAGAGCCAGGAGTCAACTCTGAGCACCCCTGGGTGTGACCCCACCCCCACACCCAGAAAAAAAAAGGGGGGGAAAGAAAGCTCAGTTTTAAGCCCATTAGCTTGAAAGGCAATTTGCAGGATGTATGATTGTATGATGGAAACTTCTTTAAAACTAAGATCGTCCCCAGAAACTGCTCCCACGCCCTCACCTCCCTGCTGCGCGGTGTCTTCTTGCTCCCTGCCTCTCTCGCTGTGAAAGCTGAGGGCCTTGTCGTTTTGATCTGTTTTCTTGACGATTTAGAGGTGTTGCCTGTCTGGTCATTTTTCCATGCTCATCTGTGTGTTTTCCTTGGAAATATGTGTCTTCGGATCCTTTAGCCCATTTTAATTTTCATTATTATTATTTTGGTTTGGTTTCATTTTAAGCCACACCTGGCAGTGCTTAGAGGTTTCTCCTGGACCTGGGATCACAGATCCCCCCTGGTGGGCTGGGGGACCATTTATGTTGCTGGGGACCCAGGCCGGGATCACCCACCTGCAAGGCAAGCTCCCTGATCTCCTGATCCGTTGCTCCAGACACCCTACCCCCACCTCACTCATTTTAGATATTAACCCAGATGTTCCTAAACTTATTTGTCCTGCCACTCCCTTTAAAAAAATCACTCAAAGGGACAGATATAGAAAGATTGCAATCATCTGGGGAACATAAGGTAACAAAAATAAGAGACTAACACCCAAGAATAGCCGAGATAGGTACCAGGAGGTTCACTCCATGGCTTGGAGGCCAGCCACACAGGCTAGGGGAAAAGGGAGCTCAGATAGAGAAGGGAGCACCAAATAAAGGGTGTTGGGAGGATCCTCCCAGGATGGGTGAAGCATGCGGAAAGTAGACTACAGACCGAACATGATTGCCACTCAATGCCTCTCTTGCAAACCACAGGACCCAATAGGAGAGAGAACAAAAGGGAATGCCCTGCCACAGAAGCAGGGTGGGATGGGAGGGGTGGGGGGGTGGGAGGGATACTGGGATCCGTGGTGGTGGAAAATGGGCACTGGTGGAGGGATGGGTACTCGATTATTGTATAACTGAAACCCAAGCACGAAAACTTGTAAGTCCACAACTGTACCTCTTGGTGTTTCATTAATAAAAATTGAAAAAAAAAATCACTCAGGTTCTGCACCCACAAACCCACTTTATTTAAGCAAACAGAAGGAACCCCCAATTTCACAAGAGGCTGCTAGTTTCCCACAGGGGTCCGGGTGGCCCCAGGCGGGGGTAGTGTGCATGCAAGTGTCTTTCACACCCTCCAGGCTAAAACAGACAAAGGCAACTGAGGCAAAAACCAACGTTGGGACCAATGACAAGCTCGTGTGGTTCCAATGTCGGGTTTTGCTTTTGTTGCCTTTGTTTTTTTTTTCTTTGGGTTTGGGGGCCATACGTGGTGGTGCTCAGGGCTTACTCCCAGCTTTGCATTCAGGGATGACTCCTGGTGGGATTCAGGGAATCGTATGAGACGCTGGGGCTGGAACCCAGGTCGGCTGCATGCAAGGCAAATGCCCTACCTGCTGTACACTGCTGTACTATTGCTCTGGCCCCAAATGCTTGCGTTGCATTTAGTGAAAAACAAAAAAGTTACTGAAGAGCTTCCTGCTCTGCTTTCTCTGCTGGTTGAAGGCTTCAGGTTGGTGGAAGAGTCAGGCTCATGCTCTGCTCGTGCCTGTCCAACATCCCCAGCATTCATGAAAGATACTGGATTGTTTCTCTCCCTGAACCCACCCACAACCCCCCTGTTGTATTTTCTTGTCTCGTTTTCCAAATGAATGAGTTCACCATTCAAGTATGGGGTACTTCCAGGCTCTTGATTCCGTGTGTGTGTGTGTGTGTGTGTGTGTGTGTGTCGCTTTTTGGGTCACCCCCCAGTGATGCTCAGGGGTTATTCCTAGCTCTGCACTCAGGTGGTACTCAGGGGACCCTATGGGATGCTGGGAATCGAACCCGGGTCAGCCGCGTGCAAGGCAAATGCCCTCCCCGCTGTGCTATCGCTCCAGCCCCCCAAAACCCTTTTTGATGGGTCACTGTTAATATATGAAAATTCAGCTGACGGGCCCGGGAGATGACTCAAAGGGCCGGAGCACTTGCTTTTTTCTCTGAGTGGTTTAGGGGCCATACCAATGGTATTCAGGGCTTACTCCTGGTTCTGTGCTCAGGGGTCACTCCTGGTGGAGCTCAGGGGACCTTATTGTGTTGCCAGGGATGGAACCCGGTTCAGCCACGTGCAAGGCGAGCAAGCATCTCATCCATTGTATTGTCTCTGGCCTAGAATTTTCTGCATCAATGTATTGCCTGCAGCTAGTTTCACATTCTCCTTTTTGGTTTGTGTGCTATCCCCACCCCAAGTGCTGTGGTCATGTTTTCCGGGACCTCGTAGGAATAAAGTGGCGACACGGGCATCATAGCACTGGCGATGGCCTCCAAGGAGAAGCTTCCTGCTCTCGCTGTTGAGTGTCAGCTATGACCTCTCTCTGGTTGGAGTATGGCTGTGAGGGACAGGCCCAAAATGGACTACCACCAGAATGAATTTAACTTAGCTTAATAGGAACCTGCATTGCAAAATAACTCGTTTTTCAAGGAACAGGTCTAGATAAGCTTTTTCAGATCCGCTTTGTAGGAGCCTGCACTGCAAAATAACTGGTTTTTCTGCCCCTGAGCAAGGAATTCAGATACAGGTCCTCGAAGGGTGGGGGTCAGACCAGATAACCGGATGTCTCTCACAAGACCCATGTTGCAAGACCCAGGACTGCCTTAAAAACCTGTCAGTTCCTAAGCACCGACGCAAAATGCTGATCTTTAAACTATAGGCTAAGACGTGATGTGCCCTTAATTGGATTGGTTAAGAAAGCATATGTTGTTACAAATCTATTGGCTATGAAATGCGCGGGCTTTGCTGTAACGGCCAGTGAAGACCTATATAAGATCCCCTTTGAAGAAGTTCGGGGTCTTGCCTCACCTAACTGACCTGCGTGTCTGTGTAGGCGGCTTGACCCTGGCTAGCCAGTCTTACAATAAACCTTGCTTGCTGTTTGCAGTCTCTGGAGTCTCTTTGTCGTTAAAGGGAGATCACGATCCGCGCCCTAACAATGTCGTGTCCTCCCTGCTTTGTCTAGTGGTGTTTGGGTTTGGGTTTTAGTGATGACTAGCTGTTACTGTCCTGTTATTACACAGAAAGCACACTGCTTTTTGCTGAGGGCTTTTTCTGCCTGTGTTCAAGGACAGGGAATTGTCGTGTCTGATACGGGCGTCAGGGTTATGTTGACCTTGGGAGTGAACCTGGGAGTGTTTCTGCCACAGCTGCGCATTTGGAAGAGCTTGGGAAGGACAGGGATTAGCTCTCTGATTGGCTGGTGGCATCAGCGAGGCATCTAACCCCGGCCTTCTCCCTGCCCGCTTTCTTCCTGTTTTGTGGTGGGAATTTTCACCGAGAGCCAATGAAAGAGCCAGGCTACACCTCCAAGAAGTGAGATGGTAGTCTTATGATCCCAGCAGGCCCAGCTGGGCAGGGGCCACAGCAGTGCCCACGTGGGGGGGTCACTGGGGTCACATGGGGTGAACTGCTTAGACTGACAACTTAAGGTTGGCACATTTTCGTATAAATATTACATTTCTTATCATCTTTCTGTTGGGTTTGGAGAGGAATCCAAAGACAGAGATCAGGAATTTCTGACTCATAGTACTGGGGTCGTACTTGATATGTAGCCTGGGATGGTACCACAAATTACAGATATTTAGTACTTTGTTAGTTTAGCATCGAATCTCTTAGATTTAGAAGATGATGCAGAAGAGCTCTCCTTTTTTGTCTGTTTGTTTGGGGGCCACACCCATAGGTGCTCAGGGGGACCCTGTGGGGTGCCAGGAATAGAACCCGGGTCTGCCACTTGCAAGGTGAGTGCCCTCCCCGCTGTGCTACGGCTCTGACCCTCTTTTCCTTCCCTTAAGAACTCTGTCACTAGAGGGCTCTTAATACCAAATTTTATCTTGACAATCCTGTAATACTGTAAGCACTGGGCAGTTCCGTCTTCCCAATTAGTACAGTTTGCAAACTTTTGATAGAAATCAAGCTTATGGTCAGTATCATAAAACAATAATCATCTCCAGAAATAGTTTAGTGATCTGTGGGGCATGTGTGATATAGCATATGGGTCTCTGAGCTTCTGTGGAAGAAGTTACAAATAATCTCTGTCTTTAAGATACTCAAAACCAACATCAAAGATAACAGTAAGGGTACCTGTCACTGTCACTGTCACTGTCCTCCCAATGCTCATCGATTTGCTGAAACGGGCCCAGTAACATGGTGAGACTTGTTACTGTGTTTGACATATCGATTACATCACGGGGAGCTTGCCAGGCTTTGCTGTGCGGGAGAGATACTCTCGGTAGCTTGCTGGGCTCTCCGAGAGGGGTGGAGGAATCGAACTCGGATCGACCATGTAGGCCGCATGCAAGGCAAACGCCCTACCCGTATCTGGTGTAAATATGAGTGTATTTTTACGATGTTTGGGGGGGGTAGGAGCTGGTTCAAATCACGATGGGCCCAACCCCAGCACTGACTGTGCCAGGAAGAGTCTCCCAGTACCCCGTGAGCTCCCCTCCCCCACCCCCCTCCTCTCTGTAGCCTCAGCTCTGAGCATACCCCTCTGACCTCCCCGCAGCCTCCCTGCCACCCGGAGGTCTGAGGACCCTCTCTGCTCCCCGCCTTTCTGCCTTCATGCTCTCGGACTGTCGTCCTGCCTGTTGGCGAAGGGCCGAGTTCTCTCTCCAGGTTTGCCATAGCAGCCACCCTGGCTCCCCCAACCCCATCCTTGCAGAATGGCCTGTTTCCCGGTCACCTGCAGCACCCCCCCCCGGGGTACCCCATCTCCTCACCAACTTCCCTACCAGACCAGGAGGTCCTTTAAATTTGGAGGGGCACACCCAGCAATGCTCAGAGTTACTCCTCAAACTGCACTCAGGAATTACCCCTGGCAGTGCTCAGGGAACCAGAGGGGATGCCGGGGATCGAACCCGGGTTGGCAGCCTGCAGGCAAGAGCCCTCCCGGCTGCATTCTCGCTCCCTCCCCTAAATTTTTTTTTCTGCTTTTTGGGTCACACCCGGCGATTCACAAGGGTTCCTCCTGGTTCTGCATTCAGGAATTACTCCTGGTGGTGCTCAGGGGACCATATGGGATGCTGGGAATCAAACCCTGGTCGGCTGCATGCAAGGCAAACACCCTACCTGCTGTGCTATCACGCCAGCCCACCCCTAAATTTTTTTTAAATTTTTATTAGTGAGACACCATGAAGTACAGCTGTAGTCTTACAAATTTTTGTGCTTGGGTTTCAGTTATACAATGATCAAATACCCGTCCCTCCACCAGTGCCCATTTCCCACCACCATGGATCCCAGTATCCCTCCCACCCCCCATCCCCCCCATCCCCCCCTGCTTCTGTGGCAGGACACTCCCCTTTGTTCTCTCTTTCCTTTTGGGTGCTGTGGTTTGCAGAAGAGGCACTGAGTGGCAAACATGTTCAGTCTATAGTCTACTTTCAGCATGCTTCTCCCATCCTGGGAGGATCCTCCCAACACCTTTATTTGTTGTCCCCTTCTTTATCTGAGCTCCCTTTCCCCCTAGCATGTGTGGCTGGCCTTCAAGCCACACATAAAATTCCTCCACCCCTAAATTTAAAAAAAGAATAATTAAAGAACTGTGGTCACTTGATTACTTGATCACTTGACTTCCTGTTATTCATCGATTTGCTCGAGTGGGCACCAGTAATGTCTCCATTTGTCCCTGTCATGTGCTAGTGTAGCCCAATGGCATCTGTTCATTCTAGGAACACAAAGAGCCTCAAACCGATCATTCAGGGTCTTGACGAAGAAGTCTGACCATCTTGTAGGTGGGCGGCCACACAGTCTTTTGACATCCTGTGGAATCCAGTTGGTAATGGCTCTAGTCCAGCAGTCGTCTTTGTATACTGTGGTATACAATGTTATTGATAGCTGAGTTTGGGGCATATACTATTTCCACACCAGTCGCACCACTAGTGGCAGCTTCCCTCCAACAGAGTTCCCATATTTCGTGGCCCCTCCCTCCTAGGGTCCCCATAACAGACACATTCCAACATTCCAAAGTTGTGGTGGTTGCAGCTTAGATCTCATTTTCAGTGTTGTTGAGTTTGTTTTGGGTATTGGCTGTACCATGACTGTATGACTGAAGCCCTTTCCCTGTCGCCCACGACCTCCCGTTCTCCTCTTCTTCCTTGATTCCTCCCTTCTCTGTCCTTCTCCTCTGGGTACCAGAGTTCTGGCAGAAGGTTCTGACAGGAAGAAAACTGGGGTCCGAGGTCAGGGACTCGCTGGGTGTCACCTGGTTCCCAAGAGCAGCCGCACACTCTGTACTTCTGTAAGTGTCCCTCAGGGAAGTGTCCCTCACAGTCACACACTGTCCCTCAGGGGATAGTCCCTCACAGTCACATACTCTCTCTCAGGGGTGTGTCCCTCATGGTCACACACTGTCCCTCAGGAGTGTTCCTCATGGTCACATACTGTCTCTCTCAGAGGAGAGTCCCTCATGGTCACACGTTGTCCCTCAGGAGTGTGTCTCTCACAGTTATATGCTGTCTCTCAGGGGTGTGTCCCTCATGGTCACATACTGTCCGTCAGGGGAGTGTCCCTCACACTCACACGTTGCCCCTGAAGGGAGTGTTCCTCAAGGTCACACACTGTCCCTCAGGGGAGTATCCCTCACGCTTACACACTGTCTCTCAGGGGTGTGTCCCTCACGGTCTCACACTTCTCTCAGGGGAATGTCCCTTACGGTCACAAGCTGCCCCTCAGGGGAGTGTCCCTCATACTCACACATTGTCCCTGAAGGGAGTGTCCCTCAAGGTCACACACTGTCCCTCAGGGAAGTGTCTCTCACGGTCACACATTGTCCCTCATGGTCATACACTGTCTCTCAGAGGAATGTCCCTCATGGTTACATACTTTCCCTAAGGGGAGAGTCCCTCACAGTCACACTGTCTCACAGGGGAGAGTCCCACAGGGTTACACTTGCCTGCTTACATCTCCTTCTCAGTCACACCCCCCAGGGTGCCGCCATCACAGGACCTGGCCCGTGGGCCTGACCTCCACAGGCTTCTTTCCCTGTTTGTCCAGAGAGATAGCAGCCTCGCATGCCACTGCCAGGTGGCCTCTGTGTGGCACCCAGAGAGGGGCGGAAATGCCACCCGGCCACTGCCCAGAGGTGAGGACGCATGCCCAAGGGCACAGCGGTGAGTTGGTGGCAGATTGAGAAGAATGTTCTAGAACTGAGGGCCTCTACCCAGGTCTCCTTCAGGAGATGGTCCCTGAGAAGCAGACCCCAAAGCGGGGGCCGGGGAAGGTCCCTGAGGGGGCTGGAATGGGGTGTCCCGCACGCTCACACACTGTCCCTCAGGAAAGTGTTGGTCACGGTCACACGTTGTCCCTCAGGGGAGTTGTCCATCAGGGGACACCCCAAATCGGCATGCACCAGGCCCTGAGCCTGGTCCTGGGCCCCTGGCACTGCTGGGTCGAGCACAGAACACGCTGAGTAACTCTTGCAGGATCTCCCCCAACCCCCAACTCGCCCACCCCCACCCCACCAGGCAAGGAGCCGTCAGTCTTCAGAATCACTCTCTCAGAGCTGATGGCCACAGTCCAGCAACATAGTAAAGACCGAGATGCAAACGCAAACCCTCCTTCCGTGGCCGCGTCACGGGGCTCACTCCTGCTCTGCCGCGTCCTGTGGGACACGTCCCCTGGGGCTGCTGGTTGAACAGCATTCGTGCGTCCGGCTTGAGGCCAGAGCGGGTGTCAGTGGGGGGCCCTGGGCGTGGGTGGCGGAGCCTGACCCCCTTCCCTGTCCTGTTTCCTCAGCCGACAGTGGAGGAAGACGACCTCACACAGGAGCTGGAGATGGCGCTGCTAAGTCAAAGGGTCTCGGCAGGTATCTCCTCATTCCTCCGGCCCTCAGTCTCAGCTTCATCAGAGTATTCTGTCTGTCCACCAATGTGGGGTCATCGTGACACCAACAAATCCAGATGTTGCCAAAATGGCTTAAGAGTGTGAATTGTGGAGCTGGAGTGATAGCACAGCAGGGAGGGCATTTGCCTTGCACGCGGCTGACCTGGGTTCGATTCCTAGCATCCCAGATGGTCCCCCAAGCACTGCCTGGAATGATTCCTGAGTGCAGAGCCAGGAATAATCCCTGAGCATTGCTGGGTGTGACCCCAAACACACACACACACACACACACACACACACACACACTGAGTGTGATTTCTTTGATGTTATGAGGATCCGTTGTGGAAGCCTCCCCCTTTTTTTCTTTTCTTTTTTACTTTGTGTACAACAATGGGCTGGAGCCATAGCACAGTGGTAGGGCATTTTGCCTTGTGTGCAGCCGGCCCGGCTGAGCCAGGTTTGATTCCTCTGCCCCTCTCGGAGAGCCCGGCAAGCTACCGAGAGTATCTCGCCTGCACGGCAAAGCCTGGCACGCGGCCGACCTGGGTTCAGTTCCTCTGTCCCTCTCGGAGAGCCCGTCAAGCTATTGAGAATATCCCACCCGCACAGCACAGAGCCTGGCAAGCTGCCCGTGACGTATCTGATATGCCAAACACAGTACCAACAAGTCTCACGATGGAGATGTTACTGGGCCCGCTCGAGTAAATCTATGAACGGTTCATCGTACAATGCTACTTTGTGTACACTCTGTCTCATTAAAACCATAGCGTCCTATTATACTCATGCTTTTGTAGAAATTATTTGTCTCACCTGGCAGGCTTTATCGTTCTTGAACAGTCTTCCACACGGACTTGGAAGGTGCCACGCATCCTACAGAAGTGGCTTATTCGCGCCTGTCACATGCACTGCTGACCTCCCGTGGGATTAGCCGGGTCAGGCCACACAGAAGTGCGGCCTCGGAGGGTGGCAGTGAGGAGCCACCCCTGTAGCTGACCTTCCCCAGCACCCAGACACCGGACCCCCACCCCCACCCAATGCTGTACACGCGTGCACACAAACACACACACACACGGGTGCACACACATGCACACACGCACACACATATACACATGCACACACATACACACATGCACACACACAACACAGACACATATGCACACATACACACATGCACACATATAATACACATACACACACATACACACATGAAAACACAGCACACACATACACATGTGTATATGCAAACACAATGCACACACAGCACACACATGTGCACACACACAAACACACAACACATACAACACACACATGCACACACACAACACAGACACATACACACACATACACGCACAACACAGACACATACGCACAACACACACAACACATACAACACACACATACACACATGCACACACACAACACAGACACATACAGACACATACATGCACAACACACACAACACACACATACACACACAACACACACATACACACAACACACACATACACACACGCATCCACACAGCACACACACCTTTCTGAATCTTGTCTAGTCTTATCTCGCCGTCTCATCTTGCCAACTCTGACAGTCTGGGAAAAGGTCAGGACAACAGGGATGTTGAATTTCTTAACCCTTCCATCTGAGATTGGACTTCGTCACCGCCTCCTTTCTAGTCCCTTCTTGCCACCGCCACCAATTTCATGTCAACGTGAAATGAAATTTTACTTTGTGGACAACAAGTCTCACGGTGAAGCACCGTGGTTTGCAGTCACTCACCGTTGGGTCTTCGGCCTCCCACGTTGCAGCCCCGACCCCAGCTCAGGGCCAGGTTCGCTCCACCCCCGTTCCCAGGGTTCCACCCCCAACCCCTCCACCCCACTTGCCCTCTCGACTGCCCTCTCGGTGGGCGTCGCTTTAGTTGGCTTGAGTCTGGGCTCCTGCTTTCAGCCGTCGGCTCTGTGGCTTGGACACTCAGCTCCGCCGCTCTGCCCCCACCACTGACGCACAGCGGCCCGGGCCCGCTGCTTCTCATCCGTCTCTTCTCTCGTCTCTCCTCCTTCTTGAGGACTCTCTTTCCCACATCATTCAGAGCATGTTTTCTGGAGCTGCGTTCTTGTTCACTTTCTCCAACACACTTTTGTTTCTGCCGACGCCCAGGCTTGTTTGGATTTTGTGTTTGGGTTTGGCTTGGGGCTCACCCACTGGTGCTCAGGGCCTACTTACTGCCCGGTGCTTGAGGGTCACTTCCAAAGGTGCTGGGGGCAGGGGAGGGGCACAGCTTCTGCCCTGGACAGAGCCGGCGGCCCTCCTCACTGTACTACTTTTTAAAAATTTGTCCAGATTCTTCCTGAAAAACAAACAAAAAAATCGTACCATCTAGTGAAGTAAAAACTTCCTTTAGCAGTGTAGGAATTTCCTCCTGTTTCCCTCCTAAGAAAACATGAATAGTAGTAGTAGTAGTAGTAGTAGTAGTAGTAGTAGTAGTAGTAGTAGTATAGCACTGTCCTCCCGCTATTCATCGATTTTCTCGAGGGGGCACCAGTAACGTCTCCATGGTGAGACTTGTTGTGACTGTGTTTGGCATATCGAATATGTCACGGGGAGCTTGCCAGGCTCTGCCGTGCGGGCGGGATACACTCAGTAGCTTGACGGGCTCTCCAAAAGGGACGGAGGAATTGAACCCAGGTCGGCCGCGTGCAGGGCAAATGCCCTACCCGCTGTGCTATCACTCCAGCCCAATAATAGTAGTAATAATAATAATAAAAAATGAGGACTCAGATGTGTACTGGCCTTCCTCTCCCTGCAGCGCAGCTGAAGATGCTGGAGAACGTGCAGGACAAGCCTGAAATCTTTGAAGACGACGAGGTCGACCTGTGCCAGTTCTCCACCCTGGGCGGTGTGTACCACCTGGACGTTCTGGAACTGCCTCCTCAGTGTAAACCAGTGAAGGGCTGGGTGATCGTGCGGGTGAGTGCCCCCCCCACACACACACACACAGCTCACCGCTGCCCTCTTTCCTCACTCTTGCACTCTGTTCCGAGTGACGGAACCCCAGGAAGCTGGGCAGACTTGAATTCGCCCCTGCCCTGCCCCCAGTACCTTTGGAAGTGACCCCCCAAGCACCGAGCAGGAAGTAGTCCCTGAGCACCAGTGCGTGAGCCCCAAACCAAACACAAACACAAACTCCATACAAGCCAGGGGCATCTGCAGAAACAAAAGTGTGTTGGAGGAAGTGAACAAAATTAAGGACCAGGACCTAACCCAGGCGGCTCGCACCTGGATCGCACGTCACCTTGAACTTGAAGCGTGGTGCCTTCCGTTGAGACTGGGTCAGAGTGACCTTCAAATGAGGTCTCCCTCCGAGGCTCGCTGTGCCTCTGTCCAGCTGTGGGGGGCCTCCCCGCCCCCCAGCCCTGTGGCTTGGAGGTGACGGGGGAGTCGCAGGACAGAACCAGGCCTGCGGGGATCCCAGAGCACCGTGATTACCTTTGAACTCTGATTCTTTATGATTAAAAAAATATTGGTGTGATGTTTTGTTAATGTATAGCGAAGCGGAAGTGAATCATAGTGCTTGTTAAGAACTGTGCAGGGGCAGAGTATAGTATAGCGCGTTCGATGCAGTGTCTCCTTGCACACAGCCAACCTGGGTTCTATCCCCGGGTCCCTTTAGGGTCCCCCGAGTCCACCAGGAGTGATCCCTGAGTGCAGAGTCAGGATTTAACCATGAGCATGCTGGCTGTGAGTCCCCCGCCAAAAGAACCAAACAAGCAGAAAAGAGTAACTGTACTGGTGACGTTTGTATCTCGGATTAGTCAGCTGCTAAGTCAGTGCTACTTTTGGTCCCTTTGAAAAGGTGCTCCAGGAAGGATTACAGAAATACATCTACCCACCAGAAGCCACGGAAGAGGTTGACGTAGAAAACGCCTTCCCGCCCATTGAGGTCACGCTGGAGGTCCACAAAAATGTCATCTTCTTTGAGAATCCCCAGGTGGCAAGGTGGGACCCTCAAGGTACAGCAGTGCTTCTTCCTCCTTGGCTGAGTGTCCGACACTGCGGGGGGAGCATGAGACCCCCAACCACAGGTGTGATGACGCGCCCAAGGCCCCATCTCACAATCCGCTTCGTTTCCTCTGCTCACCAGAGACATGAACAGGGATCCAGGCTTAAGATTTGGCTGAGTTTTGTAACTTCCTTCCTGAAGGGGGCTATCTGGATAGTTATTATACTGTGCACCATTATGAGTTAAATGTGTGTGTGTGTGTGTGTGTGTGTGTGTGTGTGTGTGTGTGTGTGTGTGTGTCCAGATACAATCGTAAAGGAAAAAGCCTACATGCTCCCTAAAATAACTCAGATTGTCATTATAACTTGATTCTGGGGCTAGAGGGATATACAGTGGGCCAGACAGTCTCCCTGGGGACTTGGGGGGATTCAAGTTCAAACCCCAAACCTGCCTGACCCTGCTGAGTTCCGGAGGTCAGACAAGATGAGGGTTCAGGGTTCACGATGGTCTGTGCATCGATCAAGTTGGTTTTCTTTGATTTCCAGTGCCAACTCAGACAAAGACCTAGAAGGATCATGAATCCTTTTCCTTCTCGCCCTCCCAAACCATGGGGAACCTGTTTTGCTGGGAAACACTAACTCTTGGAGAATTTATCTCTAGACAATGGTTTACTTTTATCATGGGCAATGAAAATGATTTGCCTGATTACGGGAAAATCAAGGAATTATGAGTTACTTATTGTGTTGACACAGTCATATCTATTTCGCTGAATTTAAGATTTAAGAGGGCTGGGTCCCTGCATGGAGCAGAGAGGCACTGAGGGGAAAGAGACAGAGGCCTCTGGGGAGGGAGGGCTTATCAGATGCCCCCCCCATACGGGATTGGGAGTAGGAGGTGCGGGGGAACTCCCCCACCCTTCTGGGCTCTGGGTTTGTGGCCGCCACACAGTGTGGGGGGGCGGGGGAGGAATTTGATTGCAGAACTTAGGCGGGTAGAGAGTCAAAAGCCAGTAGGGCCAAGTGAGTGTTTGTTTCCTGAACCGAGGCGGGAGATGGGCCTGGTGCTGAGGCCCAGGGCTCCAGGTGACCAAGGCCAGCAGTTCTGGGCTGGACTGTTTGTCCCCCCACCTGGGGGGGGATCTCTCCCAGTCATAGCTTATTTCTGGCCAAAGTCTTGACTTCCAGGCAACACCCGAGTTGTGATTCTCCCGGGCGGTCCAAGGAGTGGTCAGCATCCTGGGTGTGGTCAATGTCCTGGGTGCGGGCAGCTGTCACTGACCCCACACCTGAGGACAGAGTTCTGGGAGAGGCTGCTTCTGCATCTCGCATTCGAGCAGAGGCTGGCAGGGAAACCCAGAGCCGGCACAGGAAGTGCTGCCTCAGACCATGACTCGAGTGGACCAGGCTTGGGTCCAGCCAGAGCATCTGCCCAAGCTCAGAGGATGGACGCCAGGGCCACCAACCTCCACACGCGAGTCTCTGTCTGGAGGTGTGTCATGGTTGTGCTCTTATAGTTAAGTATCATGGCCGAACCCCGGCAGCTGAAGACCTCCGGTTCCAGCCACAGCCATGCTTAAAACCACTCTCCACACGTTCAGACGAGCCTCACGCATGAAGGAACCGGCAGAGGAACCTAGGTGTGCGGGACCTGGGGCGTAGATCTCCAACCCTGCTCAGGTTGGGACTGGGGCCTCCTCCACCCAGATCCCCATCTTCCAGTATGTGGTCTTTAACACCCACCAACAGTCCCCAGCATTGTGTAATCCCATCAACGGCCAAGACTCAGAGACTATAAAACCCTGTTCCCGGAAGCACGTGGCCGCATTTGCGGCCGCGCAACATCTTATTATCTAGGTCTTACTCTGGAGAACCTGGCAGGCTACCGAAAGTAGCAGAGTCTGGCAAACTCCCCGTGGTGTATTCAGTATGCCAAAAACCAGTAACAATGATGGGTCTCATTCTCCTGATCCTGAAAGAGCCTCGAATGTGGTACTTTTTAAAATCTCAGGGCTAGGATGAAGGAGACGTTACTGGGGCCTGCTCGAGGCAATCGATGACCAACAGGATGACAGTGATACAGTGATCATGGCACTTGGGGCCTGGCCCATTTCGATGCCAGGGTAGCTCACAGCTTGCACTGGGTCCATCAGTCTTTCATCGGGACCCTGCTCTTGGAGTGGTAGGAACTAAGGGCAACTGAGACTTGAGTCAAGTAAATACGGACGCCCAGGAGTAGATATTATTTTGGAGTCAATTGACTCCCAGGTTACATAGCATAGCATCAATTGTCTTCCTGTGTCTATACAGAAAGGACATTGCTAAATTTACCATACAAGTGACGTAAAGGAAAGAGAAAAGCGATATAGGATTATTAGTTGTGCCTCAGTTGCTCTGTTGTAGGAGTGGCTCAATCAACCTTAAGCTCCCGGCGGGAGCAGTAAAGTGTTATCCAAACTTAGGAGTAGAGTCGCTGAGGTGAATGGAAAATTGGTTTCACTCTCTGTGACCTTCATATGTTGGTTTTCCATTTTTGAGGTGCCATGGCACTTGATGTGCCTGCTAGTAGCATCCACGATTTCCCGTGGTCCCGTTACCCATCTGTGGCACTCGGCAGTTTCCAGGTACAGGTGAATGCTAGTGACACTGTGGAGCGCAGAGCTCCGGGCCTTGGTGATTCTTTTAATCAGCGCTTTTCACACTCTAGATAAAGACACAGAGGACAAGTCTTTACATTGCTTCCCATCCTGGCTCTTCTTTTTTTCGTTGGGTGGTTTTTGTTGTTGTTGTTGTTTGGCTTGTCGAGCTTTTTATTTTTAAAAAATATAGTTTAGATATTGCCTTTATATGCTGTAGGCTATGCAAAAATCTCCTTTATTCAGGAGTTTGGTGTTTGTTTGTTTGTTTGTTTGCATGATCACTCTTATGCAGAATTCCGCTGTTCAGAGGGAATGCAGAGCTTTGGCTGAGCTGAATGTGTATAGTGGGGTGCAGCAGTCCTGCTTTCTGTGTTGCTTTTGTCTTTAAGTCGCAGTTGCAGTTGAATTTAAGGCCAATGGCAAAGAGTAACATGGTACATACATCCTGTTTCTATGTATTTTATGCTTTCAAGATTTATGTTGAAGTCTGAGCCCACGTATAATTTCTGTCCCCAAATGTGGCTAGTTTCATTCTTTTGCATGTGGCCATCCATTTTTCCCAGCTGGTATGTTGAGAAGACTTCTTGCTCCATTGAATACTCTTGTATGCTTTGTCTGACGGTATTTATTCATGTTCCTGTTTTTTCCCTGCACTTTTGGTTTGGTCGAGGGATCTGCCACTCTCTATTCCAATACTGTACTGTTTGTTACTACCGGTCTGCAGTAGTTTGAGGTGAGTGTGAAAACTCCATTTTGGTCTTGTTTAATTTCCAGGATTATCTGGACAATTGGGATCTTTTGAAATTCCAAAGTTTGTGAGCTCTTGGTTGTATTTCTGTAATAAAAGTCATTGGAACTCTGATAGATGACACTGAATCTGAAGGCTGCATTAGGGAATAATTCTTCCCCTCTCTGTCCGTGAGTCAAGATTATCTGTTCATTTCTTGATCTCTTCTATTTCTTTCAGCAGCTCTTAGAGCTTTCAATGTACAAACCTTTCATTAATTCGGCTTTATTTATTCCTAGGTATCCAATTCATTTTTTTGGTGCGGTAGGAAATGGGATTCTCTCCCTGCATTCTCTTGTACGGAGGGCTTGCGGATAGAAACACGTCTGGATTTGTTTCCTTTCATGTCCATGTATCTCAGGGCCCCTGGAGCCCTGCCACACATAGGCGAAGAGTCAGGCTGTACCACTGGTGGAACATGACTGGGGTCATGCCTGAGTCCTTCTGGGGAGACCCATGTGCGTGCATGTGTGTGCGCACGCATGTGTGCGTGTACGTGTGCACGTGTGTGAGTGCATGTGTGTACATGTGTGTGCATGTGAGTGTGTGCTTATGTGTAAGTGTGTGCACGTGTGTATATGTGTGCGCGCATGTGAGTGTGTATGCAGGTGTGTGCAAGCGTGTGTTCATGTGCATGTGTGTGAGTTTACGTGCGTGTGTCCATATGTGTGCAGGGGTGTATGTTAGTGTGTGCATGTGTGTATGTGAGTGTCCGTGTGTATGCATGCATGTGCATGTGTGTGAACGCGCATATGTGTGCACATGTGAGTGTGTTCGTGTGCATGAGTTTATGTGCGTGAGTATATGTGTGTGCATGTGTGTATGTGAGTGTGTGCGTGTGTGTATGTGAGTGTGTGCGTGTGTGTATGTGAGTGTGTGCGTGCGTGTGTGTATGTGAATGTGCGTGTGTATGCATGCACGTGCATTGTGTGAACGCGCATGTGTGTGTGCATGTGAGTGTGTTCGTGTGCATGAGTTTATGTGCATGAGTATATGTGTGTGAATGTGTGTATGTGAGTGTGCGTGTGTGTATGAGTGTGTGCGTGTGTGTATGTGAGTGTGTGCGTGTGTGTATGTGAGTGTGTGTATGTGAGTATTTGCGTGTGTGTGAGTGTGTGCCTGTGTGTATGAGTGTGTGTGTGTGTATGTGAGTGTGTGTGTGTATATGAGTGTGTGCATGTGTGTATGCGAGCATGTGCATGTGTGTGAAAGCGCATGTGTGTGCATGCACGTGTGAGTGTGTTCGTGTGCAAGTGTGTGCGTTTGTGTGTATATGTGTGTGCGTGTGTGTATGTGAGGGTACGCGTGTTATGCGTGCATGTGCGTGTGTGTGAAAAGTGCATGTGTGTGCACATGTGAGTGTGTGTGCATGTGCAGTGTGCGTACGTGTGTGTGAGTGCGCGCACATGCCTGCACGCCCATGGGTACGCAGCAGAATTCCCTGTTTTCATTTTTGAGGCTGCCGCTTTACTGTGCCACTGCAGACGGTTTGTGCTGGAGTCTCTGGGTGTTCTATCATGGATCATCTTCTGGGGCCCATTTTCAAACCGCACTGTTTTGCGGAGTCTGAAGAACACAAGGGACCGACCATGGTTACCCCATTGCGTGATAGGAGACACCCAGAGAAGACAGAGCATCTCTGTTTTCCTGGAGTTGGGGAAGTATTCACGAGCAGTCACCAGGGGCTGTGGGTGGGACTAAACTGTGACGGAGCAGTGGGTGCGTCGGGAGAGGCTGATTAGTGCCGAATTCCGGGGAGGGCTGCCCCCACCAGCGAGGGTAAATTTCACATTATTGAGACAGGAGTCAAGGGAACAGACCAACCCTCGGCCTTGGACTGCAAAGCTGATCAGTTGTGGGGGGTGCGGGGGTGGCAGTGAGGGTGAGACTGGAGGTGACAAGGGTAGGGAAGGGAAGGGAAGGGGCACCGTGCCTTGGTGGCGGGGGGTGCAGTAATTTGCACACCAGCTCCATAAGCTTTAATACTATCGTAACCTGTGACCTAAACTACAGTCAAATAAATCAAGTAACTGTATACTTCAGTCGAGACCAACTACTCCAGGAAGAAAGACCAGCATGCAGACAGGCCTGGGGTGTGGCTTGTCCTTGGGGAAGGGAGATCGTGACCGGGGGCAAGGTCAGTGTGAACCCCACATTTCTTTCATCCCAAAGCTCTGAGCCCAGCTGGGATGTACTCCCACTGGCATGAGCCGCTCCCAGACACGTTGGTCTCTGGAGCTTCTATTGTAGGTGGCAAATCTGTCCACCCACCAGTACTGGGGCGGGGCGGGGGGCTTCTTCCAGCAGATGCTTTGTGTCAGTAAAAACCAAACTTTCTTTGTATCTTTCATAAAGTCAAACACTGGAAGACGGACGGCATCAGCCACACCACCTACAACCCAGAGGGCAGGCTCGTGTCCTTCAGCCTGGACACCTTCGGCCCCATCACTTTGATCCAGGACACGCACATCAACATGCCCTTCCAGTACTGGGAACTCGTGCCCCTCGACCTGAACCAGGCGCTTTTCACTGTGAAGACAGTGTTTGCCAAGATTCAGATCCACATCAAGGTACGTGACCCCGAGACCCCCCCGTATCAGGAAGCTTCTGGGGGTACCGGTGAGGGCAGGAGGTCCCACATGCCGCGTTATGCCCTCAAACGTCCAATACGTACATTTCAATTTTACCTTGTGCTCTCATGCTAGGCGAAGCGTTAATGGGCAATGGCCCGGGGGAAGGGGGACTCCGTGCTCTTGTTTTATTGGGTTTGGGGGCTCTGCTGAAGTAGCCAAGACTAGGTCAGTGAGGGAAGCCGCCAGCCACTGTCCGGGCAGTGGTTTCCAGAGTTGGTCATCCACTTTGCAAGACGCTCCTGGTCTTTGCCCCCGTGCTGGACGCTGCTCTCCAGTGGCATGGCGTTGCAACTCAGCCTGAACCACTGAGGCACCAAGTGGACCTGGTTGCGTAGGGTTGAGGCTGGGAAATGTGATGAAGGGTCTTTGCTGGGGGGTGGGGCAGGGGGCAGGTGTGAGTATGCAAATGAAATGTTCTAAAACTGATTTACAATGATATTTTTAGCACATGGTAAAGTTATAAATCAATCATTGAACGTGTCCTTGAAATGCTGAAATGAGTGGATTTTAGGGTGTCTGAGAGGGACCTCACTCTAGTCGCTTCAAGGCTGGAGAGACAGAGGGCTTAAGGTGCTGACTGCCTTCAATCTCCTGGTTCTGCTCTGCCCTGCAAGCATCTCTGGGAGTGAGCCCTCACCAGAGCCAAGCGTAGGCCCTGAGTGCAGTGGGCCGTTGTCCCCCAACTCAGCAAAACAACGAAAGAGCCTGAAATTCCTTGTGAATGTGCAGGTTCACCAGACTGTCAGATTTTGCTTTTAAAACCACACCATGGGCTGGAGGATAGTACAGTGGGTAGGGCATTTTTCTTGCACGCAGCCAACCCAGGTTCAATCCCCAGCATCCCTTCTGGTCCCCTGCACACCCCCAGAGATAATTCCTGAGTGCAGAGCCAGAAGTAACCCCTGAGCATCATCAGGTGTGACCCAAAAAGCAAACAAAACAAAACAAAACAAAACAAAAAACCCACACCAGAGAGGTGAAATCACCTCGACACCTTCCATCAGCCCCTTGCAAACCTTTAAACTCAACAATAATTTTATATTGTTAAGTTCAAACATGATGATTTTTCTTACAACTAAAATTTGAACATCCAAGCGTGATTCTTAAAAGTTATCACCTGAGGGGCTGGAGCAATAATACAGCCTGTACATCACTTGCCTTGCAACAAAGCCAACCTGGGTTTGACCCCCAGCACCCCATATGGTCCCCTGAACCCGTCTGGAGAGACTCCTGACTGCAGAGCCAGGAATAAACCCTGAGCACGATTGCCTGTGACTCCCATCTCCCGCCCCCCACCCCCTGCTGCCTAGCAAATAGCTGTTGTAATTCGATAGAATTTCATGGTCACGGTCAAGGTCCTGGTCCTCCTGTTGTTCATCGATTTGCTCGAGTGGGCCCAGTAACGTCTCCATCATGAGACTTGTTGTTAACTGTGTTTGGCATATCGAGTATGTCATGGGGAGCTTGCCAGGCTCTGCTGTGCGGGCGAGATACTCTTGGTAGCTTGCCGGGCTCTCCGAGAGGGACAAAGGGATCGAACCCGGGTCAGCCATGTTGGCTGCTTGCAAGGCAAATGCCCTACCCGCTGTGCTATCGCTGCATCCCATTCGATAGAATGTGAGTAGAAAATATTCCAAGCGCCTACAATGAAATGGTCCAGGGAGATGCTTTATTTATTTTTTTCTTTTTTGGGGGGGAGTGGGGCTTTTTGGCTTTTTGGGTCACACCAGCAATGCACAGGGGTTACTCCTGGCTCTGCACTCAGGAATTACTCCTGACAGTGCTTGGGGAACCATATGGGATGCTGGGAATCGAACCCAGGTTGGCCGCGTGCAAGGCGAGCGCCCTCCCCGCTGTGCTATCGCTCCAGCCCCCAGGGAGATGCTTTAGTTCGCCTCTTTGCTTGAAACCCCAAGGAGGAAACCGCTCGAGTTCGGGGCAGACTTGGTGCCGGAACTTTCAGACCAGGCCTGCCCCAGAATGATAATGAGTTTCTCTGACTCATAGAAAAACCTTCTTTTCTGAAAACTAGGACAACCTCTGTCTGTTAGCGTCCCTCAACTTACATAACAACCAGGACTTCACTTTCCTAGAAGGAAAATGGATGACGCCCATTTCTTTCATTCTTGCCTTAAAAAAAGCCGGACTGAACATTTTCCCCTCTGGACACTCTCACTTCTACGTCCTTATAAACTATAAGGTAAGCGTGACCCCCACCCCGAGTGTGCTGCGCCTTCAGAGGCGAGGAGAGGACGCCTCTGACTCTGCGGACAGCTTACACTGTCCTTCTCCGGTCAGCCCAGGCTTCGAGGGGAGGGAGGGAAACAAGAGGCGAGACCCCACATCAGGGCCCCTCAGCTGCACCGTGGGGCCCCAGAGAGTGGGCCTAGGGTGGGCCTGAAGTCGGGAGTTCCAGTCACCGAGGGAACCATCTCCCCGTTCCCCCTTCTCCCACGTTAGACAGCTTCGCGGTTTCTTAAGACGCTGGTGACTCAGCATGTCCCCAAACACAGCAGCTCAGGCCACAGGAGGAGCAGAGAAATCCCACGGCCTCTGGGTCCTTTTTTTTTTCTTCTGATTTTTGGGTCACACCCAGTGATGCTCAGGGGTTACTCCTGGCTCTGCACTCTGGAATGACTCGTGGGAGTGCTTGGGGGACTATATGGGATGCTGGGAATTGAACCCAGGTCAGCCGCGTGCAAGGCAAACGCCCTCCCCATTGTACTATGGCTCTGGCTTGGCCTTTGGGTCTTGGTGAGCTGCCACTGCTGCCTGTGGCCCTTTGGGCTTCTGCTCACTGACCTGGAGGCGAGAATGTCCCTTAGTCAGCCCTGAGGGTCTAGCACTGAGCCTACTCCCAGAACAGAGCAGAAGCCTTGTAGGCAATTAGGAGGCAAAGGAACCCGACATGACTCTGAACTTTAAGAGGCGTGTTGAGTTGGGAGGTCAGATATGTTTTTAAAATTCCAGAAAATGGCAGTGCAGGTAAGAGGCCCAAAAGACTCTTGAAAAATCATTGATGAGAATGGACTTGGGGGAGGGAGGGACTAGCTGGGAGGGGCTGGAGCCATAGCACAGTGGGGTGGGTGTTTGCCTTGCACGCGGCCCACCCGGGTTCGATTCCCAGCATCCCATATGGTTTCCCCAAGCGCTACCGGGAGTATTTCCTGAGTTCAGAGCCAGGAGTAACCCCTGAGCATAGCCGGGTGTGACCCAAAAAGCAAATAAATAAATAAATAAATAAATAAATAAATAAAGTGCTCTATGAGGAACTGGAGCGATTGTCTAGCGGGGAGGGCACTCGCCTAGCATACAGCCAACCTAAGTTTGATTCCCGCACCCCATATGGTCCCCTGAAACCACCAGGAGTGATCCCTGAGCGCAGAGCCAGGAGTAAGCCCCAAGCACTGCCGGTGCAGCCCCAAAAAACCAAAATTAAAAAAATAAATTTTTTACGTGCTGTACTAATGCTGTGTGTCAGGTCATGCTCCTCCTCCAGAAGCCTTGGCTCACTCTCACGCTGTTGTGGCCCCTTCCTGTGCCTTGTTCCAGGACGCCCTGGCGAATGACCAGTTCCTGGGGGCTTACACTCTCATCTGGAAGGCTGAGAGGCACCACGCGGCCATGTGTCTGGGGACTCAGGCCCCACAGACCCAAGGGAAGCCCCTAAGAGGGCACAAGGCGCCACCACAAAGGGAGCGAGGTCCGCGTGTGGCTGGCAGGGGCCCGGTGAGGACCCCGGTGATCTGCCCTGGGGGCTGCAAACAGACCCTGGAGAAGCCGGGTGGAGAGAGCAGCGGGCAAGGGGCCACAGAGCAAGTCTGTCTGCTTTGGGCTTGGCCTTTGGTTTGGGGGCCACACTGGGCAGTGCTCAGGGCTTGCTCCTGGCTTTGTGCTCATGGGTCACCCCTGGTAGGATTTGGGGATTTGGGGTGTCGGGGATCAAATCCACATGCAGGGCGAGTACCTTACCTGCTGTGCTGTCTCTCTGCCCCTATGTGCTTCACTCTGGCAGAGTCCCATGGTGGAGATGAAGACTTACCAACAAATGGCCCTGCTGAGTTCTGCCTTCGCGTTCGGCTGGAGCAGATGGAATATACACAGTGACTCCAGAAAAGTTATATTTAAGGTATCGTATGCACTGTAGCACTGTCCTCCGGTTGTTCATCGATTTGCTCGAGCGGGCCCAGTAACGTCTCCGTTGTGAGACTTGTTACTGTGTTTGGCTTATCGAATACGTCACGGGGAGCTTGCCAGGCTCTGCCGTGCGGGCGAGATACTCTCGGTAGCTTGCCGGGCTCTCCGAGAGGGGCGGAGGAATCAAACTTAGGTAGGCCATGTTGGCCGCTTGCAAGGCAAATGCCCTACCCACTGTGCTATCGCTCAAAAAAAAAAAAACCCAAATCCCCAAAGTGACTTTGTCCTCCATGCAAAAGTAAGGGACTCAGAAGCTAGATGCAACCAATCATGGTTTTCCTCTTAAAGTGAGGTGCGGGGGGAGGGGGGGGGCAGTGGGAGGATATTATTCAAGACGGAGCTCTGAGCCCTCGCACCCGAGGAAGCTTCTTCCACCACCACCAAGTCAGCCCAGAGTCATCCTCCTGCCCTCCGTGGGTCCAGGACTCAAACCCTCTCCCAGGCTCTTCCACTCCACTGTAAGGAGGTGCCTTGGCATGTCCTAATTGCTGGCCGAGAGTGTTTGAGTGAGTCTAAACAAGTATTTTTTTTAACCTAGTGTTAGTATCCTCTGCCTGAATACATGCTCCTTTTTTTTTTTTTATTCTTTTTGGATCATACCTGGAAATGCACAGGGGTTCCTCCTGGCTCTGCACTCAGGAATCACTCCTGGCGGTGCTCGGGGGACCATATGGGATGCTGGGAATCGAACCCCTAGTGCAAGGCAAATGCCCTACCTACTGTGCTATCGCTCCAGCCCCATCTCTCTTCCCCTCTCCCCCACCCCGCTCTCTGAGGAATCTAAGCTTCTTACAGATAATCAGTCAGCTGCTTGCCTTTTTGCTCTGGGCCCAGTACCTAAAGCAGGAAAGTCCTTTGGATAAACTGAACACACTGGGCTCAGCTCCATGCCCAAATGGGACCCAAAGCATGCTTCCTTTGGAGAGGCCCTGGCCTCCAGCTGGGCCTGGGTTCTGGGGTCCAGCATATAGCCCCCTGGGTAAAAAACGCACCGGCTTCCTGCCATGTACCGGCCCTCAGCACTTCTCAGCCTTCATCCCCTTCACCCTCTTCTCATGCAATAATCCTGGGGCACCCCGGGGCGGCCTCAAGGCCCACACCTTCCTCCTGTCAGAGTCATGCTCCCTCTGAGTGCCGGCCCCTCCTCCCTCCCCTCAGGCCAGGGAGCACATCCCCGAGGAGGAATCGATCCAGGACATCGACTGCATGATCATCATGTTCACGGGTGACCGCGCCCAGAGGCTGCACATCAGCGAGTACAGCGAGGACTTCTCGGAGCAGCCCCAGGAGGGCTCGGAGTTCCACTCGACCCTGTACCACATGATCACGGGCGTGGCCTCGCCCGCTGCCCTGGACAACATCAGGAACTCCAGCACCCTGTTCGTGGACACCGTTTGCTACATGCTGCTGTCCACTCGCCCACTCAGCTACTCTTAGTCCCGGCGGGCGGCCCCAGCGGGGAGGCTCAGCCCTGCACCAACTCCAGGTGTTGCCAAAGAATGTGGCGAGGGAGATTAAAGCCATCTTACCGGCGCTCTCATACTATTTTTATTTCTATAAAAGTTTAAAAACAATAATCTCTCTCCGCCGAGAGGCCCGCAGGCAGGCAGGGCCTTCCCGGGGCGGGTGTGCTGGGAGGGGACCCGGCAGAGGGACAGTGATGGACCACAGGGGCCGGGGCGGGGGTGGAGGGAGACCTTAAGGACCAGGGTCCGCGCTGCCCTCACACGGGGGGCGGCCCCTGGGGCTGGAGTCTTGTAAACGGCCACAGGAGATGCTCCAGAGACATCCACGAGTCCCCGTCCTGCGTGGGAGCGGCGTCCACGGATTTCTGGAAGAACCGGCCCATCAGGAAGCTGACCAGAGCTGCAAACAGGACGATGAGGGCCACGGAGAGCCAGGGGGCCTTGGCGTTGCAGACGGAAGTCTTGAGCTGGGCCGCCCAGGACGTGAGCCTGTCCTGGCTGGAGACACGCACAAGCTCAGAGTCGGCTCCGTGGTCCCTGCACCTGCCACCACCCCCGACCCCCGCCGCCCGGCGTTTAGAAAGTAAGAAGCCACATGCCGTGGCGAGACTGTGAGAAGGTGCCCTTTAGCCCCGACCCAGAAGCCTTTCTCGCGCTTTCAACCAGTTCTGGTGGCTTATCTTCCTAGAACAAGTAAAAGCATGACGAACTGCCACAGAAGCTATTTTTAAGTGGCTCCGCCTAACACCAGTGCTGTGGTCTGTGTTAATTAAGCCACAGCCGGTGTGCCCCCCCCCCCCAGGGGATCCGTATCAGCATTCACCAGCATCCCCTGTTAATCATGACAGCAAAGCATTGGCTGAGATACTGCAGGAGCAGGCGAGGAGGTGTGTGTCCCAAGCAGGGCTCAGGACGGGCCACTCCTGTGGTTCTCAGGCCCAGCAGCGCTGGGACGAACTGTGGAGGGGGCCTCAGACCCTCCGCACCCAGGCGAACACTCCAGCCCTGAGCTGTGCTCCCCCCTACCCAGTCCTACGGACAACCCAGGCTTTCCTCAACCTCGTTTCACAGGTGGAACAGTCAGGCCTTGAAAGCAAGGACCTTTATCCAGGTCACCCAGGCACTCAGTGGGGACTGGAGCCAGGGGACTCGGTCCTGGAGCCAGGTGACCACCCAGAATGCACTTCCTACAAGAGAGGGTGAGGAGTGAGCCCTGCAGGCCACGGGAGGCTGTGCCCACCTCCAGGCATCTAGACTGCTGCCCCTGCCTCTCCCCTGCCCGGCACACAGACCACTCACACGGCCCACACATCCCACTTGGGCGGGTCATGTCTCTTCTCGCCAAGACTTGGCCTTCTGTCTCCTTCTGCAGCTTCTTCTCCGGGTGGTTCGGGGTCATCTTTAAGTCTATAAAGAACGGACTGTTTAGGAACGTTGGAAAACAAGGACGAGCTGTTTCTACAGAACAGGGTAAGTGTTACTGTATCCCCAACAAGCTGTTTCTATAGAACAGGATTCAGTGTTACTGTATCCCTGATGAGCTGTTTCTGTCAACAGGGGTAAGTGTTACTGTACTCCTGACAAGGCTTGCTATATGTTTGTGTTGCTTTCCAAAGAGTGGATAAAAGTCTTGGAAGCTGAATCACCAAAATTTACATTTAACCGTCTTTTGGAACTTAGGTCTAAAAAGTCACTTTCTCTGCTTAGAAATACAGTGATTGTTGCAGAAATTGGGGTACTAGAAGCTGGGGAGAGATGTGTTTCCAGCCCAGGCTACAGCCCCCAGGGCTATTTCCTGAACACAGAAGGGAATGATGTGTATGAGGTACATGGGGACTCTGTGTGATTGAAACATGCGGGGCCACGCCCTCTGCAGGTGGGGCCATGTCCTCTGCCTGTAGAGCCACGCCCTCTTCAGATAGAGCCCCGCCCTCTGCAAGAAGAGCCCCACCTGTGCAGGTAAGGTCTCGCCCCTGTAATTGGAGCTCCGCCCTCTGCAAGTAGAGTCCCGCCCACTGCAGGTGAGGCCCCGCCCTCTGCAAGTAGAGTCCCGCCCACTGCAGGTGAGGCCCCGCCCTCTGCAAGTAGAGTCCCGCCCACTGCAGGCGAGGCCCCGCCCTCTGTAGGTAGAGTCCCGCCCACTGCAGGTATGGCCCCGCCCTCTTCAGGTAGAGCCCTGACCACTAAACAGGTGAGGCCCCGTCCGGCTGCTCCCTGCTTTGGAGAAGTCCTTTCATCTGGAGCCAGGGGCCGGGGGCCACTATGTAGCTGTGCCTCCCATGCTCTCTGTGGGAACAGTGCACGGGCACCCACCGTTCCCTTTGACTTGGGTGCCCTGGTGCCCTTTCCATCCACCCCTGGGAACCAGCTGCCCAGGCCCGGCCAACTTCTGGGCGTGTTTCTAAGGGCAGGGCTAGAACCTGAAGTTCTCAGGGCTAACGTTCTCCAGAGCCCGCACAAGCCCAGAGCGATTCCCACCCACCCGGCTCCACCTACCTGAGTTCGCCCTTTTCTTCCTCAGCATCGGCCCAGGAGTAGGTGCTGATGAATCGCTGCAGTGAGGGGCGGTGTTCGCTCTGCTTGGACCCCAAAATGCGCCTAAGTAAAGATCACAGCCACCGTCACATCACAAGCACCCCTGCCCGGTAGCAGATCCCTTTCCTCCTACTGAGATCTACACAAAACATACTGAGTTCTACAGATGACTGGTTAAAGAAACTTTGGTACATCTACACAATGAAGTACTACGTAGCTGTTAGAAAGATGAAGTCATGAAATTTACATACAAGTATCATGTTAAGCGAAATGAGTCAGAAAGAGAGGGACAGACATAGAAAGATTGCATTCATCTGGGGAACATAAAGTAGCAAAATAGGAGACTAACACCGAAGAGTGGCCGAGATTAGTACCAGGAATTTTGCTCCATGACTTGGAGGCCACCCACACAGGCTAGGGGGAAAGGGAGCTCAGATAGAGAAGGGAGCACCAAATAAAGAATGTTGGGAGGATCCTCCCAGGATGGGAGAAGCATGCTGAATGTAGACTATGGACCAAACATAATTGCCACTCAATGCCTCTTTTGCAGACCACAACACCCAAGAGGAGAGAGAGAACAAAAGGGAATGCCCTGCCACAGAGGCAGGGTGGGATGGGGGGATGGGGGGTGGGAGGGATGCTGGGACCCGTGGTGGTGGGAAATGGGCACTGGTGGAGGGATGGGTATTTGATCATTGTATAATTGAAACCCAAGCACAAAATTTGTAAGTCTACAACTGTGCTTCATGGTGTCTCACTAATAAAAAAAAATACCAAGTTCTAAAGAGGGGACCGTAGGGGCAGTGCGGGGAGTGGGGGGGGGCATGTGCCTTGCATGAGGCAGACCCGGATTTGATCCCCAGCATCCCATCTGGTCCCCCAGGCACTGCCAGGAGTAGTTCCCGAGCGCAGAGCCAGGAGTAACCCCTGAGCATTGCCAGGTGTGGCTCCAAAACAAATCTCATGAATGTACTCTGGATTCTGATTTTTGTCCTTGGCCCAGGCGCGGTAATACTTGCTTCATCCTTCCGGAACACCTTCCGAAACACCTCCTGGTCATGTACAAATCAAACACGACTACCACTTGCTCCATGTCATGTATTTGCTTTCGCCTGCTTGGAACCCAGGGAAGGTTCTCTGTGAGTTGCAGGGACGTGAGACTCACCAGCTGCTCGACCTCCGGCCAAATCGGTCATTGCCCTCCATCCCGGCCACCTTCAAGACGCAGGTGTGAAGGAAACAAGAGAACAGAGCTGGAGTGAGCGTGCTATTTGATCAGCGGACAACAAATTTGCTTTCTGGCGAAGGATACTCGCGACTCTGCTTACCGTCCCCACGCTGCCAATGCCCCTGGGTAAAGTGGCAATGGTCACTCTCCGGAGAGAAGAGGGCTGTCCGGGGGCAGAGAGAGACATTGAGATCCTCCTCGGTTCCCGCCGTCTGTCAGACTCGCTGTCCTGACACCCAGGCACGGGGCCTTGGATGCCTTAAACAGGAGACCCGCTTTATCTTTGGGGGGAGCCTCAGGGGACCCCGGGGCCACTCCTGGTGAATTGGATGCCTGGGTGCCAAAGTGATGGTTCAATGCTCAGGTCCTGAAATTCGGTGCTGCCTGGGCATAGTAAAACTGTGAATCGTACTGGGGGCCATGTAGGTGTTGGGGATGGAACTTGGGGGGCTGCAGAACTCCTGGTTCACATCCAGAGCCCTTGCTCTAGTAAACTTTTTTTTTCTTTGGCTTTTTGGGTCACACCCAGCGATGCTCAGGGGTTCCTCCTGGCTCTGCACTCAGGAATCACTCCTGGCGGTGCTTGAGGGACCATATGGGATGCCGGGGATCGAACCTCCGTCGGCTGCATTCAAGGCAAACGCCCTCCCCGCTGTACTATCCATTCAGCCCCGAGTAATCTTATTTTTCAAAGGCCTCATTACTGCAAAATTTCTGTCCGGAAGTAGTCAACAAATCCAGTTAACCTTTCCCAGCATGGGATGACCATGAATTTGTGCCCATCAAATAAGGAATATAAGGTCTCAACTTCATTCGCTACTTCAATAGCTTTATTCAACTACTGTTAGGTTTGGCTAACAGTGGCGCTGAAGGTTGTCTCTCGGTGTTAAACCACTGGTATCCACTCTGAGGAGTTTATGATCTTTGCTCTTATTAATTTTGTTCCTATTTCCGGGAGAAAAATCTTTTCCTAGTTAACGGCAGCACGAGCATTTTTCCGTAACATTTTTATTCATTAACGTGTTCCCTAACATTTTCATTCCTGGCAGCCTGGAGCCTCACGGTTAATGCGGCCAAATTGATTTGTCTTTTCTCTTCTGCCACCAATTAAGCTTAGATTTCCCTCCAGCACAAGAAGAAATAACCAGGTGGTTGTGCTTATACTTCTCTCCGCCTCAATTTTTCCCCCTTTTAATACATTCAAGGATCAGTCCCTGGCCAGGCCAGGAACAGCCGCCACCGAGCACAGAGCCCTTGCAGGCACTGCTTGTGGCCCCAAACAAAACACATAAGGATGAACATGATTTTTGTTTGTTTGATTCTCCTGTGTCAGCCCCAGCAGCGCTTGGCATACTCTGAATTCTGTGCATGGGGTTCGCTCCGGAAGGTGCTTGGGTGACCTTGTGGTTCTAAGGATCACACCCGGGGCTCCCACAAGCAAACCGTGCATCCCAGCTCCGGGCTGTCTCCCTGGCCTGTGTAGGTTCTGAGGAATAGATGTGTTTATACAGCTGCCTTGATTTTTGCACCGGGAAGTGCCATATTATTATCAGTTCAAGTAAGTTTTACTTCAGGAAACAAATATCTTAAGTGTAGGGAAGATTTTATGTGAATCTTTTTAAAAAAAAAACCATCATCCCTAATTTGATTCTTAGGTTGAACATCAAAAATAACATACTGGAGGGTCAGTGAGACAGAACCGCAGATAAGGCTCTTGCCTTGTACACACTGATCCAGTTTCTATTCCTGAGCACAGAGCCACGAGTAAGCCCTGAGTACTACCAGGTGTGCCCCCCCAACCAAGATTAACAATAAATAGCATATTGGACTGGCATTAGCACATACCCTGCATTCACTCAAGTGAGTTTCCGCTCCAGCACTGCGTGGCCTCCTGAGCATGGCCGGGAGTGACCTAGAGTCCCCTGACCCCCCCTGAGTTTGCCCCTGGCAGACCTCAAGACCACAAGGATTGAGCATTACCACACCCTCAGGCCTGAGAACTGACCTGTGTGGTTGGCTAAATATCACCAGGAATGACCCTGGGGACCCCTAAGCACCACTTGGGAGCCCCCCCCCCCCAAACAACAACAGCAATAGCAAGGACACTGTAGACCAAGAGCCCTGGGTTTGATGAGGGTTCCACTCCTACGGGATCACAACTGCTTAAATTCTGCGGATGTGACTGTGCCCATCTGTGGAAAAAGGGCGGGATGGAATGATTTGAAAGTCGCTCACTCAGATCCCACGTAGAAATTCTACGAGAGCCTCATTTTCAACTTGATGCCAAGGCTGCTGGCTGCCTTTCAGCATCCTGTTCTCCCACTTCTTGTTGAGTAATTACAAATCCTTAGGGCTAGAGCAATAGCACAGCGGTAGGGCGTTTGCCTTGCACGTGGCGAGCCTGGCTGACCCGGGTTCGATTCCTCCGCCCCCTTGGAGACCCCGGCAAACTACCGAGAATTATCTTGCCCGCATGGCAAAGCCTGGCAAGCTCCCTGTGACATATTCGGTATGCCAAACGCAGTAAGAAGTGTCACAATGGAAATGCTACTGGGCCTGCTCAAGCAAATCAATGAACAATGGGAGGACAGTGACAGTGACAGGGTTTACCCAAACTTTCTAGAATAAAAACTGTATTTCCCTAGTTTTATTTCTGACCAGAGGAGAAAAAGGAAAATGTTACATGAGACTTCTAGGAAGTGCAGAGAGAGAAACGGAGGGAGAGAGGGAGGAAGGGAGGAAGGGAGGGGGGAGGAAGGGAGGGAGAGAGACAGAGAAACAGAGAGAGACAGAGATAGAGAGACAGAGACCCAGAGAGAGATGAGAGAGAGAGAGAGAGATGAGAGAGACAGAGAGAATGCAGAGCTGTTTCTTCTCTTTTCCCTGGGCTGTGACCCTGTGTGATGAGGCTGGGGGCTGAAAGCTTAAGCGTGGGGGAATGTTCTCACGGGTTCTGCAAAGCTGCCCTCACTGTCCGGCTGCCTCTGTCCAGGTCTGGTGGGGAGAGGAAGCCAGTCTTGACCCCCTCTCTCCCTGTTCAGTAATTTTATTTGACATGCAATACGGCAGGGATTCTGCAGGCCCACACTTATAAACACGCTTGCATGCCCGCGTTTCCCCCGCAGAGCCGAGCCGAGCTCTGAGTGACGGCGAAGTCGCCTCTCCTGGATCATTGGATCCAAACGTGCTACGCGGATTAGCAGTTACCTTGGAGTTTAGGGAAGACGAACGCTTTTTAAGCTGGCAGTCTTCTAAAGAGAAAGAAAAACATTTGCACGGATTAGGGCCACATCCCACAGGGAAGAAGCTAACGTTGCCTTTGCGGGCTGGGGGCCGCACCGCAGGGAGTGAGTCTCACCCCACAGTGCTCCAACCCAGCCAGTTCCCAGGCCTGTTATCAGACTATTTCCAGCTTTAGGTTAAGATACTTTGGATGGCGTCTTATGTCTCTCTGCATGCTAAACCCTCTAAACTCACTGCACCGGGATTATTTCTTAGAGGAACGCAAAGCCAATGAGTGCGGTCACTCCACTGGCCAGTGGGAGGCTGCTCAGCTCACCTCAGTGAGTCCAGTTAAGACTTTCATTCTTGGGGCCAGAGCGACAGTCCCGTGGGGACGGCGTTTGCCTTGCACGGGCTGACCGACCCGGGTTCAATTCCCAGCATCCCATATGGTCCCCCAAGCACCACCAGGAGTAATTCCTGAGTGCAGAGCCAGGAAGAACCCCTGAGCACTGCCAGGGATGGCCCCCAAAACCAAAATAAATAAAAGACATTTATTCTCATCTCAGCAAGCTAAATAGGGCTGCAGGTCATTTCTGAAAATCCCTTGTCTTCCAACCTGTTTTTCAGCTGATGTGTTACTTGTGTTCATCCTAGTAACACTAAGATCCTGTTTTTGTTTGTTTGTTTGTTTTAAAGCAATAGTACAGCAGTAGGGCGTTTGCCTTGCACACAGTCAGCCCGGCAGAGCCAGGTTCAATTCCTCTGCCCCTCTCTCAGAAAGCCCGGCAAGCTCTCAAGAGTATCTCGCTCGCACAGCAAAGCCTGGCAAGCTCCCCGTGACGTATTCAATATGCCAAACACAGTAACAACAAGTCTCACAATGGAGACGTTACGGCACCCGCTCGAGCAAATCGATGAACAACGGGAGGACAGTGACAGTTTTTTTTTTAATATAACCTGAACCTAAGGCTCATTCTATTTGGGGGGGAGGGGGAGGGAGTGGGAGTCACCTGCAACAATGAGGTGCTGAGCCTGGCTCTGTGCTTGGGGGAGCACCCGGGAGGTGCTTGGGGGACCCTATGTGGCCCCAGGGTACGAACCAGAGTGGGCTGCGTGCAAGGCAAGCTCCCTACCCACTGTACGATCCTGCCCCGTGCGCAGTGCTTCGTCTGAAGACACCAGAGAAACGAGGCCGAGTTAGAGACCCGCGGGCGCTCTCCCTTTCCTCACCTTCGTTTTCCAGAGGGTTGAACGACCTTTCGTTTCGCAGGAGGACCTGCTTGAGCTCCTCCAGCTCGGAGTGCTCCTTGGCGTACATCCTCTTGAGGTTCTCCACGTGCTGGATCATCACTTCCACGGCCTTGCTGACCCGGCTCTCCTGGAGAGGGAGCAAAAAACGGTTGTCCGTGGACGTGCCTCCTGCGGTGCCCACCGCAAAGAGGGCGCTCACAGATCCCCGCTGCCCCCGCGGGACACCCAATGACAAAGAGGCCTGGGACACACGCGTGGACCCAGAGGGAAGCAGGGCAGAAGAGGGGAGGGTGGGGACAGGATTCTGGCTAGTCGGAGCTCTGGTGACGAATGGCTGCAAGGCTAATCCCTGGGCAGTGGGTTTGCTGCCCCCAAAACTCCAAAGACTCTGCGACCTGGGGCTCCTCTGGGAGCCGACAGGGAAGCAGCGAAAACGCTTTTACAAATCTGGGTCAAAGGCATGTTGGCTCCTTTTCAGGCCAGCCAGGCGACTCTCTCTCTGCCGTGCTGGTGTACGGTGAGTGCTGGGTTCTAGAGAAATGGAAGCTGGTCCGTGGGCTGGGATAGGGATGCGGTCGGCGAGTGGCCGTGCAGACAGGGACAGACAGAAGCAGCCTGTCCGCTTTGGAATCCGGGGCTGGAGCGACGGGATAGCAGGGAGGGCACTGGCCTTGCACACGGCTGACCCCACTTCAATCCCTGGAGCCCCATCTGTTTTTCCTGAGCCTGCCAGGAATGATCCCTGAGCACAGAATCAGGAGAAAGCCCTGAGTACCACCGGGTGTAGCCCTCAAACAAACGGGAACAAGGAATCCGTCATCTGGGCCCATATCCCAGCCGTCACATCCTCCAGTTCCCGGACACGGTGAATGTCGCTTTCACACTCAAGGCCAGGAGGCCGGGAAGTTTCCTCTGGGACATGAACCATCCAAAAATGAAAGCCCTAAAACAATCAAACTGTTTTTTTTTAATTTGCTTTTTTGGGTCACACCCGGTGATGCACAGGGGTTATTCCTGGCTCTGCACTTTGGAATTGTACCTGGTGGTGCTCAGAGGACCATATGGGATGCTGGGAATCGAACCCGGGTCAGCCGTGTGCAAGGCAAACGCCCTCCCACTGTACTATCGCCCCAGCCCCCAAACGATCAACCTTGAAGCTGCCCCCAGTGAAAGAGCCGGGCACAGGCTCGGAGTTGGAGGCACACAGTCCCTGTCACTCCCCGCTGCGGGAGCAGAAAATCCAAACCCAGAAGCACAAAGAAAACGGAGGGCAAAGTCAAGAGGAGCCGCCCCGGGTTCCCAGGGTGTCTGCAGAGGCAAACAGCTGTGGAGTAACAGCTGTCTGAACCCGAGCCAGAACTCAGACGTGGGAGTGTGGGAGAGCAGGATGGGAGGGGGTCGAGTTTGTGGGGCTCTCTCTGAAGTTAGGGCGGGAACGACATAAAAAGACACAGAAAGGAGCAAGTCCAGGAGAGCCAATATCCAAAGAAGACGAATTTCAGGAAAGTATCCGGCATTTCAGAAAAGAGGCCAGAGAGCACAGGGTTAAGGAGCTTGCCTTGCACGTGGCTGACCCAGGTGCCACCCCAGCACCCCTGAGCCCTGCCAGGAGTAATCCCTGAGCACAGAGCTAGGAGTAATCCCTGAGCACTGTCAAGTATAGCTCTACCAAAAAAAAGCGCTAAATGTAAAACAGAAAATAATTCAAGAATATATTAGCATCTTGTGCTCACTTTGGCAGCACATATACTAAAACTGGAACAATACAGAGAAGATTAGCATGGCCCCTGCGCAAGGATGACACGCAAATTCGTGAAGCATTCCATATTTTTAGCACAAAAATTTGTAAGTCTACAACTGTACCTCATGGTGTCTCACTAATAAAAGTTTTTTTAAAAAAGAATATATTAGCATCTTAAAAACATCACTCAAGGGGCTAGAGCGATAGTACAGCAGGCAGGGCATTTGCCTTGCACACGGCTGAGCTGGGTTCGATTCCCAGCATCCCCCGAGCACCACCAGGAGTGATTCCTGAGTGCAAGGCCAGGAGTAACCCCTGAGCATCGCGGGGTGTGGGCTAGGGCTGGAGCGATAGCACAGCAGGTAAGGCGTTTGCCTTGCACGCAGCTGACATGGCCGATCCAGGTTCTATTTCTCCACCCCTCTCAGAGAGCCCAGTAAGCTACCTCGCCCGCACGGCAAAGCCTGGCAAGCTCCCCGTGATGTATTCGATATGCCAAACACAGTAGCAATAAGTCTCACAATTTGTTGTGAGACATTACTGGTGCCCGTTCAAGCAGATAGATGAACAACAGGAGGACAGTGTGACCCAAAAAGAAAAAAAGAAATTACTCAATTAAAAAAAATTAAAAATCCACTCAGTGGGTGATAATCCACCTGGGGAAGAAGGGAGAAAATAGGGAAAAAAAGGTCAAGAATCAGAATGGCTTCAGATTTTGATGGCAACCCTAGAAGTTTAGCAAAAAGGAAGCAAAGCAAGTAAGGTGCTCCAGGAAACGTCTCTTGCCTGGATCCAGCCCGGGTCGCCACTGAGCATGGCCCTGAAGACTATTCCAGAAACATCTCAAAAGGGCTCCCTCCTGCACTTTCCCCCTCAGGAAGTTCCTGGGTGAGAATTTCCACCACAATTGGGGGGGGGGGAGGAGGAGGGACGAGGGAAGCACAAGTGACAGGAGTGTCCACGTAAGCGTGTCCGAGATGGTCCGAGAAGAATCCGATGCTTAGTACTGCGGGACAGGGGCCGTCGGGAGAGGCTGAAAGTGGTGCAGAGATACGTAAATCGCCACCACGCAAATGACAATCCTGGCAAAACACAGTGACGAAACGCCGGATGAATTTGTGCAAAGAAGCCAACGCTGTCCCTGGTGCCGTGTCTGCTCTGGACGCCCTGGGCGTGGCCCTGGCCACACCTCCGAGGCTGCTGTGGTGTCACCCTCACTCTGTTCCCCTCAGGGCCTAGGACCTTCATTCCATGATCACAGCTCCTCGACAGCCTCAGCAACACCAGTTTCCTTCTTTACGCCATCCATCCCTGGACTGACACGGTGCCACCTTACTAGCTGGGTTTGTAAAATGATCAAGCATCTTGTCGTGTATTTGGAGATCTTCCTTGGGAAAACGTCCAACCAAGCACCAGGCCCGTTGGCTTTGTCTTTCTGTTGTTCAGTTGCCGGGTCCTTCTCCATAATCCCCCCACTCTCCCTCGGCAGGGGGCAGGTTCTCTTCACTTTCTAGAGGGTCCTTGGCAGACAGAGCCTTCCCGGCTGACGCCTCTCTCCGCTGCTGGGTTCTGAGCTGGGGGGGTCACGCTCTCTTCAGGCAAGCACTGACCGATCCCTGCTGTGTGTTGGGTGACCAGTGCTCAGGGGCCAGAGCAGTGGGCCCCACCAGGCCCTGCCTTTATGCCATGTTTATTCTGGGGGGAAGTGGGGAGAGAGCAACAGCGGGGGGCGGGGGGTCAGAGGTGCCGTGGGGAGCGCGCCCCTCCAGGCTGTCGGGGAAGTTGGGGGAGGGAGTCTAGTGGGAACAGAGAAGGAAGGGGTCCTGTGATGCGTCAACAGCACGAGGCATGCGGGCAGGGGTTGAGAGGTGGCCTGTTTGGAAGGGTTTGGGTCCTCTGCAAACAGCAGGGAGGGGCTGGAGCGATAGCACAGTGGGGAGGGTGTCTGCCTTGCATGAGGCAGACCCCGGTTCAATTCCCAGCATCCCATATGGTCCCTCCCCACCAGCACTGCCAGGAGTAATTCCTGAGTGCAGAGCCAGGAGTAACCCCTGAGCATCCCTGGGTGTGACCCAAAAGAAAAAAAATAACAACAGGGGAAGCTCTGGAAGACATTTGGGCCAGGGAGTGTTTTGCAGGGATTCCTCCAGCCCCGAGACTGTTGGGGATGTGGGCTGCACTTGGCGCCAGGGAGATCTTCTCAGAAGACCAGAGTGGGGGTTAAGGCCATGGGGGCACCGGAGGCCGGACACGGAGGAGGAAGAGCTCGCGTTGGCTGGGCTGGACCGCTTCCAGGGTGCCAGGCAGAGAGTGGATTTGCACCAGCAGCAAGAGGAGTAGATGCGAGGGCAGGTGCAGGGGCCTGGCCCGGGGCCATGAAGACAGGGTTTGGCTAGGGAAGAAGAGAGAAGGAGGGCGGGCAGACAGGGGTGCACTTCCTGCAAGGACCCTCCAGAACTGACCGCAAGGCACGGAGGGACAGTGGAAGCAGCTCTTTCCTCAGCACTCAGGAAGGGCAGCCTGTTGCTGTGGAAACGCAGGAAACGGGCCTCAGCAACAACCTGATTTTATTGTGCACATCTCCACCCTTAGGGCAGCACCAACATCAGCTTCTAGGAAGCGGTTCAAAGAGGAACTAGGATACTTGTGGGTAACCGACCATCAGACCACAGCAGGAAAATGGCCTCTCAGGAAATACATTGTGACAAGTTTGTTTGGATTTGGAGGGAAACAATGAAAGATTCCCTAACTGCCCTCAAAGGAATTTAAAATTTTTTTCTATGAATAATACAGCGAAGAGGCACACATAGGCTGTTTATTCTCGATGGTGTAGAGTGCAGCAGAGAAACGTTCTAGACTGATCATGTATAGAGGAGTGCTTGCATCATTTGTGATCTATTGAACCAATATAGGATACTAAAAAAATATCATGGTGTACATATTTATAACCACATGGGAATTAATTATGGATGAAAAAAAGTCCATTGCGTGAGTGCTCGAGAAAAGTAGATTTTAGCAATCACAAATTGGTTTTTACTGATTTATTTTCTCATCGTTCTATTTGCTGTTTCTCTCCATTTTGTTGGAGCAAGCCATAGAAAGTGAATTTGCTATGTGTCTAAGAGGGCAGGTTGGGTTGGAAGGAAAACTGGGGACATTGGTGGAGATTAGGTCACACTGGTGGTCATGGGACACTGAATGCCTGAAACAGCTACTGTGAACGACTTTTTAAATCACGGTGATTTAAAATTTAAAGTAAAATTTAAAAGAAAAGAACACCACAAAATTTTTACAATAACTACCACTGGCTAGTGATAGAGATTTTATTTACATTTGTATTTTCAATTTTTTTTCCCGTATTAAAAAGACTGTCTTATACCAAAAGCGTTCCTTTCAAACTTTCTCCTACAAAAAAAAAATCCTTCATCTCCAGGAAAATAAGTGCCTCGGTTAGCGTGACTGGGAGAAACGGGGATCAATTACCTGATTGATGGCCCCGAGCATCTCTGCCCGACTGGCCACCCGCTCCGTGCACTGTCTGAGGAACCCGATGCTCTTCTCCAGCTTCGTGACGATCTCCTGGGCCTGGTGGTCATCTTCACAAAGCGGCGCTAAGGACTGCACAGAGAGTCCGGTCAGCAATTCCCACACCCGCAGAGACACACAGGACAGGACATTGTCAGTGATCTCCAGGGAGGGTGCAAAGCAGCTGCCGGACCCCTAATGAAGGAAGCTGCATAAGGACCCTCTACGCTGCTTGTGCTGTAAACCAAGCAGGCGGCCGCAGTACCTTGTACGGCCAATCTCCACCCTTGCTTCCTCCCCAGATGGGCCCCTCTTCCAAATACATTAAACATGTTTCTTCTCAAAGCAGGAGGCTGGGGTCTGCCTCATGGATGCTCCTTAAGAGGTCACACTTAGGGGGCTGGAGTGATAGCAGGTAAGGTTTTTGCCTTGTATGCTGCCGACCCAGGTTCGATCCCCAGCATCCCATAGGGTCCCCCGAGCACCGCCAGGGGTAATTCCTGAGTACAGAGCCAGGAGTAACCCCTGTGCATCTCCAGGTGTGACCCCTCCCCAAAAAAAAAAAAGAAAAAAAATCTTCATCGAGTTTTGCCGGAGCGATAGCACAGCGGGTAGGGCGTTTGCCTTGCATGCTGCCTATCCAGGTTTGATTCCCAGCATCCCATATGGACCCCAAGCATTGCCAGGAGTAATTCCTGAGTGCATGCGCCAGGAGGAACCCCTGAGCATCACCGGGTGTGACCCAAAAAGCAAAAAAAAATGAGGTTACGCTTAGGGATGGCATTCATGAACTCTGTGAGTTTGAACTTTGAAGAACGGCTGCAAAAATTATGCTGCAGTTTAGATATGGTCCTGATAATTTTACTCGATGTTCCACTGGGGATAGAGTCTGATGTGGCTTGGAGAGGTGGGTGCACTTCTTTGCCGTAAGCCCATTTCTCTCGAGTTTGTGCCCGGATCCCAAATGACGGCTCCCCGGAAGGGGAAACAGCCTTCTCAGCAGAGCAGGGAGGGAGGCAAGAACAGCAAATTTGGATGCCAACAAATGATGGCTTGTTAGGTGTGTGGTCACGAGCCAATGTATTAGACCTGCCCAGATCTAAAATACCAAAAATATTGGTGGGAGGTATCATTATTTTGTATATCATTAAAGAAAAACGTATGTTCTGACAACAAAAACACTGATTGTACATTGTACAGCTATTGTAGGAATGTTTCCAATGCCAATCGTAGTGATTTGCTGTTTCTGATTCCATCACCCAGAGACAGGGATACTACGATAGAAGAAGTAAGCTCTGGAAATGTGTTATCACCTATTAGGTGCCCAACAAGTAGTAGCCACTTCTGAGACAGACGTGTCTGCGGTGTGGCTGGACTCTTGGTCACCTACTGGAAAGGGCATCACTAGACGTGGACTTTACTACCCATGGTTAAACAATCACCTTCACTGGGGAAGGGACAAGGAGATGATGGTTGTTATAGGGAGCTTGCCTTGCACACAGCCGACCTGGGTTCAATCCCTGATACCCTGTGTGATCCCCTGAGCCTGCCAGGAGCAAACCATGAGTATCGAGCAGGAGTAAGCCCTGAGCACTGCTCGGGGTGGTCTAAAAACAAATAAACAAAATTTTAACAGCCAGCAAATTTGTGAGAATGAGGAGTAAGTACAAGGATTAGGGCAATTTCTTTGCATGCAACTAAGCCAACAGTGCATGGGGTTCTTTGAGCACTGCTTAGGATTACTCCTGAGCACAGAAGTGGGAGTAGTCTCTGGTAGTGCTCAGAGACTACTCCCAAATTCACCCCTCCCAAAAAACCAAAAAGACATGATACCAAAAAAATAGGCTAAAATCAGATATGAATAATAAAAAAATGTAAAAATCCTCATAAAATACTAGCAAACGGCTCACTCTTGGAACTCAAGGAAGTTTCAAAGGTGAGAACTGGCCAGTCTAACTCACTGAAGAAAGGGCAAAAATGACCCGATTATTCAAATTGATGTGGAAAAGCATTTAACGAGATTTATTACATCCCATAATTTTAAAAAAGTCATAATAAAACAATGTTTAACTAGAGCTAGAAGGAGCAGGGTAAGCTGATAAGACGGTCTTCAGAGACCCGTGCCACCACTCACCCCTAGGAGCGCCAAGCAGTTGGTGATCTCCTTCTTCAGATTTTCTTCGGCCAGGTCGCGGGCTCTTTCCTCAAGCTTCACTCTTTTCTCCAAAGTGAACCCGTCACACTTAAAGCCCAGAGATAATCTGAGAAACTCGGCCTGTTGTCAAAATAAAACACAGGGGCCGGAGAGATAGTACAATGGGTGGGGAGCTTGCCTTGTGCCTGGCCGACCTGGGTTCAATCCCTGACGCCACACAGGGTCCCCTGAGGCCTGCCAGGAGTGATCCCTGAGTACAGGACTGGGAGTGAGCTCTGAGCACTGCTGGGTGTAGCCCAAATTAAAAAAAAAATAGTAGAAGTAAGGGTGAGAGATAGTGAGCTAGCAGAGTGGGTAAGGCACCTGCCTTGCCTCCAGGGACCTGGGTTTGATCCCTAGCCCCTAGAGAGATCCCTGAGCCCGGCCAGGAGTGACTCCTGGGTGCAGAGCCAGTCTGAGCAACACAGGATGCCCCCTGACACTGCACAGCCACCAAGACAAGAGGCACCAACTGAACGAAAGTGGGGTCTACTGACAGCTGGGTCTGAGAAAACGTTTTTGTTTTTCTCTTCTGTTTTCAGACCATACTTGGTGGCAACATGTGACTCAGAACTCAGGGCTCACCGGGTGGTCTTCAGGGGTCCGTGCAGTGCCAGGGATCCAGCCTGGGTTTTCCACATACAGAACACAAGTCCAGCCCCCCCCACCCCGCCCCCGAAACACCGTCTTCCAAATTAAAGGGGAAAACAGACTCACCTCCACCTCCTTCTCATTCACAGAGGTGCTGCAAGATAAGAAGGGATTTATTGCAATGCAATGCTGTTGGGTAGAAAAAAAAAAAACCCGCTCGCTCGCTCCTGGGAGGGGGACTTACTTGTCACTTGGCTTGAAGTTAACCGACTTGGCAGGGGAGATGGCGGGGTCTGGGGAAAGACAGTGACATGTGTTGTTTGGTTGATCAGGGTCCCAGCTGCCCGCGTGGAATGCCACCCGCCCTCGCCCTTCACAAAGGCACTTTATTGAAATCGGGCCGAGACGTTAACCAGCAGGAAGGCCGTCATCAGGAAAATACAACCTGGGGGGCAGGATGGCAGTGACCTTTCATCCTCAGGCTCACACGTGGCCAGTGGCCAGTGTGAAACGTGAGGGTGCCAGAGGCCAGGGCGGCACGCACACCCTCCCTTGCAGCTGACTGGGCATGGGATCCGGCTTTGCTAGAAGCGGAAGTGAGCCCAGCCCCGGGGGCGGGAGGAGGGGGATTGTAGCAGCAACAACCAGGCCCTCAAACTTGGCATTGAGCGTTTCCTCCATGGTGGACTTGTTTGTGTGTGTGTGTGTGTGTGTGTGTGTGTGTGTGTGTGTGTGTGCTCATTCTTTCCTGTTTTGGAGGGCCACAGCCAGCAGTACTCGGAGCTGACTCCTGACTCTGCACTCAGGGCTCCCTCCTGGTGGGCTCAGGGGACCGTATGTGGTGCTGGGGGGTGACTCCGGGCAAGTGTTCCCCCCCGATAGGTTATTCTTCTGTCCCCGTGACTCATTCCTCCTGCTATGCTGATGACCAGGCTGTGACTTGAAGTGTGTGAACTCTACAAAGTTTTGGTGGGTCCACAAGCCGGTAGCCCAAAGCCTGCCTTGAACCCGCTAGCCCATCTGAAGGAGGCTCCATGGGCCAGAGCAATAGTACAGTGGGTAGGGCATTTGCCTTGCATGCGGCCCACCTGGGTTTGATTCCCAGCATCCCATATGGTCCCCCCCCCCACCAAGCACCACCAGAAGTAGTTCCTGAGTGCAGAGCCAGGAGGAACCCCTGAGCAGAGTTGGGTGTAACCCAAAAAGCAAAAATTGAATAAAATAAAATAAAATAAAATAAAATAAAGGAGGCTCGGCGGGGAGGGCAGCCAATTAGAGTTCTTGCTTCTCTCTGGCTTGTTCACTCGGGGGAGAGATGACAGTGGTCACTAAGCAGAGCTTAGACTTTGTGCCCACCCCGCCAGGGCTGGCACAGATCCAAGTTCCCACAGGGCCCGAGTCACTTGGATCCTCAGGGACCCGACAGTCTCTGCAGGTGACCCCAGGGCCGTGACACCAGTTCTTTACAGACAGAAACACCCGATTGGCAGGCGCCATCGCAGCCCTTGGGAAAACCCCCCAGAAGCGCAGGGCCGAGTTCCCACGGGTGCAGGGGCCGGGCGGGGAGAACGGGCATTACCTCCTACCACACTTTCTTTTTTCGGTTCCTCCATTGTTCCAGGCTCCGCTTGGGCTTCCTAAAACCATAAAAACCATTTTTTTCCAAACGTTTTATGGCTGTGCGGAGAACAGAAATCTTTCGGGAGCTGCTGTTCCCACTTCCTGTCCCTGCCTACCCCGGCCTGCCCAGCCAGCAGGCGGCTGTCCCCAGGGGCATCGGGGAAAACAGGCCTGGCCAGGGCTGGGCCTCCAGTCTAGGCCTGGAGGACAGAAAAGCCACCAGAGACCGAAAATGGGACTCAAGTTCTGTCGGCAACGTTCATCCCCAGAGAAGAGAGATGAAAGTAAGTCCTCGCTGGCAGAAGGAGACAGCGTGACACGGACACCCGTCTGGGCTGGGGGGCCGGTGGGGGAGGGCCGAGCATCAGCAGGGCTGCAGCCTCCTCCTGAATCTCGGACGGGCAAGCAGACTCTGAGACGGTGTTCTACTGGGCTGCTCGCCGACCCACACCGTGCCCCCCGCTATCCAAAGCTGAAACTCACTGCATGTGATTTCCTAAGTGGGGGGTCAGGCGTGCCGCTACCATTGATTCCTGTGCAAAATGGTTCATCTGACTTTTCCTAAGAGGCCACAAAGAGGCCGTGGAACCACTGAAGGGCGCTGCCAGGGTCATTCCTGAAGATGCTCGGGGCCACCTGGGCTCCTTCTGACACACCCTGGGGAGCCGGGGAGGGAGGGGCTGGGAATTGAGCTCCGGGCTTCAACCCACACTGGGCACCTGCTCTGTGAGTTGGGTCAGAGCCCCAGCCTGTTAGCATTCTCAGACCCCAAAGAACCTCTCACATCAGCCTTGATAGGAGCGCCCCACTTTGGGATAGCAAGGGAAGTCTGCATCTAGGCAGTGTCCCGGGAAAAGCAAAAGGTATACCACAACTTTATAGGAATCACTATTGTCACTGTCACTGTCACTGTCCTCCCGTTGTTCATCGATTTGCTCGAGTGGGCCCAGTAACGTCTCCATTGTGACACTTGTTACTGTGTTTGGCATATCGAATACGTCATGGGGAGCTTGCCATGCTGCGCGGGCAAGATACTCTCAGTAGCTTGCCAAACTCTCCAAGAGGGGCGGAGGAGTCGAACCTGGCTCAATCAGGCTGACCGCGCGCAAGGCAGATGCCCTACCACTGTGCTATCGCTTCAGCCCAGGAATAACTATTAATAAATAAATAAATAAATAATAAATAAATAAATAAATATTCAACGCTCTCAGGAAGATTCCATAAACAATAAGTCTAAGACAACATTCCTTCATCATCGCCCTGTGGATAGCGCATCAAAAAAGATTTTGGTCAAACGTTACAAAGGCCAGTGAAAAAGTCTCAGGTTTTCTGAACCCCACCTCACCCCCCTCTGTGAGGTCTCAACCAGCCTCAACCTCCCCGCCTCTGCCTATCTTTGCTGTCCCAGCATCCCCAGAGCAGCCCGGGGGGGGCGGGGTCTCGCCTCCCGCGGGTGACCACTGCACCACACAGCACCCTGAGGAACCTGCCTGGCCCAGCACAGCCAACTCCCACCACCAACCTCGCCGAGGTATCTCGAAGGTCCATTTTCAGGGCCTGGAAACAGACTATCTAGAAAAATCTAGAAACATCCAGCGCTGGTGGGGGCAGGCAGTAGAAGAAGCTGCCACATACTGCTAACGGGAATGCAAATGAGACTGCGTGGGAAAGCGGGGTGGAGATGTCTCACCCTCCCGGGTGACCCAGCACTCTGCTACTGTGGGTCTACTCTGATGGCAGCGACAACCAGCCTCACAGAGAGTCACAACCTGGATCCAGAAACAACCCACGTGCCAGGCAGCTGGGTGGGTAGAAGCGTTGTGGGGGCATCACGCACCTCAAAGGAAAGATGAATGGATGGCACAGGGGGTCACTGAAGGGAAATAAGTCTGAAGGAGAAAGACAGCTAGAGAGTGACCTCACGGTGGGCGAGGAAATGAGGAAACTCAGAGACATGGTGAGGGAGGGGACGGCGTGTGCTGAAAACAAGGGATGAATGCTGACCACACCACAGAGGAAGGGGTTGGTGGTGGCAGGGTCGGGTACTTCGGTGGTGGGCCTAGTGCGATGACGTGGACCCCGGAAACAAACATTGACACTCTGTGACGCTTGCAAAACAGAACCCACAAGGAGCCAAACTAAGTCAGCCGCCCTCCGTATAAAATTGACGGAGGTTGGTCAGGTGGGAAAATGGCCCCCACACCTTTCCCTGCCTGGCCGGCATGGTTCTTCCTGCCTGAGTATTTCCATCACTGAGTAAATGTTTCTCTCCTCTAACTTGAGCGTCTTTTTAAGACAAAGAGGGCCGCCTCTCACGGATGGGATGACTCGTCCTTGGAAACACTTGTCCAGCCACACTGAAGAACTCATTCCCTGTAGGCCTTTGATGCGCACATGGGCCAATGAATGAACGAACAATTGAATGAGCCAAGGGGAGCAAGAATAACCTGTTTGCTATCAGCCAGTTCTGGCTCTGATTGCATGAAATGACCTTGAACAAGTCAAGGGTACTTCGACATATGGACACAGTTCCACGGGCCTGCCGGCTACTCTGTGCTGGGCACACAGGAGACCCTCTCCGCCCCACTCCCACCCAACACTACTGGGTGTGACCCCAAAGCTTTATCAAAAAATGACTAAGGTGGGGCAAGAGTGATGACACAGTGGGTAGGGCATTTGCCTTGCATGTGGCCAACCCAGGTTCGATTCCCAGCATCCCATATTGTCCCCTGAGCACCACCAGGAGTAATTCCTGAGTTCAGAGCTAAGAGGAACCCCTGTGCATCGCCGGGTGTGACCCAAAAAGACTAAAGAAACATCCGATGAACCCCCTAGTATTGTTGAAAGGCTTTCTTGAAGGGGAATTGGGGGTGAGGGGTGCAGTGTTTGGGCCACGGCTGCTCAGGGTTACTCCTGGCTCTGTGCTCAGGGGTCACTGCGGCCAATGCTGGGAACCCAATGGGGCGGCAGCAACCAAGTGCTCCGGCTCTCGCTCTCTCTCCAGGCCCAGCGTCTGGGCAAGGTGCGAGGGGCTCCCGCAGCTGAGACTCAGCCAGAAGCTGGGACCTTTCCTGGCCTGTGCCCGTGTGTCCTCACCTGAGGTGATGTGGCTGCCGCCTCGCTCTCGGAGGAGACCGGGAGGGCACGGCCGTCGTTGGACGCTGGACTGCAGCCTGTGAGAAAGGAAGCCGGCGCGTCAGGGGGGTGGGGAGGAAGAGGGGGAGGGGACGCACAAAGGGTCATGGCAAAGGCCCCTGGGGGACTGTCACTGTCACTGTCCTCCCATTGTTCATCGGTTTGCCCGAGCGGACCCAGTAATGTCTCCATCGTGAGACTTGTTGTTACTGTGTTTGGCATATGGAATACACCACGGGGCCAAATGACTTTTTTTTTTTTTTAACGATACTTTGGGTCTCGTGGCTGCTCCCATTCGTGGTTCTGATGCTCCACTTCTGCCCCTCCAGGGGCGCTGAGCCCTAGAAGGTCCTGTGGTTGGTGGCTGGATTCAGAAGAGAGTTTCTCTAGGGGCTGGGGAAAGTACAGCAGACACCAACCCGGTTCGATTCCCAGCACTCCCTAGGAGTGGCCCTGGAGGGCCCCAGGACTTCTGAGCACCTCTTGGGACCCTGCACCAGACCACCACAACCCAGAATCAGGATTTTCCTTAAAAGGCCAGAGGGAAAGGGAGGGGGCAAGAATGTTCCCACCAAGTGGCAGCTGGCTGCCACCTTCCTCTGACACAGGCTTCCCGGCATCGATGTTCCTTCCACGCCCCGGGCCCTCTCCAGTCCCTTTCGGAGGGGACTTTGTGTTCTTTTAGGAAACGGAATGAGTGGAATTAGGGAGACTCAGGGAAGGACGGACGTGCCTTTGGGATGTTAGTGGCTTTTTGTTACCTTGACACACGGGTGTGTATGAATGATGAAGTCAAGGTGGGTACCAGAGCACGAGCCCCTCCCAATCAGCCTCTGCCCCACGGGAAACGCCCCTCAAGAAGGAACCGCTTCCGGTCCTGCTGGTCCTTCCTGCCCGGCCGGCTCCCGGGGTCTCCTTCACCAGCCCCAGAAGGACACAGGTGAATGCAAGGGCCAGAAGGTCAGCACAGCGGCCAGCAGCCAGGGGCAGGTTCTGCTCTTATTTTGTGATTTTTGCTATTGTTGTGGGGCCACACCTGGTGGTCCTTGGGTGAGGAGGTCAGAGGTACCCGGGATGGAAGCCGGTACGGGGAGGCCTGAGCTGCCCCCTGACTTCTTTTTTGTTTTTTTCTCTCTCTTTTAAAGAAAATGGTCATTAAAGGAGGCATTTTATTTATTTATTATTTTTAGTTCACACATTTTATAAGAACATAAGAATAAACTGGCGTGGGGCTAGCGTGCTAGCACAGTGGTAGGGAGCTTGCTTTGCACACAGCCAACCTGGGTTCAGTCCCTGGAGTCCTGTATAGTCCCCACGAAGTGGTCCCTGAGAAATTTCTGAGCACAGAGCCAGGAGCGAGCCCTGACACTGTCTGGTATGCCCACCCCCACCCCCAACAACAATCCGAAAAGAATAAACTGGTAACCATGTTCATATCTCTCTTGAAGAGAAACAACTTTTCCCTACAGACATTTTCTTTTAGTTGTATATGCCAAACACAGTAACAAGAAGTCTCACAATATTACTGGGCCCGCTCAAGCAAACTGATGAGCAATGGGAGGACAGTATTACAGTGCTTTAAAATTTAGGACCCATTATTGAAAAATCATATGGTTCATAAAACAGAGTACATGTCTATGGTGAAAATTCTCTTCCCATTCAGGCACCCTACAGACAATGTTGATCATTTTTGTTTCCCCTACTAGAGACATTTTATGTTCACTTAAAAACTTCCCTATCTGGGGCTGGAGTGATAGAACAGCAGGTAGGGCATTTGCCTTACACGTGGCCAACCCAGGTTCGATTCCCAGCTTCCCATACGGTCCCCCGGGCACGGCCAGGAGTAATTCCTGAGTTCAGAGTCAGGAGGAACCTCTGTGCATCACCAGGTATAACCCCAAAAAGCAAAAAAAAAAAAACCCTTCCCTATCCTTCCAGTTTTCATAAAATGTGCACCTTTTCTCTCTTAATAAATAGCTCCTTGAGGACAGAGAAATAGTACAGGGGTTAAGTTGTATGCAGCCTTGTACAGAGGCAAATGGGCTTCAATCTCTGGTTCCCCATGTGGCCCCCAAGTCCTGCCAAAAGTGATCCCTCTAATGGGGAGCCAGGAGTCAGCCCTGAGCACCACCAGATGTGACTCTAAAACAAAACCAAAAAAAAAAAAAACAATTCTCCGATATGATTACAAGAGAAAAGTTCCCTAAGATATGTTCCATATTTCATTTTATGCCAATAAAACTACTGATTATTAACTCTTCTACGAAGAGTGAACTGGCATCAATATTTTTGTATCACAGAGAATGCTGCAGTAAAGAGACTTGACAGCATGCAATTATAAATATGCAGATCCAGAATAAATTCACAGAAGCCGAGCTGCTGGGTCTCAAGCTAGAAATGTTTAATATTAGGGCTGCCAGGGACACATTTTCCTCCACATAATTACAACCATTTAAGTAGGGCAAAAGAGACAGTCCAGGAGATAAAGAGCTAGTCCAGGGCATGGGCTGACCTGGGTTCTATCACCGGGACCCTATGTGGTCTCCCTTGAGCACTGCCCAGAGTGATCCCTGAGTGCAGAGCCAGGAGGAACCCCCGAGCACCAGAAGGAATAGCCCCCAAAACCAAATAACTAAATTTCCCCCAGACACGCATGGAAATGTTGCCCTCCTGGCCGCTGTCGAGGGAGGGGTGGCGAGCCGGTTTTGCGTCTTTGTCTGGGGCTCGTGAGAAAGGGCTCTGGACGTGATTTCCATCCGGGCAGCGTGAGGCGTTTGCTTCAGTGATGGGCTCCGTTTCCACAGCTCGGCACATCTGCCTTAGTGCCTGGATCTCAATTCTCAACAACCAGGTTTTTGTTATTGTTGTTTGTGTTTGTTTGTTTTTGCTTTTTGGGTCACATCCAGCGATGCTCAGGGGTTTCTCCTGGCTCTGCACTCAGGAATTACCCCTGGTGGAGCTCAGCGGACCATATGGGATGCTGGGGATCGAACCCGGGTCGATCGCATGCCAGGCAAATGCCGCTGTGCTATGGCTCCAGCCCCTCCCGACGCCCAGTATGAGAACTCAGGTGCATTTCCCTGGCATGGCTTTGGGGTGGGTGCGCAGGGAGGCTCTGAGCCCCTGGTTCTCGGGTCACCGTGCTCTCCCGGCCCTCCTGCTTCAGGGGTTCCCGACTTACCGGGTCTGTGTTCCCCTTGTCAGGAAGAAGATCAGAACCTGGACAGCTGCTTTTTTGAGTTTGGTTGGTTTGAGTTTGGGGCCACACCCAGTGGTGCTCAGGGATCACTCCTGGCCTGGCTTGGGGGACCCTATGCCAGGGATCTAACCCAGATGGGCTTCAGGCAAACGCCTTGACCCCTGTACTATCTCTCCAGCTCAAAATCCATCTTTGGAAAAAAAAAACCCAAAACGAACAAACAGGAAATGTCATTCGGTGGCACCAGAGGCTGCTCCCCACCCGCTGTGGCTCCGTACCCCCCTACCCACCAGAGGGCAGTGTCCCCCACCTGGGAACAGGCGCTGATGGATTCTGAGACTTTACAAGGCAGGAGACTCTTCCCGACCACCAGCTGAGAACCAGCCACACTCCCACTCACTTTTTTTGTTGTTGTCACCAGAGAATACATGCATCCATCAATATTAGCATTAATATTAATACAATATAGCTTCAGGGGGGATGCTAACATTCTCATCTGTGAGGCTGGATGGAGACCCAGAGAATACATGCATCCATCGATATTAACTGCACTGTCCTCCCGTTGTTCATCAATTTGCTTGAGTGGGCACCAGCAACATCTCACAACAAATTGTGAGACTTGTTGTTACTGTTTTTTGGCATATCAAATACGTCACGGGGAGCTTGCCAGGCTTTGCCGTGTGGGCAAGATACTCTCAGTAGCTTGCCGGGCTCTCCGAGAGGGGCAGAGGAATCGAACCCGGGTCAGCCAGGTCAGCTGTGTGCAAGGCAAATGCCTTACCTGCTGTGCTATCATTCCAGCCCATCAATATTAACATTAATATTAATACAATAAAGCTTCAGGGGGGATGCTAACATTCTCACCTGGGAGGCTGGACGGAGACCCTCAGCGCTTGGATACCTTGTTCCCCAACGCCGTCTCCCACTGAGCGACCCAGCCAGTTAAACCCGCGTCTGGGGTGGTTTCAGATGGAAACTGAGCCAGCCCGGCAGCTTACCTCTGATCTCTGTCTCAGCCGCCGCTGATCTCGAAGTCTGTTTCTCACCGCCGAGTGATTTACGATCAAGGTCACCAGATGCCATATTCAAAGTTTCTGATCCTGAGCCTAGCAACAGGAAGAAACTCGCTGCTGCCTGAATACTTTGCAAAAGGAGGATTTGCCTACGTGCCTTTGATTGGCGCACGTACACACACACACACACACACACACACACACACACACACACACACAGAGTCCTGGCAGCACGCTGAGGGGTACTCACCAGTGGCAGGGACAACGCCCTCTATGGAGGAAGATGGTGCAGGCACCGTGGAGGGCTCCCTGCAGAGAGAGTACAAGAGTCTTGGGCCCCAAGAATTCTCCTAAAAGCCAACCCAACACAAGGACAAACTGCACCCAAGAGGCAAACCTGGATGGCAGGGCGCTCTCAGAAGCCGCGGGCTCCCCGCCATTCTCCTTAAGGAAGAGAGAAAAAGAGAGCGAGAAACAAGATCAACAATTTGACATTTTCTATCCCAGAGAGGGTTTGTTTGAAGCGAGTATTTTCAAACGCATGTAAATGGACTGGTGTTGACTTTGCTCTCTGGGAGCCAAGATGGAAATGAGGAGAGAGAGGGGCTAGGTCGCCGTCTATACAGCCCTGGCAAGTGGGCATGACCCCGCAAATCCAGTGTTAAGTATCCTTCCAGCCTGATATTTAAAGAAAACCTGATAAAAATTCTAAACCTAAAGGGCAGGGAGAGTTTATTCCATACATGCAGTCAAGTTCTCTTGAGCTGGCCCCCATTTTGCATGGGCTTGACCCAACCTTTCTATTTCTGGAAATGTGACTCAGCCTGAAACTGTTGACCCAGTGATATTTAAATGGCCCTCGATTGTCTAGCTCGACATGGCATATATCATGCTAATCCTGCTCTCTCGGAGATTTGGGAGATTACCTCGAAGGCAGCGGCAAGAACTTGGGGTTCAAACGAGCTGAACAAGACCCTGCCCCTAACCTGTCCTCACACGTCCCCACACGTGAACTTTGTGACTGTCACGGGCTCCTTGGCTGTCGGACAGACCAGTTCCTTTCTTCAGGTTCCCAAAAAAAATACTTTTTGAATTTTGGGAAAATATTAAAAAAAATAGTTTTTGAATTTGGGGAAAGGTCATAGGTACTTTTTAATTTAGTCTATTTGGGTAGGGGGGTTGGTCCCACCTGAAGGTGGTCAGGGTTTACTCCTAGAGGTGCTCAGAGATCACTCCTGGTGGTGCTCAGGGGACCATAGGGGATGAAAACAGGGTGTGTCCCATGGCAGGGCTGGCCACTCTGAGCAAGGCGCCTTTTTAATGATTGGTCTTTCTCTCCTGCCCAGCGTGGAGTCGGGTTCGCACACGCAGGACCTGTGTTCAGGCATCACAGTTGCCCTTCCTACCCCTAATGTCCTTCTAGGTTGATTTTTACTTTTACTTAAGAAAATGAATTAAAAGGTAATTGTTATAAAGTAACAAAATAGGAGACTAACACCCAAGAGTGGCCAGATTAGTACCAGGAGGTTTGCTCCATGGGTTGGAGGCCGGCCACACATGCTAGGGGAAAAGGGAGCTCAGGTAGAGAAAGGAGCACCAAATAAAGGGTGTTGGGAGGATCCTCCCAGGATGGGAGAAGCGTGCTGAAAGTAGACTATAGACCAAACATGATTGCCACTCAATGCCTCTTTTGCAAACCACAACACCCAAAAGGAGAGAGAGAACAGAGGGGAATGCCCTGCTACATAGGCAGGGTGGGATGGGGGAATGGGGGGTGGGAGGGATACTGGAACCCGTGGTGGTGGAAAATGGGCACTGGTGGAGGGATGGGTATTTTATCATTGTATAATTGAAACCCAAGCACAAAAATTTGTAAGTCTACAACTGTAACTCATGGTGTTTCACTAATAACAATTAAATAAAAATAAATAAAAAGGTAATTGTTAAAACAGAAATCCTGTGCATATATATTTTTAAAAAAACCTACACATGCAGATCATGCATAAAAATGAAGATATTTGAGAATTTCAAAAGCCACAGAACTTGTGACTTGCCCCCAACCCAGCCTGGTTGGTTCCTCCCTAGGGAGACGCTCAGGTCATGCATCAGGTTCAGAATTCGCAGAGGCTGTCCAGGGCACCCCTGACCCAGGCTCCCCGGCAGGGGCCGAGCCACAGCCTTCAAGCCAGGCTCTTGGACGGGCAGGAAACTTCAACAGAGCCGTTGTCAGGCTGTTAGAAAACCCCCAAACATGCAGCCGCAGACACTGCCCTCCACCATACGCTCTCTCTCTCGCGCTCTCTCTCTCTCTCTCTCTCTCTCTCTCTCTCGATCTCCCCAGCCCCCTCAGCCTTCCTGCCCGGCCCAGACCACAGGTGCCCCAGCGTTTCTCCCATTGGCTCCTCTGTCTACAACCCTCACCGCCGCCTCAGCACTCAAGGGCAGACGTGAGCCTGCACACGCCCAGAATCACAGCCCTTGTCCCCAGGTGCTCAGAGGCGGGATCAAACTCATGACGGCCAGCAGCAAAGGCGCGCCAGTGCAGGACACTGGGGTCCTCTTTGAAGCGGGTTCAGAAGAGAAATGCATTTTCTACTGGAGGGGAGGGGCGGCGGGAGTTGGGCCATACCCGGCGATGTGCAGGGCTCACTCCTGGCTCTGTACTCGGGAATTCCTCCTGGCAGTGCTCAGGGAACCACATGGGATCAACGCCAGGTCAGCCACAGGCAAGACTGTATGCAGTTCTGCAGCTTCTGTTCTAACAGGTATCTGAGGCTGATCCCACATTTAAGATAGTTCGCTAGAGCATGTTCGGAATCACTACACATTTTATTTCATTTATCCATCTAGCCCTTATGAGAGAAAGCTATGAAAATAGGTAATAAGTAAGTTTCATTATCTTCATGACAAATGAAGCATTTAGGGGGCTGGAGCATTATAGTACAGTGGGCAGGCATTTGCCTTGCACGCAGCTGACCTGGGTTTGATGCCCAGCATCCCATATAGTCCCCTGAGCACCGCCAGGAGTAACCCCTGAGCACCGCCACCGGGTGTGACCCAAAAAGCCAAAAAAAAAAAATAAGCATTCATTCCTTAATTAATGGGCTGGAGCGATAGCACAGTGGTAGGGCGTTTGCCTTGCAAGCGGCCAATATGGCCAACCCGAGTTCAATTCCTCCACCCCTCTCGGAGATCCTGGCAAGCTACCGAGAGTATCTCGCCCGCACGGCAGAGCCTGGCAAGCTCCCCGTGACGTATTCGCTATGCCAAACACAGTAACAACAAGTCTCACAATTTGTTGTGAGACATTACTGGTGCCCGCTTGAGCAAATCGATGAACAATGGGAGGACAATATCAGTATCAGTATCCTTAATTAATAATAAAATATCAGGACGAGAGAGAGAGAGACAGAGACAGAGAGAGAGAGGATAAGGCGTGTACTTTGCATGCAGCTAACCCAACCTGGATACCTGGATTCCCGACCCCGTGTAGGGTCCCCCAAGCATTGCTGAGCCCCTGAGCATCACCAGGTCCAGCATGGCTGGAGGACTCTGATGACCCCCCAGCACCATAGGGCCAGACAGTTCCACACTCCTGGGCTTTGCATTGAACAGAGTCTCTACCTGGGCAAGGCCACGACCCTCCTGAGCACCTGGGGGTGGGGTGGGGCGGGGGGGGACCCAGCAGTGTACTCAACTCAGAAATGAGGCCCCATTCCACACACTCCACACTCGCTGCTCTGTGTGGCTGGAAACAACGGCTCTCACTGGGCCGGAACGAGCACGCCGTCTCCGTGCGGCCAACACGTGGGGTTGTGTGTCCAGACGCAGGGATGAGGGTGTCGGCCTTGCTCCCTGCGCCATGAAACTGGGGTCCCGATGGGAGCAGGAAGTACCTGGTTTCTCTAGACTTGGCTTCTCCGGGGAGCGTGGAGGCCAGGGGCAGCCAAGAACACCTTCACGGGAGGTGTGAACAGTGCCAGCTTGCGACAGCCCCGGGTTCGGGTGGGAAATGGGAAGATCCCCTTTATTATAAAGAGGAAATAACAAGGAGAGATGTGAAGGCCCTTCCTCTGTAGCAGAGGCTAGGGGGACCTTTTGGGGGGCTCTCTGTGGCCCTTCTCTGCTCTAGGACCTCCTGGGTGAATCTTCCAGAAAGGGCCCCCAACATGCAGGCAGGACATGCCAGCAGTGGTTTATGCCCACCATCGGGGGCCAGCGAGGAGGCCGGCCATCAGGATCACTCCTCAAACTCTACCCATCAAGCCGGGTGATGAGAGAACAAGGCCAGGCACCGTGCCCACAGCCCTGCAGGTTGACAACTCTGGCTCACAGCAGCTGTTCCCTCTTCCGAAGATACACAGGCAAAAGCAGTGCTAGGGGTGTTGTCGTCATTGTTGTTTATGTGACAGCACTGGCCTGTGTTCAGGGATCACTAAAGGGCGAAGGTCTGGACACCATACATGGTACTGGGGATCAAACTGGGGCCGGCCACGTGCAAGGCAAGTGCCCAACCAGCCGGACCATCTCTAGTCCAGAAGTTTCTGTCTTGTTAAGTTGGGGAGGTCACAGTGAATGACAGGTGGAGATGCAGCCTGCCAGGCTGTCTGTGCCCGTGCTGCGGTTGGAGATGAGGGTGTCCCTATGTGCCATGCGGGGAGATGAGGGTGTCTCTATGTGCCGTGGGGGGTGAGGTGAGGGTGTCTCTACATGCATGGGTGGGAGGTGAGGGTGTCTTTATGTTTCTGGGTGGGAGGTGAGGGCCTCTCCATGTACTGTGGAGGGAGGTGAGGGTGTCTCTGTACTGTGGGTGGGAGGTGAGGATGTCTCCACATGCCGTAGGGAGGAGGTGGCTGGGCCAAGACTGACCACTTCTCTGCCAGTTGGGAAGTCGCCCTGTTCTAACCAGAGCTCGGTCCCAGGCCCCGAGCACAGACAGCAGAGAGACCAGAGGTGGGCAGCACCGAGACCGTCCACTAGAAGCACTTTCCATGAAGGGAAGCCAAGAAACTGCAGGGGTGGGTGGTGTACCTGGGTCAGGGGACCAGCAGAAAAGAACGAGGAGCAAGAAAGAGCCCAGCCAGGGCCAACTTACTTGGATGCAGCTGCGGTGGAGGAACACGCTTCATGCCCGAGTGGCCGAGAGGGGGGGTGTCTGTCCCGTCGCTCCCCACATGACCCCCTGCATGGTTCCCTGGGGCGGGGGGCCGGCCCGCTCCCTTCAGGCAGGAGCGGCCGAGGGCTGGGTGGGGCGGAACAGAGCCGGGCTCGGGAGGGCGGGGCAGAGGCTGGGCACCCTGGCACCCGTGCAGCGCGAGTTCAGCTGACAGATAACAACGGAGGGAACAAAGGAGGGAGCAATAACTCACAACCCGAGGAAGGGCACGCATCGGGCATGATTAACTCTCGGCCGTGTTTGCTCTTTCCTTGATTCATTCTCTCTCTGCCTCTGACAGGCGGGGTCTCGGCTCCCCGCTGTTGTTTCTGATCTTTCAGACGAAATTGGACTTTTCAGATTTAAAAAATTGGGGGCCAAAGAAATAGCCCGGGGCGGGGGCAAAATACATGTTCTGCATGTAGCGGACCCGGGGTCCATCCCTGCCACCGCATGTGGTCCCCCAAGCCCTTTCAGGAGTGAAGACTGAGCACTGAACCAGGAGTAAAAAATAAACCCTGAGCACTGTACACTGTGGCCCAAAACCAAAAGAGAAATGTTTTCTGGGCTAGAGGGATGGCACATGTCTGCTCCAATCCCTGGTACCATAGGGGCCGCCCAAGCATTGTCGCAGCAGCCTGGAGGGCCCCAAGCACCCCAGGAATGACCTGAGCAATCCCTGGTCCTACAGTGCCCCAGTAGCATTGCTTCCTCACCCGGGAGAGGCCTGGCTTCCTCCCGCCACATTTTATAGGGTGAGGGGACAGGTCAGAGAAGGGACCACTCCCATAATCATTGAGGGAAGTGGTCACTCTGGACAAAGACCGAGCTGGAAGGCGGCAAAGTGACACGTGTGATGCCCTCTCGGTCACTGTGCCGCAAAGAAAAATTAAACAAAGGAAAAGAAAAATGGTGCCTGACACAGAGGTGGGGAGCGGTGACGGTGGGAAACGGGGAGTTGGCAAGGGAAGTTGGACGCTGGTGTGGGAAGGCGTGTAGGAACGTCGTCGCATGCCTGAAATTCGATCATGAATCACTCGGTCATTTGTGGTGACTCAGTTTTTTTAAAAGACAAAACCTTTGGGGCTGGAGTGATAGCACAGCGGGGAGGGCGTTTGCCTGGCACACGGCAGACCTGGGTTCAATTCCCAGCATCCCATAGGGTCCCCTGAGCACCGCCAGGGGTAATTCCTGAGTGCAGACCCAGGAGTAACCCCTGAGCATTGCTGGGTATGACCAAACAAAACAAAACAAAAAGACAAAACCATTTTAGATGAAAAAACATCTTCGAGGGGTGGGAGGGATACTGGGATCCGTGGTGGTGGGAAATGGGCACTGGTGGAGGGATGGGTATTTGATCATTGTATAATTGAAACCCAAGCACAAAAATGTGTAAGTCTACAACTATAACTCATGGTGTCTCACTAATAAAAATGTAAAATAAATATATAAAAGGAAACAGGGATAATAGTAATACAAATAACCACCCTGATCACTTTATATGGTCTGACAGAAATAAACAGTAATGATAAGGAAAAAAAAAGTCTTCGAATTGAAGTCACCTTGACTGCTCGCATTCACCAGCTGGAGGCCAGGCGTCTGTCAGCAGAAACCAACACCCATCCCGATCAGAAATCCGTGGACTGATCAACACTCATGTTGCCAAAGTCAGCTCTTGCGTTAGCCAAGTAACAATGATTTTCTGGAGGAAGTTGAGCAAGGAGTCCAGAGAGGCTTCATGCTCGCTTCAGGACAAATGCCCTGAGCCCGGCCCCATGCCATTATCAGGGTTCGAGAGGAGCCAGAACATGATGGACGCCAGAGTGACCACACTGTGGATAGGACGCTTGCCTTTAACCCGAACGGCCCGGGTTCCCCGGTCTCTGTAGGGAGTGGTCCTGAGCTTAGAGCCCAGAGGAAGTCCTGAGCACTGCTGGGTGTAACCCCAATGCAGAACAAATAAAGAATGGGAACCGCATAGCAAGAGAGGACAGCTGGTCCCTCCGAGGACACCGCACCCTGGGAGTGACGGGACACGCCCGTGGAAGACTGAGGACCCAGCGGTCAGTCAGCTCCGCAGCCCGCAGACGGCCCTTCCTCACGCCTAGTGGCATGACATCCGAGGGCCAGCATCTTCAGATGGTGCCTTTCCCAACTCAGCCCCTCAAAGAGACTGGACATCACACTGTAAAATGGCCAATGCTAAGGAAGAGACCATCAGGGGGGCTGCAAGACCAAGTGCCCATCAGAGGGGACACGTTTCTTTTATTTATTTTTTTTGGGGGGGTCACACCCAGCGATGCTCAGGGGTTACTTCTGGCTTTGCATTCAGGAATTACTCCTGGCAGTGCTCAGGGGACCATATGGGATACTGGGGATTGAACCCGGGTCGGCCGTGTGCAAGGCAAACGCCTTACTCGCTGTGCTATTGCTTCCCCTTGACATGTTTCTTTTAAAAACTGGGGGGCTTCCCAAGCTTAGGAGGTCCAGGCATCCCCACAGCGAGCCTTAGCCAACTGGACAGTCAGTTTGATGCCAGGGCCCGAGGGTGGCTTCTTGGGTGACCCCAGCAGCGTGGAAGGCCTGCAGGCCATGCCTGGCTATGCCCGGGAGCCACGTGGCATGGGGGTGGGGAAGGGAGGGATGAGAGGCAGGGCCCTTCCTGCTGAGTCTCTCCGTGTTCCTGGGTGCCTTTCTCAGGTGCTTCTGCAGTGACCCTTCTAGCTCCCGGGGGCTCAGTAAGAAGGGGCAGGTGGGGGGGGAGCTCAGAGAGGTTCAATTTTTTTTTTTCTGATGAGGCCCGGAGAGGTGAGGACAGAGGGGGGCCCTCCCAGCCCTCCCAGCAATCAGGTCAACCTGGTGGGTGGTTCATGCCAGGTCCTGAGGTGCTGGCGGTTACCCAGCTGTGCTCAGTGACCATGGGATGCCAGGGATTGAACCAAGATCGACAACATGCCAGGCAGATCCTTTACCCCTTTGCTTTCTGTCGGGTCCGAGGAAGGTTCATTCTTTGAAGTCTGATAAACAAATGGGCCCTGGAATCTGCTGAGACTAGTGACCCCGGGCAGCCCCTGGTCCCTCTCTGAGCTTCTGGCCTCACCCGCAAATGTAGATGTTCCCTTCTCTCAGCATGGGAAGGGGATTCCCAGCAGGGTGAGGGACCCCACACACCACTGACATGCTTTCTGCCAGGTACCGGGGGGGGGGTCCCTAATAACCCTCCATCGGGGGACTTCCAGGCTCAACTTCCTTTACTAAGGCTGTACAAGACCAGCTGAACCACAGCGAAAGAGATTCGCTTCCTTTTTCTCGCCTCTTCTTAGTTACTCAACAGGGCTGTCTCCGAGGACAGACAAGGTAGATACACTTGGTAAAAGGAAAAGGGACAAGGAAAACCATTTTACATGGGCCAGGGCTGGGACCGAGGCTCTGTCGAAGATCACTCCTTCCCCTACAAGGCTGCCCATTGGGATTCCCGGTGTCCACCCAGCACCACAGTCAAAGGTTAGACACACACACACACACAGACGTGGTCACAGCAACAACAACAACAACAACAAACAGGAAGTGGGAATAGACAGAGAAATGTGGGTAGCTGCTTCCCTAGGAAAGACAGACAACAACCCACACTCAACACCTTGCCGATAGGAAAATCACAAGGAGTTACCACTTCATGCCACCATGATGGTTGAAATCCAGCTGGACAGGTGCTGGTGAAGGTATGGGGTTCGGGATTCACACCTCTGCCTCACACGCAACTGAACAACGGGACGGTCACCTGGGAAACCTCTTTTCCAGTTCCTCAAAACGTTCAGCATAGCCTTGCCTACTGGTGGTCACACCCGCCAGTGTGGTCTAAGTGACAAAGACTCACGACAATAAGTGCTGGTGGGGATGTGGTGAGAAAGGGACACTTGCTCGCTGCTGGTGGCTCTGTGGTCTGCTTCATTCTCTTTAGAAAACAGCTTGGAGGCTCCTCAGAACAAACTGAATTTCCATGAGACCCAGTGATTCCACTCCCGGCATCGCATCCCAAGGGCACAAAAGCGTTAAGTCAGAAAGACATATGCACACCCATGTTCCTCACAACACTAGTTAAGTAGTCAAGATCTGCCCAGGTGCCCAACAGTGGATGAGCGGATAAAGGACTTGAGGTAGGTGTGCATAGGAGAATACTATACAGCAGTGAGAAGATGAAATAATGCAGCTTGGACAGAGCTCAGTAAAGAGACCCAGCCAGTAAAAGACAAATACTAAATGATCTTACTTGTGGGAAATTGTCCCCTGATTAAAACCTCGACATCAGGATAGTCCCTTGGGAAAAAATATTAGAGAATAAAGGGACAAGCAAACGAGCCCAGGAAAGAGTAGAATAAGTCATGGTCAAACCATGGTGGCAAGCCTGCATGGGCAGAATGAAACAGTTAAGGTCTTTTAGACAAGAGGAAAACAGGCAAAGTGGAGTGGGAAATTGCCACGACTTTACTCTATGCTGTAAGGATACCTGTTGGCTGGCTATGCAATGTGCCCATTGAATTTTGATGTGCTTGTTAACTGTCCTTAATGTCTCTGTCAACTCTCAAGGTACACAGGTCTTTGCGGCTGAAAATTCCAGGCCTTCTTGGACTCAGGGTGGGCGACCTCCCCTCACCTCCCTGTAATTCCGGAAGACCCAGCAGCCATGCCTAGTTAAATATCTAACTGCCCAGTTAAATATTCTGGATTTTCTGGAGCATGTGGCTGCATTTGTGGCCTCATGACATTTCAAACTCTACAACAGTGACATCCCAGTAGTAACACACCAGGTTGTATGGGATCTAAGGCAGGAGCCAACCAATGTTGACCAACAAAAGCATTAACACAGAAGGCTTAACACACAACAGCAGCTTAGTAACCCTGCAGACAAGGACATACTGGCCCCATGATGAGACACAGCAATTTTCACAAATTTATGTCTATGGAAATAATTTTTTTGATCATTCCGTTGACCTTTTAGTGGTACCAAGCAATATAAAATAAATGACTGTGGGCCTGCTGTGGGGGCAAGTTTGAGGGGTGATTGGAAAAATGGAGACAGTGGTGATGGGTAGGTGGCAGCTGTAGAGAGAAGGTGACAGTGGAGGTGAGACTGGAGTTGGGATATCGAATGTCTGTAACAAATCGTCATGAACAACTTTGTAGACTCTGGTGTTTTAAGAAAGTGGGAAAGTTAAATAATGTCTCTGTTGACTTAATCAGTGGCTCACATATTGGGAGTCCGGTTGGGAGTGACAGTGCACGGAATAAGTGGCCAGTCTGTGAGGCCACTTGTGGTTGCTCAGGTGACACTAAAGCTTGGAAAGTCCTTGGGAATTTTTTGTTTCCTTGTGTGTTCATCTCATTCTCTGCCACTGTCCCCAGCTGGACAGAGGCCCGAGTGACTTTAACGGGACTGGCTGTGTTGTGGTAAACTACCATTCACTCATAGGCAGCATATAAAGATATGAAGGACAGTCCCAGTGGAAACAATAGTCCATAGGACAGGATCAATAGCAGTGGGGTCTGAGGAGGCAAAGGGGTTGGGGGCAGGGGATCGGGGCAGTGCTGGAGGGATCTTGAACTCCAGTGGCAGGACTGGTGGATAAAATGTGCCTTTCATGCCATTGCCCATCACAACACCACTACAAAAATTGTTTGAGTTCTGTGATTTTTCTAAGTGAAAACAATGTCTATCCTCAGCGCCCATATCCACTGACGTGGGGACAAACCAGTATGGTGTAGCCTTTTCCAGTGGAGTCCATATCAGTCAGGAATAGGAACAGTGTGGCCATACCATGCTCCAGTGTGACCCTGAAAACGCTCAGGAGGCGAGAGAACCCAGTGATGGCTGGTCACATGTCCCACAATCCCATTGATATCAGTCACCCTGAGTGAATGTCTCTCTAGAGACAGAGAGACAGTTGTTGGTGACAGGCTCTGGGTGGCTACATAGAGAGACCACCCTGAGGTGTGGGTTTTCTTTCTAGGGTGATGGAAAGGTTCCAGATGACGTGTTGACAGAGTGTGCTTGGGAGTACTTCGCCTTTACCTGGGCGCTTGAATGGTCTGTGAACCCTGGTTCAGAGAGGCCCGTCCTGAAGGACAATTATTGGCACAACCACAGCCCAACTACCATCTCCGCTTGGGGGGGCGGGGGGGACGGCCTTGGGATTGGAGCTCAGAATGGAGAGCCAGAGGACCCCAGCCCTCAGGGCTTCTCAAGGCCTTCTCTGCTCTTGAGTGCTTCTAACTTCTACTCTTGTGGGAAACATAAATAATCGGGGTTGTGTGGATCCACACACTGCCAGGCATGCCTCTGAGGCCGCTTGCAAGGGGCCAGCACTGCAACGCTGGCCTAACCTTCACTGGACCTTCAGCCCAGACCTGCAGTCCTCTCCAGCCTGAGATGCGCATGTTCATGGAATCCTCCAGAACTTTCCAGCCTCCACTCTCTCCTACCTACAGAGTGGAAAGTCCCCTGTGACAGTATTTTGATTTTGATTTTTCCTGTCTAACATTTCTCTTGTACCTGAGTTCCTGAGTCTTATGATGTTGAACTTACCTTTGGTATCAGATGAGAGAGAGAGAGAGAGAGAGAGAGAGAGAGAGAGACAGACAGACAGACAGACAGACAGAGATAGACAGAAAGACAGAGAAGAGAGGGGGGAGAGAGGGAGAGGGAGAGAGAGACAGAGATAGAGACAAAAAGAGAGAGACAGAGACAGAGAGACAGATGGAGAGAGAAGTGGAGAGAGACAGAGAGAGACAAACAGAGAGACAGAGACAGAGAGATGGAGAGAGATACAGAGAGACATACAGAGACAGAGAGATGGAGAGAGATACAGAGAGACATACAGAGACTGAGAGATGGAGAGAGACAGAGAGAGACATACAGAGACAGAGAGAGAGAGGGAGAGAGAAAGACACAGAAAGAGACAAAGAGACAGAGAGAGAGGAGAGAGAGCGAGAGAGCTATTTCTCAAAAGAGGCCCCAGACATGGAACTGAAACGGGGCCCCAACTCACTTCCATCCTGGGGTCCTCATCCATCTTCACGTGACCTGGAAGATGCACTCCTGGGGGAGACTGTTAGGGGGACCAGGGCACCTGGAGAGGAAACACAGCCACTTACTACAGGTGAGGGGTCTCTCCCTCTCACACATCCTAGCCCTGAACCTCAGAGCTCCCCTACAACGCTGACAGCTCAGTAAGACACAACACAAGAGTTCTCCAGCTCCCAGCTCCCCTCCAGGGGAGCGTGGAGAGTCCCAGAGTTCACTGCAAATAGGAAAATATAGAATTTGCAAGTCAAAGCCCGGTTTCCTCCCTGGAATACAGAAAGGGCATCTGGATGGGGTGGGGTGGGCATGACTCGCCTGAGGGTTTCCAAGGAAGCTTGTGCACTGGGGAAGGGAACCAGCGCGGGAGCTCCGGAAGGGGGAGGGTTGCAGGACCCAGGCAGGTTCCTGAGGACCCATCGACCCGAAGGCGTAGGAATATGAGTGACACCTCTCTGAGTTAACTCGGCTGGAGGGGACCTACAAGACATAGGGCCCATGGGACATAGCCGAACGTGCTTACACTGCAAGGAGACAACAGATACTGGTTCAAAGGGTCCATGAGGGAACCAAGACAGAGGCTCAAAGGGCAGAGCAAGAAGGGCTCCCCTGTGAGGGGCTGTGGGTTCGATCCCCGGGTACAGCATAAATCCCCCCTCCCCCCCAAGGACTACTGAGTGTGGCCCCAGAACATCGAATGAGTTCAGTGAAAAATGGTGCCTTTTCCATGAGGGGCATAGGATGGGAGGTGAAGGCAGAAAGAGGTTCTCTGGACCTGTCGGTCCCAGCCACCCACTCTCGGAGCTCACCTGGGTCTTCCGGTCACTTCCGCAGCACCATGATCTCTGCTCCCCGGGGCTAGTCTGTCACGGGAAGCCTGGGCCCAGCCGGCTCCTCATGGGAAGGCCAGCAGATCTCCACGTGGCTCCTGTCCTGCTGTCCAGCTGTGAGGCTCCTGCAGCAGAGAGGAAGGAGTGAGACAGGCCGGGTTCAAACTGGTCTCAGTGCGTATACAGAGAGAAAGTACTTATATATGGTTATATATACACACAGTCTTCTACTGTCTTTTGTTTGGGGGTCACACTGAAGTTCCTCAGGGCTTACCCCTAGCTCTGTGCTCAGGGATCACTCCTGGTGGTTCTTGGGGCACCCCGTGTATGCCAGGGATTGAACCCCAGTTGTCTGAGAGCGAGGCCAGTGCCTTACCCGCTATGCTAAGTCACCGACCCTATGTACATAACTTCTCTCTCTCTCTCTCTCTCTCTCTCTCTCTCTCTCTCTCTCGATACCAAAGGTAAGTTCAACACCATAAAACTCCTCAGCGACTCCGCCTCTCCACAGCAAAAACCATCTTTGCTCGCCTCAAATGACCCGTGAAACACCAGGGAGAAAACTTCAAAAGCTTGTGAGCAAACGGTCTTGTCACCCTGACGGAAAATCACAGCTCAGTGTTTTAACTGAGGATTTGCATCTGCTCCTGGGGACCACTCTCTCATCGGCCGGGCTGTGAGGAAAGAAGGGCTCCCTCTCTTCCCCACACAGCACTACTGCCTCTCAGTACTCTCTTTTCAGGGTTCTCCTGGCCTTCGGGACAGGGTTCATGTGTGAGACCCCGACAGAGAGCTGGTATCTGTGGGCTCACTATTCACGCCTCAAGTAGAATCCATCCTTCAGCTGCCTGATGATGGCCCTACAGCAAGCTGTACTTTTTTTTCTTTTTGGGTCACACCCAGAGATGCACAGGGGTTGCTCCTGGCTCTGCACTCAAGAATTACTCCTGGTGGTGCTCAGGGGACCATGTGGGATGCCGGCAACTGAACCCGGGTTGACCGCGTGCAAGGCAAAAGCCCTACCCACTGTACTATTGCTCCAGTCCCCGAGCGGTACTTCCTATCTGGGCACAGTCGGTTCTTTTGTTCTTTTGTCCAAACGTTTCAACTGACCAGTAGCTCTTACCGAGGCTATGAATCAAGGCAAGTGCGGGCCAGTAGGTGTGGGGAGGGATTGCCCCCGGGGACAGCCCTGCTGAGAAGGAAGCTGGCTGTGTTCTCAGAAGGAAGCAGGTCGGAGACATGGACCACAAGACTAAGAAGAGCTACAAGCATGGGAACACTGCCCGCTCTATCCCGCAGTCCACATTAAAGAAACCCTTTTTGTGGTGCTCTTTGTGCCAGCCACAGAGGTGCTCAGAGATCCATCCTGCAGAGCTCAGGGGACCATCTGGGGTGCTGGGGATCAAACCTGGGTTGCCTGGACGCAAGGCAAATGCCCTCCCTCCTGCCGTACTATTTCTCCAGCCCCAGGAACACATTTTAAGTGTCAACCTCTCCCCCTCCCACCCCCAGTGTCCCCATTCCTTATTCTGCTGATGAAACGCATTGAACAGGAACAGGAAACCCAAATATCTCAGTGTTCTAATCATTAGGCCGAGGCCCGAAGAAGATGATGGGAGATAACAGGCCTCAGAGCAGTCAAGAAATAAGAGGGGCGGGGAGAGGGGGATGGGTTCAGTGAAAATCTTATGCTAAAGAAACTGTGTTTCTTTCCAAGAAGCAGATCTTTATCCAGCAGACTTCTGTGAAAGAGCAGGCTTCTGCTGGCGCCTTGGGTGTGATGCGCGTATGCTTGGGTCTAAAGGTTTATTGGGCACACCTTACACAAACAACCCAGACACGGCCTGTCTCCAGCCCCCATGGCCGGGTTTTCTGCTGGCTGTTCTGTTTGAACGCCCAAGCCTCCCTCTGCCCCGGAAGCAGGTCCAAGCGAGTGTCCCCATCCTGCCTCCTCCTCCTCCTCCTCCTCCAGCTCCAACCGTTTCTCAAACTCTGTGCCTTGGTGGTGAACAGGAACGAGAGATCCACAAAGGGAACGAGAGAGAGATCTAGGAGGGTTGCAAGAAAAACTCAGGTGGAACTCAGACCCGAACTCTTGAACTGGAGAGAGCTCAGATCCAGTCCAAACGGGAGAGAAAGACCGTCTCTGGGAGATATGGGCAAGATGGCCACAGTCGGAGCAATTGGCAGGAGGTATCCAGGCCCAGAGGTGCGCCCATGACTAATGGCAGAACATCTCCAGGGCTCCTCCCAGACCCATCTCCCTATGAGACCTCCTCCACTATTTCCCAATGAGCAATGTCCACCCTAGCAGCGTCTTGGGGCCGTCAAAGGTGTTTATTCAACTTCATAATAAGAGAGAGTGTGTCGCAGAGGGTTGGCGAGTTAGCTCACACAGCCTGAAGCACAGGTTTTTGAAGTGGGAGTCCTGGCTTCCATCTTATCTTGGTCCTGAGTGAATCCTGCCCCCAGCCCTGCCAGCATCCCTGGGCAACGGCCCCCCAACTACAGAATGAGACATCACCAATTAGCTCCAAGCCCTGGCATGACCTGGACACCTCCACAGGGTCAGCACATGCAGTGACACTCGTGTGCCTGCAGGCATCTGTGGAGCTGTCCTGAGCTTACCTTCTCTCCGACCGCCCCAAGGGCTGCTAGAAGGAGAAGTGAGAAGGAGAGAGGGACACACTGTCACCCCCTTCTCTTTCTCTATTCATTTCACTTCTTTTGGTTCTGCATCTGGGCCCTGAGTGGTGCTCAGGGCTGATTCCTGGCCCTGCCTGAGGGATCACTCCTGGGGCCATATGGAACACCAGGATGAAACCATAGCCACTGCACTGTTGCTCGTTTCACTATTAACCATTGTAAACTTACTCACTTTCAACTTAGAGTCTAAGCAGGCCAGGTAGCCGAACAGTTGGCCTTGCAGGGCCAACCAGGGTTCGATTCCCAGCATCTCCTGTGGTCCCTCGATCTCCACCAGGAGCCATCGCTTAGTACAGAGGCACTGCTGGTGTAGCCCAAACACCAAACACAGGGCTGGAGCAATAGCACAGCAGGTAGGGCGTTTGTCTTGCATGCGGCCAACCTGGGTTCGATTCCCAGCATCCCGTATGGTCCCCTGAGCACCGCCAGGAGTAATTCCTGAGTGCATGAGCCAGGGGAGTAACCCCTGTGCGTCACCAGTGTGACCCTCCCCCCAAAAAAACCCCAAAAAGCAACAACAACAACAACAAAAACACAGATAGATATATAGATAGATCCCTCAACTTAACCGAAGTCACCTCATCGGTGACTCCCAGTTTTCTCTGCAAGGAGAGAGGTGCCAAAGAAATCCCTGTTGGAGGCTGAGCTCCACCATTGCAAAGCACCTGTTTGACAGCTCAGGTTCATTCTTGGACACAGAGCCAAGAACCAGAAACCAGGTCCCAGTTTCCAAACCACCAAAATAGATGCAAATGCCCAAGGCCTTCTCGCTCACGTGGCCAGTGCTCGCTCTCCCCCGAGGACTGTGGGCCCACAGCTCTGCTGTCTACTCAGCCCACAGAGGCTGAAAAACAAAAGCCGAAGGCTGTGGGAAGCTCTGCTAGATGGAGCATATTAATAGCCGCCACTATTTTTTTTTTTTAATCACCAGCAGCCAGGAAAATTACCAGCAGATACGCTGGTATCCAAAACACTTCAAAATCTGGGGCTTATGTTCAAGCTCAACAGTTTCATATCTCAAAATCATGAAGAAATTCTGAGTCATGTGAATAATGCTAGCATATGTCCAAAAAAGTACCAAATTCTATTTTACTATTTTTGTTTATTTTGGGGCCACACCTGCAGTACTCAGGGCTTACTCCCGGCTCTGTGCTCAGGGATCACTCTTGGTGGTGGTCAGGAGACATTTGAGGGTGCTGGGGATCAAATCCAGGCTGGCCACATGCAAGACAAGTGCCTTACCTCCTTCAAATTCTAGTTTGTAGCATTTTTAATGATCCTTTTCAACCAAACTTGATATAGTGTTACTAGTCTCCAACAGGAGGAAAGATACTTTAGAACTAGTTCTACTTAAGGCAATAAAATTTTTTAAATTTAATTTTAGTTGATCAAATTGATTTTATTAAGATTTACTTTGATTTGCTTTTACTAGTGACATTTCAATTTAAACGTATAAATTTAAGTGTACATTAAGAATTTTTTTTTTCATAATTTAAATGGGTTAAGAACAGAGAGGCCTTTGGACTGGAGAAATTTTATTTTTTTGGCTTTTTGGGTCACACCCGGCGATGCACAGGGGTCACTCCTGGCTCTGCACTCAGGAATTATCCTTGTTGGTGCTCAGGAGACCATATGGGATGCTGGGAATCGAACCCGGGTCGGCCGCATACAAGGCAAACGCCCTACCTGCTGTGCTATTGCTCCAGCCTCTGGAGAGATATTTTAGCATGTAGGGTATCTGTCCTGCACATTTGCCTACCAGGGTTCAATCCCTGGCACCACATATGGTCCCCTGAACCCCACCAGGAGTGATCTCTGAGCACAGAGCCAGGAGTGATGACTCTCTATGGCCATCCCCGGTCATGGCCCCAAAATAAAACAAAACCAAAAGAAAAGAAAAATATAAAAGAAAAAAGAGAACAGAGTCCCAGAGGCCTGGGGAGAGCTCCCAAGCCCAGGAGTCTGCAGGAGAGATCTCAGTGTCTCTGCTCTTTGGGGTCCCCGGCACAGAGAGAAGGCACAGAACCTAACACACCCCAACTGGTGTGTGACCCCACCCAGCTTACGTGTGTGACCCAGCAAGCATGCATGTGAGCCCACTGCAATTAGAAGTGCACAACTACAAGCCAACTACAGCAGCCCCGGGCAGCAGAGAAGCAGAAGCATCAGCCACACCACGGGAATGGGGGTAGGCTCTCCTTCCAGTGCTCAGGGGGGTCACACGGCGTCTCTGAAGGTGTGGGGGACTCCTGAAGGCTCCCAGCTGCCCAGTTCAGCCTGCATTTTCGGAGAAACCAAGTTAGTGTAAACCCGACCTGTCCATGTACTCCCCCTGCATCTAAATAATCTTGAGTTTTAGAAACGTCCATCACTAAAACCTTCAGGCGCTGAACCTGGCTGCCAACAGCAGCTGGGTGTGACTGTAGCAACCATTTCCATATGCTTCTGCAGGCAAAGCAAGCTGGCTGATGGTGCTGATTTGTCTGCTCCTTTGCATTCCCCTCTCTGTGTTCGGAGCGAAGTCTGCCGGGGGACAGGCATTTAGGTCTCACAGAAACAAATAAGACAGTGCCCACAGCATCCTTGACTCCTGCCACTGGAGAACAGGATGGGACCAGGTGCGTCAGATACAGCACTTGGGAGGAAGCAGAGAGAAAATAGCTTTCTGAATGACTATCCCGGGAGGTTTGCAGGAAAAAGCCCTACAGTTAGTTGCCTGTTGAAAATCAACTACAGGGCCTGGAGCATAGTGGGTAGAGCATTTGCCTTGCACGCGACCGACCCGGGTTCGATTCTCAGCATCCCATATGGTCCCCCAAGCACCGGCAGGAGTAATTCCTGAGTGCAGGGCCAGGAGTAGCCCCTGTGCTTTGCCGGGTGTGACCCAAAAAGAAAAAAAAATCTTACTGGCTAGCAGATGTGCTTGGTATCTAGAGAGTGGGATTTTCGTGACATAATATATGTATGGCCATGTCTACAACAATGCATTAAAAATAAGGACTAAGAGGAACTGAATAGAAAGGACAGCGGGGAGGGCACTTGCCTGGCATGCAGCCCACCTGGGTTCAATCCCCAGAACCTCATATGCTTCCCCGAGCCACGCCAGGAGTGATTCCTAGCACAGAGTCAGGAATAAGCCACACTGAGCATCCCCAGGTGTGGCCCTAAAACACAGACAGGCAAGGGGGAGAGACTGGGTCAGAGGGCTAGCACGGGTTAAGGGACCTGCCTTGCATACAGGGCTTTGTTGCAACCCCAACCACTGCCTCTGATCAGATGCCCTCACAAAGACTCATATCCCTTTCTTCACAGAACTTCCTCCATAAAACCCCTGACTCAGTAACTCAAGTTATAATAATTTTCCAATAATGGGAAAAAAAGATCAAATAGTGGAATGCTTGTCCAAGAAACACAACCCCACCCTCGAAAGGATATGCACCATAAATTCTACGTCGCTGGGTCTCAAAAACTCTTGCTACCGCCAAGATAAAGTGGACAGAAAGTGCCCACAACTCAACTCTAGATAAAAATCAGAGCATGGGCTGCTCCCCATGGCCGGGGAGGGAGAGGCGGGAAATGGCACAAGGAAACTTGCTGGGTCGTACAAGCTCTGTGCTTTTGTGTGCCATTGGCAGGTTGGTTGGGCGTGCATACCACTGAGCACTTCGTGATGCCATTATGCCGGTCAATGAAAGGGACTGAAATGACAAGCATGAATAACAAGCAGGTTTACGAGTCAAACAGGGCTAGCAAGAGACCCTGCAGATACGGATGCCAAGCATGGTTTAGCCATTACCGGCTGGGAAGGTTCTCTTCCCGGCCCTCCTCCTTTCTCTGCTCCTCCCAGCTTTAAATGACTCAGTCCCTTGAACCTCTCCTTGGTTACTTCCCTTTAGTCCCAGCTCTGGCTGCAGCACACGGAGCTCCAGCCCTCAGGCCTTCTGCATAGGAATCTGTGTCGAGAATGGATGCCCAGCAAGATGGTCTCATGAGCTCCCTCCCAAACCACTAAGTTCATGTACCGATACAGTATCCAAATATTCAAAGAATGACCATACACAGAAACTTCTCTGCATATTGAGGGTTCTTAAAGATAATTGATCACCTACTAAATATGGTTCAATGAAGATTTACTGGTAGCTATGGTCAAAAGAGATGAAAAGTGAAAGACAGTTTGAATTAGATCAGTTGATTCATGTAAATTAGATGTTAGTTAGTTCACAGAATAGGCACGCTGGATGTTAGTTACATTACACGTTAGTTCATGTAACCAGTACACTAGCTGTTAACCACAAGTTCATTTACAGAACCGGTATATTACCTGTTAATTATATCATATGTTAGTTCAGCATATCAGATGTCATATCAGTCCATGATACCAGTGCATTAGAGTCACCACATGCTCCCTGAAGTTTTCTAAGAAATTTTTTACGTTTTTTTTTTTTCTGCTGGGTCTGAATCTTTCAGACTGCAAAATGAGAAGGTTGACCAGATGGTTCAGCAACTTTCCTTCTCATGCAGGTCCTGAGTTTTCCCAAACACTCACTGGAAGTTTAGTTGTTGTGTGGAGAAACACAAGCAGGAGACAACTCCTGGGAACTCTTTCTGGGCTCCTTACTTATTTGCTCATTGACCCTAGGTAAGACACTGAGCCCCATGCATTAGTTTTATTGTGATGAGGTGATTAGTTTTATTGTGATGAGGGTTGGAGCAATAGCATAGTGGGTAGGGCATTTGCCTTGCACGGGGCCGATCTGGCTGACCCAGGTTCGATTCCTCCATCCCTCTCGGAGAGCCCGGCAAGCTACTGAGAGTATCTTGCCCACATGGCAAAGCCTGGCAAGCTCTCTGTGGCTTATTCGATATGCCAAACACAGTAACAAGTGTCACAATGGAGACGTTACTGGGCCCGCTCGAGCAAATCGATGAATAACGGGAGGACAGTGACAGTGACAGTGAGGTGATTCATAATCATATTGATAAATCACATCAGTGGCTAAAATATATAACCTCTTATTTCCAAGAACTCCTGGTGTGTATGTGTGTGTGTGTGTGTGTGTGTGTGTGTGAGTTTGTTGACAGGTGGAGGACTTGGCCATACCCTGCAGTGCTCAAAGGCTATTCCTGGATTTTCGCTCAGAAGTGACCCCTAACAGTGTTCAGAGGACCATATGTGGCACTGTGCATGGCATCAGGGTCACCTGGAAGCATCCTAGGTCCTATATTCTCTGTGGCTTATGCCCTTCCTGGATCAAGTTCTTATTCATTCACACGATTCTCTCTGAGGAATGCGCTTCTACTCCATGAAGCACCGCAGAAATAAAGTCACTGAGAACCTGAGTCACTCTCCTTAAATCATATGGCTGAAGGCCAGGGCTGGAACCTGGGATTTTTACCATAAAAAGACCCAGCTTTCATTTTGAGATTTTTTTGAGCTCAAACTCATGTTTCCAGCAAAGTGATGGATGCTTACAGAGTAGCAATACTCAGCACAGTCCTGTCATGGCTTGGTCAGTGGTTTATTTACTTATTATCTTTCTGGAGCGATAGCACAGCGGTAGGGCGTTTGCCTTACAAGCGGCCAACATGGCCGACCCAAGTTCGATTCCTCCGCCCCTCTCAGAGAGCCCAGCAAGCTACCGAGAGTATCTCACCCACACGGCAGAGCCTGGCAAGCTACCCGTGATGTATTCGATATGCCAAACACAGTAACAATAAGTCTCATGATGGAGACGTTACTGGGCCCGCTCGAGCAAACTGATGAACGACGGGAGGCCCGTGGCCCGTGAGTATTTTTCTATTTATTTTCATTTGTTCAGTTTTGGGGCCATACCCATTGGTGCGCAGGGCTTACTCTGCTTTGGTGAGGCTCAAGGGACTATATCTGATGCCTGGAACAGAACCCAAATCAGTCATGAGCGATGCAAGCGCTTTATCCCTGCACTATCTCCAGCTCTTTTGTTCCTCTTAAAAGTCAACATTCTTTTATACATCCAGCATTGCCGTTGTTTGCAGGATACATAGATAAGTATGAAAATAAGAAGTCAAAGAATTGAACAGAGTGGCAGCGCCGTGGGGATGGCACGTGCCTTGCACGTGGCTGCCTCAGTTTCCATCCCTGGCATCCCATATGGTCCCCTGGGCCCATGGGGAGTGATTCCTGAGTGCAGAGCCAGGTTTAAGTCTTGAATACTAGTAGGTATGGCTCAAGTCCACCCCCACCCCCCAAGAAGTCAAAGAACGAAAAGGTGTAACGATCCAAGAAGCTCAACTCTGCTATTGTCAACACTCAGGGAGACAAGCGTTGTGCACCTCAGTCTAGACCCACCTGAAAACCTGATCAATAGCCTTCCCTCTAATCGACTGTCATGGAGAGCTGCCTCCTTCCAATCTGGGAGGCCTGTCAATCTCAGAACATTTGGAAGGAATACACCCCCACTCGCTAACGAATCGGAGATGCAGCAGAAAGCATTTGTTAGGCACTTAGTGAATTTATTAAGTTACCCGGGAAGACTCAGGAGGGCCAAAAGAACTTCAGGATTTTAATTTCTTGACTCAGAATTCGAGCAGCGTGTGGGGGCCGAGATGCTAGCATGTGTGAGCCTGCTTTGTGCCATCACCCTCCTGCCTCAGTGACTTTGTACAAAACCTCTGTGGAAAATCTGCTCTCTAGGAGATTTTGGAAACAAATGCCACCTAAATTTCCTGCTGCCTCCCAAAGGTTGCTTTTGAAGGGCCCCATTTGGGAGATCTAGATAAGTAAAGGACCTGGGACAAGACTTGGATATGTATGACTTCTCTGGGCTGTAAAAGACACCCGAAAAAGTGAATTCATAAAGTTGGACACTGCATGCAACTCAAAGCAAGAAGGAGGCATCCACCCTATGATATTTCATGGCTTTTTCCCCCAATAATTTGGGCCACTGGCAACCTTAGGATTAAGAAGAGAGAGAGCAAAAAGTTCCTGATATCCAGAATATAACCTCTGGGGATAAGTTACAAAAGTCTATTCTTCAAAGGAGATGCTACCAGAAAATCTAGGGATGGGAAGTAATATATCTTCATTTTCTAAAATCACGTCACATAAAACTTATTAAATCAGAAAATAAATATAAATGCTACCAGAAAATCTAGGGATGGGAAGTATTATATCTTCATTTTCTAAAATCACATCACATAAAGCTTATTTAATCAAAAAACAAATATAACTGGAGCAAAAAAAAATGAGTCCTCCATGTAGTGTCTAGGGCAAACACACTTTAAACCAAGTTTGAATGCCAGAGCTGGTGTGAAAGTACAGCAGCGAGAGCATCTGGCTTGCACACAACTGACCCAGGTTCGATCCCCGGCATCTCACCTGGTCCCCTGAGCACTGCCAGGAGTGATTCGTGAGTGCAGAGCCAGGAGTAACCCCTGAGCATCACTGGGCGTGGCCCCCAAACAAACAAAAATTTAAGCTTGAAGTGCCTTGTTACTTATGTTTCATTAGGGACATTCATAATCACAAAAGCACCTCCACTAACTCCTGCACTGCCCTAAGAATTAACACCAGTTCATGTAATGAAAGCACGCCTCTTGTTGTCCAATAAAGATAAGCTGATCAAGATAAGCTGATACTCAGAATTATGGGAAACCAACAAGTTCCACCAGGTTTAGAAAAATAATAAAACGTAGAATAGCCATTATGATTTTCAAACTAGCCAATTCCTTTTCAGGTCTTAGCTCTCTCAGATGGTAGAAATGGTACAATAAATCCAACACAAACACAAGGATGAACAAGGATGAACAGTTTCATCTTGCGCTTACCATAAGCTTTTAGTCAAACCAATAACTTTCTATAAAAGGGCCCTTTGCATTGCTGCAAACAAGAAGCTGGTGAACAAACACAGTTGGCTAAGAAATGGTCAAATCGATAAGCTTTACCTTTTTCTCTCTTTTTTGGCCAAACTGTATTTCTAGTCCACATTCAGTTTATAAATAATCTGCCATCTGTAATTTGACAATCATCTTCTCACTGAAATCCTTAGCCAACGCTAAGCTACTACAGAAAAATGACAAATATTCACATTTTCAAAGCCAAATCAACACCACATTGTAACTGAAAAATAACTGTATACACCTATCCAGTAGTACACATGAATTCAAAAGTGTTCTGCCTGGCCCGAAAATAACGACTTCCACAAGAGAGAAATCGGGTTTTCCCACCACATGTTGGATCCCGACTAGCTCCTAAAAAATCAGGACCCAAGAAGCAAACAGCCTACAAATTCAGACAGTGTGTGCATGCAGGCAGCGATGCAGTGACCCCCTGGACTTGGATGGAGAGTGGGAAGTTTCGTTCCATTTTGCAGTTCCATTTTGCAAGCACATGCAGCCGGTCCTTTCACCTCCTGGACCCGAGGCCCGGCCCCAGGGCGGCTGAGGGCCTGATCTCAGCCACCAGCAGCCGCAGGAAAGGTAAAGGCAGCACCAGCGTGGGTCTTGGGGCACATACCCTGGCAGCGCCGCTACTCACTTTCCTGTGCTCTCCTGGGCTGCCAGGTCCTTGGTATTTATAGTCCGGGAGGGCTGGGGCTTCTGAAGTGGCTTCCTCCAACTGATGCTGCAAAGCTCTGCTTCCTGGCCAGCAGAGGCAGCAGGGGCTTCCTGCAGACGGCCCCAGCGGGGTCAGCAGCTCAGCTGGGGCAGCCGGTGCCTCTCTGCAGCACAGCAGCCCCCTGCAGCTCCCGGAGAAGCTTCTTCCCCAGCCCCGCTGAGCACCAGCCTCCCCTGCAAAGGGCTTTCATCAGCCGCGGTTGACACCGCCTCTGACAACTCCCCCTGACTTCCTCCGCTGCTGCCGGGAGCTCCACGCGCAGTTCCTCTTGGTCCGACTGGTTCCTCCTCTGTGTTGACTTGGTGGTTTTTTTTTTTTTTTGAGGCCATCACACACTTCCTGGAACATCTTGTTGGCCCCCACCTCCTCCTCCAGCTGCAGGGTTGGGGTTGTGGGGGGTGCGGGGGGCTTCCTGGGGACCAGCACCTCCCCGGGAATGATTTCTGGGCTGAGAAGAAGCATCTTCCTGCCATTGCTTCGTGGCTTCTGGTTGTTTCTGTCCGGAGTTGAGACCCCCAAGCTGTCGGTGTCATGCAGTGTCAGCCGGGGAAGTTGTGTCAAAGCTGCCCATCTGACACCCACAGAGAGGAAGGTGCCTCCTGACCACCTGCTGATGGAAGGGCAGGGGGGGCTTTCCCCAGGTGGGGGGACCCTCTGTCTTGGTTCACACTGGTGGTTGCCAGCTGCCATGGGGCGCTTGTGCTGAGACCAGGGGGTAAGTTCAGCTTTCAGAGGGGAGGAAGGGAAGGGAGGCAGAGGCAGAAGGCAGCACAGGTGATCGCCACTTTCCTGGGGTCAGTTTTCTCCTCAGGGTTGTCGGTCACCGTATAAAGAGAAGACGAACAGCATAGCGGTGGGGCATTTGCCTTGCACGCGGCCACCCCGGGTTCGATTCCCAGCATCCCATATGGTCCCCTGAGCACCGCCAGGGGTAATTCCTGAGCGCAGAGCCAGGAGGAACCCCTGTGCATTGCCAGGTGTGACCCAAAAAGCAAAATAAATAAATAAATAAATGAGGAGATGAAAATTGAACAGGCTCCCGCAGGCCTGGCAGGAAGCTGTCCTTACTCGGTTCCCCGCTGTCACCAGAACCCCCAGTCTCTGAGGATTGTTGGCAGACCCCTCTGCGGCCTCCTCGAGTGGATGCCCTGGCGTGGGGTGCTTCAGAGCAGGGAGGGCCATGCTCTCCAGTGTCCCCCTTCCGCCTGTTCCCCACATTCCTTCAGGACAGGACCCCAGAGTGCAAGGCGCCATCAGTCCTGACTGCAGACCTGGACGGTGGCTGAGAATGACTGGCCATTGGCTAAACCAAACCCCGAACACAGATGAACACTGGGGACCAGACAGGCAGCAGAGGGGACGACACACGCCTTGTATAGAGCGGACCCTGGTTTAGTCCCCAGCACCGCATGGTTCCCCCGAGTCCCCCTGGAGGCGACCCTGATAACCCCAGCACTGTAGGGCTCAACCAGCACCACACCCAATGTTCCAGCCCCTCATGTGGAACCACTAGCCCAGTGGACCAAAAATTACCAAGGAAGAGGACAGAACCACCCCCAAAATAGAAATAAAGGCAAAGCCAGCATTCTGCGGCACAGAGTTCAATCGCCCAGAGTCAGTGTTCTTTCTAAATGCAGTGAGAATGTTGAATATAGAGCTTAACACCTTTTCCAGAGTTGCTAGCAACAAGCCAGAGTGCTATATAGGACAGTCTGAAACTCATCTTGGAAACTTCCAGCAACCTCTCATCACTCTTCTCTTGGGTTCTGGAAACCACCACTCTAGCCCTTGCCTTGAGATCACTTGGGATTTCTCCCTGGAGCGAAGGATGTGGTACCCATCCTGCTGTGACCAGTTTATCTCACTGGCAAAATCACCTCCAGATTCATCCGGGTCATACAGGTAGCGGAACTTCTCTGCAAGACCAATACCCCGCCATGAGTGTGGATCTCATCTTTCCGCATCACTCCACCAGCATTTAGGTTGCCTCTGAGAGTGTGGCTATTGCGAATTACACAACAACCAGTGTGGGTGTGTAAATATCTCTCTGCAATTTGTTCTTTCATTCCTTTGAATATATACCCAGAAATGGAATTGCTGAATCATGAGGTGCTAGGATGCTGGGTTGTTTGTTCTTTTTTCTTTTTTTTTGAGGTACCTCTATCCTTTTTTCCATAGCACTTGCACTGTTTGGCCTCCCCACTAAGAGTCACAAGAGTTTCTACTTCTTGACGTTCTCACCAACAGTTGGCATCTCCTGCCCTGAGAGTGCCCTTCCTCACAGGTGGGGTTCATTCATCACTGTTCCAGTGACTCATTGTGGTTTTGATTTGCATGCCGCTGAGGAGTGACGTTCTGTGCATTTTCATACACTGTTAACATCATGTTGTCTTCAACATGAAGACATGGTGGGGGAGGGCGCGGATCTTTTTTTTTTTAACCACTTAAAAATGTTATTACATTTTAAGAGTTTTTTTTTCATACGTTTGCATTTTTTAAAAAAAACTATCAATTAGATGGCTTGCAAATGTTTGTTTTTATTCTCCAGCTTACCTTCTCATTCCTTTGCTGCACAAAAACTTTTTATCCCCATGTAAAATGACCTATTTTTGACAGTCACCACCAAATTGACTCCCACACTGACCCTGCTCTACCGACTCCCAGAGAATGCAGTTGAACAACTAAAGCGCATGGAAATACCGGTCCTCAAGTCTGAAAACTCCAGGGAGCCTTTGGGAGGTGGGTGGGCTGAGTGCCCACCGTGCTGAAGCCACCACAACTACACCCACCCCTGCAGTCACACCAAGGGCTCAACTCCATGGCTTTAGGAATATTCTCTGCAGAAAAAATATTGTTACTACATTTTAAGAGTTTTTTTTTCATATATTTGCATTTAGAAAAAACCCTTATCAAATAGATGGTTTGCAAATGTTTGTTTATAACGTCAGTACCCCACAACTGCACGTAATCTCAGTACCCCAGTGCTCAGGCTGAGAACTCTGGGGTCTTCTTGGAGTTGGGATGGGCAGCCAGCCCCAGTCACCTCCCTCATCTTCCTGAGGTCACTAACCCTGCTCACCTCCCATATCCATCACGTGTCACCGCATTGGCCCAGACCATAGATCCCAAAGTCTCTGGACCGCACATTAATTCCTCAATACTGAAATTTAAGCCGGAGCTCATCAAATAGATGGGAAAGTAACGCAGACACCAACTAAACTCAACTAGCAAAACCAATAACCCAGCAGTCTCAACTAGTAACAAACAGCTTAATGAAGTCTTAGACAAGGAATTAACAACCCCGTGATTAGATGTAACAATTTTCACATAAAAATTGATTTTTTAATAATAGGGAAATTTGATTATTTTATACTTACTGATTTTTAGCATTGGAGCTTTTCTATCTAATCAATCTCAACCCTAGAACTGTATCAACAGTGTGGCTTTTGTTTACATTAAAATAACTAACATTTTAAAAAATAATCTATTTTTGCTTTTTTTTTTTGCTTTTTGGGTCACACCCGGCCATGCACAGGGGTTACTCCTGGCTCTGCACTCAGTAGTTACTCCTGGCAGTGCTCAGGGGATCATATGGGATGCTGGGAATCAAACCCGGGTCAGCCGAGTGCAAGGAAAACGCCCTACCCGCTGTGCTATTGCTCCAGCCCCTATTTTTGCTTACATTTTTGGTTTGCTATCTAAGAAATTATTGCCAAGAGCAATGTCAGAAAGCCTTTTCCCCATATTTGTTCCTAGGAGTTATACACTGTCACTGTCAATGTCTTCCCGTTGTTCATCGATTTGCTCAAGCGGGCCCAGTAACATTGTGAGACTTGTTGTTACTGGGTTTGGCATATCAAATACAACATGTGCTAAATGTTGTCCATTTTTAATTGATTTTTTTCTATGATGTAAGGATCCAATGTTCCAACACCCGTGCCTTCACCAGTGTACATTTTCCACCACCAATGTCCTCGGTTTCCCTCCCACCAACCTCTGCCTCCCCAGCCTGCCTCTATGGAAGACACTTTTCTTCTCTCTCTCTCTCTCTCTCTCTTTCTCTCTCTCCCCTTTTGGGCATTCTGGTTTGCAACACAGGAACTGAGCTAAGTTCTAAATACAGGCTAAACATAAGGCCCTCCCGTTGATCGTCGATTTGCTCGAGCGGGCCCAGTAACGTCTCCATTGGAGACTTTGTTGTTACTGTGTCTGGCATATCCCATACTCTCGGTAGCTTGCTGGGCTCTCCGAGAGGAGCAGAGGAATCGAACTCGGGTCGGCCATGTTGGCCGCTTGTAAGGCGAACGCCCTACCCGCTGTGCTATCGCTCCAGCCCACAGGCTAAACATATAGAATCATATTGCATTTCTACATACATTGAAAAAGTCAAAAAGGAAATTAAATGAATGATTTTATTTACGTTAGCACCCGAGAGAATGAAAGAAGTTCTGAGTGCCTGAAAACAGGATAAAGAAACCATGGTACATCTACGCAATGGAATACTACGCAACCACCAGGAAAAATGAGGCCATGAAATTCACTTATAAATGGAGAGTATCATGCTGAGTGAAGTGAGTCAGAGGTGAACAGGGGTACTGAGATGTTATCATGTTTGTTCCTTTTCCTACTTTCAGCACTCAGTTCTGCTCCAGAGCGACCATTTCCAACTCTCATTGTCATAGTGGTCCCTTCTCTATCCTTAGTGCCCTCTTCCCCAACCCCTTGAGGCAGGCTTCCAACCTCAGGCCAGTCCTCCTGGCCCTTGTTTCTACTGTCTTTCTACTGTATTAGTCTCATACTACATATATATACGTATATACATATGTGTGTATATATATATATATATATATATAATAGTAGGTAACCATGGTACCTCTACACAATGGAACACTAGGCAGACACCGGAAAAAATGAAGTCATGAAATTCACTTAAAAATGGATGGACTTGGGGCTGGCATGATAGCACAGCAGGTAGGGTATTTGCCTTGCACGCGGCCAACCCAGGTTCAATTCCCAGCATCCCATATGGTCCCCCAGCACCGCCAGGAGTAATTCCTGAGTGCATGAGCCAGGAATAACCCCTGTGCAACACTGGGTGTGACCCAAAAAAAAATGGATGGACTTGGAGAGTAATCATTCTATGTCTGTCCCTCTCTCTCTGACTCATTTCACTCAGCATGATACTCTCCATGTACTTCCATTTATAAGTGAATTTCATGACCTCATTTTTCCTGGTGGTTATGTAATATTCCATTGTGTAGATGCACCATGGTTTCTTTATCCAGAATTTGGTTTTTGGGCACTCAGAATTTCTTTCGTTCTATTGGGTGCTAAAGTAAATAAAACTGTTCATTTAATTTTCTTTTTGACTGTTTCATTGTATATAGAAATGCAATATGATTCTATATGTTCCGTCTGTATTTACAACTTAACTGAATTTATTACTTTCAACAGCTTTTTATAGAATCTTTAAGATTCTACACGACAGATTATGACATCTACAAACAAATCATTTTTTTTCTTCCTTTCTGATGTGGATGTCTTCTTTTTTCTTGCCTAATTTCTCTGGTTAGAATTTTGAAGACTGTGTTTAATAGCAATGGAGAGAGTGGGCATACTTGTCATGTTCCTGGTCTTAGAGAAATACTTGTATGCTTTTCACCATGAGTAGGATGTGAATTGTGGGCTTTTCTTATATCACCTTTATTATGTTTCTTTTCATTCCTAGATTGGGATTTTTTTTACAGGATAGGATGCTGAATTTTTCCTTGCACGCAACCAACATGGCCAACCCGAGTTTGATTCCTTCGCCCCTCTCGGAGAGCCCGGCAAGCTACCAAGAGTATCTCGCCTGCACGGCAGAGCCTGGCAAGCTCCCCGTGACGTATTCGATATGCCAAACACAGTAACAACAAAGTCTCCAATGGAGACGTTACTGGGCCCGCTCAAGCAAATCGATGATCAACGGGAGGGCCTTTACTTTACTTTTTTTTCTGCATTTATAAAGATGATCATTTGTGTCTGGGTATAGCATATCACACTGAGTGATTTGTATGTCAAACATCTTTGCATGCCAGGGACAAATCCCACTTGGTCATGGTGTAGGATCTGTTTAACTCTGAAACTGAATTGCTGGTATGTTGCTTCTGTGATGCCAGAGAGTGAACCCTGGGCCTCAGAACCAGAAGGTAAGCAGGGTTCCACCATACTGCCTCCCTGGCTTCCCAGTTTTCTAGTATCTGGTTGACCATCTTAGCATTGAGATTGGCCCTGAAATGTTTTCATTGAGTTCGGAAGTGCTTTCATGTAGTCCTCTCCACCGCTTCTCAGAAAGGCCTTTCCTGACCATTTCTTCTAAAACTGGGGTCACCAGTTTCTGTCATTGTCTTTCGATCCTGCTTTCACTTACTTCTTGTCACTCACCAGTCTCTGATGTTATCATTTTATTATGTTCATTGTCAACGTCCCTAATAGAAGTTAGTTTCACAAAAGCAGGAATTTCTGCCTTATTCCCTCAACTCACCATCACTTAGGTGGGGGAAAGGCCGGCAAAGAGCTGGCCCTTGGTGGACACTGTAAGGATAATGATGTACTGGGGCCAGAGCAATAGTACAGTAGTAGGGCATTTGCCTCTCAAGCAGCCAATCAAAATTTGATCTCTGGCATCCCTTATGGTCACACCACAGGAGTGACTCCTGAGTGCAGAGCCAGGAGTAATCCCCAAGTATCACTGGGTATGACCCAAAGAGCCAGAAAAAATGATGATGTGTTTCTTGAGTCCTCCTAGAACATTTCACTCTTTCCCTTCTCATTGGTTCATCCAAATTTTTCATCCTTCAGCATTAGAACATGCATATCTTTTTAAAAATTTATTTTTATTCAAACTCTGTGATTTACAAAGTTGTTCATTTTACAGTTGTTTTAGGTATTTAGTGTCCCAGCACCACAGTTGTGTGACTTTCCCTCCATCAGTGTCCTCATTTCCCCTTCCATCCCCCATCTGCCCTCTTCGGCACACAACTAATTTACTTTATATTACTTGTTCCAACAAAAATGTAAGAAATGGCAAGTAGGATGAACAGAAAATAAATCAGTGAGAGCTAATTTGTGATTGCTATATGATTTTAACCTACATAAACAAGGAAAATAAAACCCTTTAATACAATATAATGAAATGCTTCTTCTCATTCATATTACTAAGTTTTCAACTCTGAAATCTAAGATTTACATGAGTAGGCCTTACTTATTTCATGTAAATTCCAAAATATATTAGCACAGAACTTCCTTAAAAGTTTTATCAATGACAAGTACGGCGTGATTATTACCACAGTGAGATCCAGATACAGAACCTGTGTATCCTGTAGCAGACAAACACCTTCTCTTCCCAGCAGGCAGCCCCTGAAAGTCCATCTTTCACAGTAGTGCCCTCCGATGGTCAGCGGAGGGGAAGGAGGTGAGATCTCTGTGCAGAAGGGATCAATCTGATCCTATAGATGCCATTAGAACTTTGGCAATGGGTGCAATGTGGTCTCTAGACAAAGTACGGAATAAAACTCTACTCCCCACATTTAAAATGAGCTGTAAACTACTCACAAATGAGTCTCAGAAGAAAGCAGCAAGGCACAGAGATATCTCCCCACCTCACACTAGGCTGATTTCATCTGGGCACCTTGGCGGGGGGTGGTGGTGCAGGTGTGTCCTTCCACCTGCCCCAAATGAACTCCAGCAGCCTCCAGAACCCAATCGCTGCTACACTCATGGTCGACCTTCACAGGCTCGTCCCGAAACCCCCATGCATAAGAATGAATCTGCTGAAAAACCCAGGTATGCGGGACCAGTGACTGAAAACTCCAGTGACTGAAAACTCCAGACTTCACAGAGTCAGAAAGAGGCGACCTCCCCCATCTCCCTGCCCTTCCGGATTCCTGGCAGTCATGCCCATGAACTGTCTCTGGGCGCCATTTAAGCACATTAGCGGCCATGATCCAGAGATTTATAAATCTCTGGATCAGAAGAAAGCAACACACCACAGAGATGCCTCAAGACCCCAAATATTTAAAATATTTAAAACTTTAGAATCCCAGTAGTACTTGGCTGGAGACATCTCATACTATTCATAACAAGCAATACAAAATAAATTATTTAGCATCTGCCTGTGGGGCAGGCTTGGGTGGAGGTTGGGAAAATTCGAAATAATGGTGGTGGGAAGTTATAAGAGTGGTGGGATTGGTGTTGAGATATTGAACGTAATCAATTACTATGAACAACTTTATAGTCACAGTCCTCCCGTTGTTCATTGATTTGCTTGAGCGGGCCCAGTAACATCTCCATCGTGAGACTTGTTGTTACTGTGTTTGGCATATTGAATATGTCACGGGGAGCTTGCCAAGCCTTGCTCTGTGGGCGAGATACTCTCGGTAGCTTGCCGGGCTCTCGAGAGAGATGGAGGAATTGAACCCGACTCAGCCAGGCTGGCTGCACGCAAGGCAAATGCCCTACCACTGTGCTATCGCTCCTGCCAACTTTATGAAAATAAAATCTAAAAATTTTTTAAAAAGAGTTGTGAACTAAAGGTAAATCAATACAAGTAGAAATCTTTAAAAATTATTATTTCTTTTTTTTTTTTTACAGTGTGGAGAATATTTCTTTCTTTTTTTTTTATTTATTTACTGAATCACTGTGGGAAAGGTTACAAAGCTTTCAGGTTTAGGTCTCAGTCATGCAAATATCAAACACATTTCCCTTTACCAATACTTATTTTTTACCATGAAGAACCCCAATAAAACCCCACCCCCCACCCCTCCCCGTCCCTGTGAGGCAAATGAATTCTAGTTAACACTCTATCTGCTTTGATTAGATTCATTGTTTCAATAAAAGATTCACCACTATTAAAAAATTATTATTTCTTATACTACTGAAACATAGATTTTTTTCACTGTATGCAGTGAGGCCCAGGTTTGATCCCCAGTACCACTTGGTTCCCTAAACACTGCCAAGTGTGTCCCCCAAACTAAATAAATAAATAAGATCAAAGCAAATGTAGAATTCCTTCTGCCCATGAAACACACTGCTCATTTTGTTTTTCTTAGTAAAAGCCCAGAGTTCAATCATTTTAGCCTCTCTATGACTTTGTTTGATTTTTGTGGGTTTTTGTTTGTGTGGTTGGTTGGTTGGTTGGTTGGTTGGTCGGTTGGTTGGTTGGTTGGTTTTCTAATCACAGTCAACTGTGATCAGGGCTTACTCTGGCCCTGGACTCAAGTATGACTTCTGGACTGCTAGGACCCTCGGGGGTCAAACCTGGTTCACTGTGTGTAAGGCAAATGCTCTCCCCACTGTACTATCTCTCTGGCCCCAGGCGTTGTGTCTTTTAAATCACCTCTAAAAGGGCTGGAGTGATAGCACAGTGGTAGGGCGTTCACCTTACAAGCGGCCAACATGGCCGACCCGAGTTTGATTCCTCTGCCCCTCTCGGAGAGCCCGGCAAGCTACCGAGAGTATTCGATATGCCAAACACAGTAACAACCAAGTCTCCAATGGAGACGTTACTGGGCCCGCTCGAGCAAATCGACGATCAACGGGAGGGCCTTTCCCTTTTTTACCTTTAAAAGGCAGCCACCAACATTGGCCCATTAATGAGGAGTTTGGAGTGAGCAGGTGGCTCATAGCAGAGCACCTGTCTTGCACGTGTGGGGCCCTGGGTTCAGACCCTCCATCACAGAAAGCAAACAAGGCCAAGACACATTTATCCTACCCAATTATTAGCAGGGTATTTTTTTAATCAAGACTTTAAAATCATATTTTAGTTTTTAAAAAAAATCGTAGGCAACTTGTAATTGAAATAATAGGTCGAACATAATAGTTAGGGCTGAATCCCATCTGCCACTTCTTCCCAGCTGGGTGATCTCGGGAGAGTTACTGAAATCCATATGTCAAAATGCTGCATCCCGTCCAACTCCGCCTGCCCCCCACACAGCACCTCCTCTCTCTCAGCTGGGCTGCCGTGTGTCTGGCAGGATTGTACATGAGATTTGCTTACTCAGAGATGAGACTGGCACAGCCTCTTTCCAGAGAGTTCTCGGTTGCAGGAGAGTACCATGCAACAGTCTCTCTGTGGTGGTGGTAGCTGAGTGAGGAAGCAGGGTCCCGTCTCCACGCCTTCGCCACTCGGAGGAAGTGTGGGCTTCCTGCTTCTTAGGGAAAGAACGATTTCTCAAGAGTTCCTCCTGACATGAACCTTCCCGAGGCATCTGGTTCCCCTGTTTGGAGGAAATTAGAATATTCTATATTCTTTCTTTCTTTCTTTCTTTCTTTCTTTCTTTCTTTTTCTTTTTCTTTTTCTTTTTGGGTCACCCCCGGAAATGCTCAGGGTTACTCCTGGCTCTGCACTCAGGAACTACTCCTTGAGTTGTAGCCTCCAAATCTCCCTCCCTCCAAATAAAAAATATTCACAGATACTTCTACAAAGGAGATATATATATACATATATATATTATATATATATATATATATATATATATATATATATAGTCAAAAAGGCACGTGGGGGAAAAGCTTGTCCTCCCTTGTTCTCAGAAAGAGGCCAGCCTCAACAGCAATGAAATAACGTCTCATGCCTGTTAGCACGGTTCTAATCAACAACAACAACAACAAAAACAAGAGTTAGGGTGCAAACAGAATGAAGGAGATACTTGCACATGACTGTGGATGACAAATCAGTCCATCCAACACGAGAGCTAGATGGTGACCTGGTTATTTCATTTCTGGGTATTTGCACAAAAAAAAAATACAAAACAGTCATTCAAGGAGATGACGCACATCTGTGCCCAGGTCAACATCGTTGACAATAGCCATGAGCTGGAAACAACCTAAGTGCCCACATACAGATGAGTAGATAAAGAAAATATGGCCACACAATGCACTACTACCCAGCTCTAAGAAAAGATGAAGTCCTTCCATTTGCAACACACAGATGGAACTTGGGGTTTAATGCTCAGTTAAAGAAGCCAGGTGGAAAAACCAAAACTGTATGTTTTTACTCCTGTGAATAAGGAAAAAACAAAGCAAATAAAAAAAAAAACAAAACAAACAACAACAAAAAAAAAAACAACCCACAAGAGATTCTTGCATTCTGATAACAGAATTCTGATAACAGGTAATAATCCTAGGTAAAGTAGGCATATAGGGGCAAATCAGATAAAAGAAATCAATTCTTGGTGGTAGGTAAAATTAGATTTTAGGTCAAGATCACAATGGAGCGTGGACACAGGTAGAACCATAAGGCTGTACAGTTAAAACCAATGTGTAGCTGTGAACCAGTGTGGCCTCAAAAATGAACAATGCGCATGTATAGTACCAGAAGTTCTATAAAGAGTGGTCAAAATAGTTCAATCCTGTTAGCATGTGATTTACAGAATGCACAAGTTTCAAAATTTCCAGGCTCTCAAGATTGAAGTGAAAGGAAAGATAAGATTCTTCTTTCCATTTGACAATCCTCCATTTCCTGCGACTTCATTTACCCCGATTCAATTGGCAGCTGTTTGCTATGACACGATGTATGGAACTGGAAGCCAGAGGATTCTATAGACTCAGCACCAAACTTTTCTATTAATAAATATTTTCATGCCCTCCAACAATAACCCAGGTCTTGATTAATTCACTGGGCATTCATATGCTTGAGTTCTCTGAAAAAGTACATGGTTGAACACTATGTCCTCTAAGATCCCTTTTTGTTAAAAGAATTCTATCCTCTGACTCTAGGAAATTTCCAACACCCCTCCCCCCATACACACACCTTTGGAGTTTTTACAATGCAGATTTGGTGGGCAAAACACTTCTGAAAACTCATCTGAAGCCAATGTCTTTAACTCAAAAAAAGAAAAGTCAGTTCATGCACAGTTACACAACATGTCAGATATATAAAGCAGTGGTTGCTTATATGCAAATAAATGATCTTCACCTGCAAAGAAATTCTCTTTGGACACAAAAATAGTCTAGCCTGAATTCCTTAAAAATAGCTATCAACTTGACAAACACTTTATCGAGATATTTTCAGTGCCTTCCCAAGCTGTTCAGCACAAACATGTAAATATTTAGCTTCTCTCCTGTGATACATTTAGATGCCTACAAGAAAAGTCAGAAAACAAATCCCAGCCTTTAAGTGTTAAAAACAAACAAATGACAAACGCAACAGAAGATAAAGTGGCCGTTCCCATCTCAACAGTATCTGCTGTTATGGGACCCTAAATTCCAACCTGAACAGATACCAATTCTGAACTGTCCAGATTTTTGAATAAATATATTTTTATGTATTCAAAATATATTTTTTATGTATTCGGACAAGCCTCATGCATGAAGGAACCAGCGGAGGAACCCAGGTGTGCGGGACTCGGGGCTGAGATCTCCAAGCCTGCTCGGATCAGGACTGGGCCATCTCCACCCAGATCCCCCATCTTCTAGTAGCTAGGCATTACACCTGCCAACTACCCCTGCACCGTGTTATTCCATCAACAGCCAAGACCCAGGGACGATAAAACCCATCTCCTGGAAGCATGCTAGAATAAGAATTAGACCTCTTATTGTCTAGTTCTCACTCTTGGAGAACCCGACAGGCAACCAAGTGTATCCTGCCCTCACAGCAGAGTCTGGCAAGCTCCCCGTGGCGTATTTTGGCATATGCCAAAACCTCGTAATAATGGTGGGTCTCATTCCCCTGACCCTGAAGGAGCCTCCAATGTGGCATTTGCTAAAATCTCAGGGCAGGGACGAATGGAGACGTTACTGGTGCCTGCTTGAAGAAATCAACGAACAACAGGATGACAGTGACAGTGATATGTATTCAAAAATATATATTCAAAATACACTTTTGAATAAATATATATACATGATCTCTTTGGAACAATTTCATACTGGGTACCTATGTGTTCCTAAAGACAAACTTAAAAATACATCTTTAACATAAAATATCCTGGTGATATCATCAATCATCACAACCGACTTAGAACAAGATGGAAGAAGGAAATGCAGATCATTGCCTTTGATAACCATATTTTATTTTTTTAATTAATTTATTTATTTATTGAATCACTGTGGGAAAGCTTACAAAGCTTTCAGGTTTAGGTCTCAGTGATGCAAATATCAAACACATTTCCCTTTACCAATACTAATTTTTTACCATGAAGAACCCCAATAAAACCCCACCCCCGCCCCTCCCAGTCCCTGTGAGGCAGATGAATTCTAGTTAACACTCTATCTGCTTTGATTAGATTCATTGTTTCAATAAAAGAATCACCACTATTATTTAGAGTTTACCCCCCCCCCCCCAAAATCAGACATGCTTAAAAAGCATTGTGAAGTGATTTGCTTTCTACAGCTGGGTTCAAGAATTAAATGTTGGTTTTGGATTTCTGCTATTTTACTTATTGACCCTGGAAGTATTTCTACTGAAAGTCAGATAGTTAAGAAATTGGTTTCTGTGCTCTGGAGTCGTGGCCGTGCTGGAGAGCCGCTAGTGGGGGGCAACTGGTGGCCTCGGTAGGGCGCGAAGGACGGACCGGAACGCCCCCCTTCCCATGAGGTTTTAGTCGCCCCCACTTCCCCGGCTCATACCTGCTGTCCACAAGGCTCCCATGTGGCCGCCATCCTTCTTTCCAGAGAAGAGAGGGCGAATGGGGCAACACCCTTTCCCCTCCGGGCAGACATGATGGCCTGGATTAACGCATAGTCCATTCACTTTTCTGCTCCAAGCTGCTGGGTTCTGCATTAAGTCCTTGTGTTTCTGGGGCTGTGGCCGTGCTCCAAACTTAACTCTGATTTTCAGGGAGAAACGTTGGGTGGTTTACTTCCCATTGATCACTTTGTATATAGAGAGATGTTGCGCGGCCGCATAAGCGGCCGTGCGTTGATAACCATATTTTAAAATTTTTTTAAAAATTTTTAAATTTTTAAAAATCAGTGATGCTCAGGGGTTCCTCCTGGCTCTGCACTAAGGAATTACTCCTGGCGGTGCTCAGGGGACCATATGGGATGCTGGGAATCGAACCCGGGTCGGCTGCATGCAAGGCAAATGCCCTCCCTGCTGTGCTATTGCTCCAGCCCTTATTTAGAATAACCATATTCTAAAGTGACTTTGAAGGGAGTTAGGTTTTTAAAGGGATTGGAATGAATACTCCAGAGTTTTTGGACTTGACTTCATTCTTTTAGCTTGACTAGGGTGGCCGTCACCTGACCGATTAAGCAGAGCTGAGTGGTGGTTGAGTCACGTTTCTTCTCATGAGCATCCTTTCCAAGCCGACGGGAAATAACTACTACAAAGAGCCCCAGTTTTTTATATATATATATTTAGCTGTTTTCTGGAATAATAAAAATGTCACAGTCTTTGGAATATGATGCTTGGGCACAAAAAGTCTCAGTGTGTGTCTCAGTCAGACCGTGTTTGCAGGCCAAGAGAGAAACAATCTTGGGCTCGTGAGCTCTCACAGGAGTTCCACAAAACGTGCTTTTCCTTCAGCCCACCTTAGTTTGTCTCTAGGATTTTGTCCCCTGCTGTCACCTTCTCCACATCCTTTCCTCACCCACACTGATACGTGGATGGACACGGAGAGGAACATGCTGTGCGAAATGAGTCAGGAGGAGAGGGACAGACCGAGGCTGATGGGCTCATTTGTGTGGGACAGAAAAACAACACAGTATGTTTTGTGTTTTAGGAAGTGGGATTTGCATAGCATCGTGGCCTGCTTTGAACTGCAGACCCTATCCCAAGGGACAGCTCCCTTGAGGGGGTTCTCGCTCTCTCTCTCATCCATCCAGCTCCTGCTTACACAGACGGGGCTGGCCTCAGACCCAAGGGCCATGCCTGTCACCTGTCCCGGGGGCAGTTTCTCTGAGCCCCATTTCCTCTTTCCAGAGACTTCCTGGTGCATAGGCAAACCTTCTCCTGTAGTGGCCACCCCTTTGACCCTCCCATCTTCCCCTTGTGCTCAGTTCCCGCCTTACTCAGCTTTGACATCACACCATCACGCTCCTCTCCTCCCCTGGCCTCTGCCCTCCTTGTCAGCCTTCGCTGGGTTTGAGCTTGCTACCCACTGTCCATCACACAGACATTGCTGAGACATGGAAATGTGCCAACACTGACCTCAGGGTCCCTCTTCACATCAGACCACATCGGGGAGTTTCCACTTCATCCTCTTCCCCCCACTAGCTGGCCACCTGTTTTGTAATCAAAATGTCCCAGGGACACACGATCCATGCTGTTTCCCACGACTGAAGGGTGTGTTCACTGAGCAACTACTGACGAATGCAGACAAGAGCTTTTAGCCATGGTGCCTACAAGGGTTCACCTTCACCGTCACAGTCTTGCCCACCCTGGGCCTGAAGTGCCCACCAATCCAGCCTCCTCCAACAGCCTCCCTGACAACTGAGGACTGCAAAGATGGGTGAGGAGGAACTGTCTAACCACTTGCACTTGGAACAAGTGTTATGTACTGGTTTAAGTGATTTGTTACAATCTTCTATAATATTATATAGTTTAAGAAAACATCATCCGTGTCCATCCATCACTTGATCACTTGACTTCCCGTTAATCATCGATTTGCTCGAGCAGGCACCAGTAACGTCTCCATTTGTCCCTGTCGCATGCTAGTGTAGCCCAATGGCATCAGTTCGCTCTAGGAACATGAAGAGCCTCAAACCGATCGTTCGTGATCTTGATGAAAAAGTCTGACCATCTGGTAGGTGGGCGGCCACGCGGTCTTTTGACATCCCGTGGAATCCAGTCGGTAACAGCTCTAGTCCAGCGGTCGTCTCCAAATCTCATTACGTGACCAGCCCACCTGATTTTTGATGCCTTGGCAAACAAGACAGCGTCCCTGATTTCTTGATCGTCAACAGAGGTCGAAACTCCAGATTCTTTCTCTCATTTGAGTGAAACGTGATACTCCAAGCATAGCATGAATTTCATGACTTCATTTTTCTTAATAGCTACAGAGTATTCCATTGGGTACAAGTACCATAGTTTCTTTAACCAGTCATCTATTCTCGGACACTCGGGTTGTTTCCAGAAAGAAGATAAAGGAGCAAACATGATCATCTCTCAGTATCTGTATCACAAACGATAGTGGCCAAAGGGGGGGGGGGTGCTAAGTACCTACCATAGAAACAGGCTGCTAGTGGGGACTAGAGCAGGTGGGAGGGAAACTGAGGACATTGGTGGTGAGAAATGTGCACCGGTGGAATGACAGGTGTTGGAACATTGTATGACTGAAACCCAATCACGAACAACTTTGTAATTGTATATCTCACAGTGATTCGGTGAAAGAGTTTTACCGAGAAAAAAGGGAAAAAAACATCATTTATATACTGTTGGACCAAGGTAAAGGTAAAAAGGTAAAGGCCCTCCCGTTGATCGTCGATTTGCTCGAGCGGGCCCAGTAACGTCTCCATTGGAGACTTTGTTGTTACTGTGTCTGGCATATCGAGCACAGCGGGTAGGGCGTCTGCCTTGCACGCAGCCAACATGGCCGACCCGAGTTCGATTCCTCCGCCCCTCTCGGAGAGCCCGGCAAGCTACCGAGAGTATTCGATATGCCAGACTGTTGGACCAAGGAAAGGCTAAAAGTTTGTAAGAATCAGACCCTAAAAGTTTAAGACCAGTTATCTGTGTTGGCTGTGGGAGTCACTAGGAGACCCTGGGATTTACGACCACCTGTGCTGAGACGCACTGACAGGGGCCATCCCCGGGCGATGGAGACACAGTTTGCTTCTGGGCATGGCTGGCATTAAAGTCAAGCCTGATTGATGCACATCTTGTTTTTTTGTTTGTTTGTTTTTCTTTTTGGGTCACACCTGGCGATGCTCAGGGACTACTCCTAGCTCTGCATTCAGGAATTACTCCTTCTGGCGGTGCTCTGGGGACCATATGGGATGCTGGGAACCAAACCCAGGTTGGCTGCGTGCAAGGCAAACACCCTACTCACTGTGCTATCGCTCCAGCCCCCGTATCTTGTTTTAAACATAAGTAAAACTGTAGTTAATCTTGCGAGATCTTGATTGACACTTTGGAGTATAAATTCAACGTTAGCCTTTGACTCATTTGTCAAATCATCCAGAGTCCCACGACCCATCAGGTTGGGATAAAGTCTCTGCTCCCTCTGTGTCCTGGCAAACTCGTTAGCCATGACAAACTTGGGGCATAACCCAAGCTTTCTGCCAGGCCTGTTCTTCACCCCAGGACCATGACAGATCATAAGCCCAGCTGCCAGGAACATCTCTCATGAGATGACCCAGCGATACTGAATTCTGGCATCTCACAGTCAACAGCCAGGCCCTGTGCTTAAAGCAGAAGTGAGCTCATGTGCATTCTCTGATAGCAGCGTCCAGTCCCCGCCTTCCTTCCCTGTCACCTGAAGAACCTCAGCGGTCCGGTACTGTCCCCGCTCCTGACACTTACTGACTCTGACCCAGCCCTGCTGGCCAAACTCACTGTGTCCCACTGCACTGAATAACCTCCAGTCAACTTATAATCAAACACTTCGCTTCCTAAGACTGCAGTTCCTGATGCCCTGGAGACACACCACGCTCCCACACTCCTGTCTTCCCTCCTTCCCCCACCCATGGGCTGCTTGGTGGTGGTGGTGGGGTACCACACAGAGGCGGGCCCTGCTCCAGGACATCCCCCATCAAATGCTGTCAAATGAAGGAACAAGAGAGAACCATCATGTGCTCGTCAAAGTGCACCAACTTTGATGCCCCCAAGAATTTTGGGTTGATCTTAGCGCACCAACAGCCCTGGTCCAGTGACTTCCAGTTGAATCCCAAAATGAATTAGCTCCTACCATGCAAGTGGAAGCAAACATAAACAAATGGGACTACATCAAACTAAGAAGCTTCTGCACTTCAAAATAAACAGTGAACCAAAATACAGAAAGAGCCTACAGAATGGGAAAGAATATTTACCCAATACCCATCTGATAAGGGATTAATATCCAGCATATACAAGACACTAGTAGAATTGTACAAGAAAAAAATCTCCAACCCCATCAAAAAATGGGGAGAAGAAATGAACAGAAGTTTCTTCAAAAAAGAAATACAAATGGCCAAAAGGCACCAGAAAAAATGCTCCACATCGCTAGCCATCAGGGAGATGCAAATCAAAACAACAATGAGATATCATCTCACACCACAGAGACTGGCACACATTCAAAAGAACAAAAGCAACCAGTGCTGTGGATGTGGGGGGGAAAGGGACACTCTTTCGCTGTTGGTGGGAATGCCCACTATTCCAGCCTTTCTGGAAAACAATATGGACAGTCCTTCAAAAACTAGAAATTGAGCTTCCATATGACAAATAGCACTTCTGGGAATATATCCCGAGGATGCAGAAGAGCACAGTAGAAATGACATCTGTACCTATATGTTCATCGCAGCACTGTTCACAATAGCCCAAATCTGGAAACAACCCAAGTGCCCTAGAATAGATGACTGGTTAAAGAAACTTTGGTACATCTACACAATGGAATACTATGCAGCTGTCAGGAGAGATGAAGTCATGAACTTTGCTTAAAAATGGATAGACATGGAGATAATATGCTAAGTGAAATGAATCAGAAGGAGAGGGACAGACATAGAAGGACTGCACTCATTTGTGGAGTATAAAACAACATGAGGCTGACACCTAAGAATAGTAGATATACAGGACAGATAGATTGCTCCATAGCTGGAAGCCTGCCTCATTAGCAAAGGGGAGAAGGCAGCTGGAATAGAGAAGGGATCACTAAGAAAAAGATGGCTGGTGGAATTGGTGGAGATGGGAGATGTGTGCAGAAAGTAGATTAAGGACCAAACATGATTACCTCTCAGGGTCTGTATTGCAAACCATAATGCCCAAAAGTAGAGAAAGATTATGGGGAATCATGTCTTCCATGGAGGCAGGGGGGAGGGTGGGAAAGGGGATATACCAGGGATATTGGTGGTGGAGAATGTGCACTGGTGGAGGGATGGGTGTTTGATCATTGTGTGATTGTCACCCAAACATGAACGCTTATAACTATCTCACGGTGATTCAATACAATTTTAAAAATAAATAAATAAATGTTAAAAAATGGATTAGCTCCGTACAGAGATGTCTCTGGAGCCCATTTAGAATCTAGAATTCCAAAAGTGTGTGGCCGTTTTTATGGCAGCATGAGCTCTCATGATATTCAACATGAGCAATGGAAAAATAAATTATCTAGCATCTGCCCCTGACAGGTAGGCTTGAATGGTGATGGGAAAATTTGGGCAAAACTTAATGCCCAAAAGTAGAGAGAGAGCATTGGGGAATTTTCCTGCCATAAAGGCACGGGAAGGAATAGGATAGGGGAAGGATACTGGGGACATTGGTAGTAGAGAATGTGCACTCGTGGAGGGATGGGTGTTCGATCATTGTATGGCTGAATCTCAAACATGAAAGCTTTGTAACTCTATCTCACAGTGATTAAATAATAAATAAATAAATAAGAAAGTAAAAGGAATATGCAGCTGAAGTTTTAGCAAATGCATGATCTAGGCTTTATGCTGCCCCATTGTGAGGAATCATCGTGAAAAATAATCATATCACGTCCTTCTCCATTTGCATAACTTACAGATGGGCAGCTTTTATTTCCTCTTATTTCCAAGTGTCTACAGGAGTCAAAAGGTACTAAGTAAGGTCCATACACGAAGTCCCTCATGGATGAGCCCGGTCATGAGCCAACAGGGCCTGAATATCACCCAATTCCTTGGACAACAGAAGGTCAGACGCAGGATGGTTAATCTGCATATTTATCTGGCCGGGTGTTCTAATCATTTCCACAAACCTCTTCCCAAAGAGTCCGGATCTTTAGACTCAGAGCTCAGTTTTCTGTTTCCTGAATCATTAAGGGAAGAATAATTAAAGGGAATTTGAGAATTTCTCCAAACACTGCTGATTTCCTGGCCAGGCTCGCACCTCCATCAACTTCAAAGAAATTTTGTTTCTTTCCACTTTCTTTTTTTTTTTCTTTGTAGTATGTATTTTCAATATACGTGCATTTTTATTTATTTATTTATTTATATATTTATTTATTGAATCACCGTGGGAAAGGTTACAAAACTTTCAGGTTTAGGTCTCAGTCATGCAAATATCAAACACATTTCCCTTTACCAATACTTATTTTTTACCATGAAGAACCCCAATAAAACCCCACCCCCCACCCCTCCCAGTCCCTGTGGGGCAGATGAATTCTAGTTAGCACTCTATCTGCTTTGATTAGATTCATTGTTTCAATAAAAGATTCACCACTATTATTCAGAGTTTACCCCCCCCCCCCAAATCAGACATGCTGAAAAAGCATTGTGAAGTGATTTGCTTTCTACAGCTGGGTTCAAGAATTAAATGTTGGTTTTGGATTTCTGCTATTTTACTTATTGACCCTGGAAGTATTTCTACTGAAAGTCAGATAGTTAAGAAATTGGTTTCTGTGCTCTGGAGTCGTGGCCGTGCTGGAGAGCCACTAGTGGGGGGCAACTGGTGGCCTCGGTAGGGCGTGAAGGGCAGACCGAAACGCCCCCCTTCCCATGAGGTTTTAGTCGCCCCCCACTCCCCCGGCTCATACCTGCTGTCCACAAGGCTCCCAAGTGGCCGCCATCTTTCTTTCCAGAGGGAGGAGGGCGGAAGGGACCAACACCCTTTCCCTTCCGGGCAGACATGATGGCCTGGATTAACGCATAGTCCTTTCACTTTTCTGCTCCAAGCTGCTGGGTTCTGCATTAAGTCCTTGTGCTTCTGGGGCTGTGGCTGTGCTGGAGAGCCGCTCGTGGGGGGCAACTGGTGGCCTCAGTAGGGCGTGAAGGACGGACCGGAACGCCCCCCTTCCCACGAGGTTTTAGTCGCCCCTACACCCCCGGCTCATACCTGCTGTCCACAAGGCTCCCATGTGGCCGCCATCTTTCTTTCCAGAGGGAGGAGGGCGGAAGGGACCAACACCCTTTCCCCTTCGGGCAGACATGATGGCCTGGATTAACGCATAGTCCTTTCACTTTTCTGCTCCCAGCTGCTGGCTTCTGCATTAAGTCCTTGTGCTTCTGGGGCTGTGGCCGTGCTGGAGAGCCGCTCGTGGGGGGCAGCTGGTGGCCTCGGTAGGGCATGAAGGACGGACCGGAACGCCCCCCTTCCCATGAGGTTTTAGGCGCCCCCACACCCCTGGCTCATACCTGCTGTCCACAAGGCTCCCATGCGGCCGCCATCTTTCTTTCCAGAGAGGAGAGGGCGAATGGGGCAACACCCTTTCCCCTCCAGCAGACTTGATGGCCTGGATTAACGCATAGTCCGTTCACTTTTCTGCTCCAAGCTGCTGGGTTCTGCATTAAGCCCTTGTGCTTCTGGGGCTGTGGCCGTGCTGGAGAGCCGCTCGTGGGGGGCAACTGGTGACCTCGGTAGGGCGTGAAGGACGGACCGGAACGCCCCCCTTCCCATGAGGTTTTAGTCGCCCCCACACCCCCGGCTCATACCTGCTGTCCACAAGGGCCCCATGCGGCCACCATCCTTCTTTCCAGATAAGAGAGGGCGAATGGGGCAACAGCCTTTCCCCTCCGGACAGACATGATGGCCTGGATTAACGCATAGCCCGTTCACTTTTCTGCTCCAAGCTGCTGGGTTATGCATTAAGTCCTTGTGTTTCTGGGCTGTGGCCATGCTCCAAACTTAACTATGATTTTCAGAGAGAAACGTTGGGTGGTTTACTTCCCATGGTTCACTTTGTATATAGAGAGATGTCGCGCGGCCGCATAAGCGGCCGTGCGGTTTTGAGAAAAAGTCCTAGTTCCCGCATACTCGAGCTGTGCTTGTAGAGGCTTCTGGTCACCGGGGTTCCATCTGGGGGAGGCGGGATGCGGTACCTACCCCATCTGGGACTTCCCGATGATCTCGGCTCTTTTTGGAACCTGTTTTTTTTTTTTCCCCTTCGGGATCTGTGGATCCCGCCCTCCATGTGGTCCTTCTCTTCGGCTGAATGCTGTCTCTTTCCACTTTCTTATGAAAGCACTGTGATTTACAGTTACTCATAGTTGAATTTTAAACATACAATATCATTAGCACCAACCCACCACCACTGCTAACTTCCCTCCATCAACCATCCCAGCTCCCCCCCCCCATATCCCCCCCACCCCTCGTCACCCCCAGTCTGCCCTCTGGACAGCACCTTAATTCCTATGTTTGGTTGTTAAAGTTTGGGTCTCTTCATTTCGGTGCTGGTCACTCTGCAGTTCGGGTATTTGTCTCGTCTTTCTTTAACCCACCCCTGCACCTTAATCCCCTGACCTGGCCCCCACAGCTTCCCCCATCTCACTTCTTTCTTTCCTTCTCCTTCCTATACTCTGGGGCCCAGGTTGATCTGGGGACCCCCCTTAAAACACTGCGTTCTCTCACCCAGTCATCCTAAATACCACATATGAGGGATATCATCCTGTGTTTATCCTTTTGCTCACTTCAGTTAACATGAGGTTTCCCAGCTGCACCCATGTTGCCAAGTCTCATGATTTTCCATCAACCTGGACATATGGCCTGGACGTACTCATAGCATAGACTCAAGCCTCTGGGCACTGTGAGGAGGAAGGAACCCATCTAACCATCGAACAATCTAACAGTGCTGTGAGGGAATGAAAGAAAGCAAAAGGCAAGAGAGAAGATGCTTCTCAGGGAGCCCTGTGCGTCTGACAGGAGGTCTGAGTTCCGTTGCTGCGATGGCATCGGAAAATACTAATTCCAGCTCCCTGGCGAAAGCATGACCGGGGGCTGGAGTCACTAAGGCTCCTTACCAGGAGCTGCCCCAAGTGCAAGACCGCCGGAAGGGAGAGAAACTAGGGAAGGGACGAAGGGACAAAGGGACTTCAGCAGCTCGTTTGTTCTCATGCTTTCTCTTGTGCTTATAAACAGGTGCTGTGCCTGTTACATAGCAATAAAAGGGAAAATATCTCTTGGGTTTTACTGGCACCGAATGAATATCTCTTGGGTTTTACTGGCACACTTCTTCATCAAGATCATGAACGATTGGTTTGAGGCTCTTCATGTTCCCAGAGCGAACAGATGCCATTGGGCTACGCTAGCACGCGACAGGGACAAATGGAGACGTTACTGGCGCCCGCTCGAGCAAATCGATGACTAACGGGAAGTTAAGTGATTAAGTGATTAAGTGAAGAATGAAGAAGCTTCATCCACCCCCACATCCACCCCAACTTGGAATCAGAAGACCCACGTCCAAGTTTGGTTCTATTTCTCTCTCTCTCTCTCTGTCTCTCTCTCTCATTCTTCCTCCCTCCCTCCTTCCCCCTCTCACTCTCTTTCTCTCACTCTGTATCTGTCTCTCTCCCTCCCCCTCTCTCTCACCATCCATACTCCCCCCACCCCCCGCTTTTTCTCTGATGGTACTCAGGTATATTTCTTGCTCAGTGCTCAGAAGTGCTGGAAGGACCATGTGCAGTGCTGGGACTTGGCTTCAACATGCAAAATTCGGCCTTCGGGCCATCTTCTTCCTGGCTTCCCCTTTTTATTAAGCAAAAGGCTTAGAACCATGAAACATCTCTACCTAGAATTTATGATATCTCTCTAAAGGTAAGTGTAGTCTATATCTCACAGGATGTCTTTGACAGTGAGATGGCGTTTTAAAAGTTCTTTGGAAATAACAAAACACTCTAAATAGGGTTTTCTCTAAAGTGACAAGTGGATGTCATTGTAGAAATAACCAACAGGTACTGAGCAAAGCATTGTTTTCTAATCTGAGAAAATTTTGACAGAAACGTGTTACCATTCAAGTGTTTTTTACTTATTTATTTATTTGGCTTTTTGGCTCACACCCCGGCAATGCTCAGGGGTAAGTCCTGGCTCTGCACTCAGGAATTACTCCTGGTGGTGTTCAGGAGAACATATAGGATGCCGAACCCGGGTTGGCTGCATGTAAAGCAAATGCCCTACCCGCTGTGTTATCGCTCCAGCCCTCGTGTTTTTCAGTATCAGATATATATGAGCTTCCTCATCTAATTCAAGTGGCATTCCAGAGGTTTTCTGAATATGAATTTGTGAAAAAAAAAAAAGAATTAATCTTAGTCTAAACAGGAGAGTTCATTCTTTTGAATCTCTTTCCTTCGGTACGGTATTACCAATTCATTTATTAGGCCACTGTCTCCTGAAATTTCCCCCCTACGTTTGAGTTACAGGCCAGGTGCCAAATTCCGCGTATATGGACGAGTTATTAATGTTGGTTCTGGGCTGTGATGATGGGTCTCTGCTCCTCTGAGCCTCCACTCTCTCTTTCAATTCTTCCAGTTCCTCATTCAACAGATTTGCTCTCACAATAGCCCCGTGAGCACTGTGGGGGTGGGGGGAGAAGGCAGCGAACGGAACCTCAGTGGAACCGTCAAAGATGCTAAGTAAAGCCAAGGACTATTTTTGGACCCAGGTTGAAAACCACCCAAACCTCAGCCCAGATGTCAACAACAGTGGAGCTCTACCCGTGATCTTTCACACACGGTCTCGGGACGAGAAAGGAGCTGGCGAGGGTGGGAGTAGGGAAGGATCTTACACTTCCTCTAGGACTCAGGGAGGAAGGGAGGGAGGAAGGGAGGGAGGGAAGGAGGGAGGGAGGGAAGAAGGAGGAAGGAAGGAAGGAAGGAAGGAAGGGAGGGAGGGAGGGAGGGAGGGAGGGAGGGAGGGAGGAAGGAAGGAAGGAAGGAAGGGAGGGAGGGAGGGAGGGAGGAAGGGAGGGAGGGAAGAATGGAGAGATGGAGAGAGAAGGAAAGGAAGGAAGGGGGAAAGAAAGAAGAAAAGGGATAAGGGGAGAGAGGAAAGGAGAACGGAAGGGAGAAAAGGGGAAGGAAGGGATGATGCATAAGGTGGGAGAAAGAAAAGGTGGGAAGAAGGAAGGAAGATAGGGAGGGAGGGAGGGAGAGAGGGAAAGGAAGGAAAGAAGGAGAGGAGGGGAAAGGAGGGAAGAGAGGAAAGGAGGGAGAAAGGAGGAAGGAAGGAAGGAAGGAAGGAAGGAAGGAAGGAAGGAAGGAAGGAAGGAAGGAAGGAAGGAAGATCGAAGGAGGGAAGTAAGGAAGGGAGGTGAAGGCAGGGAGGGAAGGAGGGAGGGAGGAAGAGAGAGAGGGAAGGAAGGAGGAAGAAAAGAGAGGTTCCTGATGGGGGGTGCCAGCAGGTAGAGCCTGAAGCCTGGAGTGGGAAGCAGGAAGCAGAGAGGCGACAGGGAAGCCCACCGGCCCCTGTAGGGAAGCTAAGGATTGGTGGACCCCAGAAGGCGGTGGGCTGCAGGGAAAGCAGGCAGCCTGCTCCAGCTGGTGCTGGTGGGCTGGGAAACACCCGCCCCCCCTCCAGGGGCAGAAGTCCGGCTCCCACGGAGAGCCTGAGGTTGACAGGGAGCGAGTGGACTCGAGGGAGAGAGGAGGGGCGTGAGGCAGGACTTGCTGTGGGCATTGGGGGGGTGGGGGTGGGGGGTAAGTGGCGCACGAGGAACCCGTGGGGGCTGGAGGGGCGCCCGCTAGAGGCGGGAGGGTGTAGCTGCAGCCGCCAGGCCAGGCTGAGGGCCGAGGCAGAGGCGGTCACCTGCGGGCCTTCCTGACCCGCATCCCCTCCTGCCCGCGAGAAACGGAAAGAAAACCCTGCCTGGCTCCTCCTGGCAGCCAGAGGCAGAGCCAATCCCGACAGCCACAAGCTCCCGGCACGTGTGAAAGAAACAGAACCGTGCAATTCCAAACAGAGCGGCAGCCAACCGTGGACACAGAGTGGACGCGAGCACTTGCTTCCACGGGTGGGTTTGGTTCAGTGTCGACCCGAGCAGGTGAGAAACGTCCGTGAGAGCCCAGTGAAGCTGCCGGTCTCCCCGGTCACTTACAACTTTTCTGTCCATGATCTTCACACCAGCCGCATCTGTGAGCGCAGGTGAGTGCCTGGCCCAGGGCCTGGAGAGTCACCCAGGTGCAAACGCCAAGAGTTTAACACCCCTGGCCTCTCTCCTAGGCACATCCGTCAGCACCCAGAGCTTCCTCCTGGCTCAGGGATCACTCCTGGTGGGGCTCCAGGGACCATCCGTGGTTCCAGGGATTAAACCCAGATGGGCACATGGGGGACAAACTGTTCCTGTTGTACTGTCCCTCTGACCCTCCTTTTCCCTTTCCATCTCAGTCTACAATTAAAAGGAGAAAGACTTGACATCTGAGCTTGTTTGTTCATTGCAGCACTCTTTACAATAGCCAGAATCTGGAAAAAACCTGAGTGCCCAAGAACAGATGACTGGTTAAAGACACCCTGGTACATTTACACAATGGAGTACTATGTAGCTGTTAGAAAAGATGAAGTCATGAAATTTACATACAAGTGGTACTACATGGAAAGTATCATGCTAAGCGAAATGACTCAGAAAGAAAGGGATAGACACAGAAAGATTGCATTCATCTGGGGAACATAAAATAACAAAATGGGAGACTAACACCCAGGAGTGACCGAGATTAGTACTAGGAATTTTGCTCCATGACTTGGAGGCCAGCCACATGTGCTAGGGGAAAAAGAAGCTCAGATAGAGAAGGGAGCACCAAATAAAGGGTGTTGTGAGGATCCTCCCAGGGTGGGAGAAGCATGCAGAAAGTAGACTATAGACCAAACATGATTGCCACTCGATGCCCCTCTTGCAAACCACAGGATCCAAAAGGAGAGAGAGAACAAAAGGGAATGCCCTGCCACAGAGGCAGGGTGGGATGGTGGGATGTGGGGACAGGGGGGGGGGGGGAGGGATGCTGGGACCCACGGTGGTGGAGGATGGGCGCTGGTGGAGGGATGGGTACTCGATCATTGTATAACTGAAACCCAGGCACAAAAATTTGTAAGTCTATAACTGTACCTCATGGTGTTTCACTAATAAAAATAAAATAAGGAGAAAGACTTTTGGGTTGAGTGCGGCCCAAGAGAAAATAAAAAAGTGGATTTTATGCTGTGTAAAGGAAAAACACATATTGTTAAAGGAGCAAAGGCCTAAAAGCTCCGAGCACCCAGGACAGACTCCCCTGCTCATGAGAGCGGAAGTGCCCGTTTGATCTGACTTGACAGGGCATGGGAGCAGGATGTGTTTGAGAATGTTCACGCCGTGAGTTCATATGGGAGATTCTGTTTAAGTGTTCCCGTCACCAAAGAAAAACGCCCTACCCATACCCATATGGAAGATTCTGCTTTCAGGCAGTGAGGGAGACTGCACCACTGCCGTCCCTGTTTATCTTTGAGGCCCAGTGAGGTCTCAGTGAGTTACCGGCTGTGGGCTTCCCCCGGGACTCCCACACCAACCTCGACACAGTGATTTCTTGCTCCAGTTGGGAGGGAATTATGGTTTGCAATACAGTACTGAGAGGTTATCGGGTTTGTCCCTTGAGCTCCTGTCAGCACTCAGTTCTTGTCCAGAATGGGCAGGTCCAACTATCATTGTCATCACAGTCCCTTCTCCATTAGAGAGAAGATTTTTATTCCTTATTTGTAGAACTGGGAGGAGCTAGAACGCTATCAAGACAGCCTCATTTTCCTCAAGTCAAACTCCCAAACACTGAGTCCTTCAGGCGACTACCCACAATGAAAGAATCTGTATCCATCAGCCTTCCACCCGCGACACCGGCTTTCTCCTGACAGAAACTTTTGGCTATGCTTGGGTCTGGAAACTGCCATCTTCCCGGCTGGAAATACACTCCACTGCATCTGTGGTGCCAGCCCCCTCAAATCTTACAGAGTGGCAAACTTCTGGCTGTGCTGGGCTCCAGCTTGTGGACCAGTGGTGGGTCTCCAGAATCACACGGAGATTCCTTGCACTGAATCTCTCCACTTATATTACACACAATCTAGCAGTTCCTTTCCTTGGTAGAACCTTCATTCATCTCTTCCCTGACTTCCTTTCATCATACTTACGTGTTCCTTTCAGCATTCCTTAAGCCCTGGCCGAGCAGAGAGAGTTCTTCCTGGGAATTTCTAAGTCCACTTCTCTCCACTAGATAATGAGCCTCAATACGGTGATCATGGACACTTATGTACTCAAAATTACTTGCAGAAACGTTCAAAGGAACCCCGCACTAACAAGAAGACAGAAGTGAAAACCTAACTTCTTTCACAGAAGTGAAAATCTCAGATTGAAGTTTGGGAGCTAAACGTGGGTGCTGGTTCTCTATCTTTGAAACCCCATCTCTTGCAGCTGCACACGCTGTGGGAGCATTTCCCATCGATGGCTGGAGAGGCCCCTTCCCTGATGGGCTCCAGGAAACCCTTCCAGACTCTGGCGAAAGAGGCAGAAAGGCACAAGGAAGGCCCACAACTGCTGGGTGCGCCTTCTCCACATGGAGCCACCTTCACTCACACAGGGATGCGGGCCAGGATCTCACGCAGACTTATGTGACAAGTCTCTCCCTCACACCTTTCCCTCGCACCAGAAGGCCGAGTGCAACCAAACCTTGGATCCCCCCTCCCTCCTGCTTTGTGCTGGTGCTGTGTGTGTGTGTGTGTGTTTGTGTGTGCGTGTGTGTGTGAAAGACATGAGTGACTAAGTTCCCACAGCTTCCGTGTGGTAGGGGGCGCCGCCCTGGTCATCAGCTTCTGTTCCTATTGCATTTAGAAGAAACTGTGGACCCAACTCCTGTCTGCTGCCCTGGTATTTGCTCGTCTTTGCACCTACTTTTAGCTAAGAAGGCACTGCCCCCCCACCCCCACCCCAATGCTGTGACTTCACTTGAATCAACCAATCAAGAAACAGTCTTCAACTTTCCCAAAGAAGATACACGGATGGCCAATAGGTGTGTGGAAAGTGTTCATCATCACTCTCGAATAAGGAGATGCAAATAAAAACAATGAAAAATCACCTCAAGACTGTGAGAATGGCGCATAGTGAAGTCTGGAGAGAGCCAGTGTGGGTGAGACAGTGGCGAGAACGGAGCCCTCAGCCACTATGGGTGGGGACGTACCTGGCTCCAGCCTCTGTGGAAAGCAACAGAGAGATCTCTCCAAAACATAGGGACAGAACTACCATATGACCCGGCGATACCACTTCTTGGCGTCTATCCCCAACACACACACACACACACACACACACACACACACACACACACACACACCCCACTTATTTGAAATCATCTATGCAGACCTACGTTCATTGCCACACTTATTACAATAGACAAGGTATTTGGGGGAAACCCTTGACTATGTGGTATCTCTGCACAATAGAATACTATGCTGCTCTGAGAAAGAGCAAAATCGTGCCATATGCCACCACATGGATGGAACTGGTGCACATCATGCTGGATAAAGTCAGTCATGGGAAAAGAGCCAGGTACAGAAGGATCTCTCATGGGTGGGACTTCAAGATGACACACAGAAAAGGAGCACTAAGGGCCAGAGGCAACACAACACAGAACTTTCCTCACAACTGAGCTTGTGGCAAAGGGACGGAAGGAGGGGGTGGGGTTGAAGTGAGGGTGTGAGGTCCTTGGAGGAGGTGGGCATGCTCGGGAAGAATGTGGTGTTGGAATAATGTACACAGGAAGCCATCAGTAACAGTACTTTAAATCACAGAACCACAATCAATAAAACAAAAAACCGTAATGCTCTTTAAGGGCCTCCTCTTTGGGTTTGCTTTCTTTTCATTTATATTTTACAGTGTCTTGGTGGGGAGTCACTTAATCACTTAACTTCCCGTTAGTCGTCGATTTGCTCGAGCGGGCGCCAGTAACGTCTCCATTTGTCCCTGTCGCGTGCTAGTGTAGCCCAATGGCATCTCTTCGCTCCGGGAACATGGAGGGCCTCAAACCGATCGTTCATGACCTTGACAAAGAAGTCTGACCATCTGGTAGGTGGGCGGCCACGCGGTCTCTTGACATCCCGTGGAATCCAATCAGTAACAGCTCTAGTCCAACGGTTGTCTTTAAATCTCATTACGTGACCAGCCCATCTGATTTTCGACACCTTGGCAAATGAGACAGCGTCCCTGATCCTTGATCGTCGACGGATGTCAGAACTCCGGATTCGTTCTCTCATTTGAGTGAAACGTGATATTCCAAGCATAGCTCTTTCTATTCTTCTTTGGGAGACCTGAATGGCGTTCTCATCTTGTTTGCGTAGGGCCCAGGTCTCTGAGGCATATGTTAATGCAGGAAGAACAGTGGAATCAAAGAGATGTGCCCGGAGCCGGAGGTTCTTCGTCCTCTTAGCTATTTCTTCGACGTTCTTGAAGGCGTTCCAAGCCGCTCTCTTCCTCCTGCGCAGCTCGGGTGCCAGGTCATTTGTCATGTTGACCTCTCGACCTAGGTACACATAGCTGTTGCATTCGGAGATGGTCGTTCCATTGAGAGCGAATGGGGCGTCAGGAACAAGGCTGTTTCTCATAAACATTGTCTTCGTAAGATTCAGCTGTAGTCCTACCTTTCCACACTCACGGTCAAAGTCGGCCAGCATTTGTGCCGCTTGGCTGATGTTTGGTGTTATTAAAACAATGTCATCAGCAAAGCGGAGGTGGTGTAGTTGCCGACCATCTATCTTCACTCCCATTCCTTCCCATTCCAGTCGTCGCATGATGTTCTCGAGGGTGGCACTGAAGAGTTTTGGTGAAATGGTATCACCCTGCTGCACCCCTCTCTTGACATCAACGATCACTTCTTTGTAGAATGGTGAGATCCTGGTAGTGAATCCGCAATACAGCTCATGGAGGATCCTGATGTATTGGGCTTGAATGCCCTGATTGGCTAGGGCTTCAATGACTGCTTCCGTCTCAACAGAATCAAAGGCCTTCTTTAAATCAATGAACGTTAAGCAGAGCGGCATCTTGAACTCCCGAGAAACCTCAATGAGCTTGGTTACCGTGTGGATATGGTCGATGGTGCTGAATCCTTTGCGGAACCCTGCTTGCTCGCATGGTTGTCGGTGGGGAGTAGAAATAGACAAAAAGCAGTTTTTGGTCCTGTCATACTGTGTGGGGGCTGGAGACGGGACAGGAGGCTTTTCCTTGCATGCAGCACACACTGAGCCTTGTTTGTTGTTGGTTTTTTTGTTGTTATTTTTGTTGGTGCTCAGGGCTTACTCCTGGCTCTGCACTCAGGGATCCCTCCTGGCAGTACTCAGGCAACCACATGGGATGCTGGGGATTGAACCCGGTCAGTCGTGCCAAGGCAAACACCCTCCCTGCTGTACTAGTGCTCCAGCCCCCAGGTACCAATTCTTTTCTTTTAAATTTATTTTGCTTTTTGGAGTCACACCCAGCGATAATAAGTGGGTTACTCCTGGCTCTGCACTCAGGAATTACTCCTCGCAGTGTTTGGGGGACCATATGGGATGCTGGGGATTGAACCCAGATTGGCCACATGCAAGGCAAATGCTCTACCCGCTGTACTATTGCTCTGGTCCCTGGACACCAATTCTTTTTTTTTTTTTCCCTTTATTTTATTTTATTTTTTTTTTACAGTTGTAAATTTACAATTTTTTGTGCTTTGGTTTTGATTATACAATGATCAGATACCCATCCCTCCACCAGTGCCCATTTTCCACCACCATGGATAATATCCCTCCCACCCCCATCCCCCCATCCCCCCTGTCTCTGTGGCAGGGCAATCCCCAGTGTTCTCTCTCTCCTTTTGGGTGTTGTGGTCTGCAAAAGAGGCATTGAGTGGCAAACATGTTCAGTCCATAGTCTACTTTCGACATGCATCTCCCCTCCTGGGAGGATCCTCCAAACACCCTTTATTTGGTGCTCCCTTCTCTATCTGAACTGCCCTTTCCTCTAGGATACCCGGCTGGCCTCTAAGTTATGGAGTAATCCTCCTGGTGCTGATCTCAGCTATTCCTGGGTATTAATCTCATACTTTGTTACTTTATATCCCCCAGATGAATGCAATCTTTCTATGTCTATCCCTCTCTTTCTGACTCATTTCGTTTAGCATGATACTTTCCATGTAGTACCACTTGTATGTAAATTTCATGACTTCATCTTTTCTAACAGCTACATAGTACTCCATTGTGTAGATGTACCAAAGTTTCTTTAACCAGTCATCTGTTCTCGGGCACTCAGGTTTCTTCCAGTTTCTGGCTATTGTAAAGAGTGCTGCAATGAACAAACAAGTGCAGATGTCACTTCGACTATACATTTTTGCCTCTCTGGGATATATTCCCAGGAGTGGTATTGCTGGGTCAAATGGGAGCTCAATTTCTAATTTTTTGAGAATCGTCCATACTGTTTTCCAGAAGGGCTGAACCAGTGGACATTCCCACCAACAGTGAAGGAGTGTCCCTTTCTCGCCCCATCCACGCCAGCATCGGTTGCTTTTGTTCTTTTGAATGTGGGCCAGTCTCTGCGGTGTGAGATGGTATCTCATTGTGGTTTTGATCTGCATCTCCCTGATGATTAATGATGTAGAGCATTTTCTCATGTGCTTTTTTGCCATTCGGATTTCTTCTTTGAGAAAATTTCTGTTCATTTCATTGCCCCATTTTTGGATGGGGTTGGATGTTTTCTTCTTGTGGAGTTTAACCAGTATTTTGTATATCCTGGATATCAACCCCTTGTCAGATGTGTATTCGGTGAATATCCTTCTGGACACCAATTCTTGATCTTGGCACTTCCCAGGGTCCCTCAAGTGCCACCAGAGCTCACTCCTGAGCCCAGAGTCAGGAACAGCTCCTGAGCACTGTAGGAGTGAGCCAAAATCAAACAAAAAAAGTGATTTAAAAAAATAACTAGTATAAGACAGATATATATATGTATATCTTTATATACATATATATATATATGACAGATAGGGCTGGAGTGATAGCACAGCGGGTAGGGCATTTGCCTTACACGTGGCCAACCCAGTCGGCCCAGGTTTGATTCCTCCAGAGAGCCTGGCAAGTTACCGAGAGTATCTCCCCCGCACAGCAAAGTCTGGCAAGCTCCCCGTGGCGCATTCGATATGCCAAACACAGTAACAAGAAGTCTCAAAATGGAGATGTTACTGGGCCCACTCAAGCAAATCGATGAACAACAGGAGGACAGTGCTACAGTATATACAGATGATGTTATCCAATGCTGTTCACTGAAAAAAGTCAGATATTTTTAAGAAACGTTGGGGCCAGAGTGATAGTAGAGTGGGGAGGGCGCTTTCCTCGCACGAGGCCCACCTGGGTTTGATCCCCAGCACCACATACAGTTCCCCAGAGCTGACCGGGCTGATCCCCGATTGCAGTGCCTAGAGTAAGTCCTGAATATTGCCAGGTATGGCCCAAAAATTGAGAAAAAGAAAGAGAGAGAGAGAAAGAAAAAAGAAAGAAGAAAGAAAGAAAGAAAGAAAGAAAGAAAGAAAGAAAGAAAGAAAGGAAGGAAGGAAGGAAGGAAGGAAGGAGGGTGGGGCTTGAATATCGTACAAGGCTTCAGGCCTCTGATTTCCATGTGGCACCACCCGCTGTCCTGAGCATCGTTACGACAGTCCTGGGTTCCCAGCCTCCTTGGGGGCAGTGCTGGACTCCCCAGAACTGCCTGTGTGGCCTCACTGATCCCCGGAACCACACAGCTGAGAGATCCTGCAGCCTCCGACTCTCACACAGAACTACTGGGCCAGTGAGCCAAGAGTAGCTCAGTGGTCCCCAGATCTCCTGAGCACCACTTGGGAGGTTACCCTCTCCCCCCCAAAAAATAGAGGGAAAACTAAACAGAAACTGGGTCACTGTGCATTGGTTTGACCTTCGGGGCCGCTCCTAAGTCGGGCCCCTGAGGAACCGAGTTTCTGAAATTCAGTTGTCACAGACTCCGAGCCTTCCCTTCTCGCCGGATGGTTCCCGTCTTGCTCACTCTCCAGATTTCAGTCCCCCGTGAAAAACAACGTCCGAACAGCAGTGGGAAGCAAGGCCCCTGGAAACAATACGAATTGGAATTCCTGGAGCCCTATGTGTGCCCAGTATGACTTTGTGATTTGGCCCTGGAGATTTTTTTTTCAGATCAATAAAGAAATATCAGGGACTGGAGAGAGATTCCAGGGGGGAGGGCACTTGCCTGCACACAGCCAACCTGGAACCTGAGCCCTGCCAAGAGTGATCCCTGAGTACAGAGCCAGGCGTACACCCTGCACGTAGTGGGGTGTGGGGCAAATGTGTGTGTGTGTGTGTGTGTGAGAGAGAGAGAGAGAGAGAGAGAGAGAGAGAGAGAGAGAGAGAGAGAGAGAGAGAGAGAGAGAGACTCTCTTTTAACAGAGGAGTAAAACTTAACACTGTTAATCATAAAAGGAAGAGATACTTCGATGCAGGCTTAGGAACCTGAGTGGGGGGTTATGACTCGAAGCGCAGGTTTTCTGAAAACAGATCTGCTTATTGTCTTATTAGAAAAACCAACATTCAGGGGTGAATATTTCCCCTCTTCAGAGATATTTTTTTACCACCAAACACAGAGGAGTAAATCCTCAGAGCCTTGATGGGAGGAAGAGTGAAAGCGTCTTACGGAAACTATTTGCTTAACCGTTACTCAAACTCTGTCACATGGCATCGAGCCCTGCTTCCGGGGTGCTCACCCTTCCCGCTACAGACGGAAGGCAGAGCCCTGCCGGAGCCCAGGACCTGCTCCAGAACGGGGGAGAATCCCAGGAAAGGCTGCCTTTTCTGGAGAGTGATATGGGCTCCTGGGGATGAGCTTTGAGAAGAAGCCGCCTCCTTTTCCCTTCCTCCTCGTCCTCCTCCTCTTCCTTCCTCTTGTCCTCCTCTTCCTCCTTCTCTTCCTTTTCCTCCTCCTCTTCTTCCTCCTCCTCTCCCTCCTCCTCCACTTCTTCCTTTCTCCTCCTCTTCTTCTTCCTCTTGCTCCTCCTCTTCTTCCTCTTCCTCCTCCTCTTATTCCTCCTTCTCCTCCTCCTCTTCCTCCTCTTCCTCCTCCTCTTCTTCCTCTTCCTCCTCTTCTTCCTCCTCCTCCTCTTCTTCCTCTTCCTTCTCTTCCTCCTCCTCCTCTTCCTCCTCCCACTGGGTGCAGAACTGTGAACAGCAGTCATTTTCTTCAGAGGCACTTCTAGATTTTTCTTGCTGCTGGTCTGTGCACCATCTACACTGCAGAGCTGATATTTGACAATCCGTCCGATTGGGTCTGAACGTCCTTCTCCCTGTCCAGTGGCTCAGAGTTTTTGACAGGTGCATTTCATTGGGCTGTACCTCTTGTCCATCACAGAGGCTGGCCTTCCCCCAAGAACACAGATGACTGGCAGGGAGAAGGACACTCACCACTTTAAGACCAAGCAAGACATTCTGGTGACTCTGAAGAAATGGCTAAGAAACAGGCAAAAATACACAGTTTTAAAGTTAGCCTAGCCCTCACAATAATTTTGCAATGGATTATTTACTCCTAACTCAACTCCAGAGTGACTAAGACGCGAAGTCCTTAAACAACTCTCTTCAAACAATTTTTCACGTGTTGTCTATCAGCATTCGTGTTTCTAGGAAACTTAAACAGCTATCATAAATAAAATAACAAGTGCCAAATACCTGCTGCAGTGTGCTCGATTAAAACACAGTGGTTTTACCCTCAGAACAACTCTCTGATTAAAGCAGCTCTAATTCCTCCATTTTTAGACAGATGGACTGGACATATCCCCAGTCACCCTACATGAGTGTTGAAGCCTAGAACAGAACCCCAAGTGGCACCCCACACCACACACTCCTTGCCCCCCAGTCTTTGCCTTTGGTTCTCCCATCTCCAATATGGCGGGAAGGATGGTAACAGCGCCCCCTGCAGAAACTGCAGGAACTGTCAGGCTCCTCACTGACTGAGAACAGCAGTAACCTACACCCTCTCCTAAGTGTTTCGTGTCCCTTGTGTCTTAATTTCACAGAAATCCAGTCAGAGCGTGGACATATTCCCTGTCAGAGATCACAAGACAGGCTTAAGAGGTCCCCAACAGTGCCGGACACCAGCTGAATTCAGTTCCTAGCAGGGTCCACAGTCATTGATCAAAATATTTCTTGGAAGATAGAAATTCAGAGAATTGGGAAATAGACCCATGACATTGCCTCAACAGGTAAGATTTACATCAATCAAGGTAGAATTACAATAATCTGATTAGCTGCAAAGAGTTGGTTACAAAAAGTACAACGGTTGGAATTAAGTAATTCAAGTTAAAAATTAAAATTAAATTTTAAGTTTTAATTAAAAAATAAAAATTTTACTTGTAAATCTTCTATTTTTAATTTTAGCTAAAAAGTAAAGAAACACTTCCCCCCGCCCGGACAAGACCCCGAGTTGCCACCCATGAATGGCTCCTCTGCTCCTGAATGGCCATGATCCCAGAGGCACACAAACCAATCTCGGAACCCAGTGGCTTCTCGCAGAAATGCTTCTGGACTATGAACAAAGCTATGGCTCCGTGCCGCCCCGGGAGGGGAAAGGTGTTTGCCCCTCTGCCTTTACCCCTTGGCAGCAGCATGGTGACCGCCATCTATCAGAGCTTATTGGACAGACAGGTACGAGCTTGCAGTGATGGGGTGCGCTGGGCCTCTTGGGAGGAGGGGTGGAGTCGGCCTCTTCCCCCTTCCAGGCAAGACCCCGAGTTGCTGCCCATGAATAGCCATGATCCCAGAGGCACACAAACCAATCTCGGAGCCCAGTGGCTTCTGGCAGAAATCCCTCTGGACTTAATTACTAAAATACCAGAAATCCAAAACTGTGCGGGGTTGCGGCCACATGACAGCAAATGTTCTTCATTATCAGCAATAGAAAACAAATGATCTAATGATGCCTTTTCGGCAGATCTGATTGTTGGGGGGAAATTCCAAGTAATAATAGTGGGTCTTCTGTCGAAAAATTGAATATAATCAAAGTAAAGAGAAAGTAAAGTGAAAATCATCTGCCAACCAGGCAGGGGGAGGGGCGGGATGGGGATATACTGAGGTTCTTGGTGGTGGAACATGTGCGCTGGTGAAGGGATGGGAGTTTGATCGTTGTATGACCGAGACTTAAGCCTGACAGCTTTGTAACTGTTTTCACGGTGATTCAATAAAAAAAAAGTAAAGAACGAGCACAGAAATATTGAAAGGACTTTAGAGTTAGGTGTCTAAAAAGACTGTGAACATGACCAAAAGCCTCCCAAGATGTTCAAGATAAACATCACCAGCAGCAAAACAAAGTTTTCACAGCAGGGGCTGGAGCAATAGCACAGCGGGGAGGGCACTTGCCTTGCTTGGGTTCGATTCAGAACACCATAAGATCCACCAAGCACTGCCAAGAGTAACTCCTGAGTGCAAAGTCAGGAGTAATCCCTGAGCACTGCCAGGTGTAACCCCTAAATAGAAAGAAAAATAAATTTTTAAAAAATTTGCACTGGGCAAGAAGTTGTCTGGGAGAACTGGGAGAAAATATTCTTACACAACACATCTGACAAATGGCAATATCTAAGCTGTATAAAGCACTCACAAAACACAACACAACAATTAAAAAAACACACACACGCACAACCCCATAAAAATGCAAAGACCTGAACAAACACTTCTCCCAAGAAGAAAGACAGATGGCCAACAGGCATATAAAAAAATGTTCATCACTGGTTACCAGGGAAACGCAAATCAAAAGGACACTGAGATATCGCTTCGCAAGAGACTGGCACATATCAGAGAATCCTGAGATAACTACGGCTGGCAGTGTGAGGAAGGAACCCTCCTTCTGCGGGCGAGTGTAAACTGTGCAGCCTCTCTGGGCCACGTTGTAGGGACTTCTCAAGGCTTAATATGAGAACCAGCATAGAACATAGCAATACGCATCAGTCTCTATCCAAGGAACACAAAAGCATCCATTCAAAAGGAGAAATGGGGGACTGGAGTGATAGCACAGCAGGTAGGGTGTTTGCCTTGCACGAGGCCAACCTGGGTTCGATTCCCAGCATCCCATGTGGTCCCCCGAGCACCACTAGGAGTAATTCCTGAGTGCAGAGCCAGGAGTAACCCCTGCGCATCACCGGGTGTGACCCAAAAAGCAAAACAAAACAAAAAAAAGGAGAAATGCACACCTATGTTCACTGCAGTGCTCATTGAAGAGCCACATCTGGGAATTACACAAGTTCCCAGGGAACTGCAGGGAAGTCAAAGAAGTCGTGGTCGAGCAGCCTGGAAATGCCTCGCACAGCAATAAGGAAAGAGCGGGAGTTGCACTTCCTGACAGCAATGGCCGGACTGGAAGGGCTGGTGAGGGAGAAAGGCAAATACCAGGTGACCTCACTCAGGGGGGCTATGAAGAAACAAGGGCAGGGAAGAGACAAAGTCCAGTGGAAACCAACCCTGAGACTCACCACAGGACTGGGGGGATCGAGGTGGGGGAGGGAGCAGAAAGGAGGGCAGCGGCGAAGGGATGTGGCGCTTTGGTGGAGAACACAGTAAGGTAACATGGCGGGCCCCAAACAGGCCTTTACACTCCTGTGAACTGCTGCAAATGCATTTTTAAAATCAAATTTGTTTTGTTTTTTTCATGGGGGTCACCCCGGCGATGCACAGGGGTTACTCCTGGCTCAGCACTCAGGAATTAATCCTGACAGTGCTCAGGGGACCATATGGAATGCTGGGAATCGAAGCCAGGTTGGCAACATGCAAGGCAAACGCCCTACTGCTCTGCTATCACTCCAGCCCCTTTGAAATCAATTTAAAAAATCTTTTCATTGTTGTTGCAGCCACCTGTGATGGTGCTAAGGACTTACTCCTGGCTGTACACTGGAGGGCTTTAGAAACCCCATGGGGTGCTGGAATTGAACTCAGGCCGGCTCCCTGAATGGCAAGTTTCAAACTCACTGTCCAATGGGTACTCTCTGGCTCTTAAATTATTTTTTTAAATGTCTGAAAGTGTTCTTTCTCTGTGTGGGTTTTTTTTTTTTTGCCATTTTATTGATGATGTTTCGCGATAATTTTCTATTTGGGTTGATTCTGTTTGGGACTCTGGTCTTTCTGTATGTGAGTATAAGGATCCTTGGGGTCCATAAAAACAGTACAGTGGGTAGGGCACTTGCCTGCATGCGGCCGATGCAGGTTCCACCCTCGGTATCCCATATGGTCCCCTGAACACCATCAGGAGTGATTCCTGAATTCAGCATAGCCAGGGATGGCCTCAAACAAAAAAGGGGGGGTTCACAGATTGGGGAAACTCTTGGCTATAAATTCTTCCACCCAAATTGCTTTTTCTCTTTCCCTTCCTTCTGAGACCCGTGTAATTTGCACATTACTTCTCTTATGCTGTGTCAGCGATCTCTGAATCTGATATGTGTGTTCTCAATGGGAGGTGACTGTCTCCTTCTGGGTGCAGAGAATCAGGCAGGGGTTGGGCAAAGGGCTAAAAGAAATTCTAGAAGGGGAACCTTGATCCCACTTCCTGTCCACTGTCCTCTATGAACATCCTGTAGGAGGCAGCTGAAGCATACGTGGACCCAGGAGCCTGACCCGGATTCATTTCCTGAAGATGTAACCCGCAGTTCCCCCTTCTCTTTCCAGAACACACTTCTGCACCACCTGCCCTCAGTGAAGCAGCGAAGGGAGACAGGAAGCAGTTTCTCACAAGGACCTCACTGAAGTCATCAGTTCTTCATCAGTGAAGGGGTTGGACAAGACCCACTTGTTTTGACATTTCTACTAGAAAACAGAACATTTGTGGGAGTTCAATAAGGAAGATGTGATATTCACACAAATTTCAGTGAGATCAAGATTTCAAAAACAATGCCTCCTTTTCTGTCCATGGCCTGAAAATATCTGCTGGCTCTTTCAGTTTTGGACTCTGGTAGGAAGAGAAGAGTGGGCACAGGATTTAACACAGCAAGTCGAATTGGCTTTTGCAACCGTCTTTGGAAGAGGAGAAACCAAAGATTTAAAACTGAAAGGCAATTGTACTGGGAGAATCAGTTGCTTTAGAGGAACCTTCTTAGAGGAATTTCTCCTTGGACACAGGAAGTGGTACCTTGGTTAGGTGACTGTCTAGTTCACATCTGACCTGGGTGGATTCCTGGCACCACAGGGTTTTCTGAGCATCACTGGCTGCAGCCCTAGCCCCCCTCCCCTCCTCACCACCACCACTCCCTGCATCCCTGGGGCAATCCCCAGCACTGCAGGGCCTAAGTAGAACCACATTCCCAGGCTTCTGCATTTAACCCGTTGGCCTGTTGGCCAAGAATCATAACAGGTCTCCCCAATCTCCCCTCACCCATAAAGGCATTTCTCTTTATTGACTCATTTGAGATGACCGAAATGTACCATGTGAAGGCGCTATACTTGCTGAAGCTGCAATAACAAGAAATGGGATTTTTTATTTAGTTGATCATTTTTCTGAATCTTGGTTTCATCTCAGCCATCCCTCTAGGCATTTGATCAATATTTATTAAGAGTCTAATAAGTGCTAAGCCCTGGGCAAACACTGGCTATGCAGTGATGAGCAAAACAAGAGCATCTGCCTGCTCAAAGCTGTCATCTGTGGAGCCAGATCTAAGTAGCTGCAAGGAGTGCCAGATTAAAGTCAAGATATCCACGAAGATCTGAACGCCAGATAAACAACGGCTAATGTTTTTAGTTTCAGTGTGTTCCAAGTATTGCATGAGACGTACTTATTCTGAAATTATTTGTGGTTTATACGCAATTCAAATTTTACTGGGGATCTTGTTGTCTTAGTAGCTAAACCTGTCAACCTGAACATCTACAAACAAACATTAGGAAGGGGAAGAGCCAGGGGCTCTCAGAGCATTGATTAGGGCAGAGAAAATTTGGAGGGCTTCTGTTATCTGTCAGGCACCTGCATAATGAACATTATTTTTGACATCCATGATAAGACATGGAAAATTAATGCCCAGAACGATGAATCTAATACACAAACTCCAGTGGGAGACACATTGACCAAATGCAACAGTTGGAGCTAATCCAAGCCCATTATTTTTCCATTGATTATCTATGCCTCATTGTTCTTGTTTTTAAAAATCTGTTACTATAATTGTCTACACTGCCTCATGCCTACATGCCTCATGCAACCCAGAGGTGTCTGCTAGGGTTTGCCCCTAACATCTGCCTATGGTCCCCCAAGCCCCAATCCAGGAGTTATCCCTGAGCAGAGAGCCAGAAGTAAGCCCTGAGCACTGCTGGGTGTAGCCCAAAAGAAAAAGCTAAAAAAAAAAAAAACTGCCTCAAATATAGTAAAGGCTCTTGAATTATAGCCCTCATCCAAATCTATAAAGTTAATTAAGTCTCTGACTTAATGACAAGACACGTGTGATTTCTTTCTCACCTAAAGTTAGCCTATTCACTAGCGATCTCCTTCTTCCCCAGATGCAAAAACAGAAGCCAGCTTCAGAGACCTTCTCCATTCGTGGTCTTCAACCACCAGTCCACAAGTCAGTGTGGGTCCACAGGTGTAAAAACATCAAATAACATCAAATAATCTTTTCTACATGATCTCCGAAAGTGTTGAATGGAAACGAGTAAGAGAACAAAGCCATCGGTCTCTACGATATTGATACTTTTTTTCATTTTTTATAATTTTATTTATTGAATCACCGTGAGAGCAGTTAAAAAGCTTTCAGGTTTAAGTCTCGGTCATACAATGAAATACCCATACCTTCATGAGTGCCCATTCTCCACCACCAAAAACCCCAGTATACCCCCATCCCACACCCTCCCCCTACCTGTGGGGCAGAAGATTTCCACATTTACTCTCTTTCTACTTTGATCACATTCAATATTTTGACACCAGACCCACTATTATTATTTGGGATTTTACCCCAACACTCAGATCTGCTGAAAAGGCAACAGTAGACAATTTGTTTTCTATTGCTGGTTATGAATAACATATGATGTTGTGTGGCTGCAGTAGTGGCCACGTGATTTTGAAATTCCAAAATTTTAACACTTAAATCTGAAGGGATTTCTGCCAAAACCTCCTGGGTTCTGAGATTTGTTCCTGAGTCTCTAGGATTATGGCCATTAAGCAGCTTGATCATGAGCCAGAAAGGCCGTTCATGGGCGGCAACTTGGGGTATCGTTGGGACGGGGAGGAAAGGGCCGGCTCCACTCATATCCCATGAGGCTCCATGTGTCTCATCACTGAGGGCGCAAACCTGACTGTCCAGTGACTTCTGGAGGATGGCAGCCACCAAGCCGCCAAGGGGGAGCAGGCGGAGGGACAGCACCCTTTCCTCCCTGGGGTGGCCCAACAACAGTAACCTACTGCAGGATCCAGACACATTTCTGCCAAAATCTGCTGGGTTTCGAGATTTGTTTCTGAGTCTTTTGGATCATGGCCATTAAGCAACTTGATCAGGAGCCGGAGAGGCCATTCATGGGCAGCAATTCAGGGTCTTGTTGGGATGCGGAGGAAAGGGTCGGTTCCACCCTCATCCCGTGAGGCCCCACGTGTCTTGTCACTGTGGGTCCAAACCTGACTGTCCAGAGGCCTCTGGAGGATGGTGGCCACCAGGCCACCAGGGGGAACAGGTCAAGGCATGAAACCTATTCCCACCTGGGGTGACCCATCACCAGTAATCTACTGCAGGGACCGGATGCATTTCTGCCAAAAGCCCCTGGGTTCCAAGATGTTTCTGAGTCTCTGGGATCATGGCCATTAAGCAGCTTGATCAGGAGCCAGAGAGGCTGTTCATGGGCGGTGACTCAGGGTCTCACTGGGATGGGAAGGAAAGGGGCGGATCCACCCACATCCCGTGAGGCCCCACGTGTCTCGTCACTGCAGGACCAAACCTGATTGTCCAGTGGCCTCTGGAGGATGACGGCCACTGGGCTGCCAGGGGGAACAAGCCAAGGCACAAAACCTATTCCCACCCGGGGTGGCCCAGCACCAGTAACCTACTGCAGGGACTTGCATTTCTGCCAAAAGCCATTGGGTTCCGAGATTCGTTTCTGAGCCTCTGGGATCATGGCCCTTAAGCAGTTTGATCAGGAACCAGAGAGGCCATGCCTCAAATTATATAGCTGAGCCAGAGGTGATTTGTGGGTGTGTCTCCCACATACCTAACTTTTGGCCGTTTACTTTCTTGGTAAACTTTGCCCCAAGTTTTTGGGGTCTGGCCAAAGGCACAGCAGCAATTTTGGGGTATCTGGAAGTCTGAAGGCGCCACCAGGCTGCTGATGCACTCACCTCACAGGTACAGATTTTCCTGCTGGCGGCACGGTACCCCCTCTATGATAGAGATATTACCTTGTACTCTCTGGGACTTCACAGATGAGTGGGAGGGCATGATTCATGCATGTAAGTACCCATATTTTTCAGTCACCAAGAAATGGTGGATTTCTTTGCTTCAATAACACATGATTAGTCAGGCATACAAATACAGCGGCCACCAACAACTCAGCAGGTACCAGCAAAATTCAAAGACTCATCAAACCACGCTTGACTCCAGGAAGACAAGGTGATAGGAATTACCTTTCCATTATGAACTACCCCATCTATCATTTCTTTTCTAATAGCTATTCAATAACTTGTACTTCTGCTCACATGGAATCATTTTAAAGTCATTCACTACTTAATTTACCTACGCAAATCTACCACAATTCCCGCTAAGTCCTACTTGGTGCTTTACTTAGAATCAGCTTAACTAAAGACGTGAACAACCTATGCAAAGAAAACCACAAGACACGACTTCAAGAAATAAAAAGCGAGGAGGCTGGAGTGATAGTACAGCGGGTAAGGCAATTGCCTTGCATGCAGCCAACCCAGGTTCGACTCCCAGCATCCCATATTGTCCCCTGAGCAGCGCCAGGAGTAATTCCTGAGTGCAGAGCCAGGAATCACCCCTGAGCATTGCCAGGTGTGACCCTCGCAAAAAAATAAATAAATAAAAATAAAAGAGGACCCCAGGGAATGGAGACACATCTGCTCAGAGGACTGACATCAGCAAAATAGCAACACCACCCAAAGCACAATACAGACTCAGTGCAGTCCCTATAAGGATACCCACGACATTTTTTCAAAGAAATATATCAAACACTCCTGAAATTCATATGGAACAATAAACCCTCATGAATAAATAGCTATAGCAATCCTTGGGAAAGAGAAGATGGGAGGATTCACCTTCCCCAACTTCAAACTGTACTACAAAGTGGTAGTAATTAAAAACACCATGGTATTAGAATAAAGACAGACCCTCAGATCAATGGAATAGACTTGACTATCATGACGCAGACCCTCACATACACGATCATTTAATCTTTACTAAAGAAGCAAGAAATATGAAGTGGAGCAAGGAAAGCCTCTTCAACAAGTGGTTTGGGGAAAACTGGACAGCTACGTGCAAAGGAACGAACTCAGAGCTCTTCCTAATGCCATGCAAAAAAAGTCAGATCAAAATGGATTAAAGATCTCAAAATGGGTTAAAGATCTCAATATCAGATCTGAATTCATAAGGTATATGGAGGAAAATGTGGAAAGAACACTCCATGATGTAAAAGCTATAGACGTCTTCAAATATGACACATCACTGACCAAGTAACTGGAAGCAAAGATAAACAAATGGGACTACATTAAACTAAGAAGCTTCTGCACCTCAAAGGAAATGGTGACCAAGATACAAAGACAGCCCATGGAATGGGAAAATATTTTTATCCAATACTCACCTTATAAAGGATTAATATCAACAATATATGAGGCACTGGTGGAACTTTACAAGAAAAAAAATCCAACCCATCAAAAAATGGGAAAAATAAATGAACAGAAACTTTCCTCAAAGAAGAAATACAAATGGCTAAAAGGCACATGAAAAAAAATGCTCTACATCATTTATCATCAGGGAGATGCAAATCAAAACAACTGTGAGATATCATCTCATACCACAGAGACTGGCACACAGCAAAAGGAACAAGAACAACCAGTACTGGCACAAATGCTGGGAGAAAGGGACTCTCATTCATTGTTGCTGGAATGACGACTGGTCCAGCCTTTCTGGAAAACAACATGAGCATTCCTCAAAGAACCTAGAAATTGAGCTTCCATATGACCCGGCAGTATCACTTCCGAGAATATACCCTAGGGACCAAAAAACACACAGCAGAAACACCATTTACACTTCTATATTCATTGCAACACTATTCACAATAGCCAGAATCTGGAAACAACCTGAGTGACCAAGGACAGACTACTAGATAAAGAAATTATGGTACAGCCACACAAGGGAACACTATGCAGTTACAAGGAAAACTGAAGTCATGAAATTTGCTTATAAATGGATGGCCATGGAGAGTATCATGCTGAGTGAAATGAGTCAGAGGAAGGAAGAGAGGCAGACATAGAATGACTGCACTCATGTGGGATATTGAGGGGTGAGAAACACAGCATGAGACTAATATCCAAGGACTATAGAAATAAGGGCCATGAGGCTGGTCGTTGGCTGAAAGCTTGCCACAACTAGACCACTGTGACAGTGATGGTAGTGAATGATCACTCTGGACAAGAACTGAGTGCTGAAAGTAGGTAAAGGGATGTACATGATAGCGTTCAGTGTCTGTACTGCAAACCATAATAATGCCCAAAATGAGAGAGAGAGAGAGAGAGAGAGAGAGAGAGAGAGAGAGAGATGCATCTGCTATAGAGCATAGAAGCAGGCTGCGTGGGAAGGGGTGTCAGGAGGGAAACCAGGGCACCTTGGTGGTGGGAAATATGCATGCACTGGTAAAGGGACGGGTGTTGGAATATTGTCTAGCTGAAACCCAATCGTGGACAACTTTGTAACTGTGCATCACAGGCTGACTCACGTTTAAAAAGTCCCCCTTGGGGGCTGGATTGATAGCACAGTGGGTAGGGCATTTGCCTTGCGGCGGTCAACCTGGGTTCGATTCCCAGCATCCCATATGGTCCCCTGAGCACCGCCAGGGGCAATTCCTGAGTGCAGAGCCAGGAGGAACCCCTGTGCATCGCCGGGTGTGACCCAAAAAGCCAAAAAAAAAAAAAAAAGGTCCCGCTTGGCGGTCCAATTAAGCAGATCCCTTTTGGGTGGCGTTTGTACCCAGGTGAGCGCGCTCGGGTCCGAAGCCCGCTTCCTTTTGCAGACGGCGTCATCGGCGCAGACCCCCGCCCGCCGAGCCCCTTGTGGCCAGGGCGCAGGGCCGAGGGCGCCAGTCACGGCCCCCTGCAGGGCGCCTGGGGTCTGCCCGCGTCCCGCCTCTCCCCGACGCTCGGGCTCCGGGTCACTCCAAGCTTAACCAGGGGCGCATACGGGGGGTCGCGGGGACGAGGTCTCCTGCCACCAGCACGGACGGGAAGGGCAGCAGGGAGCAGGGACGCGAGCTGGGCGGAGAGGCCCAGTCCCCTTCCTAGGCGGGAACTCACCCCGGAGCACTCCGCGCTGCCAGCGCCCGGGACAGCGCAGCATCTTCCGAAGCCCGACCAGGCCGGGCTGCCCAGTGGTTTGAGAGCCAGGGAAAGCGGGGGCTGCAGAGTGGGCGGGCTCGCAAGCTCCTGGGGGCGGGGCCAGGTGGCGGGCGGGGCTGCTCGGAGGCGGGGCCGCACAATGGGGCGGGGCTTCTGGGGGCGGGGTCTCAAGGTGGGCGGGGCCACGTGGTGGGCCGGGTGGCTAGGCAGGTGGGCGGGGCCAGGCTTCAGGCTGCTCAGGGGCGGGACCGTACTGCTCGGGTGGGCGGGGCCGCGCCGTGGGTAGGGCTGACAGGAGGCGGGGTCGCATGATGGACGTGGCTGCTCTGGGACAGGACCCATGATGGGCGGGGTCGCACTTCCCCGATGGGCGGGGCCACATTGGATCGCTAAGTGGGTGGGCGGGGCCTCCGGCTGCTCGGGGGCGGGGCCACATTGCTCGGGTGGGCGGGGCCGCGCCGTGGGTAGGGCTGACAGGAGGCGGGGTCGCATGATGGACGTGGCTGCTCTGGGACAGGACCCATGATGGGCGGGGTCGCACTTCCCCCGATGGGCGGGGCCACATTGGATTGCTAAATAAGTGGGCGGGGCCTCCGGCTGCTCGGGGGCGGGGCCACATTGCTCTGGTGGGCGGGGCCACAGCGGCGGGCCTGCTTATGGGCGGGGCCGCAGGGTGGGTGCTGTTGCAGGTTGCTCACGTTGAGCAGGGCTGCAGGATGCTGTGGACGGGGCTGCAGGATGGTGGGCGGGGCTTCTGTTCCGGTGGGCAAGGCTGCAGAGTGGGCTCTCAGTGTGGGCTCAGGCGGCTGGGTGGGGGTGGGGAGCTGCCCTGGGGAGAAGGGTCCTCGAGGAGCCTGCCTGCAGTGGGTTCCCCTACCCCACCTGCCTTCTCGGGGGAGCGCCTCCCACCCCAGTGATGATGAGACGTCTGTGCTCCACAGAGGAGGGGAAATCCACTCCTTAGTTCTGTTTCCTGAGCTCCCAGTGGGCCGGGGCCCTCTGGCTGCTGAAATACTGAGGTTCCCTTTAGGGAACCCCTTGCTGCTTCAGGGCCCAGAGGGGTGTGATGAGCCATGGAGCTCAGTCAGGAAGCATCTATCTGTACCGGAGGGGCGAGGCGGAAGCTGAGCTTTAAGGAATATTTGAGGGAGATGGAGGCCTGGGCCATCCTGGGCCAGGCAGAGACCCCAGAGAAGCACAGCCTGGCCATGTGGTGCTTTGCGGGTGCTGGACGGTCCAAGGAAGAGGGGTGAAGGTGGAGACAGATTCAGAAATGTGTCCAGGGCACATTTACGAGCGCAGGCAGTACTGCTTGGCTGGGGGAGAACTTCTGAAAGAGAAACTGCCCCTGTGCCGGAGGTTGCAGATGCAATCCCCAAGCACCGGGCAGAGGCTGGCATGGGGTGGGGTCCTTGTGCTGAGTGTCGTGCCTTCTGTGTCTCCCAGTTTGCTTCTGTGGGTGAGGGTGTCTGCGGTGACGCGGGCAGCTCAGTCTGTCTGTGCCCTCCTCCCAGTGGCATGGGTGCCGTCTCGCCAGGAGATGGAAACCCAACCAAGAAGTTGGGTGCAGGAGGGAACCCCCTTGAGTGCCAGTGTCAGCTGTGCCGAGTCCACATTTTTAAATCTGTCTTTGCTTTGGGGGCCACCGCCTGCGGTGCTCAGGGCTGACGCCTGACTATTAAGGGCTCAGTCCTTCGGGACGCTCAGGATCCTTACGTGGTGATGGAGATTAGAATCCTGGCGGGATGTTTGCAAGGCAGCTGTACCCTGCTGTACCGTCTCTCTCATCCCAAGTCTAGTGTTCTGGCCATTAAGTGGTTTTACTACCTCCGTTTCTCCATCTGTGAACCTGTTTCAGGATTCGAACTGAAGCCCAGATTTGCCAAGACTGTGCAAGGTGCACTTCTGAGTACCCCCTTCCCACGGGCACGAGGCCCAGTCACGGAAACAGGTCCCTGAGGAAAGCACCCAGGAACGCATAGCGCCCTGACAGCTGCACGAAATTCCCCATGACAGGAACCATTCTGACATCAACGCCCAGATCCCCTTATCAATTAGCAAATACTGAAACTAGCCACGCCCACAGAGATTTCCCTCCGAGTCATAAAGAAAGCCGGGGGCAGGGGCAGTAGGAACATTCAAATTCTGAGTGCGCCGGACCCGATCACAGCTCTGGCAGACACCCCGTCTTCCTGCCCCCTGGAGCCTGCTGGCACCTGACCTGTGCAGAGGGGAAGAACCAACAGGAATGAGGAAGCCCAGAGCAGCTACTGATGGTGGACCCAATGCCCATCTGGTCCTCACAGAGCACAGGTGGTCTCTGGCCCTGTGCACCTGCCGCCCAGGGGCTGCCCCCAAGACAGCCAGAAAACCCAACCCCCGCCTTACCAATCTGGCAGAGACAAAGACAAAATGGACCCAAGATGGGCTTCGAACCAGGGACCAGAGCAGTGAACTAAGCTGATTCCAACCAATGTGCCGTTTCCCTCAGGCCTGACCACACGGAGACACTAATGCCTGAGTGGGAGATTTGGGGACCTCAGGGATACTGCCCCCACCCTCCAAAACAACATGGGGGGACATGGAATCATGCACAAATAGGCAAGAAGATATATTCACAGTGGTTTGGGGGTGGGCAACAGCTGGCAGTGCTTGGGAACTATTCCTAGGTCAGTGTTTGGGGGTCACTCCTGGTGGCTTTGGGAGACCATGGGATGTGGTGCTGGGTTCAGACCAACCTCTGCTCCACATGCAAAGCACGTGCTCCAGTCTTTTGAGCCATCTACATACACACACACGCACACACACGTATGCACACACACACATATACACACGCACACACACACAGCACCTGCCTTTGTAACAAACTCTTCAAGATTATTAACCATCAACTTTGGGGAGGGAGGGAGGGAGGGAGAAAGGGAGGAAGGAAGGAAGGAAGGAAGGAAGGAAGGAAGGAATTGAGGAAGGGAGGGATAAATTGAGAGAGGGAGGGAGAGAGGAAGGAAGGGATTGAGGGAGGGTGGGAGGGAGGGAGAAAGGAAGGAAGAAAGGAGGAGGAAGGGAGAGAGGAGGGATAGAGGGAGGGAGGGAAGGAGGGAGGGAGGGAGGGAGGAAGGAAGGAAGGAAGGAAGGAAGGAAGGAAGGAAGGAAGGAAGGAAGGAAGGACGGACTTTTCAGTATAGATATGGCTGAACAGAGCACACACTTTTCCCAAACCCGCAGTGTAAAGACGATATATATCACCCTCCTTCTAAGCCCCCAGTGCCCTTGGACCCCGGTATCACCGCCGTCCATTGCTTTCTCTTCACTCAGCCCTAATAACGGAGCATCTTTGGGAAACCAGGCTTCATAAAGACACAGCTCCAGGGGAAAGAGCGGGGAATTGAGGCTGGAGGGAGCTGGAGGTTCAGGTGGGAAAGGCGCGAAGGAGGCAGACCCACCGAGGGCAGCGCTGAGGGGGTCACACCCGCCAGTCAGTTGCCACTGCAGCACACCTGCTCTTGCCCATGTCCCCGAGACTGTTCACGACAACTGGGCTCCCTGATCTCTGATTTTCCAGGGCAGGGCCTGGGGCACGCTTGCAGGGGGCGCTGCAGAGGCAAAACAAGCCAGGAGCTTTCTCTGCAATTTTCAGAGCCGCTGGCCTGGCTCACAGGGGACCTGGGTTTTCGGTGGCCTGTGACAGGTGGCCCTCCCGCTGGGGACAGTCCTCACAGGCCTGTCCCTCCTCCTACCCTCGCTGGAATGGCCATGACAAGTACTGGGTATTCCCCAGTGCCTACAGGTCCTCTCCACCCGGGCCCCACCTTCTTGATGAAATTCCATCCAGGCTACACTCTGAGACACAAGTCACCCTGTCTTCCATGCTAAGGGCCCTCCAACCTGCACCGAGACACCCCGAGATTCTCTGCAGGTCCTGGGACTCCCACAGGCCCACATGGACGACAACCCGGGCACTCAGGGGCCAGGAAGGGCATCGTGGCTGCCGTCCCACTTCCCCGAAGCCTTTCCTTCTCGGTCAGTCACGCAATTCGCTTAAAGGAAGAACTCTGACAGACGACAAAACAAGCCAGGAGCTCTCTCTGCAGTTTTCAGAGCCTCTGCCAGATTGTTTCCAAGGAGACTGATCAACAAAGCGGCCTTTTGCAGGGCCCCAACCTTAGGCAACCCAGGGTGTGGACCTCGACGGATCTGACCGGGAAATAAGCCTCATCATTTCAGCTGGCATTTCTCAGATCTCAAACCTGGTCTCCTGCGCTGAAAGTTGTTTGGATTTGCTTCCTTTGGCAGCGAAGAAGTTCCCAGGCGAGTTCAGGAGGCCTGGAGGCCCCTGACCCTGCATCCGGCATCTAGGACCTGTGGATGTGGTGCGGCCCCTGTGCTGGAGTGCCAGGCTATCCCCACAGTGCTGGCTGCACCCCACACGCTCCAAGAACCGGGTGCTGCAGGAAGCCGAACTGGGCCTGGTGGGAGGGATTTGCACCCTGAGTGCTTTCCCCCTACTTTGTAATCTTTGCTCTTTTTTTTTTTTTTTTTACGTTTTGGATTACACCCAGCGATGCACAGGGGTTCCTCCTGGCTCTACACTCAGGAATGACTCCTGGCGGTGCTCAGGGGACTACATGGGATGCTGGGAATTGAACTCGGGTTGGCCGCGTGCAAGGCAAACGCCCAACCCGCTGTGCTATTACTCCAGTCCCTCTTTACTTTTTTTTTTTTTTGAAAATAGGAATTTGCTCAATTTACACAAGCTCTTTATACATTAAAGAAATTTGGGGGGGGGCTGGAGCGATAGCACAGCGGGTAGGGCATTTGCCTTGCATGCAGCCAACATGATCGACACAGGTTCGATTCCCAGCACCCCATATGGTCCCCTGAGCACCGCCAGGAGCAATTCCTGAGTGCATGAGCCAGGAGTAACCCCTGAGCATCGCCGGGTGTGACCCAAAAAGAACAAAAAATTTTGTTGTTTACCTACATGTTACAGATGTGTTTTCACAACTTGTCATGTCTGGGCTTTGCTTACTGTATTTTTTTTTTGTCACGCATATGGGCATATATATTTTTTCAATCTTGTCCAATTTCAATCCGTGTGACTTCTGAGCTAAGAAAAGAGATTCGAACTCCTGACTCAAAGAGCATTCTCCCATGGGTTTCCTCCTATTTTTCTTTTTTTCTTTTTGGTGGTTTTGGTGGGGGGATCACACCCAGTGATGTTTAGGGGTTTCTCCTGGCTCTGAGCTCAGGAATTACTCCTGGCGGTGCTCGGGGCACCATATAGGATGCTGGGGACTGAACCCGGGCCAGCCGTCTACACGGCAAAATGCCCTCCCTGCTATACTATTGCACTGGTCCTCCCTCTTTCTAGCAGTTTTATGACTCAATACATATACAATTAATTTTGGCACACAGGATTTGCCTCCTGCGTGGCCACCCATCTTTCTCTGGGAAGTCACCCTATAGATGTACCTCACATATTTACAAATATAAATATTGGAATCTCTCCATTATGCCTGTATTCAACATATACTATTTCTTTTTTTTTTTTCCCCTTTATTTTATTTTATTTTTTTTAAAGTTGTAGATTTACAATTTTTTGTGCTTTGGTTTCAATTATACAATGATCAGATACCCATCCCTCCACCAGTGCCCATTTTCCACCACCATGGATAATATCCCTCCCACCCCCATCCCCCCATCCCCCCGTCTCTGTGGCAGGGCAATCCCCTGTGTTCTCTCTCTCCGTTTGGGTGTTGTGGTCTGCAAAAGAGGCATTGAGTGGCAAACATGTTCAGTCCATAGTCTACTTTCGACATGCATCTCCCCTCCTGGGAGGATCCTCCAAACATCCTTTATTTGGTGCTCCCTTCTCTATCTGAATAGCCCTTTCCTCTAGGATACCCGGCTGGCCTCTAAGTTATGGAGTAATCCTCCTGGTGCTGATCTCAGCTATTCTTGAGTATTAATCTCATACTTTGTTACTTTATATCCCCCAGATGAATGCAATCTTTCTATGTCTATCCCTCTCTTTCTGACTCATTTCGCTTAGCATGATACTTTCCATATTGTACCACTTGAATGTAAATTTCATGACTTCATCTTTTCTAAGAGCTACATAGTACTCCATTGTGTAGATGTACCAAAGTTTCTTTAGCCAGTCATCTGTTCTTGGGCATTCAGGTTTCTTCCAGTTTCTGGCTATTGTAAAGAGGGCTGCAATGAACAAACAAGTGCAGATGTCACTTCGACTATATATTTTTGCCTCTCTGGGATATATTCCCAGGAGTGGTATTGCTGGGTCAAATGGGAGCTCAATTTCTAATTTTTTGAGAATCGTCCATACTGTTTTCCAGAAGGGCTGAACCAGTGGACATTCCCACCAACAGTGAAGGAGTGTCCCTTTCTCGCCACATCCACGCCAGCATCGGTTGCTTTTGTTCTTTTGAATGTGGGCCAGTCTCTGAGGTGTGAGAACAACATATACTATTTCTAAGTGTACGACATATTGTTACTTGAAGTAGCAAAACATTAACATCCTCAATTGCAGGCTGCTTATATAATTACAATTCAGTCGTGTGTTTTCCCTATTCCCTTACTGAGGCCACAGACAAAATCAATTTTTTTTGTGTGCTTTTTGGGTCACACCCGGCGATGCTCAGGGGTTACTCCTGGCTCTGCACTCAGGAATTACTCCTGGCGGTGCTCAGGGGACCATATGGGAAGCTGGGAATCGAACCCGGGTTAGCTGCGTGCAAGGCAAACGCCCTACCCGCTGTGCTGTTGCTCCAGCCCCACAAAATCAATTTAAAGGGATACGGGGAATGAACATAATTTTAAGAGTCAAAGTCTTTAGCTGAGAAACTGTTGAAATTGTGCAGTATTTTAAATTGATGAAACGAGATTAAATAGTGAATGGATTAGAAACTTGATTTAAGAAAGTTCACGCGTTCCGGTAGCCTGCAGAACCTCCTTTCCTGGCTCTAAACCAGAAACTGGGCCTCTCACGCCCTCTGCTGGTTGGCTGTTAAATCCACCGTGGAATGGATAAACTTGCACATCATTTAGTTCATGCTCTGGTTTGGGAATGTTGTAAAAAACCATTGCATTCCTTAAAAAACTAGAAATTGAGCTCCCCTATGACCCCGCAATACCAATTCTGGGAATATATCCTGATGGTGTCGGAGATAGGGTGTGAAGATAGATGGTCGGCAACTACACCACCTCCGCTTTGCTGATGGCATTGTTTTAATAACACCAAACATCAGCCAAGCGGCACAAATGCTGGCCGACTTTGACCGTGAGTGTGGAAAGGTAGGACGACAGATGAATCTTACGAAGACAATGTTTATGAGAAACAGCCTCGTTCCTGACGCCCCATTCGCTCTCAACAGAACGACCATCTCCGAATGCAACAGCTATGTGTACCTGGGTCGAGAAGTCAACATGACAAATGACCTGGCACCCGAGCTGCGCAGGAGGAAGAGAGTGACTTGGAACGCCTTTAAGAACGTTGAAGAAATAGCTAAGAGGACGAAGAACCTCCGGCTCCAGGCACATCTCTTTGCTTCCACTGTTCCTCCTGCATTAACATATGCCTCAGAGACCTGGGCCCTACGCAAACAGGATGAGAACGCTATTCAGGTCACCCAAAGAAGAATTGAAAGAGCTATGCTTGGAATATCACGTTTCACTCAAATGAGAGAAAGAATCCGGAGTTCCGACATCCGTCGACGATCAAGAATCAGGGATGCTGTCTCGTTTGTCAAGGTGTCAAAAATCAGGTAGGCTGGTCACATAATGAGATTTAAAGATGACCGCTGGACTCTAGAGCTGTTACGGACTGGATCCCGCAGGATGTCAAAAGACCGCATGGCCGCCCACCTACCAGATGGTCAGACTTCTTCGTGAAGATCATGAACGATCGGTTTGAGGCTCTTCATGTTCCCAGAGCGAACAGATGCCATTGAGCTACACTGGCACGCGACAGGAACTAATGGAGACATTATTGGTGCCCGCTCGAGCAAATCAACGACTAACGGGAAGTTAAGTGATTAAGTGATCCTGAGGGTGCAAAAAAGCACAGTAGAAATGATATCTGCACCTATATGTTCATTGCAGCACTCTTCATAATAGCCAGAATCTGGAAGCAGATTGAAAACCCGAGTGCCTGAGAACAGACAACTGGTTAAAGAAACTTTGGTACATCTACACAACAGAACACTAGTCAGATGTTGAAGAGATGAAGTCATGAAATTCGCTTATAAGTGGATGGTCATGGAGAGTATCATGCTAAGTGAAACGAGTCAGAAAGAGAGGGACAGACATAGAAGAACTGCAATCATTTGTGGAGTATAAAATAACATAATATGAGACTGACACCCAAGAACAGTAGACACCAGGGCCAGGAATATTGCTCCACAGTTGGAAGCCTGCCTCATGAGCTGGGGGAGAAGGCAGCTGGAATAGAGAAGGATCACTAAGTCAACGGTGGTTGGAGGAATCGCTCGGGATGTGTGCTGAAAGCAGAGAAAGGACTAAACACGATGGCCTCTCAGTATCTGTATTGCAAACCATAACGCCCCAAAGTAGAGAGAGAGTATGGGGAAAATTGTCTGCCATGGAGGCAGGGGGAGGGTTGGAAAGGGGGATTTACTGGGAATACTGGTGGTGGGGAATGTGCACTGGTGGAGGGATGGGTGTTCGATCATTGTATGACTGAAACTCAAACATGAAAGCTTGTAACTGTATCTCATGGTGATTCAATATAAATAAATAAATAAATAAATAAATAAAAGACAGTCGCATTTTTTGTTGTTTGGGGGGGGTCATTTTGCAGTGCTTAGGACTGACTCCTGGCCGGCATTGAGTTCAAAATCATTCTTGGAGGGGCTTGGGAGACCACATGAATTGCAGGGGGTGGAGAGAGCCAGCCCAGGGCAAGTACTACCCACCAAACTGTTTCTCCAGCTCCTTAACAGTAAATCTTAAGAATGATGGTGTCGGGCCCAAGAGATAGTACAATGAGGAGGGCATTTGCCTTGCATGCAACCAGCATGAGTTCCATTCCCAGCATCCCATAGGGGTCCCCGAGTACCACCAGGGGTGATTCCTGCATGCAGAGCCAAGAGTAATCCCTGAACATCGCTCAGTGTAGCCGAAAAACTATTTTAAAAAAAAGGGGGGGGGCTGGAGCGATATTACAGCGGGTAGGGCGTTTGTCTTGCATGCGGCCGACCCGGCTTCGATTTCCAGCATCCCATATGGCCCCCTGAGCACTTCCAGGAGTAATTCCTGAGTGCAGAGCCAGGAGTAACCCCTGTGCATCGCCGGGTGTGACCTAAAAAGCAAAATAAATAAATAAATAAATAAATAAAAAGAAAAAACTTTAAAAAAGAGAATAATGATATGTCATGGGCCAAAGAGATTGTACAGCAGGTAGGGTGCTTGCCTTGCATAGGCCAATCCTGGAAGTCAGCCCTGGGCACAACATAGGGCCCAGAAGCACCACTGGGGGTGATCCCTGAGCATAGGACCAGGTCTGATTCCTGAGCATGCGCCCCCGCCCCCTGACAAAAACAAACCAAAACTAAGAACACACAGGTGCATATTCATGTACAAATTCCCCCAGTGATAGATTTTCTAAAGAAACAAAGCCCACAGGTTTGTCCAGCAGCCCACTATTCTGAGTAGAGAACTTCACTTTCAACACTGCAGGAACATCCAGAAGATAATAGTAGCCATTTGGAACCCTGTTATCACCGGCTTGTAAAAAGCCAGGACTGCTGTGCTTGTCTGGCGTCTTTCCACCTCACTCAGCTCTGCCAGGCCCACACAGAGAACGGGCATGTGCCAGGGACATCCCACGGCCAGGGACACTCGGCACGAGGCAGGAGAACTTCCTGTCTCACTGGACTCACGGCTGCTGTAATGACGAGTAAGAAATTGAATGTAATAAGAATGATGAAATTGTCATGTGATCTAAGAAAATGTAATGGGGACTGGGAAAAAGAAAACTGAACCTTATGTTAAGAAGGAAGAAGAGAAGGAAGGAAGGAAGGAAGGAAGGAAGGAAGGAAGGAAAGGAGGGAGGGAGGGAGGGAGGGAGGGAGGGAGGGAGGGAGGGAGGGAGGGAGGGAGGGAGGGAGAAAGGGAGGGAGGGAGGAAGGGAAGGAGGGAGGGAGGAAGGGAAGGAGGAAGGAAGGAAGGGAGGGAGGAAGGAGGGAGGGAGGGAAGGAAGGAAGGAAGGAAGGAAGGAAGGAAGGAAGGAAGGAAGGAAGGAAGGAAGCATTCCTTCAACCCCTTTCTGGAACACCAGATTTCCAGGAGTGAACTGGGCCTGAGGAATTTATGGGAATGCCCTGAGACCCACCTGAGGGTGGTTCCAAAGGACAGGATGTACTCACTGCCTGTCTTTTGGCGCCTGAAGGCCATAGCACAGCGAAAGATGCTTTGATTGTTTGATCTTTTACCAATTATCTCTGTATCTCCTGTCTCACTGATAAGAAGGTATGTGGACCTACTCTTAGAGGATAAAAGAGAGACCCTCTCAGCACTCGGGGCTCCAAGTCTCTTTCTCTTCCGACTTGGGGTCCTCACTGCTGAGCTTCTAATAAACTCACTGTCCTTTCCTGAGCTCTCTCTCTCTCTCTCTCTCTCTCTCTCTCTCTCTCTCTCTCTCTCTCTCTCTCTGTTCACTCACGGCTTGCACCAGCACAAGAGCCACCATAGGAGACGGAACTCACAGAAGTGACCAAAATATACAGTATGTGGCTACATGTGGGAGACGTCGAAGAAAGGAAAAAGAGAATGGCGGAGTTTGGAGGAATCATTGCAGACAGGGACATCTAGAAAGCAGAATTTAGGGGCTGGAGCTATAGCCCAGCGGGAAGGGTGTTTACCTTGCACACGACTGACCCGGGTTCAATTCCCAGCATTTCATAGGGTTCCCTGAGCACTGCCAGGAGTAATTCCTGAGTGCAGAGCCAGGAGGCCAGGAGCATTACCAGGTGTGATGCAAAAAAAAAAAGAAAAGAAAAAAGAAAGAAAGAAATCAGAATTTGAGTCCAGAGGGCAATTTGAATAATACACACACGTGCAACACACATGTGCACACACACGCATGCGGGCTCTAAAGAAAGGGCTCAGGGAGACTCTTGGGCGAGTGGGTGTGCCTCTCCCCTTGACTGATGGCATCAGGTGTATGTGTGTGTCCAAACAGCGTGCTGTGCTTGGGGACATTTGTGGGCAGACGGGGCCATGCCTCCTGGCTCTGTGCTCTGGGGTGGCTCTTGGCGGTGCTTCAGGGAGGCTGTGGTGAGGATTGGGTACTGGGTGGCCGCAGGCAGGGCCAGCGCCTCGCTCTTATCCTCTCTCCCTAGCCACTATCCCGTCAATGATTAATTCTACCTTGCCAACTTTTTCTTTTCTGACGTTTGCTGAGACATGACGCTGGGGAAACGGACCATGGCTGGGGGGGGGAAGGCAGGGCTGAGAGAGTTTTGCTTCTTTCGCCTAGCTGGGGAGTCCGAGCTTGTTTTCCCGCGCGTGGGAAGGGAGCGAGGCACAGGAAGAGCATCTGTGGGCTGCTGAGCAGGCCCAGGAGGGGGGCACAGTGCCAGGCGGGTGGGCGGCAGGGGGAGGCTGCTGAGCGCGGCCTTCTGGATGCTTCAGCGAGCTGAGCAGCGCCTGCAGGAGGGCCTGGGGGAGCAGAGTGAGGACAGAGGGCCTGGCCGAGGGCACAGGGTGCAGTGGCCGCGTCGCCCCCTCTGGGTCTAGCCCAGGGGGACGTGGCGGGCAGGACAAGGATGGGCACCCCAGAGGGCCTGCCCTGCGTGCTTGTGAGGAGCTGGTGGGGAAGAGATTTCATCCCCGGCAGGTGATGGAGGAGGCAGAGAGGAGCACGCACACGCGGGAGGAGGGACCTGACCAGAGTTGCTGGTGGTGGAAGATTCTAGAAGGGTGGGAGAAAGGTGAGGCTGGGGAAAGGCGCTGTGAGCTGGGGCGTTGGTGGGGGCCCGTGTGGAAGCAGAATCGGAATCTGCCTGTGATGGGGCTGTGGTGAGTGAACCCCAGGGCACGGTATGGGAGAGGGGACCCCCGGACATGGGGGGGTGTCCCCAAGAAGGCAGGCCTACTGCAGGGCACTGCTTGTCTGCCCTGGACTACCAGGTAGCCCCCTGGATGGTTTCCAGAGGGTAGGGGGAGGGGCTGGGAGCAGAGGGGTCTTTGGAGGGGGGTATTCAAGGCCTGGAACTTAGGTGGGTACCAGGAATCTTGTATAGAGCTACAGGGATGAAGCACAGCAAATATTGTTCCTTTGGGGGACACGCCTGGCAGTGCTCAGGGCTGACTCCCGAGTTTGTCTTAGAAATGATTATTATTTTTTTTATTTTTATTAGTGAAACACTATGAGGTACATTTGTAGACTTACAAATTTTTGTGCTTGGGTTTCAGTTATACAATGATCAAGTACCCATCCCTCCACCAGTGCCCATTCTCCACCACCACGGGTCCCAGTACCCCTCCCACCCCCCCACCCCCCCATCCCACCCTGTCTCTATGGCAGGGCATTCCCTTTTGTTTTCTCTCTCCTTTTGGGTGTTGTGGTTTGCAAGAGAGGCATTGAGTGGCAATCATGTTCGGACTATAGTCTACTCTCATCATGCATTTCCCAAGAAATTATTATTATTATTATTATTAATTTTTGCAGTTCATTTGAGTTGAGTTGCAATCAAGGACCATTTATTCAGGGCTGGAGCAATAGTACAGTGGGTAGGGTGTTTGCCTTGCAGACGGCCGACCCGGGTTCAAATCCCAGCCTCCCATATGATCCCCTCAGCACCTCCAGGAGTGATTCCTGAATGCAGAGCCAGGAGTAACCGCTGAGCATCGATGGGTGTGACCCAAAAAGCAAAAAATAAGTAAATAAATAAATAGGGACCATTTATTCATCATCGTGACTTTTTAAAAAGGCTGTTTGGGGGGGGCAGAGGTATAGAACAGTGGGGAGGGGTATTTGCCTAGAATGCAGTCAACCTAGGCTCTACTCTTGGTATCCCAGAGGGTTCCCTGAGCTGTACCAGGGGTAATTCCTGAGTGCAAAGCCAGAGCATTGACAGGTGTGATCCAAAAGGAAAAAGATACTAATAAATAAATAAATACTTTTTTTTTTTAAAAAAAGTCTTTAAATAAATAAATAGATAAATAAAAATAAATAAAAAGTCTCCCTCTTGGACTTGGATTTTTAATTCTTGGTTGTAAAACCCGGGGTGGTTATCCATTAGCGTTTCATACAAACTCCAAGACTCAGCACTCAGGGATCACTCTCAGCTTGGGGGGGTCCCTGTGTGGGCCCGGGATTGAACCCAGGTTGGCCATGTGCAATGGAAGTACCTTAGATACTGTAACTATCTTTCCAGTCCAAACAAATTTATTTTTGAAAAGACAATGAATTAAAATAAAATTTCATATATTTTAAATTTAACCAAAGCAAGCCAATCTCCCACTGGGGACAGTTCCTGCAGCTTCTCATTGCCCAGACAACCTGCCATCTCCAAGGACCACCTCCAAGGACCACTCTGGTTAGGGGCTGGTCTGAAGACACTCATTGTAAGGTCCCTAGGGACCCTGAGAAAAATTCCAGAGCTAAACCCTGCTAATTAGTAACTCTTCCTTTCCTGCCCCCTCCCTAGTAGAGCCTTAGCTGTGAGGCCCTTCCTTATTGGGATGTAAATTCTGAAACCATTTGTTGACTCTTCCCTGCTGGGATGTAAATTCGGAAACCATTTGTTGGCCCTTCCTTATCTGTTACCTCTGTTAGGAACTTTTCCCTTATCCGCCCTCCACCGGAATGCAGGAGCCATGAGCTGAGAATCAAAGGGTGATAACTAAATGTCCAGTTACCAGATGCCCACTAGCCACAATGCCTATGTACATAAATGCTGATCTCTGAATCTATAGGCTAAGGAGTGATGTACTTTTGAATGGATTGGTTAAGAAAGTATATGTTGTTACAAATCTATTGGCTATGAAATGCGCGGGCTTTGCTGTAACGGCCAGTGAAGGCCTATATAAGATCCCCTTTGAAGAAGTTTGGGGTCTTGCCTCACCTATCTGACCTGCGTGTCTATGTAGGTGGCTTGACCCTGGCTAGCCAGCCTTACTGAAAGAATCCATATTAGGGCATCAAATTTTTGTGTACTTCAGCTAACTTGCAACATTGCTTTCTGTAAAACTGCTTGGCTGCTTTGCACCTGGGGGAGAGGGGACTTGGAAAATGAACAGGGCATAACTTCTTTCTAAACCAAGTGCGACAGGATTCAGGTGTATTTACTGTTCCTGAAATGTATTGTCTCAGTAAAGCACCCTGCAGATTTGGGTAAAGGATAACTCAGGATGCTGGTGGTTGGGGGAAATTGCCCTTTCCTGGAGTGTATTGTCTCACTAAAGCACCCTGCAGACTTGGGTAACTCAAAATGTGGATGGTCAAGGGAGATTACCTAAAGCTTAATGATTCTGGCTATAACCTTGCTTGTGCTGACAATCGATGTACGTAAATGCTGATCTTTGAATCTATAGGCTAAGGAGTGAGGTACTTTTAAATGGATTGGTTAAGAAAGCATATGTTGTTACAAATCCATTGGCTATGAAATGTGCGGGCCTTGCTGTAACGGCCAGTGAAGGCCTACATAAGATCCCCTTTGAAGAAGCTCGGGGCTCTCTCAGCCACTGCCCACTTTGGGGTATGCTGTGGAGCCCCAGCATGCTGGTCTAAATAAACTCCGTTTTTACTCCTGCAGGAATTGTGTCTATCTGGTCTCTCCGCGCCTCCCAGGGCTAGGGAACTCCCGATCCCAACATTACAATAAACCTTGCTTGCTGTTTGCAGTCTCTGGAGTCTCTTTGTCGTTAAAGGGAGATCACAATCCGTCCTAACACTCATCCCCTCCCAGGGGCAGCCCTAAATACTCCCAAGAAGAGCTAGGGGTCCTTTCCCAGACAAATATTTTTATTTTTCCTGCCTGCCAGGTAAACTTAGGTGTCAGGCTTCACCCCCTATAAACACTGCATTCACCTTCTTGTTTGTATGGAAGAGGGCTTCCGCACTACTTCCTCCCATTAGAGGACTCATAAAGCAGCCAACACTTGCAGATGAGTAATAGTTATTCCAAGTAAAACCAAGGCATTCTTTACATTCCCAGCCAAGGAGGGCTTTGTCCTGCTCTAGGAGAGGAAATTTCCCAGACTTAACTTCTAACTCTGAGAGTCAGTGGCTGCAGGTGAGAGGTGAGATAATAACACAGTGGATCAGGGAGGGCTGGAAGTAGGGGATAGGGGAGCATGCAGGCTAGAATCCCAGGTACAGTAGACCCTGAGCAGCACTAGGAAAGACCCCCAAAGCTGGGAGTAGCTCCTGAGCAATATTGATGTGCCCCCCCAACAAACAAACAACAACAAAATACAATGACATAGAGAAGAGTTACCAAGGCTACCTTAACCCTGACGGCTGCTGAAGGTGGACCAGATGCCTCAGAGATCTAAGACGGTGGCAGGCTTGAGAGAGGAAGGCTCACTCGGAGGTACACAGTGGTGATGTCGGTGGGCCCCCCGGGTGACTTATGTGAAGTGGGGAGGAGAAAGACGGTCAATTTCTCCCCACCCACCTCTGCCACCCGGGACCCAGGGTTACTGGGTTCTTGTCTCACCTCGCAGAAAGGAATTTCAGGAATAGACAAGCAGTGAAGTAAATAGATTTTATTTGGAGGATTTTTGGAGAGGGAGAGAAAGGGATAAGCAGATAAGCTGGGGAATGGAGAGTAAGAGAGAGAATAACGCGTCCAGAGAGAACGCAGGCTTCTCCGAGGGTGGAGAGAGCCCCTACACACATCCTAGCATTAGACACAAAAGCATGAAAGTACAAATCTCAGGAGGGGAGATGCGGGCGACACATGTGCTCGGCCACGTGGGCACAAGCAGCACATGGGCTCAGGCAGCATATGAGCGCCCTTCCTTTGTTCAAGGTGGCCTTTATAGGGTTTCTCCAACCTGCCCCCACGTGGGGCTTCTTCCCAGGTAAAAGTCCGTTGCTAAGGAGGTTACCACGAAGGTTGGGAGTAAAGGGGAGTTCAAAAAGAGGAATTTCATGGGGAGGAGGCCTATATCCTCAGGGTCTGCGGATGGTCTTGGATGGTCTTATCAGGCCTTTGTTTTCTGTATTCGCAAGGTGGTTCATTCCTAGAATTATTCTTCCATGAAACTTTGTTTCATTGCAAAGGGCCTTTCCCTATCTACCTGCCTACATCAGTGAGATACGAGGGGCAGAAAGGCGGACATGAAGCGGGCAGGCCCAGGAGAGTGAAGTCTGATAAGCTCTGAGCAAGATCCTCAGACCTGCGGTAACGGGATGGCAGAGATCAGTGGCTAAGTTGGGCAAATTGCTCTTTTGAGAGTATCCGGGCAGTGGTGATTTGTTGGAAAGCCCTGTAAATTAATAATGATTTATTTAAAAATCACAAAACATGGGGCTGGAGTGATGGCACAGCGGGTAGGGCATTTGCCTTGCACGCGGTCAACCCAGGTTCGAGTCCCAGCATCCCATAGGGTACCCTGAGCACTGCCAGGAGTAATTCCTGAGTGCAGAACCAGGAGTAACCCCTGAGCATCACCGGGTGTGACCCAAAAAGCAAAAAAAAAAAGAAAAAAGAATCACAAAACAATTATAATAAAATAGAAAGAAATTGAAGGCCACCATGGGTAGGTCATATTTATGGAACATTTACTAATGTGTTAAGCATGACTTTAAGGAGAGTATTGACTTTCCATTCTTGAGAGAACCATGGGTTTTGCTCTCTTTTTTCTTGTAGGGTTACACGATGCTCAGGGATGGGACCCAGAGTCTCACATGCAAGGCGTGCCCTGTATCTGAAATGGAACCTCAGCCCCTACTGGGCATTATCTGTTATTTGGTTTTTATTGTTTACTCAGGGATCACTCCTATGTGTGTGGGCTGGCCACGTTCAAGGCAAATGCCTTACCCCCTCTGTCAACTCTTCAACCCTTGCACTGGGCTTTTCCAGGCCTGTTTAGAGGTGAGGAAGACAAAGCTAAGACAGGTTCAATTGCTCAAACGTCCCAGAGATCTGAACCAGCTGAGAGATGAGGGTTGGAAATGAAGTCTTCCGCTGAAGACACATTGGAGAACAAATACAAAGAAAAAATTACGAAAATTATAATTGAGGAAACTGGCATAGTGGGAATGACAGGTAGCATTTAAAGTTGATTATAGCTTGAGTTACGATCCCAGTAGTGCTGCGGAGGAGAGTAAATGCAAGAGAATTTACCGACCTTGTAGTATATGGTAGGTTTATGAAATAGGGAAGGTAATATATGTGCATTTGCTGAAAAAAAAATTCTCCGAACTAATGTGTCGATTGTAATGAGATGAACATCTGCCGGGCTGTGGATGTCCTGGGGTGGTCAGCAGGGAGGAAGCTGCTGGAAACCCTCAGAGCTGAGCACTGCACCTCCAAGAGGTGGCCCCGAGAGTGTCCAAGATAGAAATCAATATGTTGACGATGGCGATGACATGGGGGTCAGCTTGTCAAACCTGGAGTCTCCTCCTCTCACGAGCCAGCGGAACGCACTCATTTCCCGTCTTCTGTGCTTTGCCCCTATTGGTCAAGTAATTGATTCCTACATGGAGGCAGCTCTTGGCCACCAAACGCTCTTCCTGAGAGTTGCGTTCTTTTGAGACGGAGAATCAGAACCTGGGTGTAGGAGGCCATTTCCAGTGAGTTAGATGGGAGGATGTGAGTTCAAACTGTGGGTTCTCAACGTGTGTGTTTGGTGGCCAAGAGCTGCCTCCCCTTCCTCGTTGGCCAAAGGCGATGGACGATTGAAGGAGGGAACAGGGGCCGTGAGCCTGGTTGGTAATCAGTCACCGTTTATTCCAGTCTCACAGCGTTAGTGAGAGAAAAATCATGAAGGACTGTGGGTAGTGATGTCAAGCCCTTCCTTCAGGGGAAGCTCTTCTAGGGAAGAATCTCATCCTGCTAGGAGATCCACCCAAGGGTGGAATTCCATCTAAGATTTCTCCTTAGAGAGAGAGAGAACAAAAGGGAACGCCCTGCCACAGAGGCAGGGGGGCATGGGGGGGGGGTGGGGAGTGGGAGAGATACTGGGATCCGTGGTGGTGGAAAATGGGCACTGGTGGAGGGATGGGTGTTTGATCATTGTATAATCAAAATCCAAGCACAAAAATTTGTAAGTCTACAACTGTACCTCATGGTGTTTCACTAATAAAAATTTAAAGAAAGAAAAAGATTTTTCCTTAGTCCAAATCGATTTAAACAGTCATTTTAAATTTATTTAATAATATTTCTAGTCATTTTATATGGACACAGCAAGAAATACGTTGTTTTAAGTCTGGCTCTTCCTGGGGTCATCTCATTGTACATCCCAGACCTCAGTCCTCAGTCCAGGTTAGACTTTCCTAACCTCAGTAGGGTCCTCATTCAGTTACTTCTTTCTGGGTCATGACAGAGTTTGTCCCATGATTTAAGTTATTACATGTTTGCCTGTCCCTTTTTGATGCCTGGATAACTTACGACTTGCCTGGATCCATCTAAGTCCCTCATCAGGACCCTTCTTTTTGGGTGTTAGGAACTAAGGGCTTCTGAGACTTAAGTTGAATAAACATGACAGACACCCAGGGGTAAGTATTATTCGGAGTCAATTAACTCCCAAGTTCTAAAAGCATAGCATGAACTGTCTTCCTGTGCCTATACAAATAGGACATTGCTCTAAAGTAAACAACACAAAGTGCATAAAGGAAAGAGAAAAGCAATATTTCACTTATATCTACAAAATCCAGAGCCTGAAAAGAATTGACGTACAGGCTACAGGGTCTGATTTGGGAATATATGTGATTAACAGATAGGGGAAGCAGAGCACAAAGGAGAGGTTAAAGATAAACAGAGGGATGTGAGTGCCTCAGGAGCACTGTGATGGATGTTGCTTAATAAACCTAAGCTCCCTGAGGCTTAGGCTCCTGAAGGTCCCTGAGGCAGGGAAGGAAGAACAAACCAAAGTTATCCTCCATCTCCCCCCTTTACTGTTGTTTTTTATTTTTTTTGCCAGATGTTAAAGAAACTTTGGTACATCTACACAATGGAGTACTATGTAGCTGCTAGAAAAGTCATGAAATTTACATACAAATGGTACTACATGGAAAGTATCATGCTAAGCAAAATGAGTCAGAAAGAGAGGGATAGACATAGAAAGATTGCATTCATCTGGGGAACGTAAAGTAACAAAATAGGAGACTAACACCCAAGAATAGCTGAGATTAGTACCAGGAGGTTTACTCCATGGCTTGGAGGTCAGCCACACATGCCAGGGGAAAAGGCAGCTCAGGAAGAGAAGGGAGCACCAAATAAAGGGCGTTGGGAGGATCCTCCCAGGATGGGAGAAGCATGCTGAAAGTAGACGATAGATCAAACATGATTGCCACTCAATGCCTCTCTTGCAGACCACAACACCCAAAAGGAGAGAGAGAACAAAAGGGAGTGTCCTGCCACAGAGGCAGGGTGGGATGGGGGAGATGGGGGCTGGGAGAGATACTGGGATCCGTGGTGGTGGGAAATGGGCACTGGTGGAGGGATGGGTATTTGATCATTGTATAACTGAAACCCAACCACAAAAATTTGTAAGTCTACCATTGTACTTCATGGTGTTTCACTAATATTTGTTCTAAAATGTAAAAAAGAAAAAAAAAAGAAATTTCAACCTGTCCCTGAACCCAGAAAGAACAGTGCTTATAATAAAATGCCCTACTGTTTCGCATGTCACAGTTGAATGCTGCCTGCATTGTCCGGAGGTGGTGAGAGTCATCTTGCCACGTTTTGATGAAGTCATGCATCTGGATAGAGGTTTAAAGAGCTGTGCCTAAAAATAAATAAATAAATAAATAAATAAATATAAAGAGCCGTGCCTGCAACAGCAGTGGTAGTGGTCCCAGGAGAGTTGCAATCAGGGGTCCACCAAATCGTTAGGAAGCAGTCATGTCACGACTTCTGTCACAGTCCTTCAGTAGGGGAACACTTCATTGTCTGGTCAGGTTCACTGGCAGTCATATATGTGATGAGGCCTTTAGTAAAATTGTACTGCGGGAAGAACTTAGCACTGAGAGGGAAGAATTGAGACAGGTTAAATAAAGGACAATCACGACCAAAAATCCCTTTTTTTGGATGGGGTCAAAAGAGAGAAAGAGTGCCTGCAGTAAACACATCAGGATGTTTACACATGCTTTCAGGGGGAAAGAGGAGCTATGACTGATGTTATAAGTAAAATTGAGCTGCTTAGAACCACACACGCATGCACCCATCCCAATAGTGGCCAGAACTGAAGACTGTAGCCACTTCCCATAGGTCAGTATGTTCAAGATAAAGCGTTCCATTACACATCACCCGTGAGTGAGGGGGTGTCGTATCCCCCACTGTGCCATTCCAACAGGTTGCGGGTCTGGATATGAAAGCTGAGTGAAAAGCCGAAAAGAGACGTGAACACGCCAATTGGCTGCAGGGAGAAAATGACATTCAACATAATCAGGATGATCAACACAGCCAGGAACAAACTTACCTCTAGGCCCCCAGTCAACTAACTCCTAACCATCACAATGAGATCATTTGCCTAGAGGGAACCGGCATTCTGCGCACTCCTTAGGAGAATATTTCCAATCTTCCACAGAGATGGAGTCACAAAGTGGAACGGAAGGTTGACCCAGAGAGGTTCAGTTAGTGGGTGTCACATCAATGGAACGGAGACACATAAGAGATAACACATTTTGTAAGTGATCAGAGGTGGCATATATTGGGGGCTTGGTATAAACCCACGTCTGAGGGCAAAGAGATAGACAAGGAGGCTCTCCAATACAAACGGGCATTCTAGAGAGAAATGAAAAGATGTTCCTATTAAAAGATGTTCCTTGGGCCGGAATGATAGTACAGCGGGTTGGGAGTTTGCCTGGCACGCAGCCCATCCAGGTTCAATCCCTGGCATCCCATATGATCCCCAAGCACTGCCAGGAGTAATTCCTGAGTGCATAGCCAGGAGTAACCCCTGAGTATCACTCGGTATGACCCAAAAAGCAGAAAAATAAATAAATAAAAGATGTTCCTTCCCAGGCATACCAGATGTGAGTTCAAATTGTGGGTGCACAATGTGTGCGTTTGGTGTCCAAGAGCTGCCTCTCCTTCCCAGCTGGCCGACGGCGATGGACGATTGAAGGAGGGAACAGGGGCCGTGAGCCTGGTTGGTAATCAGTCACCGTTTATTCCAGTCTCACAGCGTTAGTGAGAGAAAAATCATGAAGGACTGTGGGTAGAGATACACACAGTTGTGGTTGCACAATGAACAGATGTCAAGCCCTTCCTTCAGGGGAAGCTCTTCTAGGGAAGAATCTCATCCTGCTAGGAGATCCACGCAAGGGTGAAATTCCATCTGAGAGCATATTTCTCCTTTCCTTACTCCAAATCCATTTAAACAGTCATCTTAAATTTACTTAATAATATTTCTAGTCATTTCATACGGACACAGTAAGAGATACATTACACTTAAAGGTTGGCTCTTCCTGGGGACATCTCCCTATACATCCCAGACCTCCAGTCCTCAGGCCAGGTTAGTTTTTCCTAACCCCAGTAGGGTCCTTATTCAGTTACTTCTTTTTGGCAGAGTTTGTCTCATGACATCTTATCAGGACATCTTTTTATGACATCTTATTATCTCTTTCTTACTATGGATAACGTGGCAGGCTACTGAATGTCACCTGCCCACACAGCAGAGTCTGGCAAACTCCCCGTGGCGTACCAAATATGCCAAATACCAGTAACAATGATGGGTCTCATTCTCCTAAAGAGCCTTGAATATAATCCCAGGGCTAGGATGAAAGAGACGTTACTGGGCCTGCTCGAGGCAATCGACGAATAACAGGATGATGAATGAATGAATGAATGTCTCATGACCATGCTTTTAACTTATACATCTTATGGTGCTTGGCGTGTCCCTTTTTGATGCCTGGGTAACTTACGATGTGCCCTGGGTCCATCTAAGTATCTTATCAAGACCCTCCTTTTGGGGTGTTAGGAACTAAGGGTAACTGAGGCTTAAGTCGAGTTAAAAAAAAAGATGCCCAGGAGTAAATATTATTCATAGTCAATTAACTCCCAAGTTCCAAAAGCAGAGAGTGAACTGTCTTCCTGTGTCTGTAAAAAAAAAAAAAAAAAAAAAGGACATTGCTCTAAAGTAAACCAAACAAAGGGCATAAAGGAAAGAGAAAAGCAACATTTCACTCGCATATGCAAACCCAGTGTCCTCAGAAGAACCTGATTTTACAAGTCACAGAGTCTGATTTGGGAATATAAATGATTAACTGATTAATGGACACTACCTCCACTACCCAGACGTCGCCACACTCCAGGACACTTTCCGGACCCGCGCGGCCGCTTTGTGTCTATGACACATCATAAGACACTAAATACCCATCTTCCAAAATTGTCGTACAATATTTGATAGGGTTCAAATATAGTAACACCTACAAGGGTGATTAGAGGTTGCCCCAAAAGCCTCTATCCCTCTCGGAAAGACTGGCAAGCTACCGAGAGTATCCCGCCCGCACGGAAGAGCCTGGCAAGCTATCCGCTGTGTATTCGATATGCCAAAACCAGTAACTACAACTGGTCTCATTCACCTGACCCTGAAGGCTTCACCGACATGGCAGCACTGAGAAGGATGAGAAAGGAGAGGCCGACAAAATCTCAAGGCCGACCTAGGCTGCCACAACGAAGGAAGACAAAAATGATCGTCTGTACTTTCAATGCACGTACACTAGCATCAGATACATCCATCAAGGACCTGATGATACAAGCGCGAATGATCAAGTACGACATCATTGGTCTGACCGAGACAAGAAGGCACGAATCTCACCATGCCGTTTTCGACACTGGAGAAGAATTGTTCCTCGGAACATGCGATAAAAGAGGTGTTGGAGGCGTCGGTGTCCTTGTCAACACAAACTTGGCCAAGAGCATTGATTCATTCAAATGCCTAACAACCGGAATCGGACGTTTACATTTGAATAGATGTGGCTCACTGCCTGCAGTTTCTATCTTCGTTGTCTACGCACCAACATCTCATTATGATGAAAGAGAAATCGAGAAGTTCTACATGGAGCTAGAGAAGTTCTATAAAGAAGACCACACCTTCTACAAGATCATCGTGGGTGATTTTAATGCCAAGATAGGACCGAGAAGATCAGCTGAAGAACTTCACATCGGGACCCATGGCCTAGAATGGAATGAACAGGGTGAGAGACTGTCTGAGTTCATCATGTCGACCAAGACCATCCATGGTAACTCACAGTTCCAGAAGGCAGAATCTAAACGTTGGACATGGGAGTCTCCCGGTGGACGATTCCACAATGAAATAGACCACATCATATTCAATCGACGGTTTTGCCTGACCGATGTTGCTGTTGTCCCAAAATTTCGAACGGGATTGGACCACCATCTCCTTTGTGCAAAATTCTACTTCACAGAGTGGGGAGAAAGGGCTGCAAAGTTCAAAAAGAGAACTCCCAGAACGACCACCAACTGGGAACTCTTTGGTACTATTGCGGCAACATGGGAAGACGCCATTGTTGACAACATTGACGAGGAATACGATCAACTGGTTCAGCACCTCCATGAATGTGCGAGGAACACCAAGAGAGAGATAGCCACAAAAAATCGCCCATCTTCGAAAACTCTTGAGCTAATTCACCAGCGTGGTTTGGCGCATGCCTCAGGCAACCGCAAGCTAACGTCCGAGCTCGCAAAGCAGTGCAGAGATGCGATCAAGGAAGACCTCAAAGAGAGAAGAGCAGAAGTACTGGTAGATGCGGCAGAAGCCGGGAAAAGTATTCGTTACGCCCGCCTGTCCTTCGCCAACTACAAGACCAAGATGACTGCCCTCCGACGTCCTGATGGATCCATCACATCCTCCAGAACGGCAATGGAGAAGATTATCCATGACTTCTACTCAAATCTCTTCGATAGCCATGTCCACTTGCCGACATACCAAATTCCACAGGATGGATATGTCGTTCCCAACATTCTCCCTTCCGAAATCTGACATGCCATTTCATCGGTAAAGAAACAAACAGCACCCGGCCCAGACAAGGTCAGACCTGAATACCTGAAGAACCTGCCGTCAGTACTCATCAATACACTGGCTCGGCTCTTCACTCACTACCTGTCTGAATGCAAGGTTCTGTCCCAATGGAAAACCAGCAGGACCGTACTACTGTTCAAGGAGACATCCATGACATTGGCAACTATTGCCCGATCTGCCTATTGTCTGTCATCTACAAGTTGTTCACTCGAGTCATCCTAAATAGGATTGACAGAACACTAGATGAAGGACAACCATGCGAGCAAGCCGGGTTCCGCAAAGGATTCAGCACCATCGACCATATCCACACAATAACCAAACTCATTGAGGTTTCTCGGGAGTTCAAGATGCCGCTCTGTTTAACTTTCATTGATTTAAAGAAGGCCTTTGATTCTGTTGAGACGGAAGCGGTCATTGAAGCCCTAGCCAATCAGGGCATTCAAGCCCAATATATCAGGATCCTCCGTGAGCTGTATTGCGGATTCACTACCAGGATCTCACCATCCTACAAAGAAGTGATCGTTGATGTCAAGAGAGGGGTGCGGCAGGGTGATACCATTTCACCAAAACTCTTCAGTGCCACCCTCGAGAACGTCATGCGACGACTGGAATGGGAAGGAATGGGAGTGAACATAGATGGTCGGCAATTACACCACCTCTGCTTTGCTGATGACATTGTTTTAATAACACCAAACATCAGCCAAGCGGCACAAATGCTGGCCGACTTTGACCATGAATGTGGAAAGGTAGGACTACAGCTGAATCTTACGAAGACAATGTTTATGAGAAACAGCCTCGTTCCTGACGCCCCATTCTCTCTCAACGGAACGACCATCTCCGAATGCAACAGCTATGTGTACCTAGGTCGAGAGGTCAACATGACAAATGACCTGGCACCCGAGCTGTGCAGGAGGAAGAGAGCGGCTTGGAATGCCTTCAAGAACGTCGAAGAAATAGCTAAGAGGATGAAGAACCTCCGGCTCCGGGCACATCTCTTTGATTCCACTGTTCTTCCTGCATTAACATATGCCTCAGAGACCTGGGCCCTACGCAAACAAGATGAGAACGCTATTCAGGTCTCCCAAAGAAGAACAGAAAGAGCTATGCTTGGAATATCACGTTCCACTCAAATGAGAGAAAAAATCCGGAGTTCCAACATCCATCGACGATCAAGAATCAGGGACACTGTCTCATTTGTCAAGGTGTCGAAAATCAGATGGGCTGGTCACGTAATGAGATTTAAAGACGACCGCTGGACTAGAGCTGTTACTGACTGGATTCTACGGGATGTCAAAAGACCGCATGGCCGCCCACCTACCAGATGGTCAGACTTCTTTGTCAAGATCATGAACGATCGGTTTGAGGCTCTTCATGTTCCCAGAGCGAACAGATGCCATTGGGCTACACTAGCACGTGATAGGGACAAATGGAGGCGTTACTGGTGCCCGCCCGAGCAAATCAACGACTAACGGGAAGTTAAGTGATTAATTTAAGTGATTAACTGATAGGGGAAGCACAAAGGAGAGGTTAAAAATAAACACAGAAGAATGGGAGTGCCTCAGGAGCACCGGTTGGGTGTTACTCAATAAACCTAAGCTCTGTGGTTTGGAGAAAGGACAAACCAATGTTATCCAACAGGTAGAGGCAAGGAGCAGTTACCAGCAGGAATAACTGTACCCCAGGGAGAGGGGTGCTTAGAGACTTAATCAGGGCAGAGACCTCTCAGAGCAAAGGTGGGATGCTCTTGACTTGTGCAGAGAGAATGAAGGGGTTTGATGGTCCTCACCATGGGAGGTTCTCCTCAATCTTTCTTGCTTTCAATGTCGGTGATGACAACATGAACTGCTATTAACGCTGTGGTGCCAGAGAACAAGGAGGTACTGAGGCGTCAGCGCAGAGGACAATGGTGGGACATGCATGAGTGAGAGGGAAGACCATGTGCTTGGCCTTGGGGGGTTGGGTTATTGTTTTGCTTTGTTTTGGGTCACACCCAGTGGTGCTCCGGGAAAAGAACGTGTGCTTGGATTTGGACTCTTGGCTTGGAAATAGATATCCCAAGGAACAGGGCATGAAGAGGGGAGGTTCAAGATCAACCAGAAGGTCAAATACACTCTCTTGTCAACTGGAGCAGGTGTAAGCAGAAAGAGCTGGGATCTTCATGGGCGCAAAGAAACCTTCCAGAGTCCAGGGCTCTGGGAGGGAAGTTTCTAGAAAGAGAGGTCCCATGGCTGAGTCAGGCGTCTCTGAAAATCAGAGACTCTCAGCAGAGAAACACCAAACGTCCTTGCAAAGGGTTCAGGCATGGCTCAGGTGACGGAGCCTAAGTGTGCACAAGACCCCAACTTCCACCCCTGGCCCCCCAATGTTCTTCCTCCCCCAATACCCATGGGATCCCTTTCTTGGTCAGGATGGGGATGTGCTTGCAATATTTTCATCTTTCTGAAGTTGTACATTCTTTGTGCATTCACCTGCCCTTGCTCCACACAGAAGATAAATCTCCGGATTCATCTTTTCTCTGTGGTGACGGGCATTGAGGGACTGGATGAGAGTGGCATCCCATGCCAGGCAAGTGGCTACTGTCTCCCTGCTCACCTGACATGCCACCAAACGCTTCCTCTTCTGATCATTAGGCCTTGGGGGGAAAAAAGTCCGTCTGAGTTTCCAAGACATTTTGTGAAAGGTCGGACCAGAACTGGGAAGATCTCTCAGTGACTGTGGGCTGGCAACACCGTGTGGCTGGCCTCTAGCATTCAACTGTCTGCTTAGCTGATTTTAGCTGCTCTGTTGGTTGTTTGGGGTGGTCACATCTCTTGGTGCTCAGGGCCACTCCCTGGCTCTGTGCTCAGGGCCTGCTCCCTCCAGGGTTGGGGAGGGGTACATGCAGTGTGAAGTACTGGAGACTGTACAGGGACCTCCCACATACAAGGCTTGAGTTCAGCCCACAGGACTGTCTCTCTGGCCCTGCGGTTGGCTGTTGTTATTTTTTTTTCCTTTGGGGGTCATACTCAGCATTGCACAGGAGTTACTCCTGGCTCATGCACTCAGGAATTACTCCTGGCGGTGCTCGGGGGACCATATGGGATGCCGGGAATCGAACCTGGGTTGATCGCGTGCAAGGCAAACACCCTACCGGCTGTGCTAACGCTCCAGCCCCTGGTTGGCTGGTTTTTGCTGGGAATGTCTCCTACCCCTCTGAGCGCTGCTTGGAAGTCACCAACCATTGCCATTGCTTTTCTGCCACCCGTGCTGCCCCTTTGATTTTTCCCATCTTAAATCGCCGCTCCGTCTCCTCTTAGAGGTTGCTACACGTTAGGCTTGAGTCCCTTTGCTCTTTGACAAGCAGAGCGAAGAATCATACCGAGAAGAAAGTAGGCAATGTGAAACTGCTGCTCCCTCCCACCTCCTGGGCCCTTCTACGGCACATTCGCCTGACAAGACAACGATGACTGAGAACCTTAGCGATGGTGAGTGTGGGGGTTATTGTCACCTCCACCCCGACAGGAATTCCCCAGCTGACACACTTCTCTGTGTAGGCCCCACCCCTGACACACCGACTGTCCAATCTGGAATTCCCCAGCCTGCTCGAGAGCGAGTCTGATTGTATGTGGGGGTTAAGATCTAGGCTCCAAAGAAATCCACAGAGCTCAAACAGGCTCGGAAACGCTCTTAAATTTCCCATAGAGTATGATTTTTAGGAGCATTGAAATTGAGGGTTTGTGTGTATGTGTGTGTGTGGTGCAAGCATTATGGAAAATGTGGGAAAAGAAATGTTGTGTTTTTTCATTTGGGGAACTAGAGACAGAAGAGTAACACCTTTTTCTTTTCTGAGGCTGGAGAGTGAAGTTTTGAAGACGTCTCTCTGCTCCGAGGGAAGACAGCATTGCCTTCGGTGGAGTCTCTTACCCACGTGTCAGGAACACAGCCAACGCCCGCGTTCCCTTCCCTGGAGGAGATGTTCTAAGACTATGCATGCAGTTGCGGCACCTGTCACACAGGATGAAGAGGCATCACCCAGGGCTGATGTGCTGCAGGGCTGTCTGCCTGCTGACCTCAGTGTCTCTGGGTGTGTCGGCAGTTAGAGGCTGGGCAGTCTCGAGAGTGTGTCTTTGGGGACTTTAGATCATGGCTTTCTTCAACAAAGGTCACGGTCTTGGGGTAAAGGTGCGAACTGCCTTGAGTTTGCAGAAACCAACTGCCTGTAACCCCCTGAGCCTCTCTGATGTCCTCTCACCTGGAAGGGGACTTGTTGGGGCCTCGGAGGGCAGGCTTGAGAGTTCACAGGAAACCAAGGGGGAGAATTGCGAAGAGCAGACCCAGCCAGATTGTTCTGGAACATCTGTGGATGGCAACCCCCCAGTTTTTCACTCCTTTAAGTTCAGTTTTCATTCATGGTTGGGTCTGTATGTCACGTCCTCTCCTCCATGGGTAATGTGGAAAGAGCACTTCTCGGGGAGAGGGGGATGGGTGCATAGAGGTGCAAAGGAGGCCACAGAATCGACTCAGTTTACTCATGTTGGCCATCCCATCTCTCTCTTCTGCAGGATTTCTTTTCCATAAACTCTACCCATGGCTACTTAGTTAATTTTGTTTTTTTTAAATGTTTTTTTATTGGAGCACTGTGAGATACAGTTACAGTTTTACAAACTTTCATGATTATATTTCAGTCATACAATGATCAAGTACCCATCCCTCCACCAGTGCCCATTCTCCACCACCAATGTGCCCAGTATCTATCCCACCCCCCAAGCCCTCCACAACACCCTAGCCCCTATCCTCTGTGGCAGGCACACCCCTTTTTCTCTCTCTCTCCTTTTGGGTGTTATGGTTTGCAATAGGGGTACTAAGCGGCCATCATGTTCAGGGTTTTTGGGGGGTGGGGTGAGTGGGTTTGGGCCATAGGCCATAGTGGTTGGGGTCACTCCTGGCACTGTTTGGGGACCATAGACGGTGCTGAAGGTGAAATCATGAGCAGATGCCTACAAGAGCCTCCAGTACTATCTCGCCAGCTCCTGCCTACCTCAGTTTTAAAAAACATCTTTCCTGAGGATGAATGCATACAGCTCGCACCACTCCCATGGAAGAAGGATTAGATGGGTGGTTTTCAGTGAATTCGCAGAGGAGAGGAAGTGCCATACGGACCCAACTGTGAACAAAAACTGAACTGAAAGGAGTGAAAAATTGGGGGTTTGCCATCCAACATCTGTGGATGTTCCAGAACAATCTGACTGGGTCTGCCCTTTGCAATTCTCCCCCTTGGTTCCCTGTGAACTCTCAAGACCGCCCTCTGAGACCCCAACAAGTCCCCTTCCAGATGAGAGGATATCAGAGATGCTCAGGGGGTGAAAGGCCGTTGGTTTCTGCAGACTCAAGGCAGTTCGCAACTTCATTGCTACTTATATTATTATTATTATTATTATTATCATCATTATTATTATCATTATTTTATTTTTAGTGCTAGGGATCAAACCCAGGATTTCTTCCACGTACAGCACAATTTCAGCACTTTCTAATTAAGTCCCCAAGGGAGCCACGTGCTGTTAGCAGCTACTCCCCATGTCCCTTGCCCTGGATTGGTGGCCGCTTCTACCTGTCCCCACAGTCCATTCTGGACACCTGAGATAAACAAAGTTGGGCAATGAAGGGTCACTCATTTGTTTGGGCCCACCCTCAGCGGTGCTCAGGGCTTACTCCTGGCTCTGTGCTCAGGGAGGCAGGCTTGGGGGACCCCATGGGGTGCTGGGCATTGATGCAGGTGGGCAAGGCAGAGGCTCCCCGCACTGTGCTCTGGCTCCCACGCAGGCAGCAATGCTGGTGACCGACTTCCACTCAGGGCCACCTTTCAGGTTCGCTCGTACTGTCCCCATGTTTTCTTCCTTGAGACATTTTCTAACTTTGTGGCAGACTGCTTTATTGAGGTCTGCATCACTCCAGCACTGCCCGTTGGCCACTGCTTACCGTATCACTTAATGTTTTTAAAGATTAAACCAGGCTATGGCAGGTAAAAAATTTATTTGTATGACAAATACTACCCCACTGGGGCTGGAGCAATAGCACAGCGGGGAGGGCGTTTACCTTGCATGCGGCAGACCCGGGTTCGATTCCCAGCATCCCATGTGGTCCCCTGAGCACCGCCAGGAGTAATTCCTGAGTGCATGAGCCAGGAATAATTCCTGTGCATCACTGGGTGTGACCCCAAAAGCAAAAACAAAAACAAAAGCAAAACAAATACTCCCCCACTCTGTGCATCTCCGACTTGCAGACAGGCTTCCTGCAGATGCTCAACAGAGAAGCCTAACGCACCCCTTTCTCAGCTAGAAGAATCAAGATTGAGCACATGAATCAGATCTAGGACTTTTGTTCTGAGGTCACACCCAGCAGTGCTCAGGGCTTACTCCTGGCTCTGTACTCAGGGATCACTCCTGGCAGACTCGGGGTACCACAGGGAGTGTCAGTAAATAGAACCCAGGTCAGCCATGTGCAAGGTAAGCACCCTATCTGCTGTGCTATCTATCACTCTGGTCGCAGAATTTTTTTTCCCTTTAGGCCAGGGGAACACCTGGTGTTGCTTGAGTGCCGCTTCCTGTTCATTTCCCAGGGGTCGCTCTGATGGTGCTCAGAGACCACGTGGTGCTGGGAATGAAACCCAGGGCCCCCACACGCAAGGCTGCCCTCCAGACCCACCCCAGAACTCAGACTCTGTGCTCTCTCCCTACCCCAGAATTCAGACTTCTGTCTTAAATAACCGATGTACTCAGAGTCCTCTCTTACAAGGCAGGCTGTCATCTAACCACGGGGCCCCTGGCCTTGGTCAGAAGCGCTTGCGGTGACTTACCACGGTAAAGCCAGTCAGATGGGCACCTTCCTCCGCTGTGTCCCCCGGCTCCTGGCCCAGAAGTCAGTAGCTGAACAAGAGGCACCTGAGAGACAGCAGGTTCATTCAGAGCAAAGGCTGGAATATGCCCCTGGCCGTGGCCACGGAGTGGTACACAACCAGCAAGCACTGAGAGCGCAGAGCGGTGAGATCCTGGTGATCTTCAGTTATTCTAGCTTGATGTCTCCTACCTGGGCGCGGGTTCGAGGTCATACTGCCTAAACTATGATAAACTTGTTTTACTGGGGAGGCCGTCCAGACCTCAGGGGTTTTGTTCAGGGGGACAGTGTTCCACAGGAGTGACCCTGTCTCCGGCACACAGTTCCCAGCCCCATCTCCTGCCCTGTGTCCCCTGTCCCATGTTTCTGCCCCCCACGTCACTGTCCTTGTCCTTCCTTCAGGCCTCCTCCCTCCTTTTGCCTCACTGGCTTCAGCATTCAGGCTATTCTTCATATTACGTCAGTACATTTTATGCTTCTCTCCTCCTGATTTTTCTGGTGTTAATTTGTTCATTTGGACCAGCATCACTGTTACTGTCATATCCTCCCTTTGTGGGCCCAGTAACATTGTGAGACTTGTTGTTACTGTGTTTGGCATAAAATGGATACATCACGGAGAGTTTGCCAGGCTTTGCCATGCAGGCGAGATACTCTCGGTAGCTTGCCGGGCTCTCCGAGAGGGGCAGAGGAATCGAACTCAGGTCGGCCGACGTGCAACGCAAATGCCCTACCCGCTGTGCTATCCCTCCAGTCCCTGGACCAGCATAGAAAAACTCATTTGGGGTGGATGGGAGTAGGGTTGAAATTTTTATTCCTCCTCTGCACCCGCAGTTCATTTTATTGAACAACATTTAAAGGCTTTACCTGTGATTTATTGGTGAGGGCATCACACCCAGAAATGCTCAGAGGACCATGTGGTATAGGGGGGTGAACCTGGGGTTCTCACGTACAGATGATGTGCTCTGCCTCTTTGACTCATTGCTCTGGACCCTGCGCCACATTTTATTTTCTTTTTTACTGGAAATATTTTATTTTATATTTTTTAATTAAAAACATTTTTTTAATGAATCACTGTGAGATAGCACAGCAGGTAAGGTGTTTGCCTTGCATGTGGCCAACATGGCCGACCTGGGTTCGATTCCTCCACCCCTCTTGGAGAGCCCGGCAAGCTACCGAGAGTATCTTGCCTGCACGGCAAAGCCTGGCAAGCTCCCTGTGATGTATTCAATATGCCAAACACAGTAACCACAAGTCTCAAAATGGAGACGTTACTGGGTCTGCTCAAGCAAATCAATAAACAACCGGAGGGCAATGACAGTGACAGTGAATTAAAAAAATTATTTTGATGAATCACTGTGAGATAGAGTTACAGATTTACAAACATTCATAATTACGTTTCCAATGATCAAGTACCCATCCCTCCACCAGTGCCCATTCTCCATCACCAATATTCCCAGTATCCCTCCCGCCACCCTACCCCCACCCCAGCCACATTTTATTTATGCTGTCATACATTGATGGACACTTTGCTGCCCGATTGAATGTTTATTTTCTGTTTCCCACACCAAAAGATGCTCCATGAGTATATGGGCATTTTTGTTTTATTTCCTGCTCTATTTCTAGCGTCTTAGCTAGCGCCTGGCATGTACCAAGAGTTCAGTAAATTTCCCAGGAGAGTGATTTAAGCGTCGGTTGACCTACCTGGCCAAGGGTTAAAAGTAACACCCTCCCCCCGACCAGGGTTGAGCATCCCAAGACCGGACCATGGCCATGGGACTAGAGCAAAGCAACTGTCCTCAACATCTCATGCTCTGAAGGAGCAAAGTCAGTGCCCAAATGAAAAATCAATTAGATTAAGAAAACTGACTCAAAGAAAGGGTAGGGACAGAGTGCTCAGCCGAGAAAGCCTGGGGCTGGTCCAGGAGCCAGCCAGGGCTTCCTGCCAAGACTTGGGCCGACATTTACCAGCCCTGAGTCAGCCCCTGGGGAGAGGGCTGGAGGGATTGAACCCAGTGAGCCTCTTCCGAGGGACAGGCAGGGGAGTTTCTGCACGGAGCAGAAACTGCACTAGCTGGCAGAGTTCAAGTCTGGCAGACGAGATGGGGTCCGAGCAGAGGCACCGGAACTGGGAGAAATCGGAGGTGGGTCCTGGGTCTGGAGAAGGGTGACAGAGAAGTGGGCAAACTGAAGTTTTATAATTTTCTGCTTTTGAAAATGCTTTCCAGGTTGGCTTTGGAGTGGGGACTCGGGGGCAAGTTCCTCTGGGTTAGTAGGAAGCGAGGTGGATGGGTGGCCAGGGATGGGGGACTGGGGGGGGGCACTCTTTGTTTGTTGTTTGGTTTGGTCTACACCCTGTGATGCTCAGAGGTGACTCCTGGCAGGGCTCACCGGACCCTATGAAATGCCAGGACCGAACCTGGACGGGTGGTGTGCAAGTCAGATGCCCTCCTCAGTGCACTGTCTACTATGCTCCAGTCCCGAGTGGGGGAACTTTGATCTGTCTCTTTCCCACACATACACCTGCAGGTGTATGTGCGCACACGCGCACACACACAGAGCAGTACGTAGCTGCATGCACACACACAAAGGGTTGCATGCACACATGTGCACATGTGCACACAGAGGGCTACTGTGAGCGCACACACGCGTGCACAGCTGCAAGGCACACACACCCACACACAGCCCCACAAGTGTACGACTGCACGCACAGACATGGACACACGCGCACAGCCACGCAAGCGCATGGCTGCAAGCACACACGGACACGGGCGCATATGGACACGCGCGCACACGCACACACATGAACACGCACACAGACGCACAGGTGCACGGTTGCACGCGCACACAGACTCGCCTATACGGACACGCGCGCACACGGAAACGCACACGCATGGACACGCGCACAAGACGCACAGGTGCTCGGTTGCACGCGCACACGGACACGCGCGCACACAGGCGCCCGGCCCACGCACGAGCGGCCTCGGGCGCGGGGCGGGCGCTGTGGGCGCGGGCCGGACTCCTCCTGCTGATGTCATCCGCCCCCCGCGCCAGTCCGCAGCCCCGCGCCCCACGTGCGGCCGCCCGCCCCGCTGCGCCCCACCATGAAGGTAACGGCTGGGGGGGTGGGGACCGGGGCGCGCAGGTGGGACCCCCGGGCCGCCCTCCCCGCCCCCGGCGCCGCGCGTTCTGGGTGGGTCGCCCCGCGCCGGGGCTGCCACTCGGGCCACTGGGCTCCGCCGGCCGGGGAAGGCGCCGCGGCCCGCTGCCCGCCTCAAGTTGGCAGCGGAACCTGGGAACCGGTCCCTGGCCAAGATGCGCGGGGTTGGGGGGCTCCGGGGGGCGCGGGGTGGGGGCGGGGAGGCCCCGACGCGGTCCCGGGGGGCGCCCGCGGGGTGCGCGCGAGCGGCGAGGTGAGGGGCCGGGGGGAGCCTGGGCGAGGAGTGGGAGGAGGAGGAGGATGGGGAAGATGGGGAGGAAGAGGAGGAGGATGAGCAGGAGGACTATCCAGGGTGTCTCAGACCCCGGGGAGCCCGGGAGCGGATTTTGCGGGAGAGATTGCAGCTCCCAGGAGGTCGCGGTCGTGAAAGCGCATCCGGGAGACCCTTTCTCCAACCCCCGGGCGCTGCCTGTAAGAGGAAGCAAATTCTTTCTTCTTTTGCGCCTTTCCCCACCACCAAACTTGCCACTTAAGCAGGAACTGAGTGCAAACACTGCGTTTTGTACCCAAAAAGAGGTCATGCAAATGGACCGGGATGGGGGGTGGGGTGGAGAGCAGGGGCGGGGGTGGGGGACCCAAAAAAACAAACCCCGCGCAGCCTCTTTCTTGCAGAATGAGTCTGCGTTGGGCTCCTCGCGCATGCTTGATTTCAGCCGGAAAGTCCGCGGCTGAGTGGCCGGCGGCGGACTGGGCAGGAGAGGCCACGCCGCCAGCCTGGGCTTCCAGGCACCCACGTGCAGTCGGAGTAGAGTCCCCAGCGCGTCCGGTGCTTGGCCTGGCCGGGAGCCCCTGCAGTTTCCCCTCCACCAGATAGATACTGCCGACAGGAAGCGGGAGGGCATCTTCAAATACTTTCATTTCTATTTTCTCACGTTTGACTCAGAGGAGGAACGAACACCTTGAAGCAGAGAAGTGCCAAGTGCCTTTAAGTTTCTTTCTCGTAGATTGGAAATCTCTGTGCCTTTGTATTGCTGTCTTTCATAAACGTTGTTAGCACGCCGCATGATGCCGTGAGACTGCCTCTGTCAGTTTTGGAGACAGCTCTGGTTGGGGAGTTTTTTGATTTCTCTTTTTGTTGGGGGCTGCTCTTTGCTCTGGAAACCCGCCTTTTGGGGCATCCAACCCCAGGCTGACTGCATGCAGCAAAGAGCTTTTACAAACCTTGCTCTTCCCCTAAAATAAAGAGTCCACACCTGGTGATGTTCAGGGTTCACGCCTTGCTTTGTGCTAAGGGATCACTTCTGGGTGATGGGGTGGGGGTGGGGACCCTATGGGTTGCCTGGGGTCCAAGTTGAGTTGCCTGCGTGGAAGGCAAGTGCCCTACCTACTGTCCTGTCTCTCTGGCCTCTGGGAGTTTTTATTTTAAGAGATCTGATGTGTACAGCCAACTGTATAAGAAAATGAGCAGTGTGTGTGTGTGTGTGTGTGTGTGTGTGTGTGTGTGTGTGTGTGTGTAGGGTGCTGCACACCCGGTCCTGCTCAGGGCTTACTCCTGGCTCTACGCTCGGGATTCACTCCTGGTGGTGCTCCTGGTGTGGGATGCCGGGGTTCGAACCTGGGTCCAGCACCTGCAAGGCAAGCAAATGCCTTTTCTGCAGTACTGTCTCTTCTGGGCTCCAGAAATGAGCCCGTTTTGGAGTTCATGTTTGTGTTCTTTGCTTGGACTATTGTGTGTGGACATGGTAATTGATGCTGTGATGCGCTGAGACTTAAAGCCAGAGGGAGGGTTCGGGGAGGGAGAGGGTGCTGGTGTGGGTGTGAGAGGTCAGACAGCAGCAGCCAGAGGTGGGGGGGGAGGGGGGTTGCCATCCAGACTCTGGTGGTTGCCCTGAGGTGAGGTTGAGAGAGGCCAGTTGAGCAAGTCTGGCCAACACCTGTATGCAAAAAGGAGAAAGGGAGGAATTTATCCCCCATCCCCCGCCCTCCTGTTCCACCCAGCGAGTGTCCCAGTGCAGTGGTGTGTGCCATGGACCCTGAGGTCAGTCCTGCGGGGGAAGCCTGGGGCTGGGCACATGTCCAGCCTGTGAGGGCTCTCTCCTGCCTTTGCTCTCGGCTCCTGATCTGAATAAACTGGGCTCCAGCCCTAGGAAGGAATGGGAACTGGAAGGGGGGAGGGGTGTCCTGGAGTGACGGGGAGGGACACTGGCACTTTCGGGCCGAGAGCATGTGGTGACGTTGTACCCCCAAACACACAGCTGCGTGAACCCCACCTTCGTAGCTTTTCTTTTAATTAAAAAAAGAGTAGAAAAGTTTGAAACTGGCCAGGGAGATAGTCCAGGGGCTAAAGTGTTTGCCTTCCAAGTGGCTGACCCCCGTGAGCCCCTGGCATTCGATACGGCCCCCAGCACCACTAGGAACAGCCTAAGCCCCCAATAATCAATCAATCAATCAATCAAAGTGTCATGAAGAAAAAGTTGGAAACAGTTTATTGTCACAGAGATTAGGGTTTGCTCCAACAGCTGCAAATGTTTTTTGTACTTTTAGGTTTTGTCTGGACTTTTCATTTTTTGGATTTTTTTTTGGGGGGGCACACCTGTCCATTCTCAGGACTCACTCTTGGCTCTATGCTTATGGATCACTCCTGGTGGGGTTTGGGTGACCAACTGGGATACTGGGGATCGAACCCGGGACGGCCACGTGCAAGGCACACACCTGACCCACTGTACTGTCCTCTGGACTTTGCTAAGCATCAGCTGCAGGCAGGAAGGAGGGACGGTTGGAAGCTTCTAGGCCCCCTGGAAGAAATGTCTAGAAACCTTCTCGAATGTCTGGCTTGGCTGTTGCCCAGGGGTCTCGGGGCGTCTCTGAATGGACTCTCCTTGTGCAGACCGAAGGAGGGAAGCGAGGTTTTCTCTTGGGTGTGGACCCCTTGTCTTCTGTGGGTACCTCCTTGGGGAACAGGCCAAGTGCAGCTTGTGCCCCGGGGAACTCATGATCCCATTTATCATGCGAGAGTGGCAATGTGGACATCCCCTCCCCTCTCGCCACCATCATCACCCCCTTCCCCTGCACCCCGTTATCTTAGACATCCTCGACCTTTTTCCTCTAGAACGCTCCCTTCTCTTGGAGACGCAGCGGCCTGGCTGCTTGGATCTCACAGAGCTGTGCGGTCAGCGGTGTTGCTGACTGACCAAATGCTCCCAACCCAACGTTCTCTGTGAGCAACAACTCTGCTGGCCACGGTGCTGGCCATTGGCTTGACAGTTCCAGTGCCCGTTCGGTTAAGGTCATGGATGGTGCCTTGGGAGAAATATTTTTTCTGGGTTGCAAATAGATTGGAAGCAAATCTCCTGCACATCTCCAGGTTGCAGACAGATTGGAAGCAAAAATGGATGGGAAAGAGTTTTGGGAAAGTTGACACCAAAATATGTCAAATGAACTAACATCTACAGAATTCATCCCCCAGCTCCCACTGTGTGTGCCAGGCTAGTTCTGTCCCGCCTTCAGAACCGGGCTGAACGGGAAATATCTCTTCACTGCCGGCGGAACTGACCGCAAATAGCAAATATTGAACAAAGTCATGTGTCTGGAAATGTGAAGTAATTCTAATATTGTTGCACATGTTTTCTTTTGTGATCACAAACAATGCTGTTTTTAAGCGATCTAATCAATGCACACACAGGCAAACAAGTCCAACAAAAGAGGCTGTGAGCGCCAGTGTTCATTGAGTACCAGAATCTGAAAGGGAAAAAACCAAACTCTTAGGTCATCTTAGGCATTTACTTCTGCCAAAGAAGGACTGTTGTTTTGAGTTTATTTTTTCTAGCTTTCCATTCGATTCCACTAACATCCTCCGAAAAATGAAGATTTAAAAATCTCTCGTGGGCAGTCCTGACTCTGCTTAGAAGTTTCTAGACCATTGGCGTATTTTCCTTTCCTTGGTGGCTTAAACCTACCAGTCATTCATGCCAAGACTCTGCCACAGAATTTGTGCTCTTTTGAGATGGTCACAAGCATCATGCATGCTTGCAGTGCCTCAGTACCTAGTCCAGTGGTAGAAGACCTGCCACATGTGGCTGAGGCCTGGGGTTAGATCCCTAGGACAGCAACAACAAATTTCTTTCTTTCTTTCTTTCTTTCTTTCTTTCTTTCTTTCTTTCTTTCTTTCTTTTTCTCTTTCTTTCTTTCTTTCTTTCTCACACCTGGCGGTGCTCAAGGTTATTCCTGGCTCTGCACTCAAGAATTACTCCTGGCAAAACTCCTGGTACTAATCTCCTCCCAGAATGGCAGAAGCATGCTGAAAGTAGATTATAGACCAAACATGATTGCCACTCAATGCCTCTTTTGCAAACCACAACACCCAGAAGGAGAGAAAGAACAGAGGGGAATGCCCTGCCACAGAGGCAGGGTGGGATGGGGGGATGGAGGGTGGGAGGGATACTGGGACCCATGATGGTGGAAAATGGGCACTGGTGGAGGGATGGGTACTTGATCATTGTATAACTGAAACCCAAGCACAAAAATTTGTAAGTCTACAACTGTACCTCATGGTGTTTCACTAATAAAAATTAAAAAAAAAAAGAATTATTCCTGGCGGTGGTCCGGGGACCCTCGGCACTGGTTTAATTACAAGTATCCTATGGGATGCTGGGAATCAAACCCAGGTCGCCCGCGTGCGAGGTAAACACCTTCCCCGCTGTGCTATCACTCCAGCCCCAACAACAAATTTCTAAAATAGCACCGTGCTCTGATGTAAGCAGGCATTTTCTCTTCTGAGTAAAAGGCTGGAGCAGATATTCTGTTGGTCACGGCAGGAATAGAGAATTTGTAGTCTCAGGCTGTCAGAGGTCATAGCCCCATTAGTAATGTCCTTACGTGGGCTTTGGGTCTTCTGGTCAATCAGTGACCTTCTTTCCCCCTGAACAATTCGAACATTATTTGTGGGACCCCGTCCACCTACCCATCGCTCCATGTTAGGGAACTGCAGGCATTGGAAAGCCCATGAGCTGAGCTAGGTGGTGTGTGCTGGATCGCGGGGTTCAATGCCATCCTCAGCACTAGTTTAATTACGAGTATCAGCATCTCCAGGTGACAGGATGTAGGAAGAAGAGTGTTTGTGTCAGTGTTGTTTGTCATACCAGAAGATTCACAATGACCCCCATAGGGCGTGAGTAAGGCCTTGTTCACCTGAGCCTCCTCGCTGTCTACCTCAGCCCGTCGTTTGGCTTCTGAAATACACAGTTGGTCTATTCAAAACCGAACTGAACAGAAGAAACATGTCTTGGAGTTAAATGGACTCTGGAGCCGTTATCAAGAAATCCTGGGCAGGGGCTGAAGAGATAGCACAGCGGGTAGGGCATTTGCCTTGCAGGCGGCTGACCCGGGTTCGATTCCCAGCATCCCATATGGTCCCCCGAGCACTGCCACAAGTGATTCCTGAGTGCAGAGCCAGGAGGAACCCCTGAGCATCACTGGGCAAGGGCAGGGATCCCCAGTTTCTAGGCAGCTGAGTGAGTGGATCAATAGTGGACACGCCGCGGAGAGCAGTGGACAGATGCCGCCTTGTAGGGGCCCAGCCCTCCCGGGAAGGGGCGCGGTGCATCTCCCTGGCAGCCGGGTAACCAGTTCCATCATGGCCCCGGCTTTCCCTTTGCTCGTCTGTCCACGTTGCCCCACTGTCCACTGGGCTTCGGCTGCGTTTCCTCCTGCTTTTCTCTGCAGTGGACACGCTTGGCTGTTCTCAGGGTGGGGGCTGGTCTTGATCTCTTTCCCCTGCCCCGGCAGACCCCTGCATAAACCCCACCCATAGGCCTCACTCTCCCACGTGGTTGCTATGAGACAAAGAGGCATCGCCCACCTGTGGATAGTAGATACACGGGACAGATAGATTGCTCCATAGCTGGAAGCCTGCCTCATGAGCAAAGGGGAGAAGGCAGCTGGAATAGAGAAGGGATTGCTAAGAAAAAGATGGCTGGAGGAACCGGTCGGGATGGGAGATGTGTGCAGAAAGTAGATCAAGGACCAAACATGACAACCTCTCAGTGTCTGTATTGCAAACCATAATTCCCCAGAGTGGAGAGAGAGTAGCACTGTCACTGGAGCACTGTCCTCCCGTTGTTCATCGATTTGCTCGAGCGGGCCCAGTAACGTCTCCATTGGAGACTTTGTTGTTACTGTGTCTGGCATATCGAATACGTCACGGGGAGCTTGCCAGGCTTTGCTGTGCGGGCGAGATACTCCCGGTAGCTTGCCAGGCTCTCCGAGACGGGCGGAGGAATCGAACTCGGGTTGGCCAGGTTGGTTGCGTGCAAGGCAAACGCCCTACCTCTGTGCTATGGCTCCAGCCCAGAGAGAGAGTATGGGGGAATATTCTCTGCCATGGAGGCAGGGGGAGGGTGGGAAAGGAGGGTTATACCGGGGAGATTGGTGGTGGGGAGTGTGCACTGGTGGAGGGATGGGTGTTTGATCATGGTGTGATTGTCACCCAAACATGAAAGCTTGTAACTATCTCACGGTGATTCAATAAGGTAAAGGTAAAAAAGGTAAAAGCCCTCCTGTTGATCGTCAATTTGCTCGAGCGGGCCCAGTAACGTCTCCATTGGAGACTTTGTAATGAAAGAATCCATATTAGGGCATCAAATTTTTGTGTACTTTAGCTAACTTGCAACATTGCTTTCTGTAAAACTGCTTGGCTGCTTTGCACCTGGGGGAGAGGGGACTTGCAAAGTGAACAGGGCATAACTTCTTTCTACAAGATTCAGGTGTATTTACTGTCCCTGAAATGTATTGTCTCAGTAAAGCACCCTGCAGATTTGGGTAAAGGCTAACTCAGGATGCTGGTGGTTGGGGGAAATTGCCCTTTCCTGGAATGTATTGTCTCACTAAAGCACCCTGCAGACTTGGGTAACACAAACCAGGGATGGTCAAGGGAGATTACCTAAGGCTTAATGATTCCAGCTATAACCTTGCTTGTGCTGACAATCGATGTACGTAAATGCTGATCTTTGAATCTATAGGCTAAGGAGTGAGGTACTTTTAAATGGATTGGTTAAGAAAGTATATGTTGTTACAAATCTATTGGCTATGAAATGCGCGGGCTTTGCTGTAACGGCCAGTGAAGGCCTATATAAGATCCCCTTTGAAGAAGTTCGGGGCTCTCAGCCACTGCCCATTTTTGGGGTATGCTGCGGAGTCCCAGCATGCTGGTCTAAATAAACCCCGTTTTTACTCCTGCAGGAATTGTGTCTATCTGGTCTCTCCGCGCCTCCCAGGGCTAGGGAACTCCCGATCCCAACAGTTGTTACTGTGTCTGGCATATTGAATACGTCACGGGGAGCTTGCCAGGCCCTGCCGTGGGGGCGAGATACTCTCGGTAGCTTGCCGGGCTCTCCGAGAGGGGCGGAGGAATCGAACTCGGGTCGCCCATGTTGGCTGCGTGCAAGGCAAATGCCCTACGGCTGTGCTATCGCTCCAGCCCAATTCAATAAAATTAAAGAACTAATGAAAAGAAGAAATAGGGGTCACCTAGCACCCCCTCTCCACTGTGGATTCCTGATTCCCCCCTCCAGTCCCCCCATGCTGTTCGTTGTCTCCCTACCCCTTCTGTCCACACTTGCTTCCTCCCGCACCCTCCCTGCATGATCCCGATTGACCTTCACCGACCCTCAATGCCTGGGAACCCCCTCTGGTAGGCCCCTCACTGCCTCCACCTGGGCTGCCACCCTCCTCCCCCACCACGTCCCCGGGCCACTATCTGCCCTTTGCCGGGCTTGTGTGTCTCCCTGTAGACTCGGTGTGTCCCTAAATGCCCCCAGCCTTCCCCGCTCCTGGTTTGGCCTCTGCAGAGGTGGCCCTGGCAGCAGCCAGTGTCTGGACCATTCCCCGCCCCAAACGCCATCCCCCACCTTCCCTGCCCACGCCAGGGGACGCCCTCCACCTGCTCCTCCGGCTCCCTCTGCCCCACCTCCTGCTTCAGGCCCACGGGTCCCCCCCACCCGTCATCAGCTGCCCCTTCTCACCCTGTTGCCTTGGATGTTTGATGTTCACCTCCCCCTGGGACCCCCCCGCAGGACCACCAGCCCCTAGAGCACCGGTAGCGACTTGTGATGCAGAACAGTAAATCCGTGAGGTGGGTGGCGCCTCCCACCGCTGTCCAGCAGGTGGACAAAGAATGAGACGCTGACTGTCCAGGCGGCAAGCTGGCCTCGACAGCCCCAGACAAGGGGACGGACTGGCCGTCTCGAGTCCCTTCTCTGCTCCCACCCGGTGTCCCTGCCTGGCCCTTTGCCCTGCTGCCACCGCCCACCCAGCTTACCCGTGGGCCGTTGTCTGTGTTAATAGCGCGTGAAGGACAGAAGGTTCGGGAAGAGCAGAGGCTGCCTGTTCCCATCGCTGTGGCCGCGGGGGGTTGGATGGTCCACACACACCTTTCACACGGTGCAGTGGGGTTGTGCCGTCGTCCTGTCCTAGTGGGACGTTTCTTGCCTGCATCCCGGCGACCCTCATTGCTTGAACTAAGCTAAGCTTTACCCAGGTGACTCTCCCGGCCTCGGGGCGGGGGGAGGGTCTCCAAAGGGGGTGATTTCCCCCAGCAGCTTAGTTATTTACAGGCGGGGTTGCCCACTGGCTTGGAGAGAGGTCTGGTCTCACCGCTTTCAAAAATCAGATGCAGCCTGATTTTTGAAAGTGTTTTAGTTGGGACCTGGTTTTGAAGGGAAGGAGGGAGAGGAGAGAGAGAGAGAGAGAGAGAGAGAGAGAGAGAGAGAGAGAGAGAGAGAGAGAAAGAGAGAGAGCAGAGTAACGTGATCAAGCAAGAACTTGGGCTTCCCCGGGTACTTCTACACACCCCAGCATTAGACAGAAAAGCATGAAAGCACACATCTAAGACACATGTGCTCAGGTACCGCATGTGCTCGGCCACGTGGGCGCAAGCAGCACACGGGCTTGGGAGGCATATGCGCACCCCTCCTTTGTTCAAGGTGGCTTTTATAGGGTATCTTCTCGGGATGTCTTGGTCTGGAATGTTTTGAATTCTTCTCTGGGTTGACTCACTAAAATTAATTAAGGGAGAAGTTCGAGGGTATTCGAGGAATTTTCTTCATGGGGAGGGGTCCAGTCTCTTCAGGGTCTGCTGCAGGTCTTATCAGGTCTTGTTTTCCGTATCCACAGGATGCATCAACCTCCGAACTTTCCTTCCCAGAGATTTTGTTAACCTAAGTTTCATTGCCGAGATTTTGTTGACCTAAGTTTCATTGTGTACCTGTCTACTTTAGAATCACTCCTGGTGGTCCAGGAATATGTTCACTCATCTGTGAGGCTTGGCCCGAGGGTGTGGAGCGGCCTTGAGTGTGGGGGTGGTTGGGTTGTGGAGGTCGGCTGCCGGGGCTGGGTCCTTTGGGGCGAGGAGGGCTCTCACCCGCCCCCCTCTGGGGCACCCCGAGTGAAAACAGCCTTCAGGATCACTTCTGGTGGGGGATCGGGGGTCCATAGGGATCAAACCTGAGGGTTACCCACTCCACCATCCTCCAACCTGCCACACAGGAAAAATTCTTATTTTTTTTTCTTTTAGGGTCACACCTGGCGATGCTCAGGGGTTATCCCTGGCTCATGCACTCAGAAATTACTCCTGGTGGTGCCCGGGGGACCATATGGGATGCTGGGAATCGAACCTGGGTTGCCCAAGTGCAAGGCAAATGCCCTACCCGCTGTACTTTCGCTCCTGCACTAGGAAAACTTAACAGCACTTCTGTAACTGAGAGGCTGAGCTCGGCTCCAGGAGTGTCACGCCCAAGTCTCAGGCTTCAGTCCACCTTCTTCATCCTTCCCCCGGCAGGCCGGGCCCCACAATGGTTAGCATCCGGGCCGCAGGGTCGTGGGTGAGAGCTTTTCTACAGCTGCAGACCGACTCAGTCTTGGGAACTGCTCATTCTTGCAGAAGGTGCACCTGGCTTAGACAGATTTCTGCCAGCAAAGCAAACAAAAATGCAATTGCAGCGAGCCAGAATAAAGATGATTAGTAGAAGGGAAAACCTGGAGACCTCAAAGCACGTAGACAGCTAATAGTCTTCTACTTTTTACTACAAGTTTTGTGCCATCCATAATCCAGGATAGGGAGGGGGAGGAGGTTGGGAATGACATGAACATTTCCTGATCGCAGGAAGACTAGTTGGGTCCGTCCGTGTGTGTTCTGAGCCTCTGGCCAAGGGTAAAAGGTAAAGGTAAAGGCCCTCCCGTTGTTCGTCGATTTGCTCGAGCGGGCCCAGTAATGTCTCCATTGGAGACTTTGTTGTTACTGTGTCTGGCATATCGAATACATCACGGGTAGTTGCCAGGCTCTGCCGTGCGGGTGAGATACTCTCGGTAGCTTGCCGGGCTCTCCGAGAGGGGCGGAGGAATCGAACTCGGGTCGCCCATGTTGGCTGCTTGCAAGGCAAACGCCCTACCACTGTGCTATCGCTCCTGGCCAACGGTGGTACAGGAAAAAGCCATCATTAGGGAGGTCCTTGAAGGTGATGGTGAAGCTTTGGGGAACGAGGGGTGGTGGTGAGGAGGATGTTGAGGGGTTGGGTGACACCTGGCAGTGCTCAGGGTTTAGTCCTGGCCCTGTGCTCAGGATCTCTCCTGGAGGGGCTCTGAGGGACCTCAGGTGAACTGGGGTCAAGGCCTTTGCCTTAACCCTACATTAGCTGTCTGGTACTCATTACTTCACTTTAAACTCCTATTTTAATTCCTCTTCCTTGTGTATCAATGTTTACACTCATAATTACCCAAATCCGCATAGGTCAGGCTGGCTGTCCCGGCTAAGGGGGCTCAGTCAGTGGACTGAGATGGGCCCCCAAACAGGAGAAGGGCCGGGATAGAATGTCACACGGTGCCTAGATGCCCTGATTGCCAGAAGGACCTGGCCTTTCTGGTTCTGGGCATGCAGATGGTCACCTCAGCAACCTCCCCCTCCCCACTCTCCCTCCCACATTCCCACCCACCCTTGTTAAAAAGCCTGGAAGGAGGGGCTGGAGTGATGGCACAGGTAGGGCTTTTGCCTTGCAGGCAGCCGACCTGAGTTCGATTCCCAGCATCCCATATGGTCCCCTGAGCACCGCCAGGAGTGATTCCTGAGTGCAGAGCCAGGAGGAACCCCTGAGCATTGCCGGGTGTGACCCAAAAAGCCAAAAAAAAAAAAGGCCTGGAAGGAGAAGCTCTGCTTTGGCCTGGACCCCTTCCCCTAATTAAAGTCTTCACCTGAATCCAGCCCCTGGTGTTGGAAGGAGCCTGATGACCAGAACCTGAGGGTGTGCGCCCGTCGTCCGGCTCCAACAGCTGCCGGGACCACGCTGAGCTGGGCTCCCAGCTGGGGCTCACAGGCTTGCGGCCAGCGGTGGAGGCCCCCAGCCCTCAGGATCTGGGGTGTAGACGGGCACTTCCCCGCCTGGGCGGGCATCCGTAGCCTCTGCTCCAGCCACCTGTTGTCCTGGGCTGTAAGGAACAGACTGGAAGGACACAGCCAGCCCTTCTCTGGCCCTGGGTGGCATGGGGCAGGTGTGTAAATGTATAGCTGCCCCCCCACACACCCCCAGGGGCTCAGGGAGTCTTTGCCTTGGGGTGGAGCAGAAATTGTTCTTCGCAGGACTAGGAACATCAGTCCTGACCTCTGGCCTGCCGATAGCCCTGCAGAAAAGAATTTCAGGAGATGAACAGTGAAGTTGGAGAGTTTTCCTTAGCGAAATATAAGGGGAAGAGAGTTCTGTGCTCAAGAGGGAAGGTGGGAGTAGGGTGGGGTGTGGGATGCTACTCCAGAGGGGAGGCAGCCTCAGTGGCTTTTGGGGGATTAGATGTGTGTGTGTGTTTTTTTCCCTAAGTTGCCCGGGGTTCTCTGCTGTTACAAAACTTCATCATCCTGGCCGCTCAACCTTGATGCCATTTTTTCACATTCTTATCATAGCCTTTGGTCTTTCTTGGAGTTTCTCCTTTTTTTTTTTTTATAATGTAGGAGTACTGTTTGTTCAGCCATTGATTAGTACTGTAGCACTGTCCTATTGTTCATTGATTTGCTCAAGCGGGTACCAGTAACGTCTCCATTGTGAGACTTGTTACTGTGTTTGACATATCGAATATGCCATGGGGAGCTTTCCAGGCTTTGCCGTGCGGGCAGGATACTCTCGGTAGCTTGCTGGGCTCTCCAAGAGAGGTGGAGAAATTGAACCTGGGTTGGCCCGGGTCTGCTGCGTGCAAGGCAAACGCCCTACCGCCTGTGCTATGGCTCCAGCCCTTGATTGATTAAGCTGATTGAATTGGGCATAAACTCCACATTATTTATTGTGTCACCGTGAGATAGAGTTACAAAGCTTTCATGTTTGAGATTCAGCCATACAATGATGGAACACCCATCCCTCCACCGGTGCACATTCCTCACCACTCACATCCCAGTCCTCACCCTGCCTCTGTGGCAGACAATTTCCCCAATACTCTCTCTTGAATTTTGAGCATTAAGTTTTGCTCATAATTTCCCACCACCATTCAAGCCTACCTGCCAAGGGCGGACACTAGATAATTTATTTTCCATTGCTTATTTTGAAGAGTTTCTCCTTTTTTCCTCCCCTGCTCTGCGGTGGGGCTGTGTGTGTGTGTGGGGGGGGGGGGCATATTTTCTGCCTCTCCAAAGAGCTCAGTATTTGCATCTCAAAGGAGGGTGGGTGGGCTTCCTGCCTGGGCGCTGCTTCTGGGCGGTGACTCGGCACATTCTTCCCAGGGCTCCTGGGTTTTACTGCTTCCAGAAAAGGCCCCTTGCAGGGTGCTGCTGCCAGCAGCAGCCCATAAAATAGGAGAGAGGAATTTCACATCCCGGTTGGAGATCGGAGGTGTCAGCAGCCCCTGGCCACTGGGCTTTGGTTTTATGTTTTTTTTTTTTTTTCTAAACTGCTTCCACTCAAGACTTGGTGGGGGTAAGAGTCTTGCTGGGGCATTGTTGGAGACAAAAATGGTTGGAGGGAATTTTTGGTCTCTCAGGTTCTTATTCGAGCCCCCCTTGCCTGCGGGGGCTTTACCCTTCTCTGGTAAACTGGTCCTCACTGGTTAGTCTTTTGTTGTTTTGGAGTTACTCCTGGCCCTGTGCTCAGTGCTGGCTCCCAGTGGGGCTCTGGGGACCTTATGCAGTGCCAGGGTTTGAATCTGTGATGCAGATGAGGCGGCCATGTCTCTGTTCCTTGAGATTTTCCAGGTTCTTCAGTATTTTCTTTTCTTTTCTTTTTGGATTGATGTCAGTGGGCCCCACGGGTGACTTATGTGAAGCAGGGAGGAGAAAGACAGTCACTCTCTCCCCACCCGCCTCTGCCACTCGGGACCCAGGGTTGCTGGGTTCTTGTCTCGCCTCGCAGAAAGGAATTTCAGGAGTAGACAAGCAGTGAAGTAAATAGATTTTATTTGGAGGATTTTTAGGTATGGAGGGAGGGAGAGAGAGTGAGAGAGTAAAGTTAGACACGAAAGCATGAAAGGACACATCTCAAGAGGGGAGATGCGGGCGACACACGTGCTCGGGAACCACATGTGCTCGGCCACGTGGGCACAAGCAGCACATGGGTTCGGGCAGCATATGCGCGCACTTCCTTTGTTCACGGTGGCCTTTATAGGGTTTCTCCAACCTGCCCCCACGTGGGGCTTCTTCCCAGGTAAAAGTCCGTTGCTAAGGAGGTTACCAGGGAGGTCCAAAAAGAGGAATTTCATGGGGAGGCCTATATCCTGAGGGTCTGCGGATGGTCTTATCAGGCCTTTGTTTTCTGTCTCCACAGGGTGGGTCGTTCCTAGAATTCTTCTTCTATGAGACTTTGTTTCATTGCAGAGAGCCTTTCCCTGTCTACCTGCCTACATCAGGATCACACCCAGAGATGCATAGGGGTTACTCCTGGCTCTGCACTCAGGAATTACTTACTCCTGGCGGTGCTCGGGGACCACGTGGGATGCTGGGAATTGAACCCGGGTTGGTCACATGCAAGACAAATGCCCTACCTGCTGTGCTCTCGCTCCAGCCCCAGTATTTTCAAGAATGAAAATATTGAGTAATAAAGGAGGAGTGGGGAGGAACTTCGTTAGAGGACTAAGTTAAAGGGAATTTTGTGTGGGGAGGAACTTCGTTAAAGGACTAAACTAAAGGGAGTTTTGTGTGGGGAGGAACTTCGTTAAAGGACTAAGTTAAAGGGAGTTTTGTGTCTGCCTTTTAAGGGCTCCTTCCTTCTTTATCAGACCGGTGTTCACAAAAGATGCCAGGAAATGGCAAGGATGTCCAGCTGGCCCAAATCTCTCTGGGAATTTGCCCTGTATCTCAGTCTCCCTCTGGGCCAAGGCTCCAGGACACAGTTTTATGGTCCTGGAAATCTCTGACCATTGGGGCAGGACTTCGGGGATGAAATGTGTCAGGTCAGTGGGGGGAAGGTGATGAGGGGAATCTGTGGCTTCCTCACTGGCCAGGGGAAAGAAATTAAAATTAGGCCTAATTGCCAATGATCTCAGTTTCCTCAGAGTCAGCCTGGGCTTGGGGATTGCCTAATATCTTATTTTCCCTGTCAGCCCTGCCTCCAGGGCAGAGTCTTAGGTTCCTGGGGAAGCCCCTATTCCTCTGAAATAGAAGCTTGGGGTGGAATGTGAATCAGGTTGATGGGAAAAGAGAAAGAACTTTTGGAGTGAAGAAAGTGGCTTCCTCTTACTGGCAAGGGGAAACTGAGGCTTCTTTCACTGGCAGGGCGAGTGATTTAAGCCTTGTCCTATCTTTCAGGCCTCAATTTCTGTATCCACCCAGGGGGTCCAGCCCTTCTGCCTTTGGGGTGCTTTAGGGCTGATGAGAGTGATATAGGCAGGCTGGCAGGCAGATAGGGAAGGCCTCCTCCCCCGGGGTGATGGCAGTCAATTTCCTGGGAAGTAATCGCTCTGAAGTTGCAAAGGCCAACCTGGCAGAAAACAGGAACTAAGGCCTGATAAGACCCTCACCTATCACCAGCAACAAACAGACCCTGAGAGGCCCCTGAAGAAACAGAAGGCCAGGAAAGGAATTTCAAAGACCATCACCACCCCCCACCCCCTCCCTACCTCAACCTCAGTAGAAGCCCCTCCTGGGGGCAGGTCTGAGAAACCCTATAAAGGCCACCTTCAACAAAGGAAGGGACCACCTATGCTGCCTTAGTTCACATGTTACTTGTGCCTACTTGGCTGAGCACATGTGTCCCCTGTATCTCCCCTCTTGAGATGTGGACTTTCATGCTTTCCTGTCTAATGCTGGGATGTGTGCAGGGGCTCTCTCTGCCCTTGGAGAAGCCCGGGTTCTCTCTTGAGCACATTACTCTCCACTCTCTCCCACTCCTCCCATTCAAAACCTCCAAATAAAATCTGTTTCCTTCACTGTTTGAATACTCCTGAGATTCCTTTCTGTGAGGCCAGGCAAGAACCCAGTAACCCTGGGTCCCGGGTGGCAGAGGCAGTTGGGGACAAAGTGACCATCTTTCTCCTCCCTGCTTCACATAAGCTGTTGGTCCACCAACATCAGTAGCAATTTCTCTAGTATTTACAGAAAAACGTTTGCTAGACCTCCGCCGCCCCCCGCCCACAGCTACACTCCCACCCCATAACTGTCTGCTTCTGGAGTGCAAAATAATTCTGGTCTTGGAAGCATCTCAGACACATTGTGGGAATGTGTGTCTCCTCCTGGGGGGACCAGCAAGGGAAAGCCTGTCCTGGGGACCCCAGCTGAGGAACGCCTCTCACTCTGTGTGTGTGTGTGTGTGTGTGTGTGTGTGTGTGTGTGTGTGTTGAGAAGTCTGGCTTCTGAGACTTTCTTTGCACATTCCCCTCCTGCACGGGAACCAGCGTCCATCACTTCCTGGGGACTTGACAAGACTCCAGAACACAAGCTGTGTTTTGTACCTCCATCCAGGTCCATCGTGCTCTGGATATTTCGTTCTCTGTATGACACCCCCTGCCTGTCCCTCTCCTCGTCCCTTCTCTGGTAGCCTCTCTGGGCCCTGTGCTCCTTTCCTTCTTGGAGGGGGCCCTGCAGCCTGGGACCCCACTTTCCTGCCTCAATGGCTTGTGCCCTGGGACCGGTTTTCCTAAATCGGCAATACCGACCTATAGGGGGGCGTCGGAGTGATCCAGGGGGATGTAGTACCCCTGGGTGCCACTGGGGGCGGGGTACATTCTGTTTCTTCATTTAGGGTTGGATTTCCCGGGGGTGTGTGTGTGTGTGTGTGTGTGTGTGTGATAAATGTTTTTGGAAAAGGGGCAGTAGGCCACATACGTTTGATATTCCCCCTTCTAGGACTTCTTTTCCAAAAGCCCTTCCAAACCTTTCTGGGCAGAGTTCTTCCCATTTCTAGAGGTACTCAGGGAGCACTTGTCCCATTCTCCCTTTGTCAGTTCTGCTCTGTAAGGCGAGTCCTGCCCGCTGGGGGCAAAAACGCCTCACCTGGTACCTCACTGTTAATTCTTAAATTTTCTTTGGTTGGGGGGGGTGCTTGGCAGTGCTCAGGGATCACTCCTGGTGGGTCTTGGGAGAATCAAGCTGCACTCAGCAGTGAGCAGAGACAGTGACCTGACCCCGACACTCTTTGTGGCCCAGTCCTTGTTTTCTGAATGTTGGCTGGGGACCCTTTATGGATGTGGGAGTCTGGAAGAAAACTTTGGCACCTGTAAAAGGTTTCTTTTGCATTGCTTAAGGCACATGGCGGTTGATTCTAGGCACTGAGTATGGTTCCACCAGCCACCACCAGGGGGCACTCCTGAACACAGAGCCAAGAATAGCTTCAAAGCAGCACCCCACCCCCTCACCGTGATGTGGGGGGTTCCCTACCCCAAAGACATCAGACATGCATTAGACAGATTTTTGACTCTTACCACTCGGGCGAGGTGCACTAGAGAGAGAGAGATGCCTTTACACCGCTGTCCACACAGAGGCAGGACCGTGGAAAGGCACAGGAAGCAAAACCACTGGGTTGGACCAAGGACGGCTGTTAGGAGAGAGGGCAGCAGGGAGGACCTGCGAGCCCTGGTTTTGATCTCTGGTGCCCAGACGGTGCCCCAGCCCCGCCTGGAGTGAACCACAGAGCCATGAGTAAGCCCTGAGCACTGCTGGGTGTGGCCCTCCTTCCCAGGAGGAGCTGTTCCCTGCTGATCTGTATGTTCCGGACCCAGGGGGACCTGGAGATAACAGAGCTAGATTTCAACTTATGCATTTTCCTGTTCTGCACAGATGGCTGGAATTGCATGAAGCCTTTTAAAGACAAGTGTTTGGTTGCTTTAGCATAATTTTCTCTTCCCCTTGGAGCACAGCCTACCCATCCTCATTGCATGTAAATCGGACCCAGCTCTCAAGGTGTGTGTGTGTGTGTGTGTGTGTGTGTGATCTGCTCAGAGCCCCAGCCCTCGGCGCTTAACTGGATTCACATTTCTAACCTGCAGTGCACCCCGATCTTTCGAGTTCTTTTTTTTTTTTCCTCTCCTTTCCTTCGCATTGGGATTTTTTTTTTTTTAGTTAATAAGTCAAATTTGAGTTATAGGAAGAGGAGGGAGCAGGACGGCGTTTTCATCAAGTTTGGTTCTGATGGGGAGGGAAGGTGTTGGGGTCCAGGGGTGACCTTTGGGATATTCTATTCCTGGTAGATTGAGTTCTCTCTTGGCCAGAGGTGGTACAGACATCACACACCAACCTTGCCGAAGCAAATAAACTACAGCTTATTTTGGTTTGTTTATGGGCCTCACCTGGTGATGCTCAGGGGTTACACCTGGCTCTGTGCTCAGGAATCTCTCCTGGCAGTTCTCAGGGAACCACATGAGATGCCAGGGATGGAGCCCTGGCCAGCCACATGCAAGGCAAACACCCTACCCGCTGTACTATTGCTCCAGCCCCAATAAACTGCATTTCTTGTTAGTTTGGGGTCTCACTCGGCAGTGCTCCAGGGCTGGTCCCCATGGGGTTTCGTGGATCACTAGGTGTCAGGAATGGAATCAAAGTGTGTGTTCCAGCCCTTTGAGACGTCTTCCTACTTGGATTTCTTCTTCAAGTTTGGGCAGATTAAGTTAACAGGCAGCCCCGGAATTTACTTGATCAGTGTTTCAGAATTATTTCAAATTTCTTTTATTCATTTATTTATTTTTACTTTTTTTGGGTCACACCCGGTGATGCTCAGGGGTTCCTCCTGGCTCTGCACTCAGGAATCACTTCTTGGCAGTGCCCAGGGGACCATGTGGGATGCTGGGGATCGAACCCGGGTTGGCCGCGTGCAAGGCAAACGCCCTACCCGTGGTGCTATCACTCTAGCCCCCTCAGATTTCTTTTAAAAAGATAAAGGAGGTCCCCCCCCCCCCGCCGTGGGCTGGAAGGGGTCCCCTGCCGCGCCCCTTGCACCCTAGCCTGAGAGGTGTCCTGCGGGGTGGGGCTTGTGAGAGCTACGTTCTGAACTGGAATATTACAGCTGCGGTCTCTGCAGGATTGCCTTATAATCCTGGGCTGCTTTTAACCACCCTCTCAGAATAAACCAGAATAAACTGCCCTCTCCGCTCTCCTAGATCAAGTCAGTCCAAATCACCACTTGGGTCAACTTAAAAGGCTCTTAATTGCGGGCTTCGGGGCCGGGAGGCGGCTGGAGAGAGCCTGGTTACCAGTTTCCTTTCTCCTTGCTGAACCCAGCGGGTCTCCAGCCCTGGGCACTACGCTCTCGGGCTGGAGGGATAGTTCAGGGCCGAGAGCAACCTCGGAACCTCACCGGGTGCCCACCCCAAACAGAAAACCCAAACCTTCAAGTCCTGGGCCAACAGCTCCAAGGACGGGAGCGCTCAGGTGCTCAGTTTTACCTACAAAAGGCGAGAGTGGGTGCTCGTGCCCTCGGGGGCTTTGGGGCAGACGTGGCGCGTGGGAGCTGAGCCTGGTGACTGCACCCCCCAGGAGCCCCGCGTTCTTCCTGGGAGGTGGGGTTGGCATGAACGGCTGCAACGCCCGGGTTTTCTTTCTTTCCCTTGGGTTTGCTTTGGGGGGTCCCTGCAGGGCAGCGCGCAGGCACAGTTGCGCGCGCAGTGGCCAGCTCGGGGCTGGGGAGCGCCTTGGCGAGGAGGCCTGGTCGCCGGGGGCCCGGGGGCTGGGGACAGAGCCGCGCCTGGTCGCCGGGGTCCCGGGTGCTGGGGGACAGAGGATGCTGGCGGCGTTGCGCGGGGCGGGCGCGAGGCTGGCGCGGGGCTGCGGGCGCCGCGCGGGGGCTCGGCCCGGCCCATCCGTGTCCAGGGCCCGCGCCGCCGGGACCCTCGGCCGCCAGGTACCGTGATCTCGGGCGGGCGGGACCCCGCGGCAGATCCAGGGTCCTCCCACCCGCTCCCGGGGCGCACCCGCCGCTGGGGACCCTCGCGGGGGCCGTTGGGGCGGGGCGGGGCGGGGAGGAGCATTTGGGGGCGCGTCGCACCTCGCGCGCCGCGCACTCGGGGATGCTTCTCGTCCCTCCTGCCGCGGCCCGACCCGCCCGCCGGATCTGAGCTTAGAACCGGGCAGGATCGGCCGCTGGCGCCGTCCCCAGCCGCCCCGCTTCCTTTGTGGCCTTCGCGGCGCTGAGATGCCGGGGCCGCGCCGCGGTCCGCGTTGGTGACCTGGTGCCGGCCAGCGGGGGACCCTGCGCCGGAGGAAATGGTCGGTTGCGGTCCCCAGCCCTGGCCCCTGGCCCCAGCCGGCTATTGTGCGCCGCCGAGGGACCGGGCCACGAGGCTCGGCCAGCCCCTGGGCTCTTCCCGGCCCTGGGTTAATCCCCGCGTGGGGTGGGCTCGTGGCTCGGGCGCAGGGAGGACGGACCAGCGCCCGGTGTCCCCAGCCGGCCACCTGGAGTGCGACCGCGCGCGTTCTCGGCCGCTGTGTGGGAGCTAGGAAGGATGGGGGGTCGGGGAGGCCGGGGGAGGGGGGAGAGGAGGAGGGTGGGGGGGCAGTGGGGATGGTCCCGAGAGCCGGGGAGGGCCGAGGGAGAGTCGAGGGGAGCCGAGGAGGGTCGGGAGGAGCTGGGGAGGGTCCCCAAGAACTAGGGAGAGTTTGGGAGGGTCCCCAAGACCCCGGCAGGGTCCGGGGGAGCCGGGAAAGGTCTGGGGAAGCTGGAGAGGGTCCCCCAGGGCCGGGGAGGGTCCGGGAGGCCCGGCAGAGTCGGGGAGCGTTGCCCACCCCCACCACAGTGCGCCCCCTCTGCGCCTGCCTTGCCAGTCCTGCTGCGGAGGGAGCGCTCAGGTCAGGGTGAGTGCCCGGGTGGCCCCGCACCCCTGTCCTCCACCCGGCTTTACTTAAGGGCTTGTCCTCTTTTATCTTCTATTTTTAAGGACTGCAATAACGGCTGCCTGGCAGAATATACCGGAGAAGGCGGATCCAAGGATGCCGGGGAGACGTTTAAGGTAGGAGCTTGTCGCTCAAGGTTAAGGGGATGACATTCACTCCGGGGTGCATTTCTGGGATGCTCTTTCCTCCGGGTTATTCTAGCTCCAGCGACCATCCCTGTCCTGAATGCAGGGAGCAGCTCCCCGAAATTCCCACGCGGTTCCATGGCCCATTTTATTCCATGAAACACACGCTTCCCTTGGATTATAATCAGTCTGAATGCTCGCCCAGAGGTTTAGAGGCTGATGGCCTGATAATAATCCTTCATTTCACTTGTGGAAGAAGTGGCATTTTCCTCGTTCAGCCACGCCTCACATTTTGCAGTAAAAACGCTTCTATGAAGGGTGGGTTTCTTTAATGTCTCCTCAGAAAGGGCAACTGAGAATCTTGTTTAAAATTGTTTAATGAAAAGCCCAAATGGGAGGAGTCTCAGCATTCTAGGTGGATGGTTTCCTGCCGTGTGTCCTCCCTCTCCCCCCAAATGTGGAGGATTTGGGTTCTATCTCTGTGGCCCCTCTGGTCTGCTCTCCTGGGGCCTGTGTGGGTCCCTGTCACTTGTCAAACCCAGCATCCTGTCTTTATTTTTTTGCTTTTTGGGTCACACCCGATGATGCTCAGGGGTTACTCCTGGCTCTGCACTCAGGAATGACTCCTGGCGGTGCTCAGGGGAGCATATGGGATGCTGTGGATCGAACCCAGGTCTGCTGCGTGGAAGGCAGACGCCCTACCCGCTGTGCTATCGGTCCAGCCCCAGCACACTGTCTTAATGACCTCAGATCTGAACGGGGGTCAGCCTCTCTCCCACCCTCCCAGCTCTATCTGCACCGGGCAGCAGACGCCACGGGATCGGTTCAAAATACAGTCTCTGCTCAGAATTATTTGAAAACCAGAGAATAAGAGGATGTAGTCATTACCCTGCTAGTGTGAAGTTGGGCATTTCCGTTGTAATCTTTCTGGTCCCTTAAAGACAGATGCTCAGAGGGCCTGAAGCCAGATGCCCCGCTTGGCTCCCAAGCCCTCTTTGAGGAACTAGATTTGAATATGGGTCTTTCGAAGAAGCAGTTCAAGAGCACTGCTGCTTGCTCGTTTCTGAGGATCTGCTTAGACAGTGAGTGAATCGCTCACAGGATCTATATGAACCACAACTCCCCCCCCACTAATGCCTTCTTAATCTTCCAGGTAGAATATTTTTTCCAAGTGAAGAATGACTATTGTTGTCATGAGTTTCAGATCCCCAATCGCAGAGAGATCCAGTCCACACACAATAACGCAAAAGCAAAGGAGCTTTAGTACTAGCTCAAGCCATTGCTAGCTCGAGCTAGGGTTCAAGTCTCATCCAATGCAGTGGAGTCTTGACCAGGACCCCGACTCCAAATCACAAGCAATTTATTCAGAGTTAAGAGGCAATTTATAGGGGCTGGAGCAATAGCACAGTGGGTAGGGCATTTGCCTTGCACGCAGCCGACCTAGGTTCGATTCCCAGCATCCTATATGGTCCCCCGAGCACCGCCAGGAGTAATTCCTGAGTGCATGAACCAGGAGTAACTCTTGGGTAACACACATCGCCGGGTGTGACCCAAAAAGCAAAAAAAAAAAAAAAAAAAAAAAAAGAAAAGAAAGAGGCAATTTATATACTGGTCTATTTTTAGCATTGGCCCTATTACAACAGTGGTCAGCAATTAGACAATGGTTAGTAACAGTTTCTTGTTTTTTTTTTTTTTGCTTTTTGTGTCACACCTGATGATGCACAGGGGTTATTCCTGGCTCATGCACTCAGAAATAACTCCTGGCGGTGTTCGGGGAACCATATGGGATGCTGGGAATGGAACCCGGGTCGGCCATGTGCAAGGCAAATGCCCTACCCACCATGCTCCTGCCCCAGTAACAATATTGCTCCAGCCCCAGTAACAATTTCTAAGGAGGGCAGAGAGACCCCTCATGATTGGCCAGACCCAACTGCCCAATTCCTTATCTCGGCAAATTATTCAACTGGATGTGTACCAGAAACTGCAAGTTCTGCTTCAGGGAAACAGAAACTGAGGCCTAGCTGAGACTTAATGTTAGCTGCAGCTTGTCATGGCATCAGTTTCACCCTCAACACTATAGGATGGGATGATCTCTTCTGTGTGAATTTGGTCTCGGTCCAGTTAGCTTTTGGAGTGTTCTGGTGCTGAGCTGTGACTCTGGTTCTACTGGCGGTGGTGAGGCATGGGAAAGATAATTTTGTGGGGGGAGAAAGTGGTGGACTTCATAGGACCGCCTGTGCCCTCGACATAGCTTTGTCTCTCTGGCTCAACTCCCCCTTTGCAACCTGTTTGGGGTCTCAAGCATTTCCTACACTGTCCCATAGTCGCTGGGTCACTGTGAGGACGGGGACCTGCTAGCACTTGGCAGTGGTGCCTTCTTCTTGGACCCTTTCTCGGATCAGGGGTCAGCTGTGTTCGATTCACAGATGTGCACAGATGCTGTGAACCCGCCGTTCTCCGCTCCTGCTCCCATGGTGCCCCCCAAGTGTGTCTCTGAACCGGCATCCGTGTGGCTGTAGCCATCCAAGTAGAGTGAGGAAAATGAGGGAATCTTGGGAATGCTGTGGGTCCTCCAAGGGAAGGGGACCGCAAAGCCCCCAACCCAGAGTGTGAGGCAGGTATGAGGCTTCCTGCTGGGTGTGTAGGGGTGCAGACAGGTGAGAGGACATCCCGGTCCTCTCCTCAGGCACCCACCAGGCTGGACCAACCCCTGGGGTTTTCCACTCAGAGCCAGTGTTGCCAGCCCAGAATTTTCAAATCGAAAGTCATGTTTTCCTATGCCCTGTTTGTTATTATATTTCACACCATTTCACAGCCCGGTGACTGGGGCGAGTCAGGTTTTTTTTTCTCCAAAGCAGATGGAACATCCTGACTTTGAAATCGTCAGAGAACATGGGGCATCTGGAGGAGAGAGACAATTATGCAAAGGCATCTTGGCATAAATGGTGCTATTGTCTGTGTGTGGACCAGAAGCGGAGCAGGAGAAAATGGTCCTTAAAGGGCACGGATAAAAATGGCCCATTGGGTCAGAGTGATAGTACAGCGCACGGCCAATCCACCCAGATTCTGTCCCCGGCACCCCATGTGGTCCCCCAGCACTGCCAAGTGTGGCCCCAAACAAAACAAAACACAAAATGTCTGTAAAGTCTGTTTGTTTTCTTTTGTCTTGGGGTCACACTTGTCTTTTTTTGTTTGGGGGTCATACTTGCTTGTACTTAGGGGCTATTCCCGACTCCTCAGGGGGACCCCAAGAGGTGCCAAGGATGCGAACCAGGACAGGGGTCGCCATCACCCCGGCAAGAGCACAGTCTTGTTTCTTTGCTACCATTTCCTCTGCTGACAGTCACATGCCATTTGCTTTTGGACTTCATTTCACTGCATCTTGCGGTGGTCCAGATTTGGTATTCTTTGAACATTTCTCTTGGGGTTCTGTTTAAAATGGTCACTTTTGGATTTTAGAATGGATGGGATGTTTTCAAATAAAGGAAGCCCAGAGCACTTCAGTAATCACGGGCCACGCCAGACATGAGAACATTTCCTGCACCTTCTGCTCTGCTCTCGGGCCTCGGGCCCACCTGGGTTGTCCTGGGATGTTGGTTAAGGCCAGAGTCCAGGAAAGGGAAAATTACATACTGGGTCGGGCTGGAGCGATAGCACAGCAGTAGGGCATCTGCCTTGTGCGCAGCCAGCCTAGGCGAGGTGGGTTCGATTCCTCCGCCCCTCTCAAGCTACCAAGAGTATTTCACCCGCATAGCAAAGCCTGGCAAGCTACCCGTGACATATTCAATGTGCCAAACACAGTAACAACAAGTCTCCAAATGGAGATGTTACTGGGCCCGCTCGAGCAAATCAATGTACAATGGGAGGACAGTGCTTGTTTGACATACTGGGTTATGGTCACTCTGAAAAATGTTCTTTGGGGCACAGTGGGTAGTGCACTTGCCTTGCACACGGCTAACCTGGGTTCGATTCCTGCACCCCAGATGGTCCTCCGAGTCCCACCACATGTGATCCCTAAGCGCAGAACCAGGTGTAAACCCTGAGCACCACTGGGTGTGGCCCTTAAAATACACAGAACAGGTCTTTAAATAAAATACAGGAAGTTCATTTCTTTCTTTTTTTTTTTTTTTAGTTATAGATAGCAGTCTAATATGTTGAGAAAAGTCAAAGCCATAAAAATTGATCTGGGAAGTTTGGAATAACATTAATTGGACAAGTCATGTATAAAGTAAACAATTGCTGTGGTGGATGGGGGTTCAGCAAACATGCCACAGAGAAGTGACCCCAATCTCCTCTGATCAGATCATTTCAGAGCGTTTCTAAAGTTGAACCCAGTAGTGCAGTTGACAAGCCGTCTGCAGAGATCACGGCATGAGCATTAGGGCGAGCGAGTGGCCGGTAGTTTACGAAGCAGAGGGCAGCTGGGGTCCCAGTGTCCAGGCTTCCAGTGGAAAAGAAGTGGTTGGGCAAACAAGGCAAGGCCCCTCGTGACCCGTGTTAGAAATGGGGTGGGGAGTGAAAGGTGTGTGTGTGTGTGTGTGTGTGTGTGTGTGTGTGTGTGTGTGTGTGGTCTGCATGCCTGCAGTTCTGTTCCGCCACTTGGGCAAAGAGAAGTCAACAGAAAGCTGAGGCATCAGTGTTCGTACTCGGGGGCCTGATGTGCCCCCAGCGCTGCCCTCACCCCTGTTTCTTGGTACCAGAACTCTGGTTCTATTTGCAAAGCTCCTTCCGCCCCCATGACACACAGCAGGTCCTCATGTTGCTTCAGCCAGAGATTCTTGGAAACTTTGCCCTAAGGGAAAGCGGATCCTAGGGGATCCCCGGGATCCTCGGGGATCCCGGAGGATCCTGGGGTTGTGTCCTTTCATTCATGACAGTCAGGATTGTTCTCTCCTCATCAGCTTTATCAGCAAAGTGACAGTCGTTGAAGACCCTTGGCTCTTGCCTTCCTGACCTGTGTGGCTGAGGAGACTCAGGGACACATTTATAGCTAATGAGGCAGAAGGGACTTTGGGTGAGGGGGCCACTGAGCTTTTGTGGTCCAAGGAAACAACGGTTTTGTCCCTTTTCTCCCCTTTCTCTGGGCCTTGGCTGGTCGATAGAACTGAAGCAACCGCAGAGCAGCCTTTCTTTGTGGTGGTGGGAGATCGTGAGGTCACAGGTGCTGGTGCTCGGTGCTTGACCAGGGATTGGCCACAGGCGAGGACAGCATCTGACCCCTTGGAGTGCCCCCTGGCCCTAGTAGCCCAGTAGCCCTCGGAACCGGAAGAAGGGGACAGGAGAACCACTGGGCCCTGATGTACGGGGTCCACTGAGGCCTCTCTCCTCGCTCTTTCTTTCTTTCTTTCTTTCTTTCTTTCTTTCTTTCTTTCTTTTTTCTTTTTGGATCACACCTGGCGATGCTCAGGGGTCACTCCTGGCTCTGCCTTCAGGAATCACTCCTGGCGTGCTCAGGGGACCATATGGGATGCTGGGAATTGAACCCGGGTCGGCCGTGTGCAAGGCAAATGCCCTACCCTACTGTGCTATCGCTCCAGCCCCATCTCGCTACTTCTTTTGTGACAAAGCCAATTCTGGTTGTTTTTCATTTACTTGCAGCAGAATGCTTTGCTCAGTAAGAAGTAAGAGATTCTGGCTTAGACGTAAATGAATGAGAGGAAGCGAGTGAGTGAAAGGACCTGGTTGTGGCCGTCATTTTTGGGAAGTGGAAATGTGCTTGCTACAATGATGGTGATTTTTTTGTTTTGTTTTGTATTGTTTTGGGGCCACCTCCAACCATGCTCAGGGCTTGCTCCTGGTTCTGCACTCAGGGATCACACCTGGCAGGGCTCGGGGGACCATATGGGGTAACCAGGCATCAAACCTGGGTTGACCATGTGCAAAGCAAGCTCCCTACCTTCTGTACTATCACTTTGGCCCCTAATGGCAATGTTTATATGTTTCATCCTATTTTTTTTTATACTTTTAAAATAAAATAATGAATATAAGTCTGCTCCCACTAAATGAAGGATCCCAGAATAAAAATGGAAAGCAGAGTGAGTTCCAGAAGGAGGGACTCTGTTCTGAAGAAATAGCCCGTATCCTAAAGTTGAGGAAACCAAGGTGTTAGGGTTCCAAACCAGCCAGGGTATCTTGGGGAGAACCCACAGTCCCCGAGACCGGCCCCTCACACTACTCCTCGGCCTTCCTGGGCCTGGGCACCCACTACTGTAGCTCCTGTCTCCTGCGTGTCCATTTCATCTGGGGGAGGGCTGACGCCGGCAGCCAGGATGGGGTCCCCTTTCTTTAAGGGATGTGGTGCTCTGCTTCGGTCCTCTCCCACCCCTCAGAATCACTGGGGCAGCTCCAAGCAAACCAGCCCACTTCATCTGAGCGTTTGGCTGAGTTCTGGAAAGGGGCTGAGATTAGTGTATATAAAATCGCCCTTCATGTGTCCAGGTTGAGAATCCCCAATGCAAATATCTAAGTGTAGAGGCCGAGAGACAGGCTCAGTACTGTAGATTTTACATTTTTGGGGGGCGGGGGAAGGGTTTGGGCCATATCCAGCAGGAGCACTCTTGGTGATGCTCAGGGGAGCAGAGATGGTGCTAAGGGAATAACTTGGATCGGCCTCATGCAAGGCAAGTGCCTTAACCCCTCTTTTATTTCTCCGGACAGGGACTGTCTCCCTTTAATGGATTTACTGTCTCGTACTTAGCAAGGAGTTTTAAGTCAACTCACTTGCCCTTGGTTACAATAGGAGGAAGTCCTTTCTCCCCCAGTTCCGCGTTTTATTGACTCTTCAGAGGAGTTTTACTAGATGAGCCGGAAATGACCACAATCTGTCAGTCTGAGGTTTTCTTTGGTAATCTGAGCTTTCTAGCTGTTGGAGAACGCAATTTGAAGCCCGAATATTATTTCTAAAAATAAAAATGATGAACACTCACAGGAAAACCAAATGATGAAGACAATATGAGGCCGTGAATTCATCCTAGTCCATCAGATGAGTCACGAATGATGAGAGCTAAGGAGGGAACATGCTGTTCTGTGGATGTGATCTGGGGGTGCATTGAGCATGTCTGGGATCAGGACTCGAGTTCGCTGGTCCTTCACTGCAGCCACCAGCAGCAGGTTGAGCCTGACCCCAGTTAACCCTGGTTTAACCCTGTGTTTTTTTTTTTTTAATGTCCCAAGATGTTCCCTCTCCTGCGGTTTTCCCCCGGTCTCCAGTGGTGCCACCGTGAGTGGCCACATTGTTTGGTCAGCAGCCTCGGAGGAGAGGTGGCGAGATGCGGCCGGGTGCGGCTGTTTTCTGTCTTTTCGCTCTTTCTGTGGATAAGAGGTCCTTTGTGCACTGTCTCCGCAGAGAACAGAGGACTAATATCTGTGTCCAGTCTTGACTTTTCAAAGAGAAAAACATTTGCTTCCCTCGGCCGTTTCTCCTGGAGCTTCCCCGGTGGCTTTGAGGGTGTGTGCCAAGAATTCTCGATGGGAGCTGGAGCGTGGTGGTGCCACGTTGGGAGGGCTAGCTGGTTCCTCCCGGTGTCATCCTTGTGGGACGGGCCTGCCTCCTTTTTACCATTGAGGGAAGAAAGCCTTTTCTTTGCTAAAACACTCCGCGAGAGTTCTGTGATGGCCAGGAAGAAGTGGCCGTGTTCTCTTTAGCACGATCTGATCCCATTTGTCATTTTATCCGTTTCCCATGATCACAGGAACTTGAGGCTTTATTGGGTGGCGAGCATTACTAAGGTCGCAGGTGTCAGGTCAGGCTGTGAACTCGCATGGTGCTGCTGACTTTCTGAAATTGCTTGTCCAGATTTAACTGTTGGGGCCTGGGCTTGGGGGAAGTGGTGCAAATTTCAGTTGTAAGGTGGTTAAGTTCAGGGGCTGGGGAGGAAGAGTGATCTCACTTAAAAAAAATTTATATATATATATATATATATATATATATACTTAAATATAATTAAGGAACCATGGTTTATTCCCACTACAATAATTTTTTTTTTTTTTGCTTTTTGGGTCACACCTGGCGATGCACAGGGGTTACTCCTGGCTCTGCACTCAGGAATTACTCCTGGCGGTGCTCAGGGGACCATATGGGATGCTGGGAATCGAACCCGAGTCGGCCGCGTGCAAGGCAAACACTGTGCTATCTCTCAAGCCCCTACAATAAAAATTTTAATTAAAAAAATAAATTGAATCACTGTGAGATCGGCTGGAGCGATAGCGCAGTGGGTAGGGTGTTTGCCTAGCAAGCGGCCAACTTGGCTGACCCGAGTTCGATTCCTCTGCTCCTCGGAGAGCCCAGCAAGCTACCGAGAGTATCTCGCCCGCAACGGCAAAGTCTGGCAAGCTCCTCGTGACGTATCCGATATGCCAAACACAATAACACGTGTCACAATGGAGACGTTACTGGGCCCGCTCGAGCAAATCAATGAACAACGGGAGGACAGTGACAGTGACAGTGCGAGACAGTTGCAAAGTTGTTCATGATTGAGTTTTTTTTTAATATTTTTTGTTTTTTGGGGGGCCACACCCAGCGAGGCACAGAGGTTACTCCTGGCTCTGCATTCAGGAATTACCCCTGGCGGTGCTCAGGGGAACATATGGGATGCTGGGAATCGAACCCGGGTTGGCCATGTGCAAGGCAAACGCCCTCCCCGCTGTGCTATTGCTCCTGCCTCTCTTTTTTTAATCTTTAAAAATATTTTTAAAAATTTCAAATCACTGTGAGACACAGTTACAAAGCTTTCATGTTTGAATCTCAGTCATACAATGATCGAACACCCATCCCTCCACCAGTGCACATTCTCCACCACCAATGTCCCCAGTATTATTTATCTGCTCCCCTTTCCAACCCTCCCCCTGCCTCCATGGCAGACAATTTCCCCCATTCTCTCTCTCTCTCTCTCTCTCTCTCTCTCTCTCTCTCTCTCTCTCTCCTTTTGGGCATTATGGTTTGCAATACAGATTCTGAGAGGCCATCGTGTTGGTCCTTTATCTACTTTCAGCACACATCTCCCATCCCGAGCGATCCCTCCAACCATCATTGAACTTAGTGGTCCCTTCTCTATCCCAACTGCCTTCTCCCCCAGCTCATGAGACAGGCTGCCAACTATAAGGCAATATTCCTGGTCCTTTTGTCTACTGTCCTTGGGTGTCAGCCTCATGTTATTTTACATTCCACAAATGAGTGCAGTCCTTCTATGTCCGTCCCTCTCTTTCCGACTCATTTCACTCAGCATGATACTTTCCACGTCCATCCACTTATAAGCAAACTTCACGACTTCATCTCTCCTAACAGCTGCATAGTATTGCACTGTGTAGATGTACCAAAGTTTCTTTAACCAGGCATCTGTTCTAGGGCATTTGTGTTGTTTCCAGATTTCGGCTATTGTTAACAGTGCTGCATGGAACATACAGGTGCAGGTGTCATTTCTACTGTGCTTTTTTGCACCTCAGGATATATTCCCAGAAGTTGTATTAATTGATGGGTCATGTGGAAACTCGATTTCTAGTTTTTGAAGGAGCGTCCTCATTGTTTTCCAAAAAGGCTGGACCAGTCGGCATTCCCACCAACCATGAAAGAGTGTCCTTCCCTCCCCTCATTCACGCCAGTGCTGGTTGTTCAAGAAACCATGATTGAATGGCCAGTGTCCTCGGCTTCCTCAGCTTGTCTTCCCTCCTCGGCGGAGGCTGGTCATTCTCTCCTTTCCTCCATCCTCCTCCTCCTCATCTCAGTGTAGCTCATGGTCATCCTCTCTGTCAGTGCTGTTTCTTTCTCTCTTCCAGGCGAAGGATCTGGTCATCACCCCGGCTTCCATCTTGAAGGCGAAGCCAGACCCCAGCACGCTGGTCTTCGGGACGGTGTTCACGGACCATATGTTAACGGTGGAGTGGTCCTTGGAGTTCGGGTGGGAGAAGCCGCACATCAAGCCGCTCCAGAACCTGTCCCTGCACCCCGGCTCCTCAGTGCTGCACTATGCTGTGGAGGTAAGACTTGGTGCCCGGTGCTTGGTGCTTGGTGCCCAGTTCTCCACAGGCTCTCTAAGCTGCTCCTTCCAGAGTCATCCAGTTTTTTTCTGGGAAGTCCCCGTAGCCTTTCAGATGTCTTTACTCTGTTGTATTTGAGCTCAGTCTTAAGAACTAAGTCTTGAGAACTAAGTTTTCAGGTAATCTCAAGTTTTCCATAAGGTCCATAATTAATCATGGAGAGCAACTTGGAGGGCCAGTGGGAAGGAAAATAGCCACCAAAACGCTGATGACTGCGGCTGTTTTATGTCTTGTCCCACAGTGGGTGATATCTGTGAAGGGGGTCTGAGAACAAATTCTACACTGAGATGAGGAGGAGGAGGATGGTTTTGGTTGTGGGGCCACATCTGATGGTGCTCAAGGATTGATTCCCCCTGGGTCAGCTGCATGCAAGGCAAGCACCTAATCTCTGTACTCTCTCTGGCCCCTACATGGAGATTTTATGTGTGTTTTGTGAGCACACCCAGCTGTGCTCAGGGCTGACTCCTGGCTCTGTGCTCAGGGATGATTCCTGGAGAACTTGGGGTGGCAGGGATTGAACCAGGGTCGGCTTCATGCAAGGCAAGTGCCTTCGCCTGTATGATCTCTCAGGCCTCTCATGATTGTTTAAAGCTGGTGACCATGATGCATGAACAGATAGAATTAAATGACTTGTAATAAAATATCCTCCTTTGGGTGGGGAGGAACTAATTTTAAGTAAAATATTTAATATTTTGTATTGAATGCTTTCTCCTTGTCATGCAATCAGATCCACCCAACAAACTTACCCCTTGATCCCATTTTATTAAATTTTTCTGATGTTGGCTATCTGTCCTGGAATGTTGGACCACTGGAGACAGGGGTGACTCCCTAGGAGGGCCTCAGGCAGCGATGCTTTATTTAGCTTTACACCTGTGAGCACCCCTGGGAGATGCTAAGTGGGCTCACAGATGGGGGCGCGTCCAGGTCTGCATTCTCGCTTCCTCATCCCACACCTATCTCTGTGGCTCCACTGGGAGTTCTCTGATGTGGAAAGTTTGTTTGAACAAGCCAGGCTTCTACGTCTTCCCCTGTAAAATCCATGCCAGGGTGACGGCTGCCTCTCGTGTTGCTAAGAGGATACTGTGAAGTCATTCCTTCACTCTGCGTTTTCTGCATGATACCAGCCCCCCAGCTAACTGCCGGGATTGACCCCTGAGCGCTGGTGTGAGAGAAGCCGACTCAGAGAGGAGGCTCCCAATAGCTACGTTCTGGCCCGGGAGAGGAGACAAAGGGCCCAGCGCTTGTGGGAGCCTGACGTTTGATTCTGGTCACTACCTGGTCCCTGATGACCAGTGACACCCCCAGCACTGTCAGCCCAACCCTGAGACACAAAGGTAGAATCCACAGGCTCCAAAGCTACCCCCATCACCTCGACTGAGGAAGAGGTCCGTCCAACTCGTCTCCTCAAAACTACACTCTCGAGTGACGTGGCTATTGGATAACATTGGGTTGTCCTTGCTCCTCCCCCAGGGAGCTTAAGGTTTATTGAGCCACTCCTGTTGAGACTAACCTGATTTGAGGACTGTGGCCTGTGTCCAAGGCCTGTGTCCATGCCCTGTGTCCATGATCAGAAGCATGGTGGCCTGCTGAGGCCCGAGTCAGCCCTGCCCAGTAGAGCTGCTGTTTTCCTTGCCCTCAGGTGCATAGCGTGCTCTGTGGACACCACCAGGGCCTGTCCAGGAACTCAGAGAGAACTTGGGCCCCTCCTGAGAGCAGAGAACTGCCACCATATGCCCCTGTGGGGAGAGGTTTGAGGTCTTGGGCTCCTGTGAGGGTCTTGCCCTGCAGCCCCTGTTTCTGACTCCCCTGTGGAAGGGACTGGCTCACTGAGTAGCCATGCCCAGACCCTCAGGAGTGAGCTTTCCTAGGCATGAGGGGCTGGGGAGAGAGCTTAGTGGGCTGGAGCTCACTCTTCATGTGTCTATCTGGGCTCTCTCCTGCCACCACAGGGTCCCCTGAGTACTTCCAGGGTTGACCCAGCTGAGTATGTCCTCTGAGGACCACCAGGTGTGCCTCCCCCTCCCTAAATAGTCATCCTCTGAACCCCTCTCTGGACACTTTAGTTCAAAGAGCGGGGGCAGCCCCAGCCCTTTTGGGTGCTGGACTAACTACCCCGGCTCAGGCTTGATCTTGGTTCTGAGAACTGAGTAGAACCACGGGATTTCCTGTTCTCCAGTTTGCACATGCAGGATGGGGCAGAAGGACCCGCCTTGGGGCCAGGGAGATTTGCTTCCTGTCATGGCAGTTAATGCTGACCTGCAGTGGTGGCCTTCGAAATCCCAGCCCCAGAGTCACAGTCACATGACTGGGCAGCTCGGCTCTCGCCAAGCCAGGGTGATGGTTTCCCCCAGACCATGGTCCTGAAAGGCCTTTTCTCAAGTTTGCAGTTACTCTCACCAGCTGTGGCGTTTCCACTCAGGCCCACTGGGAGCTGTGTGCGGTGACTTGGAGTGGTGAGATGGTCACTCTGTTGTACACGGGAGACGGTCACTGTTGAACACAGGAGATGGTCACTTGGTTGTACACAGGAGGCGGTCACTGTTGAAAACAGGAGACAGTCACTGTTGTACATGGGAGGCGGTCACTCTTTGAACACGGGAGGCGGTCACTCGGTTGAACACAGGAGATGGTCACTCTGTTGTACATGGGAGGCAGTCGCTGTTGTACACGGGAGATGGTCACTCTGCTGTACACGGGTAGTGGTTACTCTGTTGAACACGGGAGTTGGTTACTCTGTTGAACATGGGAGATGGTCACTCTGTTGCACACGGGTGGTGGTTACTCTATTGAACATGGGGTGTTTTTCATCTTGTGCCCTGAAGCTTTCTTTTGTATCTTCAGTTATTTGAAGGGCTGAAGGCGTTTCGAGGTGTAGATGGCAAAATTCGCCTGTTTCGGCCGAAGCTCAACATGGAGCGAATGCATCGATCCGCCACGAGGGCCACCTTGCCGGTACGTCCACACTGTGTCCCCACCAGACACGGCCGCTTCAGTTCCCCGCCAGACATCCTTCGTTCAGGTGTCGGCTCCCTGTTCACAGAACCCCAGATCAGCTCTGACCCCATGCCTCTCTCCTGGCCATATTAGCACTGTGACCTCCAGTGCGCCTGGCCCTAGAACCCCCGTGCACAGCATCCCTGGCTAGACCCCCCCCCCCCCACACACACAGCATCCCTGGCCCTAGAACCCCCACGCACAGCGTTCCAACTCTGGTCCCACCGCCCGCTAGCTCCAATCCACTGGCCACCTGCTTCTTTGTTCCCGTCTCCTAGAGAGACCCATTTTCCAGTGTAATTGTTGTAGTTGGGGTCCCGTGCTTCCTGTAGTGTTGGTGCTAGTGTCTCACCTACACACAGACGCCTCATTCAGGACTATTCCACAGACGAGTCCATGGCCCTGGGCTTTGCCGGTGAGTCGCCTCCGGACCACCTGACCTTGACCCCCCCCCCCCCCACCCATATCTCTCTCATTCCCACGTGTTTATGTTCCTATAATCTAGGTCTAAGAGTCTTTTTGTGTGTGTGTGTGTGTGTGTGTGTGTGTGTGTGTTAAATTTATTTATTCTTTATTTTTTTAAAAATTGAATCACTGTGAGATACAGTTACAAAGCTTTTATGACCCAGTTTCATACACTGTTCTAACACCCATCCCTTCCACCAGTGTTATTTCCTGCCACCAATATCCCCTGTATGCCTCCTGCCAGCTCTCCTCCCCACCCCAGTCTGCCTCTGCCTCTATTGTAGCCACTTTCTCACTCTTGCTCTCACTCTTCTTTTTGGCATTATGGTTTGCAGTACAGATACTGAAAGGACATCATGTTTGGTCCTTTACCACTTTCAGCACACATCTTCCATCCTGAACGATCTCTTCCAACCATCAATTGTTGTAATGGTCCCTTCTCTATCACCCAAAGATGATGCTGGTACTTTGTATTTTTTTTCTAAGACTAAAAGTCACAGTTTCTTTTTCATGCTTTATTTTAAATTGTATCATGTTTTTCAAGTCTGCTGCCCTTTTAAGGGGGTTTTGTTTCTTGGTTTTTGAACCATCCTTAGTGGTGGTCAGGGCTTAATACTTGCACTTTGCTCAGGGATCAGACCTGGTTGGCTGCATGCAAGGCAAATGCTTTTACTCTTGTGTTCTCTCTCTCTCTCTCTTGGGCTGGAGCGATAGCACAGCAGTAGGGCGTTTGCCTTGCACACAGCCGGCCTGGCTGAGCCGGATTTGATTCCTCGCCCCTCTCAGAGAGCCCGGCAAGTTACCAAGAGTATCTCACCCACACGGCAAAGCCTGGCAAGCTCCCCATGACGTATTTGATATGCCAAACACAGTAACAAGTCTCACAATGGAGACGTTACTGGGCCCGCTCAAGCAAATTGATGAATAACGGGAGGACAGTTCTCTCTCTTGCCCAGTCTTAGCGTTTTACTACATTTAAGCGTCTCACTAGCTCTGGTTAATAGTGAGGATAGGGTGAGAAGCGGCGACCCAACCTGCTTCCCCACATGGATTGGTCTATTCATTCATCACAATGTGTGTGGGGGGGAAATGTCGCAGGAGAAAATTCTTTTTTGGTTTTAATATGACTCCCTTAACAATGAGTCTGAAGGTGATTTCTTAACGGGGATGATACTCACTACGGGTCACTTTTACTCTTCCAGGGGTTTGACAAGGAAGAGCTTTTAGAGTGCATTAAACAGCTCGTGAAGCTGGAGCAGGAATGGGTCCCCCATTCAACGTCTGCGAGTCTGTACATCCGTCCAACGTTCATCGGAACCGAGGTGAGAGCTGATGGCATTGGCCGCCCTCGTGGGCGGTGACCATTTTGCTCTTTGGGTGTTTGGGTTCCATCCGATGCGGTCAGGGTCTCTTTCTGGCTTAGGAATAAGGCTTGGTGGTGCTCAGGGGACCACTTGGCAGTACCGGAGATGGAGCCCAGGAAGGCCTCATGCAAGGCCAGTGCCTCCCCCACTGTTCTGGCCCTCTGGTTCTACACACCATTCTTTTTTTTTTTCTTTTTGGGTCACACCCGGTGATGCACAGAGGTTACTCCTGGCTCTGCCAGCAGGGATTACTCCTGGTGGTGCTTGACGGGGGACCATATGGGATGCTGGGAATTGAACCTGGCCAGTTGCATGCAAGGCAAACACCCTACCCGCTGTGCTATCTCTCCAGCCCCCTACACACCATTCTTAATGGATATAACCAACTCCTCGATCACATGTGCTCGCTTGTCTATATGAAACATGCAGTTTTCTACAGTGGTATGTTTATGCCAAGTTCTAGTCTAGACCCAAATACACCTGAATCCCTGCAGCCAGGAATGGAAAAATCAGTTATACTGACACTCCAGAGGTCTCTCAGCTGCTTCCGAGAGAAATGCTGTCTGGTCTCAGAAGGGGTCAGACAGAGCCCAGTGCTCAGCAGCCTTGGATGCGCAGTTCTCTCAGGGCTGTAGGCTGGCACCACGCTGGAAAGATTTGTCTTTAAAAACCATGCTTCTGGGGCTGGAGCAACAGCACAGCGGCTAGGGCTTTTGCCTTGCACACCCAATTTTGATTCCCAGCATCCCATAAGGTCCCCTGAGCACCGCCAGGAGTGATTCCTGAATGCAAACCCAGGAGTAACTTCTGCATCACCAGGTGTGATCCAAAGAGCCAAAAAAAAAAAAAATAGGCCACACTACCCCCTCAGGGCAAGGTATGGTCCCACGTTCATGGGCTGCGGTTAATTATTGCTTCTCATGCACGAGACTGTTTCATAGTTGCCATGTAATTAGAATGGCTCTTGACTGACTTTTGAATTTTATTATGTTTGCAAAAGTTGCTCTGCCTGTGTCCTTCCATGTTGTGTTGTGGACTTGCCCTTCATTTTTAATTGCTTACTTTATTACCTGTGTTTTTGTGCGATTCTTCATTTATTTTCTTTGATAATAATGAAATCTGTCCCTAAAACCTTTTAGAGTTAGAACTAGATTAAGCCAGAGTATTATTAAATCAGAACATGTTTAGTTATCTATTAATATATAACCAGTGAGTATTGATTGACAATAAAGAGAACCAGATAACCGGTAGGTGGAAATATGAAAAATGAATTTTGTAAGGTTTGCACTAAATAACAATTAAGCTCCTGTGGGGAGCTTAAGGTTTATTGAGTTACTCCCACAACAGTGCCCCTGAGGCACACCCAACTCCATCAAGCACTAATAATCCTAGATTGCTTTTCTCTTTCCTTTATGTCACTTCCATGGCTTAGCAATGTCCTTTCTGTCTAGACACAGGAAGACAGTTCATGCTTGCTTTGTAACATGGGAGTTAATTGACTCCAAATAATATTTACTCCTGGGCATCCATCATATTTACTTGACCTAAGCCTCAGTTGCCCTTACTTCCTAATACCCCCAAAAGGAAGGTCCCAATGAGGGACAAGGATGGACCCAGAACAAGCTGTAAGCTACCCTGGCATTGGAAAGGGACAAGCTAAGTGCCAGAAGAAGTTTAAAAACTTAAGAGCACAGTCATGGAACAAATTTTGTCATGACCCAAGAAGAAGTAACTGAATAAGGACCCTGCTGGGTTTGGGAAAGAATAACCTGGCCTGAGATATATAGTGAGTCTTAGTCTGGGATATATAGCGGAGATGTCCCCAGGAAGGGCCAACCTTTCAGCTTAATATATCTCCTACTGTGTTCATACAAAATCACTGTAGCACTGTAGCACTGTCATCCTGTTGTTCATTGATTTGCTTGAGCGGGCACCAATATCGTCTCCATTGTGAGACTTGTTGTTACTGTTTTTGGCACATCAAATACGCCCACTGTAGCTTGCCAGGCTCTGCTGTGTGGGCGGGATACTCTCGGTAGCTTGCCGGGCTCTCTGACACGTATGGAGGAATCGAACCCGGGTTGGCAGTGTGCAAGACAAATGCCCTACCCTCTGTGCTATCGCTCCAGCCCAACAAAATGACTAGAAATATTATAAGAAGTAAATTCACTATGACTGTTTGAGTGGATTACTAATTGAGGAAAGGAGAAAGCAAAACACCCTGGATTGAATCCCGCCCTTGAGGGGATCTCCTTGTAATCTTGAGTGCTGAACCCTCAGATGAGATTTTGTCCTTGAGTTAATCTCCTAGAACTTGCCCTGAAGGAGTGACTTTACATGGGTTTGTTGCGACAATGTTCAACCCCACCTATGTGTACCCCTTTCCTTCATGATTTCTAGATAACTATTCTGTAAGGGGAAGAGGAAACTAGGCTAGGGAAAAGGGCAGAGAAAGGAGGAGGCTAAGGACAAGGGAAAAAAGAAGGGATTACGCTGGAGAGAAAGGAGAAATTACTATGCTGTAAGGGAGAGATCGAACTACGTTGGGGAGAAGAGAGAAATATAGTGTTTACCAACTGGCCTGGGGTCCAATTTCCCTGTTCCCCTGTCCTTCATCCGTCCGATGCTGGCCAGGGGAATGGTTCTCGGCCACCGAATGCTCCAGTCCCTTGCCCACGCTTTTTTTTTTGAAACTCACACTTTTGAAGAGTTTAAATGAGGGCAGGGGAGAGGACTTCCAGGACTGGAGCAAGTGCTCTGCATGCAGGAGCCCTGGGACCAATCCCTGGCCTGAAGGTGTGGCCCAAAGACCAACACAAGATGCAAAATAGTTCACTAACCAAAACATTGTCCTGTTGAAACGGCATCTTCACAGGCTTTAGGTCCTTCTCGTCTGAAACTATTTTAGAGTTGATTAACAACTTAAAAGAAAGTAGAAGTTGGAGAGTTTTGACACAAAGCTGATTGAGTCTTGGTTGCAATTGAAGATGAACCTGAGATCCTTAAGTAGAGAAAGCCGACCACTTCTGCAACCTCACCTACAGACAAAGAATGACAGGAACTGCCGGTTCGGTTGCTGTCTGCCCCACGGCACCCTGTGCAATGGACCACAAAAAAGCAGGAATTGTTTTCTTCTTTAGATTTTGGGCCTTACCGGGAGGTCGGGTGGCTTGGGGCTTACTCTGGTCTTACTCCTGTTCGCCACCAACCTTCTTTCCAGAGCAGCTGGGCTGGGCGGATGCTAAACGCCCTGTTTTATCCACCACTCCAGGAACTATAGCCACAGACAGACAGACACACACACACACACACTCACACTCCTTCACACAAACATGCTCACACGCTCACACACAGACCACTGCCACATACTCACGCACTCACACACATACTCACTCACAAATAAACTCTTGCACGCTCACAAACTCACACACAAACTCACATACTTACGCACTTGCACACACACATTCTTGCACTCACACACTCACACTTAGACACACACACTCTCACCTATTCCTGCACTCACACACTCAGTCATACACAAACTCATACATACACTCTCACAAACTCACACACACTCACATATTCATGCACTCACACATACTCACTTTCTCTCTCTCTCTCTCTCTCTCTCTCTCTCTCTCTCTCTCTCACACACACACACACACGATTACTTCCTGGGTGATTCTGAGACATGGTCCCACCTACCACCCAGCTGCTGAAGCTCCCGTTCTGCTCCCGGCCACCACCTAGCTCCTTCCCGGTTTATTCCAATTTCTCGTCCTTCCGTTCTCTTCACTGCAGCAGTGGTGGGATGGGGCTGAGACATCCTCTCGGGCCTGAGTCCGTGGGTTCACTCCCAGCCCCCTGCTTGCCCTTTTCTCTGGGTCCTGGGCCATGTGGTGCGGGCTGTCCAGGCTGTGCGTGGACACTGGCTGGTCCCAGCACCCACGGGACCGGACTCGGTGCGTCCCTCCTGTTGGCCGCATTGACATGAGGGATGCCTCTAAGTTGGTTCCTGGAGCTGCACTCCACCGCCAAAGCATCTCCCTTTGATCATTCCCAGCTTGGGATACACAGGATCCAGCATGGCCTGTGTGGGCAGTTTGAGACCTCCTTGTGGGGCAGCTTCCCCCTCTTACCCACAGGGGAAGGCGCTCAGCAGGTGAACGGCTCACCCTGCCTGTGGTCAACCGGATTCCATTCCCGGCTCACAGACAGACCCTGCCCTGAGCCACCTCCGGGTAAGGCCCCCAAACCAACAGACAAAAACAGTTCCTGCTGCCTCCCGCTCCATCGCACAGGGCTGCAGGGGACGCAGCGTCCATGGACATGTCTGCTTTTTTTTTCGGGGGAGGGGAGGTAGGAGTGTTGGTTTGGGCCTACACCCAGTGTGCTCAGGGCTGCCTCCTGACTGTTCATGGATCATTCTGGTGGTCCTCGGGGGCCCACAGCCTTGCTTCTGTGGCTGGACCTTGGTGGGCTTCGTGCCAGTCAAGTGCCCCCACCGCCGTCCTAGCCTTCCGGCCCTGGGTTTTCCTATCATCATCTTGAGCATCTTAGTGTTACACATAGAATTTGACCTAGAAGGCCCCCAGCAGAGAATCCCCCTCTTCACAGCCGTTAGATGTCTCCGTTGTAGCGACTTGCCCCTTAGCGAGAAGGAGGACTGGGACAGGATTGGAAACTAGAGGTCGGGGCGGCAAGTCTATTTCCCAGGATCCTGATGTCGGGGAAGGTCTGAGATGTGGCTGTGCTTCCTGCTTCTGCAGTGGCCGCCTAGAGAGCCGCATTGCTCCACTCCTGTGAGGTGCTCCCAGGGCCAGAGCAGCCCGTCGGACCCCTTGCTCACCTCCTCTCCGCACCCCACTCTCACCTCCTCTTCCTGCTGGGTCATGCTGGGTCATCGTCCCTGGCCCAGAGATTTTCTTAGGGTTTGTCTGTGTTTTGACTTGGCAGCTGCTGCCTATTTCCTTCTCTCTTCCTCTCTCTGTCTCTCTCTCTCCCTCCCTCTCTCTCCCTATTCCTCCCTCTCTCCCTCTCCCTCCTCTCTCTTTCCCTTTCTATCTCCCTTTCTCCCTCTTTCTCTCCCTCCCTCTCTTCCTTTCTTCTCTCTCCCTCTCCCTCCTCTCTCTTTCACTCTCTCTCTCTCTTCCTTTCTCTCTCTCTCTGTCTGTGTCTCTCTCTCTCTCCTCTCTTTCTCCCTCTATTTTTCTCCCTTTCTCCCTCTCTCCCTCCTTTCTCTTTCTCTGTTTAAGTATTTCCCCCAGTATTATTTTGTAGGACTGAAGAGAAGTCCCAGTCCCGGGCTACACATTTTTATTCTGCTCTTGAAGCATGTGGGTATTTTCAGCGCAGTCATAGCGCCTCTTTTACGGAGGGAGAGACAGTGGTCATGAACCACCTAGGGTGACGCCATCAGCCCTGCCCAGCCAGAGCCTGGTGGGTTTGTAAAACGTGAATGATTTCAGCTAGCAGATGTTAGTACATATCCACCCACTTCTCCTCATTAAAACAACAACAAACAAACGCACAAAAAAAAAAATCTTTGTACTTTGCTGGTTTGTTTAGATAAACATATCTCTTGGAGGGTTTTTGAGACCCCCCCGCGCCCATCCCCCCCAAATAGATTGAACGCACAGAATTCAGAATTTCTTCCTTTTCCACCGGCGCTTTCTATGTTGCCACCTAGTGGAGGAAACGCGAATTTCTCTATCAGAGTGGAGAAAGAGAGCCAAGAAAAATATCTCTGATAAGATGTGTGTGTGTGTGTGTGTGTGTGTGTGTGTGTGTGTGTGTGTGTGTGTGTTTTACCATGATGAAGATTTCAAAAAATATATGAGCCAAGTTTAAAAAGCTCAGGCAGGGACTGGAGCTATAGTACAGTGGGTAGGGAGTTTGCCTTGCACGCGGCTGACCCGGGTTTGGTTCCCAGCGTCCCATATGGTCCCATGAGCACTGCCAGGAGTAATTCCTGAGTGCAAAGCCAGGAGTAACTCCTGTGCATCATCGGGTGTGACCCAAAAAGCGAAAAAAAAAAAAAAGAAAAGTAAAAGTTCAGGCATTCATGTTGGACTACTAGAATGTACACATGTTTAGAACGTAATCTTCATAATTATCCTACTGTGTTCTGCGTATTGTATTTCTAAATTATTTTGAGAAGTGTCTTGGTGTTTGCCACTAGAATGGTCTATAAAAATTTACAGTCTTGGGGCGCCGGCAATGTCACGGTGGGTAGGGCACTTGCCTTGAATGTAGCTGATCCACATTGGAGCCTTCGCACTCCACATGGTCCCCTGAGCACCACCAGGAGTGCTCCCTGAGCACAGAGCCAGGAGTAAGCCCTGAGCACTGCTGAATGTGACCTTCCCCCCTCCCCCGCCACACAACAAACAAAAACTCAGTCTAAGTCTCAAACCATAAAGCCCCAAAGTACAGAGAGTATGGGGGAAATTGTCTGCCATGGAGGCAGGGGGAGGGGTGGAAGGAGGGATGCTGGGGACATTGGTGGAGGGGCATGTGCACTGGTGGAGGGATGGACGTTGGATCATTGTATGACTGAAACTCAAACATGGAATCTTGTGATTGTATCTCACAGGGATTCAATAAAAAACAAAAAAGAAAAAGAAAGAAAGAAACCAAAAGCACCAGTATTACTGAACAGATAGGTTTACAAAGGGTACAGGGCCGGAGGATAGGACTGTGGGGAGGCATTTGCCTTGCATGCGGCTGACCTGGGTTCTGTCCCCGGCATCGTATATATCATATGGCCCCCTGAGCACTGCCAGGAGTAATTCCCGAGTGCAGAGCCAGGAGGAACCCTTGATAATAATCGCCAGATGTGAGCCAGAAATAAAAAAAAAAAACGTGCAGAGATGAACAAGTCAACCTTCATGAACTCTGGGAAGAGAGATTCATGGACACATCCTTTGGAACCATCTGGCTGAGGTGTGATGAGGAAGAAGGGTGAGAGCAGCCTGCAGGTGCAGTGTCCTGGGACAGGTGACCGGCAGCTGCCCGTGGCCAGGATCCTGTGGGTGGTGGCTCCTTCCTCCCCATCTGACGCTGTGTGGTCAACGACCCTTCTCTGAGTGCATGGAAACAGCAGAATTGCACTGGCCTGATGCTTTTATTAATTTTTTTGGTGGGGAGGTCCACACCTGGCGGTGCTCAGGGCTTACTCCTGGCTCTGTTCTCTGGAACCACTCACTCCCGGTGATGCTCAGGGGCCCAAACGGGATGCCAGGGATTGAACCCAGGATGGACGCGTGCAAGGCAGACACCCTCCCCGCTGTCCTATGGCAGTGGCTCCATATTCTTGATGGCAGGGGCACAGCTGGTGGAGCGCATTGGGCCAGGAGATTGGAGGGGAGGTGGGGCGGGCCGGTGGGGAGGGCACGCTTACATTCAGAGAAAGCGCCCCAAGGCCACGGGCAGGCCATTCCATCAAACCTTACTGGAGGTTCTCAACCCAGCGGGACCAGCCGCCTCCTTTTTCTCATCCCCTCTTTCCACCACTGACTCCGCCAGCCGGGTAGGCTCTGCCGATGAGGGGACTTGAACCTTCCCTGTGGCATTTGCTGACTGATGCAGCTGCCGGGTTTGTTGCTCCTTAGGGCTTTGCCCTGCATGGGTAGTCCAGACTGCCCTTGGCCTTGGCTGCCCTTGGCCTTGGCGGCCCACGGCCCTCCGGAAACCTGGCAGCCTCTTGCTTCCCTGCCAGTGTCTTTTCCTTGTGTGCGTGAGACCAGCCCCTCTTCCCCCCGGGGCTGTCTCTGATTTTCTGCATCTGTGGGCCTGTCCCTCTCCGGGGGGCGCTGTCCTTCCTTCCACCTGCCTGAGCCACCCAGAAGCAGCAGGGGAGAAGCGAGGACCCCAACTGGCCTCTGGCTTCTCTCCTGGGTGCTCCTTGGGCTGTGCTCCCAAGCCGAGCTTCCGAAGCCCACTCACAGAGCACCACTGTCTCACGAGCCCCTCGCTCCACACTCCTTGGGCAGGTGCTCCCCGGGGGAGGGCGAATATGGCGAGTCCCCAGCTCCCCACAGCTGCTTCTGCTCTCTCTCCCTGCAGCCTTCTCTCGGGGTCAAGAAGCCGACCAAAGCCCTGATTTTCGTCATCTTGAGCCCCGTGGGACCTTATTTTGCCAGTGGAACCTTTAATCCCGTGTCGCTGTGGGCCAACCCGAAGTACATCCGGGCCTGGAAAGGCGGCACCGGGCACTGCAAGATGGGAGGGTGAGTGTCTGCGGCACATATACACATGATGTGTACACATGACATGTGCACCTGATGTGTGTGTGTGTGGAAAAACTGCGTTGGAATAGCAGCTGTGCCTTGGGAACATGTTTCTGCCCAGATTCAGACGCCGGGCAAGCAGAGTCCTCCTCCTCTGGTGGCAGTAAAGCCACACAGCCTTCACCCCTCCCTTTTTCTTCTCCGGCTAGCAAAGGCTTTAGTTGAGTTTTCCTCTCAAAGTGTGAATGTGTGTGTGTGAGAGAGAGAGGGATGAGAGAGAGAGAGAGAGAGAGAGAGAGAGAGAGAGAGAGAGAGAGAATGTGTGTGTAGAACTTCCTTAGAAAGGCTGAATACAGTGAAAACTCCTTTGTTTTGGTTTCTTTTTTTTTTTTGCTTTTTGGATCACACCTGGCGATGCTCAGGGGTTACTCCTGGCTCATGCACTCAGGAATTACTCCTGGTGGTGCTCGGAGGACCATATGGGGTGCTGGGAATCGAACCAGTGTTGGCCATGTTGGCTGCATACAAGGCAAACGCCCTACCCGCTGTGCTATCGCTCCAGCCAATGTTTTGGTTTCTTTTGGTGCTAGGATCTACTCCTAGCTCAGTGCTCAGCGATCTTGGTGGTCACGGGGGAACCATATATGGTGGCAGGGATTGAGCTGGGGTCAGCTGCATGCAAGGCCAGTGCCCTCACTTTTGTACTATTTCTTCAATCCCCAAAAACCTTTCTTAGAAACAGACTCTCAGTACTCTGAAATTGCTATTTTCAGATCTGGTAAGACATCAATAGTCATCCAATTGAAATAATTTATATTTTATTAAATTTAAATGAAAAAAATGGAGCGGTAGCACAGCGGGTAGGGCGTCTGCCTTGCACGCGGCCAACATGGCCGACCCGAGTTCGATTCCTCCGCCCCTCTCGGAGAGCCCGGCAAGCTACCGAGAGTATTCGATATGCCAGACACAGTAACAACAAAGTCTCCAATGGAGACGTTACTGGGCCCGCTCGTGCAAATCGATGATCAACGGGAGGGCCTTTACTTACTTACTTTACTTAAATGAAAAACACGGAGTGTAGTACAAAATATCAGTGAGTACTTTATTTTTATCTTGGAAGTTTTTTTTTTTTTTTGTCGGGAGGGTGTTTATTCATTTCTGGTAGTGTTTGGGGGCTTCTCCTAGCTAAGTGCTTGGAGAACCATGAAACCCTACTATAACAGTGCCTTAAGCCATAGTAAAAATGCAATTCTGAATTGTTCTGTAAATCATGGTGCCTCGATAATTTTTTTTTAAGTCATGGGATTGTTACTCAGATCAATGTAACAAAATTGAAAAAAAAATCAGAAATAAGCCCACACATACATGGATAGTGAATTCTTGGTGAAAGAACCTTAGCCAGACACTGCAGTAAGAAAATGTCTCTCGTTAGAGGGGGTGGGAAAACTGGACGGCTGTAGGTGAAAGACAGAAACGCGACCAATCCTTAACACCACTCACAAGCGTTGGTTCAAAACGGATCCAGCCGGAAGGCCCCGTTCAATCCCCTGCATCGCTTCTGTTAAGGACAAATATCCCGTAGTCTCAGTCATCTGCAGCCTGTCGAAATCCACCAAGCGCAGGACCTAGAGGCAGCTAAACAAACCTTATTATAGAACCAAGTTAGTGGTTTTTACAGAGAGTGGGAGGCGGGGAGGCAGATTAGTTAAAGAGGGTCTGTGGAAGGTGAAGGAGGTTTGGGTGTTTCGTGGTGAAATAAAGTGCTCTCTCTGCATGTGGGTTTTTAACGACGCAGTATAGTAGTGGAATGTCACCGCAGTTAAAATGCAAGTCGCATAAGGCAAGATGCCGCGGTTGTCAACCTGTCAACCAGACTGACTTGCTTCCGCGAAAAGGATCGAAGAGAAAGTGTGAAGAGGGGCAGAAAGCCGCTGTAGTTCGTAGTTCTGTGCTTCCACTTTACTCGGACAAGAGGACACGTTTTCATCTTGCCTGGATGTGAAGTTGGTTTAGAAGGCCTTGTTGGGGACTTCACAGAAAATAGCTTCCAACAGTCTGTTTGCTGATTTCCGTATATGTCACAGTTTCTGTATATTTTCAGTCGAGGCTTCCACTGCCAGCCCTGCCTCGTATTCTTGCTTTTCAAACTTGTTGGCATAGTCCTGAAAGCTGAGTGGTCAGGGAGGCAACCGGGATGGTGGCTTTCGGGGACGCCCAGGTTTCCATGGTGGAGCCCCTCTTTTAAGCCAGGGAGGTCACTTCAAAGTGCAGCTTCGTGTGTTGGAGATCTAAGATCCAAGTTTTATCCCTGGTACCACATGGTCCCCTCTGCACTGAGCCTGGAGTACCCCCGCACCCCCAGGCAGCACCAGAATTGGACCCCCCCCCCAAAACCCCTCCAAGATAAAAAGTAAAGTACTCTTTCATAGTTTGTACTAGACTCCATATGTTTTCCATTTCAATTTAGTAAGAGATAATAGAGCTATTATTAAGCTAACCATTTAAAGAAGGCCTTTGATTCTGTTGAGATGGAAGCAGTCATCCAAGCCCTAGCCAAACAGGGCGTTCAAACTTAATACGTCAGGATCCTCCATGAGCTGTATTGAGGATTCACTACCAGGATCTCACCATTGTACAGGGAGGTGATCATTGATGTCAAGAGAGGGGTTCAGCAGGGTGATACCATTTCACTGAAACTCTTCAGTGCCACCCTTGAGAATGTCATGCAACGACTAGAATGGGAAGGAATGGGAGTGAAGATAGATGGTCGGCAACTATACCATCTCCGCTTTGCTGATGACATTGTTTTAATAACACCAAACATTAGCCAAACGGCACAAATGCTGGCCAACTTCGACCGTGAGTGTGGAAAGGTCGAACTACAGCTGAATCTTACAAAGACAATGTTTATGAAAAACAGCCTCGTTCCTGATGCTCCATTCACTCTCAATGGAATGACCATCTCCAAATGCAACAGTTATATATACCTGGGTCGAGAAGTCAACATGACAAATGACCTGGCACCCTAGTTGCGCAGGAGGAAAAGAGTGACTTGGAACACCTTCAAGAACGTCGAAAAAATATCTAAAAGGATGAAGAACCTCCGGCTCTGGGAACATCTCTTTGATTCCACTGTTCTTCCTACATTAACATACGCCTCAGAGACCTGAGTCCTATGAAAACAGAATGAGAATGCTATTTGGGTGTCCCAAAGAGGAATCGAAAAAGCTATGCCTGGAGTAACCCGCCTTACTCAAATGAGAGAAAGAATCCAGAGTTCCAACCTCCGTTGACAGTCAAGAATCAGGGACGCTGTCTCATTTTCCAAGGCGTCAAAAATCAGATGGGCCTGACACGTAATGTGATTTGGAGATGACCGCTGGACTAGAGCCATTACCAACTGGATTCCATGGGACATCAAAAGATCGCGTGACCGCCCACCTACCAGATGGCCAGACTTCTTCGTCAAGACCCTGAATGATTGGTTTGAGGCTCTTCGTGTTCCTAGAACGAGCAGATGCCATTGGGCTACACTAGCATGCGACAGGGATGAATGGAGATGTTACTGGTGCCCACTCAAGCAAATCGATGAATAACGGGATGTCAAGTGATCAAGTGATTAAGCTAACCTTTGATTCCAGGAAGAGGAAGGTGTGCCATGTCCCTCTGGCTTTGAGTCATTCACAGCGGGTAGCGCGGGTGAGGGTAGCAGATGTGCAAGAACCTTCTGGTTAAGGGGCCCAGGATGGGGCATCATGGTTGAGCGGCCCCATCGGGGGATGTTGATTCCTAGCATGGCCCTTGCTGTCGCCTTTGCTCAGACAAGCATGTGATTCTCCCCAACACCACACACACGCACACACTACACACACATACACGCACACACCACACACACACACCATCCCCTCCCTCCCCCCCCACGCACACACACACATACACTCCCCCTGGCTATGGCAACACCAGTCACAATTGCAAGGGCAAACAGGCTTGGGGCTATGGTCAGGGGTTGCAACATTTTGGGTCACTCAGGAGAATTTTGACATTGGATGTGAAATGTTTTTTTGGATGTCTGGAAGAGTGAGTGATAAAGAGATTCCCTGCTGTTGCTCACTTGCTTCTCTGACCCTGATGTCGCTTCTCTAAGCCTGTGTTTGTCATCCGAACCATGAAAATAGGTATACTTGGTGTCAGACATTAAAATAGAGTTTGGATGAAATGTTTGTGAAAAATTGGTTGGTATGTTCACAGTCATGGTCATGGTCCTCCCGTTGTTCATCGATTTGCTCGAGTGGGCCCAGTAATGTCTCCATTGGAGACTTTGTTGTTACTGTGTTTGGCATATCGAATACGTCACGGGGAGCTTGCCAGGCTCTGCCGTGCGGGCGAGATACTCTCAGTAGCTTGCCGGGCTCTCTGAGAGGGGCGGAGGAATCGAACTCAGGTCGGCCATGTTGGCCGCTTGTAAGGCGAATGCCCCTACCGCTGTGCTATGGGTATGTTTTAAAAAAAAAACCCGAATCTAAATAACTTTGAACTGTTGGCATTCAGTGGGATATTTCTTTGTATTTCTGGTTTTATTGTTTGGAGGTGGGTCACGTCATGTGATGTTCAGAGCTCACTCCTGGCTCTGTGCCCAAGGATCACTCCTGGAGGGCATGGGGGACCATGTGGGTACCAGATCTCGAACCTGGGTGGATGCATGCAAGGCAAGCGCCTTCCTGCTCTGCCATAGCTTCAGTTCCTCCCTGTGTTTCTGCATTACTACCTTCCAAATGAGGACGCCGCCAACATTTTACTTTGCTCTTTCACCAAAGGGAGTGTAGTGAGATCTTTTAGGGTCAATAGCAAGTTTTCCTTTAATGCTCTGCAGAGAGAGAGAGAGAGAGAGAGAGAGAGAGAGAGAAGAGGAAGGGAGGGTGGGAGAGAGAAGGA